>NW_027555625.1:239784998-240984998 GCF_003287225.1 Phascolarctos cinereus
TTTATTCATTTTTACTTATGTTATGAGCTTCCCCGTTTGTTCCTATATGCACCTGACATGACAGGAAGGTAATTTTGTGTCTGACTCCAGCTGTCCACAGCCTTCTAGACTGAAAGAGCTCAGAATTCCTTATGTAGGGTAAAGTGGAGTTAAAAATTTTGTGGTGTGTGCTCTCACCTATTTTTATGGGCTTTCATTTCTAGTAAACCCAACAGAAATTTAATTCTTCCCCCCAAAAATTCCAGAATTTCTTCAAATGATTTACTGTTTACTCTCTTATTGCCAGCTGGGTTTTGGAAACTGAGTCAAAGGAAACCAGCATCTTATAAATCATTACAATAAATAAATAGAAACCCGTCTCTTCTTCCCTACTTCCCTAAGTCTTATTTGTAGTGTCTGAGGCTCCTCACCTAGCCTGCCTTCTCTTACTTTTCTACTTCTGGATAGGACTTTCCAGTTTTATCTAGTGAAATAATCTGGAGTCAAAATGTGGGTTTAAATCCTAATTCTAACACAACCTGTATGCTTTTGGGCAAACCAATTCCCTTCTCTGGACATCATTTTCCTTCTCTGTGAAATGAGGGCGTTGGACTAGGTCCCCCCCACTCCCACAAGATCCCTTTCATCTGTAAAATTCTACCATTGTAATCAAGGGAGATGTGTAGTTTTGCCATTTCTGAACACTCTTCCCAAGTGGACATTTAAAACAGGTTCTGTGGGGTGGGAAAGCTGTGTATACACACACACACACACACACACACACACACACACACACACACACACACGCACCATTCCTTGAGGTTCTCTTTTGCCTTAGGAGGGAAAAAGCTGCCCTCTTCTGGCTTAAACAGCTCACAAGTACTCCTCCTCAGCCTAGAGATACCAGCCAATGTGAAATTCATTAACCAGAGACAATAGATTTGTTGGGGGACCCATGGAAAAAGGAGGGCGTGAAGGGCTGTCTAGGACAATGGGTCTGGATCCAAATGAAGATTTAGAGATATCCTGATCGCTTAATGAGATTTATGCAGTTCCTTGGGAGGTGGGGATGGGGGTGAGGAAGGGGAGACAATGGTTCTAACCATTAGTTGCATAACCAAGGATATAGCCCAGGACACAGTGTTCCTTTCTTAGATATTATAAAAGCATTTCACTCAAAAAAGAGCTATAACTTCACTAATTAAAACAGGATCTCCAGAAGAGGCCATGTTGCAAGAGGCCCAGGCAGGCAAGGTCCCAGCAAACTGGTTCTGCCTGAGAGCCTGGGGCCAGCCATTTACAAAAAGTTTGTTTGGGTTCCACTCCCTTGCAGGATTTCAAAACCTAGGGCTCACCTGCACTTTTCTGCATGCAAATGAATCCCACAGGAAATCTGGCACCTGCCGAGGCTGCCGATGTCACAAGGGATATAGTAGCCCTCCTTTGTCAGTCAGTCAGTCAGTCAGTCAACAAGCATGCATGCCTTTGAGGCCTTGGGAACTACCTACTATTTTCTTTCCAAGGGCACAGAACTCTGCTTTCTGAGTCTGTGCATTCTAAGGAGAAGCCCACAAAGCCCATGCAAGTTTTCACACAACTCTCCTTTTCAAGCAATTTACTATTTACCAGAAAGTGTGGCAAGAGTTAGGCATGACTTCAAATTCCAGGTCTACTACCTATGACCCGTGACCTTGACTAAGTGATTTAACCTCTCTTGACCTCCTTTTCCTCATCTCTAAAATGATGGGGTTGGACTAAGATCCATTTCTCAGTTCACTTTCAGGTCCTGATCCTATGAACTAATTTCCATCTTTACTTTGCTCCAAGTGCCTTGTCCCAGGCTAAGGCACTTGGAGCAAAGTTCAAGAGCTGGAGCTAGTTCCATAGCACAGTAAAAGAATCCTGGTTCTAGAGGGAGAGGACTTGAGTTCAAATCCCAGCTTGGTGGGATTAGAACTCATGGCCTTGGGCAAGTCCCTGAAGTCCTCTGAGCCTCAGTGAGTTACAAGGGAAGGGGCATTAGCTCCAGAGTCTGAGGATCTGGATTTAGATCCCACCTTTGGAATTCTTTGTGTAACCTTGGGCAAGTCCCTTATCCTCTCTGGGAGTCACTCTTCTCCTTTATAAAAAGATGAGGAGGCAGCTAGGTGGTGCAGAGGGTAGAGCACTGGCCCTGAGTTAGGAGAACCTCCTCCTCCTCCTTCTCCTCCTCCTCTTCCTCCTTCTTCTCCTTCTCCTTCTCCTTCTCCTTCTCCTTCTCCTTCTCCTTCTCCTTCTCCTTCTCCTTCTCCTTCTCCTTCTCCTTCTCCTTCTCCTCCTTCTCCTCCTTCTCCTTCTCCTTCTCCTTCTCCTTCTCCTTCTCCTTCTCCTTCTCCTTCTCCTTCTCCTTCTCCTTCTCCTTCTCCTTCTCCTTCTCCTTCTCCTTCTCCTTCTCCTTCTCCTCCTCCTCCTTCTCCTTCTTCTCCTTCTTCTCCTTCTTCTCCTTCTTCTCCTTCTCCTTCTCCTCCTCCTCTTCCTTCTTCTTCTCCTCCTCCACCTTCTTCTTTTCTACTGATCCACCACACTATTTCTTAGCTAGTATCAGATTGTTTTAATAACTAACACTTTATAATACAATTTTAGATTTGGTACAGTTAGACTACCTTTTATTATTTTTCTAGCTCTATAAAATAATTTTTCATAGTTTGATTTGTATGGCACTGAATAAATAGATTAATTTAGGTAGAATTGTCATTTTTATTATATTAGTTTGGTCTACCCATGAGCAATTAATATTTTTTCCAGTTTTTTAGATCTGATTTTATTTGTGTGAAAAGTGTTTTATAGTTGTGTTCATATAGTTCCTGGATTTGTCTTAGCAGGTAGAATCTCATGTATTTTATGCTGTCTACAACTATTTTAAATGGAATTTCTCTTTATCTCTTGCTGCTGGACTTCACTGGTAATATATAGAAAGGCTGATGATTTATGTGGGTTTAATTTGTATCCTGCAACTTAGCTAAAGTTATTAATAATTTCAAGTCATTTTTTAGTTGAATCTCTAGGATTTTCTAAATATAGCATCATATCATCACAAAAAGAGTGATAGTTTTGTTTCCTCATTGTCTATTCTAATTCCTTTAATTTCTTGTTCTTCTTCTATTGCTATAGGTAACATTTATAGTACAATATTAAACAATAGAGGTGAAAATGAGCATCCTTTGCCCATCAATTGGGAAATGGCTGAGCAAGTTGTGGTATATGAATGTAATGAAATATTATTGTGCTATAAGAAATGATGAACAGGCTGACTTCAGAAAAACCTGGAAAGACTTATATGGTTTGATGCTGAGTGAAGTGAGCAGAACCAAGAGAACTTTGTACACAATGACAGCCATGTTATGTGATGACTAATATTGATAAACTTAACCCTACTCAGCAATACAAGGATATAAGACATCCCCAGAGGCCTCGTGATGGAAAATGCTATCCACATTCAAAGAAAGAACTATGGAAGTTGAATTGCTGTCATTTTTTTCCTTTTCTGTTGAGTTTTGTTTCCTCTTTCTAATGGTTCCTCCTATTGGTTTTAATTTTTACTTACAACTTCACTAATTTGAAAATATGTTTAATAGGAATGTAAATGTATAGCCTATATGAGATTGTGTGCTGTCTTGGGGAGGATAGTGGGGAGGAAGGGGGGAGAAAATTTAAACTTAAAAGTATATGGAAGTGATTGTTGATAAATCAAAATAAGTTAATAAAATTTAAAAAAATGGGCATCCTTGCTTCACCCCTGATTGTGCTGGGAAAGCTACTAGCTTATACCTGTTACAGATAATGCTTGCTGATGGTTTTAGCTAGGTACTACTTATCATTTTAAGGTAAGCTCCATTTATTCCTACACTCTCTTGTGTTTTTAATAGGAATGGGTGCTATATTTTGTCAAAGGCTTTTTCTGCATTTATTGAGATAATCACATGATTTCTGTTGGTTTTGTTATTGTTGGTTTGTTGTGGTCAATTATGCTGATAGTTTTCCTAATATCGAACCAGCCTTGCATTCCTGGTATAAATCCCACCTGGTCATAGTGTATGATCCCTGTGATAAATTGCTATAATCTATTTGATGGTATTTTGTTTAAAATTTTTGCATCAATATTAATAAGGGAAATTGGTATAAAATTTCCTTTCTCTGTTTTGGCTCTTCCTGGTTTGGGTATGAGCACCATATTTGTGCCCTAAAAGGAATTTGGTAGGACTCCTTTGCTTATTTTCCCAAATAGTTTATATAATATTGGGATTAATTATTTTTTTAAATGTTTGGTAGAATTTACTTGTGAATTCATCTTGTTCTAAGGATTTTTTTAGGAAGTTAATTGATGGCTTGTTCAATTTCTTTTTCTAAGATTCAGTTATTTAAATATTTTATTTATTCTTCTGCAAATTTGGGTAATTTATATTTTTGTGGATATTCATCCATTTCATTTAGATTGTCAAATTTATTGGCATATAGATGGGCAGAATCACTCCTAACAACTGTCTTAATTTCCTCTTCATTGGTGGTGAATTCACCCCTTTCATTTTTCATACTAGTAATTTGGTTTTCTTCTTTCTTTTTTAAAATCTAATTAACCAATGGTTTATCTATTTTATTGTTTTTTTTTTCATAAAATCAGCTTCTTGTTTTATTTATTAATTAAATAGTTTTCTTACTTTCAATTTTATTAATCTCTCCTTTGATTTTCAGGATTTCCAATTTGGTGTCTAATTGGGGATTTTACATTTGTTCTTTTTTCTACTTTTTTTTTTAGTTGCATGCCCAATTCATTGACCTGCCTTTTCTCTATTTTATTGATGCAAGCAATTAGAGATATAATTTTTTTCCTAAGTACCACTTTGACTGTATCCCCATAAGTTTTGCTATATTGTCTCATTGTTGCTATTTTCTCTAATGAAATTATTGATTGTTTCTATGATTTGTTCTTTGACTCATTTGTTGTATTAGGAATAGGTTATTTATTTTCCAATTAATTTTTAATCTCTCTTTCCATTGTCAATTATTGAATGTAATTTTTATTGCATTGTAATCTGGAAAGGCTGTATTTACCATTTCTGCTTTTCTGCATTTGGTTATGAGGTTTTTGTGTCCTAATACAGGGCCCATATTTGTGTAGGTGCCATGTACTGCAAAGAAAAAGGCATATTCCTTTCTATTTCCATTCAAATTTCTCCAGAGACCTATAACATCTAACTTTTCTAGAATATTCTTCACCTCTAACTTCTTTCTTGTTTATTTTTTGGTTAGATTTATCTAGTTCTGAGATGGGGAAAGTTAAGGTCTTCCCACTAGTACAATTTTATTATCTATTTCCTCCTGTAACTCATACAACTTCTTCAAAAATTTAAATGCTACACCATTTGGTGCATATATGTTTAGTATTGATATGACTTCATTGTCTATGGTTCCTTTTAGCAAGATATAATTTCTTTCTTTATCTCTTTTAATTAGATTTATTTTTGCTTTTGCTTTCTCTGAGATACTGATTGCTACCCCAGCTTTCTTTGCTTCAGCTGAATTATATGCTGAAGCATAATACATTTCTGCTCCAGTCCCTTATTCTTACTCTGTGTGTATCTCTCTGCTTCAATTATGTTTCTTATAAACAACATATTGTAGGATTCTGGCCTTTAATCCATTCTGTTATCTGCTTCTTTTTTATGGATGAGTTCATCCCATTCACATTGATAGTCGTGATAACTGTGTACTTCCTGCCATGCTATTTTTCACTTGTTTACCTCTCTTAAACCCTCTCTTTTAAACCCCACCTTTTCCCACCTTACAAGTGTTTTACTTCTGATCACCACTTTCCCCAATATTTGCTCCCTTTTACCATTTCCCCCTCCCCCTTCTATTATTCCGGTCCCTTTTTACTTCCTAATAGGCTAAGCTAGATTTCTATATCCAATTGTGTATGTTATTCCCTCTTTAAGCCAATTTTGATGAGATTAAGTTTTAAGCTTTGCCCACCATCCCTCCCCCCATCTTCCCTTCCATTTTAATAGTTCTTTCATGCTTCTTCTATGTAGGATAATTTAACCCATTCAATTCTCTCCTCCTTCTTCCAGTGCAATTTTCTTTCTCACCCCTTTATTTTATTTTTTTGGGTATGATCCCATCAAAGTCACTTTATATCCACACCCTCTGTCTACATATATACTTTCTAGTTGCTCTAGTAATAAAGTTGTTGAATTACAAATATTATCTTGCATATAGAAATATAAATAACTTACCTTATTGGATTTCTTATGTTTTTTCTTGTTTTTTTGTTTATTTGTTTTTTTGTTTTTGTTCTTACCTTTTTATGTTTCCCTTGAGTCTTGTATTTGGAGATCATTTTTTTTTATTCAGCTCTGGTTTTTTAATTAGAAATGCTTGAAAGTCTTCTATTTCATTAAATATCCATTTCCCCCCTGAAAGATTATATTCAGTTTTGCTGGGTAGGTGATTCTTGGTTGTAATCCTAATCCCTTTGCTTTCCACAATATCATATTCCAAGCCTTCCAGTTCTTTAATGTGGAAGCTGCCAAATCCTGTGTAATCCTGATTGTAGCTGTACAATATTTTGTTTATTTTTGATACTTGCAATACTTTCTCCTTGATCTATGTGCTCTGGAATTTGACTGTGATGTTCCTGGGAGTTTTCATTTTGGGATCTCTTTCAGGTGGTGTTTAGTGAACTTTTTTCAATTTATATTTGCCTTTGGTTCTAATGTATCAGGACAGTTTTCTTCGATAATTTTTTGAAAGATGTTGTCCAGGCTTTTTTTTTTTTTTAAATCATGGCTTTCAGGTAGTCCAATAATTCTTATATTATCTCTCCTGGATCTATTTTCTAGGTCATTTGTTTTTCTAAAGAGAAATTTCACATTTTCTTCTTTTTTTTACTTTTTAAATTTTGTTTTAGCATATCTTGATGTCTCATAGACTCATTAGTTTCTATTTGTTCCATTCTAATTTTTAAGGAATTATTTTCTTCAGTGAACTTTTGTACTCCCTTTTCCATTTGGCCAATTCTATTTTTTTGGGAGTTATTTTCCTCAGTAAATTTTTGTGTATCTTTTCCTATGCTATTAATTCTTTTTTCATGATTCTCTTGCATTACTCTAATTTCTTTTACCAATTTTTCTTCTAGTTTTCTAATTTGCTTTTTGAAATCCTTTTGAAACTCTTCCAGGAATTATTTCTTTTTCTTTTCTTTTTTCTTTTTTTTTTTTCCTTTGGCAAGGCAATTGGGATTAAGTGACTTGTCCAGAGTCACATGGCTAGTAAGTATTACCTGTCTGAGGCCAGATTTGAACTCAGGTCCTCCTGACTCCAGGGCTGGTGCTCTACTACTGTGCCACCTAGCTGCTCCTCTTCCAGGAATTCTTTTTGGGACTGAGACCAAATTACATTTTTCTTTGAGGCTTCACATGTCGCCATCTTGACACTATTGTCCTCGTCTAATTTTATGCCTTGATGCTCTCTATTGCCATAGTATCTTTCTATAGTCAAGCGCTTTTTTGTTTTGTTTTTGCTCATTTTTTCTGCCTTTTTTGTGATTTAGTGTTTTTTATGTGAGATTTGGGCTCTGGTTCTTCACTGTCCCACCTTTTTTGTGCTGGGGCTCTGTGTCTTACTGCTGGCTTTCACTGAACTTCAGGGCTTAGGTTTAGCTGCTTCCTTTTTCTGGAGGGTAGGCTTCCCTTCTGGCTTGTACTGGGGGGTGGGGCCCCCCTTGGGTGTGAGATTTAGCTGCAGGCTTGCTCCATGGGTGGGGCCTTGTTGCTGGGTTGCTATGGTAACAGAATCTTTCTGGTGGCCCACCCTGGAGGAAAGATCTTGTTGGTGGTCTGCCCCAAGGGTGGGGACCTGCTACTGGGTTGATATGGAAATGGGGTCTCTCTGCTGGTAGGCCCCAGGGGTGGAGTCTCCCTGTTGGCCAGCCCCAGGGAGAGGCTTCACTACTTGTCAGCAATGGGGTCAAGGCCTCACTGGTGGCTTGTGCTAGAATGGGGTTGCTGGGGACCTTGCTGCACTGCTCACTTGCCTAGGGGTCTGCCCCTTGCAGGAGGGCAGGGTCTCACTGGTGGATTGCCTAGGCTTGGAGCCTTGCTGCAGGCCCCCGCTGTGAGGTGGGCTGCTGCTGCTGCTGCTGTTCTTGACCTCTCTCCCCTCCTGTCAGAGCAAGACAGACCTTTCTTGCTGAGCTGTTAAGCTGCTTCTCTACTCTTAGATTGGTTCTGGGGTAGTTTTCTTGTTTGGAGGGGAATTTGGGAGGGCTCCAGAGGGTTCCTTCCTTATCTGCCATCTTGGGATGTCCTTTATGCCTTCTAAATAATTCTGTTACTTACACATTATGGCTAGGTCTCTAAGGCCAGTTATAGATTTAGAACTGAAGGGAACTTTGGAGGTCATCTTGTCCTCCTCCCTCCTTTTACTGAAAAAAAGACTTAGGTCCAGAGAAGTTAATCAACTTGTCTGAGGTCATAGAGCTAGTAAGTAGGAAGTTGAGGGCAGCAGCAGCAGCATCATATATTTGTACTTCATGATTATAAAATACCTCGGATACATTATATCTATAATAGGAGCATATGCACATCTTGATGGGAGCAGGGGGCATACTCAAAGGACCCTACCCTGTTATTCATCATTTGATTCTTACCATAACTCTGAGGAAGGCAAGGCAAATGTTTCCCCACTTCTTACAGATGAGAAGACTGAGGTTAGGTGACCCAGCACAAAAAACTTGGGACAGTACAGAACCAGAGCCCAAATCTCACATAAAAAACACTAAATCACAAAAAAGGCAGAAAAAATGAGCAAAAACAAAACAAAAAAGCACTTGACTATAGAAAGATGCTATGGTGAGAGGGAGCATCAAGGCATAAAATCAGAAGAGGACAATAGTGTCAAAATGGCTACATGTGAAGCCTTAAAGAAAAATGTAATTTGGTCTCAGAATAGGTTAAGTGACTTACCCAAAGCCACCCTTCTTGTTACATACATGTCACACCTGTGACTTACCTCCTCACTCCCCCCAGCATACATCATCCATCAGTCATTCAACAAATAACTACTATGTACCAGTCCTATGCCATGAGAGAAGTACAAAAGGAGCCACAATGGCTGTTCTTAAGAAGCTTAACCTTGTAGGGGAAATACATTCAGATTAGTCAAATCCTTGGGCAAGGTTTACCAACAAGGTGCTAGTAAAGTTCTGAAGAAGGACACCTCCGCCCTGAGGTGTGACCAGGGAAGGCATTTTGGAGGTGTTGGCGTTTAATTTATTCTAGAAGGGTGGTAATTTTTTCAACAGTTAGAAGTGGGTAAAGGGGGAGCTATATGACTAAATCTAGAAAAGACTACATCAAAATAATTCAGGCAAAAATAGATGCATTGCTCAAAGTGTCTAGACCATTGTGTCTGAGCTTAACTTTTTCAGGAAAGACAGTACCCTGAATGTGGAATTATAAGATCTTAGAATTCCATGAACAACCAGGATTTCAATCCACATCCTCCACTTCCCAATCTTGTGCTGTTATTATTACAATATGTCTTAGTCAGGATCCAGCCTTATATATAGAGGACTCCTTTCTACCTCAAACCTCAATCCCCAGTCTTTTTTGCTGATGTCTGAAATTTTACTATTACTGTGTCATTCCTTCAGTTTCTGCTGCGATTCAAAAAGCTGTGAGTTTTCTTCCTTATTTTCTTCCACAGCATTAAAAACTTGGAGTCACTGGTTACAGACAAGGTAAATTCTGGGGCTTTACATGGTTACATTTATGTTTCACAAGAGAGAACACTTGCTTCTCAGGCAACATTCACAGGATTACTCTCCTGAGTGAGTTGCTAGTACAGCCAGAGGACAGTGTCACACCACAAGATATTTACTTGTGTCTTTCCCTCAGGTATTTCTTACAAGTACTATACTTCCACAGTGGTTAATACTTTGAATAAGGCCAGAATTTGTTAATGTGGTAAGTTGCTGGAGTGTAATAAGGTGAGAGACCTGCTCTCCCATAAAGATTTGGGAAAAGCAAATAGATTATGCAACTTTTTATGATGTCATATAAATAGCCTACCTTCCCATATCCCCCAAAGTAATAATTCCTTTTGCTTGTATCACCTTTGATCTAAGGTGATTTTTTTTTTTTACAAATGCTTATTAGGTCACCCAGAGCCACCACTGACTCTCAGGAAAGCAAAGTACCCTGAGAGGTCATGTTGGCCATCTTTTTCCTGCCCTCAGGTAGGACTACACCCAAACTGACCAAATGAACCATAATCAATTAATTTAAAGGTTATTTGAGAAGGAAAAATGTGTTAGTCCATCAATTCATCAGCAAGCATCTGTGACTACAAAGCCCGAGGGACTAGTTACCTTCTTTCCAAAGCCACAAAACTTTTCTACTTTCTGAACTGCCTCCTGTACATTCAAGAAATTGTAGATTTCCAGGCCTGGAAGGTAACTTAGGGTACAGTGAGAGCTGAAAGAAACCTTAGCATATAGAAGATCAGAACTGGAAAGGACCTTAGAACATAGAAAATCCTTAGACTTAGTGTACAGATTATGGAATGTCAGAGCTGGAAGAGACTCTAGGATGTAAAATGTTAACTGAAAGAGGTTTTCAGGATCATCTAGATCATTTCTTTACCCCATTTAACGGAAGAAGAAACCAATGGGATGCAACATTTCCAAAGTTGCATAACAAATAAGTGGAAGAACTGGGGCTTGGAATGTTTCCCTACCCATGACACTTGTTTAAAAGTACTTAGACTTAGAAGCAACTCAGATGTAATTCAATTCAATAAGCATTTACTAAGTACCTACTAAATGCTGGACAGTTAGTAGGCTCTGCTGATAGTGGGCTCTTAGTGGGCTCTATTGATATTAAAATATAAATTAAAAGTTTCTTTCCTCAAAGAACTTACTTTTAGGCAAAACAGGGCAAACAACATATACTCATAAAATACATACAAAATATATACAAAGAAAACACATAATCACTTCAGAATTGAGGATGGTGGGGAAGTGCTAACCACTAGGGGAATTAGGAGAGGTCTAGCATAGGAGATAGCATGGAATGAGCTGTGAATGGAACTTGGGCTCACAAGAGGCAGAGTTAAGGAGCAAGAGAATTTCAGAGATGGAAGATAGTCATTCAAAGATACAGAGGTAGGAGGCTGAATATATAAGGGATGTAAATTAGGTCAGTTTGGCTGGAAATATAAACTCAATTTGGAGAGATGGGTCTGTGGCTGATTACATAGGCTTTTAAGTGCTCTACATATAATAGGTGCTTTAGAAATGGCTGCTGGTTTCAACTGAAATGGAATGAATTTTCCAGATTCACCCATAAGTTGGCTCAGATATCCACTCCATTTTGCCTGAGTAGATGCTTGCAAGCCTAGTAGACTGTTTCTCATTGACCTAAAGAAATAGCAATTGCTCTTTTTAAAGGAGGGGAAGTTTTCATTTACTTAACTCTCCCAGCTTTACTCTGGGAATATGGGCCTATTGGAAGGTTCCTATGAAGAGTTTCATCATTAATTACCCTGATATCCCCCTCCTTTAGCTGAGGACTTTCACTCCTACCATTTGGGTTCTAAAGCATCTCTTTGAATCCTGAGTTTGCTGTGATTATAATAATAAAATGTAACATTCTCATCAAGGCTTTCATCCTAGCATCTCAAAGCTTACCATAAACAAATCCTAATTATGCCACTCAATACAGCCTGGCCTTTTTTCTACTGAAGAGGAAACTGAGGCAAAAAGGAGGTTAAGTGACTTGCCCCAGGCTATGGCTTCAGTTGACAACAAGGCATCTCCCAGTTCCTCTTTTGTCTTTCAGCAGTAATTGTTGTTTCCATAATTACAGCCCTACTAAGGTTATATGGGGAATTTCCATCAGCCCGCTCAGAATCTCCAGTGTTGACAACTACTCTGAACACACAATGTATTTCTACTGGCGGAGGGAAAGTGGTATTCCAGGGGCTTGGGTCCAAGAGAGGAAAGAGGATGGCTACCTATTGGAAATGCCCACATCCTACTTCTCCAGCAGCCTTATGTCCCTACTGCTCCCCCAAAGACACTCCAGTCAAGGAGAGATCCTCACTGTTCCATATACATGTACCATATTCACTTCTGGATTAGGGCCTCAGCTCCCCTGTGTGAAAATGGCCTTTTTCCATAATGATGAGAATAGCTAGCATTTGTAAAGTGCTTTAAAGTTTGCAAAGACTTTACATATATTATTTCATTTGATCCTGACAACTCTTTGAGCTTTTATAGATGAGGAAACTGAGGCCCAGAGAGGTTAAGTGATTTAATGATAGCCCAGACCCACATAGGTACTAAGTATCTGACACAGGATTCAAATTTGGGTCTTTCTGACTCTGAGCTCAACACTCTGTCCATCATACCACCTCAATGCCCATTCCAATAGCCAAATGGAAGCCTCTTTAAGTGCCTTCAAAGACTTTCGTATTATGGTGGAAAGGACATTGACTTTGGAGTCAGAGAAACCTTGATTTGAGTCCTACCTTTACCTCTCGCCTCCTGTGAGATGTTAGGCAAACCACTTTTCCTTTGAGGGCCTCAGTTTCTCCATCTGTACAATGAGAAGGTTATACTACATGACCTCTAAGATCTTCCAGGTTTGAAACCCATGACCTCTGCCGGCCTCAGGCAACACTGATTACCCCTACCCCCTTCTCTATATGATTAAAAAATACTTAACCATACAAATTTTGTATTATTGATCTGTTCTCCTTGTGCAGGGCAGAGACAAGGCAGGCAAGGTTAGAAAAATTGTATCCTTACTACATCGCTGATCTAATCACACATTATGTAATAAATACTTAAGTTGTCATGAAAAGTGGAATTTCAAAAATGTATACTTTTTTGGGGGGCAGCTAAGTGTGCAGTGGATAGAGCACAGGCCCTGGATTCAGGAGCACCTGAGTTCAAATCTGGCCTCAGACTCATAACACTTAGTAGCTGTGTGACCCTGGGCAAGTCACTTAACCCCATTGACTAACACCCCCCCCAAAATGTATACTTTTTAAAAAGTCAGACCAAAAGGGTCTCTTGCTTCATGCCCATATAAGTTGCCTCTAGCCAACTACATGCCTTGCCACTAGGCGCAGTTGTGCTCCTGGGCAAATTCTATCACCCCAACTAGATTTCAAGTTCCTCAATAGCAGAAATTATGTTTTTTTAAATTTCTTTTTCTTCTGGTATCAATCAACCAACAAGTATTAAGCCAATACTAATATGTGCCAACATATGAGGGAAACAAGTACAAAGAATGAAAAAAATCCTTGCTTACAAAGAGCTTACATTCTAATGGGGGAGACAAGTACATATAAAACTATCTGCAGTATAGATAGCCAGTAAATAAATTCAAATATATACAAAGAGGTGAAAGGGCATTAGCAGTGGGAGGGACTAGGAAAAGCTTCACGTAGTAGATAGTGCTTGAGCTGTGCCCCCTTCTGAAATGATGTCCTAAGGAAAGATTTCTTTAAAGAAAGGAAGGATGACTGAATGAAAGCCCACATCTCAGTTTAATTTAGCTAACAGTGCATGGCATAAGGGATAAAGCACTGAATTTAGAGTCAGGATGACCTGGGTTCAAATGCTGCCTCTGATACTTCTTAGCTATATGACCCTGAGTGAGTCACAACCACTCTGAGCCCAGTTTTCCGATCTGTAAAAAGAGGGTAATAATAGCGCTTTCTCATCGGATTATTATGAGGATTAAATGAGATGATGTATTTAAAGCATTTCAAAAACCTTAAAGTATGATATAAGTGTGAACCATTATTATCAGCTTTATAGATCAACTCTAACATGCTTTTAATCCAGCCTAGTTTCCCCTGCCACTCAGTAGTTTCAAGCTTCTATTTAGGAGAAATAATGGATGTAAAGTTAGGCATAATCATAATGTGGTTAATTGTCTTCCTCAAAAATGTCATGTTTTATATGAATTATTTTAGACATTTCTATGTTTGTGCCATGCTTTAAATACTGAAGTTTTCCATGAAGACACCAAATGCCCTCGTGATAATTATTTAAAGAAATTTTTTTTGATTGGATCTGTGGTTTTCTTGGTATAGAGAACTCTTGATGAGGGAACCTACTTTATATATTTGCTCTATATGGAAAAGCCATGAGCACAAAGCTGAATAAATCAAAGACTTTGCACATATATGCATGTTTATATGTGTGTCTATATATGCATATACACAGATAGTATAGATAGAGATCTATCTTTGGGGATATCTCAGACAATAATTATATAAAAGATGATGTTGACTTTTACACTCCTGGGACTTTCTGATACTGCTCCTTAACCAATATATTGTTTTCTTGTATATGTTTATGGATTTTTTCTTCATGTTGCAAGCTGAGAATGTAGGGCATAAACACATAATTGACCTCACAAGGGTTACTGATATGGAAGGTAGGTGAGTGAAGACTGAAGAGTCGGGAACACATGAGTTTAAAGCTTTCCTCAGAAGCTCTCTGTGAAACCTTGGGCAAGTCATTTGACCCTCACAAGCTCCAGTTAGAGGCTGGATTTGAACTCAGGTCTTCCTAACTCAAAGCCTAGTGCTCTATCCACTGTGCCACCTGGTTGCTACTCAGTATATCAGCAGTAGATACTGATTCTGGGCCTTTCCGGAGATTCTGGAAAACTCTCTCACATTTTCCTCTGCCATGGTAGTGTTAGTTGCCGGTCCTTAAGGATATTTTATGGGAGCAACAGTGTGGCAGGTACTGTTGGGTGAAAAGGCCAAAATGTTTTTATAGTGTTTCTGTCAAACACTGTAGAAGAATGTATTGATTCATAATAGTTATAGTATATACTAAAGCAGAATTATTATTTTGTTTTTCTACAGCATCTGCCCAAGTATCTAATGGGCCCTTAGCTCCTCCCACAAAGTCTCCAAGTACTTAGAAGTCGCAAATCCATTTATAACTGTGTATTTATTTTGCTTTGTTGTTGTTTAGTCATTTTCAGTCATTTCTAACTCCTTGTGACCCCATTTGCGGTTTTCTTGGCAAAGATATGGAGTAGTTTACCACTTCCTTCTCCAGCTCCTTTTACAGCTGAGGAAGCTGAGGCAAACAGACTTAAGTGACTTGCCTGAGGTCACATAGCTACTAAGTGTCTGAGGCCACGTTTGAACTCAAGTCTTTCTGACTCCAGGCCTGGCAGTCTATCCACTGTGCCACCTAGCTGCCTTGCTGTTTGTTTAGATATGCATATATACTTATTTATTTGGCTCAGAATCATGATTTCATTGGTATAGGGATTTCCCAGTATGAAAATGCCCTACATCAATACAGATCAACTGCCTATAAAATTATAATCTGGAAGAGTTTCCTGTTAGGGAGGGGGATGGAGGGGAGGAAACAACATTGGCCTGTGATCACCAACTATCATGTCAAAAGTCGAACTTGAACCTTTGTCTTCCTGACTCCATAGCTATGCCTTCTATACCATACTGTTAGCCTAAGCAAAACAGATTTAAGAGTATAAATCTTAGCAAAAAGTTGACACTCATCTCTAACCTAGAGGCAGAGTGCATAGTGGATAGAGGGTTAGACTCAGTCAGGGAGATCTGAGTTCAGGTCAACATACTGGTTGTATCATAGACAAGTCCCTTAATCTCTCGGTGTCCCCAGCAAATTCTCTAAGACTCTAAGTTTCAGTAAAGGTCTAGATCTGCATTAGTAGAGAGAGTCCTCTATACCAAGGAAATCACAGATCCAGTACCCCCCCCAAAAAAAAAATCTTAATCATTTTCATTTCATCATGCAATGCATAATTTTGGACTACCAATGATATATCTTCCCTTCTCTTCTCTATAAATGGCTGAATGGACATACATTTTCAGAACTATATCTCAGTGCTTTCTTCCCAGTCCCCTTTGATACTGGTTTCCTCACCTGGAGATTCCCTCCAAGTTATCCTGTCTATATCTTGTTTCCACACAATTGTTCACATGTTGTCTCCCATGTAAGACTGTGAGCTCTTTGAGGACAGGGGTCGTTTATGATTTTTTCTTGTATCCCCAAAGCTTGGCACAGAGCCTGGCACATAGTAAGCATGTGCTATATGCTTGCTTGTTGACTTCAACATCTGGCAACAAGCAAGGGCGCAGATAAGAATTGTAGACTTGGGCAGTAAGCTCTGAGCAGAGACAACCACAGGCACTCCCAAGACTCCTGGGATATCTGGCTCCCAATCTAGGCACAGACTCCTTGCAGAACAGCTCCCACATTCTTCTGAGGCAGCAGATGAAACCCCTTGTGGAAACACACCACAGAGAAAGGAGGAAGAGGAAGAGTCAGTTCTAGCCAAATTTTTAATACATTAGGAAAGAATTCATCTGCAGCTGGGGAAATATAGAAGCCTTTGTCTTTATGCTCTCCCCTTCCAGCATCTTCCTTCTTGTCTGCTCCATATTCCTTAATCCATCAACCTAATACAGGGTGTGTACCCCTTCATCACTGGACAGATCTCTGCAAGCTAATTTATACATGCATAAACTATTGGTTTTCGTCTTCAAGTTAAGGGGCCCCTGAAGCACAGCCCCTGTTTCTTCCTTGTCCCCTGCTATCCTTATCAGGAGGTGAACCTCCAGTCTTCCCTAAACCCCCTCCTTACACACACGCACACACACACACACACACACACACACACACACACACACACACACACACCCTCAGGAAATATGCAAAGAATGGAGAGAGAGAGAGAGAGACTGATGGATCATGTCAGCTCTGGAGAGGGAGGAAAGACCCGAGGGACTGAGCTTGCAGGCTTGTCTTTATGAAGTCTTTTGTTCATTTGCATGCATTTCTTCCAGTTTCCAAAGCCCAAAACCCTCACCATTCCACAAAGTCCACCCTAAGTCCTACTTTCCACAGAAAGTCTTTCCAGATGACCATAACCCTCAGCCATTCCCTCCTTCCCATTGGAACTCCTGTCATGCTTATGATCTTAATTGTACAGCTCAGCACTTAATTATACTCTGCCATACACTTTTGCTTGAATTATTTTCTGTATGTGCACAAGCCTTGTCTCCTTAACAAGATTTCTTTGGACAGGAACTCGTCACCCTACTTGGCTTCTCACATAGGGAAATCTTGTAGTATTCTGCCCATAGGAGGTGCATGTTAAGTCCTTGTTGATTGAATGATCTAAACCTATTCTTTAGCTTCTTGGCAGTAAGGTATACTTGGTTCAGTATCAAAAGAAATGGATTCAACCCCATTCTGCCATTTTCTAGCTGTGTGAACTTGGCTAAGTCTGCTCCTCTCGTCGAGGCTCAGTTTCCTTATCTATCAAATGAGGAAAATTGCTCCTGCCACCCAGGCTTGTGAAAAAGTGTTATTTATATAGATCTAGATATATCTATCTACATATCTATATTTATATCTATCTATATCTATATGGAAGCTGTGAACATTATTATTGCTACAAAGAAGTAGGTCCCACTAGAGAATTCTTAGTAATAAAATTCTTTCCCAGTGGCTGAAAGGGTCAATGATGTAGTAATGAATATACATTTAATACCAGATTTTTTTGATATGTTGGTTAGTTTTATTGAACTGTTTTTTTTTCCCTTTTTTGTTTTTGTTTTATCCTCAATAAACCTTGCATTGGTTTAAAATTTCTGGTCCAGTTACTTGATTATTGGGAAACATGCTGTAAAAATAAAAGGTACGAATAAAAAAATACTAAAAAAAGTATACATGGACCTGAACAGGAGTTGAGAAAAGAAAGAGTAAATAGCTTTAGCCCTGGTTCTTATCCACTTTCTTTGCTTCCTGACCCCAAAGACCAGTCTTTGACACCCTTTCCCTCCCCATCCTGGAGAGATAAATAGATAGGATAAAAGCAGACCAAAGGTGGAAGAGAAAGGCTATGGAGTGTAGTCATAAGAAGTGAAGACTTTTTGAAAGAGAAGATACACACCATTCTCTCTTACACATCCCCAAATGTCCACCTAGACCATCTCACCAGCTGCCTGCTGCCACTGACATACTCCTCTCCACTTGGACTGCCACCCTTCACCTGAGATCTAATACCTGCACCTCCATACTCAGGTCTCCCAGAATCTAGTCCCCATCTCTTCTCTCCCCACCCTCCTACCCCCCAACCAGAAGTTCATCCACACATCTTTAAAGCTTCCACCCTAGGGCTCAACCCAGTTGATTGCTAAATGAGTATGCAAACTGGCCCACTTAGCCCACTATATCTACTGGCTGGCCTTAGACCTTAGGTCATGCTTCAGCTTAATGTTTCATTCAGCCATTCCCAGGCTAGTTTATTCTCTGTCTGACATTCTTCTTCTTCTTCTTCTTTTTCTTCTTCTTCTTCTTTTTCTTCTTCTTCTTCTTCTTCTTTTTCTTCTTCTTCTTCTTCTTTCTTCTTCTTCTTCTTCTTCTTCTTCTTCTTCTTCTCTTCTTCTTCTTCTCCTTCTTCTTCTTCTCCTTCTTCTTCTTCTCCTTCCCCTCCTTCTCCTTCCCCTCCTTCTCCTTCCCCTCCTTCTCCTTCCCCTCCTTCTCCTTCCCCTCCTTCTCCTTCCCCTCTTCCTCTTCTTCCTCCTCCTCCTTCTCCTTCTCCTTCTCCTTCTCCTTCTCCTTCTCCTTCTCCTTCTCCTTCTCCTCCTCCTCCTCCTCCTTCTTCTGACTGAAACAATTCAAGAACAACATCTGACTTTTGTGCCTTTGCACATGACATACCCTATGCCTAATATGCATTTCCTCCTTACTGACATTTGAACTTCAATCGATTAATATGTATTAGTCACCTGCTATGTGTCAGACACCATACTAAGTACCAGAGATACAAAAAGAGGCAAAAAAAATTTCTACCCTCAAGGAGTTTATAATCTCTCAGGTTAGGAAAAGATAGGAAACCTTTTCTGATTTTACTGGTTGTTAGCACACTTTCCCTTCTTGAATAATCTTTTTGTTTGTTTGATGAGGCAATGGGGTTAAGTGACTTGCCCAGGGTCACACAGCTAGTGAGTGTCATGTATCTGAGGTTAGATTTGAACTCAGGTCTTCCTGACTCCAGGGCCAGTGCTCTATCCACTGCACCACCCAGCTGCCCCCAAATAATCTTTTATTACATAATTTACCCACCTATTCACCCCAATTGAGGGGAATAAACTCCTTGAGGTCAGGGACTGTTTTTTTTTCTACATATTTTCCATGCCAATCATAGTGCCACAGTAGACCTTTAAAAAGTACTTGTTGAATTGAAATGAACTTTCCTGAGAAAAAATCTGAAAAGCTTAAACCAGGAGTTTGTAACCAAGGGTTAATGGACCTATGATCGGTGGATAGTTTTTGTTTTTGGTTGTGTTGGGGGGGAGGGGCTGTGAACTTAGATGGTAAAAAAATGGATCTTTATTTTCACTAGTCTCTAACTGAAATTTAACATTTCCTTTAACTATGAATTCAAAAAATGATGCTAAGAAGTGGCCTCTGAGGCACAAAATAGGCTAAGAACCCCAAGTTTAAGCTTTGGGAACTTTTAAATTTTTCCTTTTTTCCCTCTCCTTCCGTTCTTTCTTTCTTTCTTTCTTTCTTTCTTTCTTTCTTTCTTTCTTTCTTTCTTTCTTTCTTTCTTTTTCTTTTTCTCTTTCTCTCTCTCTCTTTCTTTCTTTCTCTTTTGTTTCTTTCTCTCCCTCCCTTTCCTTCCCTTTCTTTCTTCCTTCCTTCCTTCCTTCCTTCCTTCCTTCCTTCCTTCCTTCTTCCTTCCTTCCTTCCTTCCTTCCTTCTTTTCTTCCTTCCTCCCTCTACCTAACTTGCCCAGGCTGGAGGTGCAGCAGCCACTCATGCCCAATCCCAGTATGACCTGCTTCATTTTTTTTTTTAACCTGGGCTATTTCATCTCTCCTTGGGAAGCCTTGTGGCCTTCCTCCACTCCTGGGAGTTCACAGTATTGGTGCCAGACAGACAAGCAGTCAGCTTTAGCCTAGCTACAGCTCAAAAGTCCCAAACTCAAGCCATCTACTTCCTCTACCAGCCTCAGGCTCCCCCAGAAGCAGGTATGCTAACTCCCAGGATTACAGGCATGCACCATCCTGCCTGGCTTAACTTTTGGATTTTCAATAGAAAGTACAAGGCACCATGAAGAAAGGCCAAATGAAACCAGAGGCAGTTGAGGACCAGCATTCAGGATTTCCTATTCCCCTCTGTTGAAATAGAGAAGGCCTAGTTTTAAATGGACATATCCAAGGATGAGGAGGACAGAAGCATTTTTACCCTTGAAAAATAGGAGGAGAATTAGAAAAGTCTTCAGAAACAAAAGTATCCCATATTCCCAGACCTGCCCAGTTTTTCTATATTTTCCCAAGTCTAAGTACCCTCATACCTTCACAACAGCAACAAGGTCTCCCTCAGGTTGACTCTCCTTGCCTACATAATTGAGAGAGGCAGTGTGGAGGTCGTGGGCTTGAGCCCCAGCCTGACCATTTACTGTCCATGTCACCATGGCCAAGTCACTTCTCTTTGAGTCTTGATTTCTGACTCTGTAAAATGGAGATATCATATTTGCACTACTTTTCTCTAAAGTCACAACATGGGGGAAGAAGAGATTAAGACCTTCTTATCACCCTCCACGTTATTTCAGTGCTACTCAGTAGCACTGAAGGAGGGGAAGGAGGTTGCCCATTTAGCAGCACCAAAATATGTTACCCTTCTGGGGGTAGTCCAAGTTCTCAAAAGATCTCTGTGGGATGTAAACAGTGGGACCTACCACACAGAGAGAAAACAATCATGTTGACTGTTTATGGGTTACTGTGAGTCCTTTTATGTGCTTTCTATATTTGTCTAATAGCTCCAGTGAGTTCTTTAGGATATGTGGGAATAAATAAAGGTTGTTCTATACCTAATATGCAACTATTACTGCTGCTACTTTCTAGTTTAGAGATCTAACCTACTGTCCCACAGAAGAAAGGGTGAGAACTAATATGTTATCCCTTTCTACATTGTCCCAGGACAATTGAATTTAAGTATCTGGGCCAAGCTGAGGAAAATGTCCTATTTATTAGGAGAGGGCACTGGTGACCTCTAACCTTTTCCCACAGTATGTGCTCAATCAATGGCTATTGATTTATTGATTGATTGGTATACTTCAAGGCAGAGATTCAAGAAGGCAATTCAGTTCAATTCAGTTCAATAAACAGCTATTTCTGGAAGGCTTCCTTAAGTGCCTTCTTAGGGTAGTAGGTGTTATTGGCATTAGGGCAGGATTATAGGACACAGTCCCAACCTTTATCAAGCTTACAGTTTCAGCATGGGAAATCTGTCTACCACCTGGAGAAAGATCAGAGGGAAAGACGTGAATGGTGGGAGGAACATAGAATTTCCTTTTATGTAAAGTGTTTTGCAAACCTTACACTAAATGTTAACTAATATTTATTAATCTATGCATATCTCCCAGACATATCAGGTGATGTTAATGAGACCAAATTTAGCTGACCACCACCCATGGCTCAGTGCTCTCCGCCACCACCACCCTACCACCAAACAGTGAGCTCACATGAGCCAGGTCCCCTCTTAGGGCTAACCTCTCAAATCAGTGACTCTTTTGCTTGTCATTATCCCCACCTAGAGTTTACTCCAAAAAATTTCAAAATATATATTAAGTTTAACTCATGTTTAAGTTTCTACAGATGTGGGTAGCATCGTTTCCAGCTCCCATACAAGGTAATAGTTGCATATTAAGTACAGAACAACCTTTATTTATTCCCACATATCCTAAAGAACTCACTGGAGCTATTAGACAAATATAGAAAGCACATAAAAGGACTCACAGTAACCCATAAACAGTCAACATGATTGTTTTCTCTCTGTGTGGTAGGTCCCACTGTTTACATCCCACAGAGATCTTTTGAGAACTTGGACTACCCCCAGAAGGGTAACATATTTTGGTGCTGCTAAATGGGCAGCCTTCTTCCCCTCAAAGCCATACTGAGTAGCACTGAAATAACATGGCGGGTGATAAGGTCTTAATCTCTTCTTCCCCCATGTTGTGACTTTAGTCCCTTATGACTGGTCACCTTCTCTGGAGATTCCCGTTTTCCAAGTAGGAAACCTAATCCCTGAATTCTCAAACTTGGTGGAACTCATGAAGTAGCCACTAAGGCCAACACTACTTAAGAAATCTCCCTTCTCTAACTGGAAGAATGGATTCCATGATCATGCCCATGAATTTCTGTTCCTCCTTTAACTAAGAGGTGGAATTTCATGAAGGACATTGTGCATAAACTCCAATCTGCTCCTGTTCTGTGGCGGATCTTCACAACTCCCATGAGGGGGAGGGGAGAACAAATTCTCCCTAACTCCCACCTGGTACACTCCCTCCAGAAAAAAAAAAAGTGGAAGAGAAAGTACAAAAATCTGCCCATTGTGGTTACATAGTGACTCCTCCCAACAAATCCCATTCTCCCATGAGTCTGTACCCACCCAGAGGTCTTGGGCACAGCCTTAGTCACTGAAACTTTTCCCAAAGGAGAGGCCAAGGGAGCATTTCCAACCCAACCAATTCTTCGGGGGGGGGGGGTAACACCAATCCCTGAGGCATAATTAGAAGTTTTCCTCTGAGGCAGCCAGATGGTGCAGTGGATAGAGCACTGGGCTGACAGGAAGATAGAAATTCAAATCCAGCCTCTGCTACTCACTAGCTGTGTGACCCTGGACAAGTCCATTGATCTCTGTTTGCCGCAATTTCATCGCCTTCCAGGGTTATTGTGAACATCATATAGGCTATTAGTAAAGGCTTAGCACAATGTCTGCCACACAAAAAACAAGCAATAAATGCTTATTTCCCTGCTTCCTCACAACAAAAGTGCCATTGAATATGAGAGGAGGTTTCAACAATCAAAGGTTCCGAATTTGCTGGTAAGATCAACAAATTTACCAGGGAACTATAGGGTCCAAATCTTGCCTCCAATACTTCCAATCTACACGAACCTGGACAAGTTACAACTTCTCTAAATGTTCATTTTCTCATCTGTAAAATGAGGAGAATAATAACATCGATCTCACAGGGTTACTACAAAGGTCAAATGGAAAAAAAATATATGGATATAAAGTGTTTTGCAAACCTTAATGCCCTATATGAATATGAGCTATTAATTTCAATTATTATTAAGCAACTAGGACAGATTGAGTGCTAGACTTGGAGTCCAGAAGACTTAAGTTCCAATCTGGCCTCAGACACTTATTAGCTATGCAGCCCCGTGCAACTCACTTAACCTGTTTGCCTCAGTTTCCTGACAGAGTCTCAGCAGGGAGCAATGGCCATTACTTACCCTGCTTGCATGACAAGTCCACTCCAAGGAGCATCACTAGAACAAATCTCTTGTTGTGAAATGATTGTCTCATTTCAGATGTACCATAATAATGAGAATCCCTTGTGTTTTGATATTCCTTTGACTTCTTGGATTTCAAAACTGTTTTCTAATCAAATGACATCTTTACGCCTCTATTTGGAGGAAATTAAGTCTGAGAAACTCCTCTTTTTCCAAATAATAAATTGTAGGAGGCAACTGGGGAAAACCTGAGTGGAGCATTAATAGAGCCAAAGTTGTATCCACAAAAGGAGCATGAGAAAAATAATGCCCACTTCCAACTGCTCAGAATGGAAAGGCCTGGTTAAGACCAGAAAAACTCAGGGAGAAAAATCTTTGTTTGTTTCTAAAAACATTGGAAAAATTGGAAAAAGTGATTGGGGGGATTGGGGGGATGGAAGTGGGGAGGAAAAAAAATGAAGCAAAGCAAAACCAAACCCAAATAAACAAATCCCCTCTTCTCTTTAAGAAAACTAAAGCAGGGAGGGGAAGCAAGGAGGGACAGCTCTAACACAATGGATGACAGAGGTAGGATCCCCCAAATTCCTGACAGACAGAGGTGGAGAACCTACAGCCTCAAGGCCACTTGTTGCCTTCTAAGTCCTTGGGTGCAGCCTTTTGACTGAATCCAAACTTTACAGAACAAATCCTTTTATTAAGGGGATTTGCTCTGTGAAGTTTGGATTCAGTCAAAAGGCCACACTTGAGGACCTAGAGAGCCATATATGACCTTGAGGCTGCAGGCTCCCCACCACTGGACTAACCCAAATAACCTGGATAAGTAGGATGAAATGTAGTAAGTATGAATGTGAAAGTGCTACACTTGAGTTCAAAGAGTCAACTGTCCATGCAAAGGATGGTAGCCAAACAGTTCATGGTCTTAGTGGAACCTAAGTTCACAGCAAGTCAGCATAGCCAAGAAGTTAATGCTGTCTTTTGGCTGTAATAATGGAAGTCTAGTCTTCAGACAAAGGAAAGCTTTAGTCCAGCTGCACTTAGATCCCATCTGGAGGACAGTGTTCAGTTCCAGGTACCACATTTTGGGAGAAAATTGACAAGACAGAGAAGGTCCAGGGGAGTATGATGAGAATGGTGAGGAAATTGGAAACCATGCCATGCAAGGACTGTTTGAAAGAACTAGTAGAAGAAGGATTGACTTGGCCCTACAAGGCAGGGTTAATAACAGTGGAAGAAGACGCAAAGGGGCAGATTTCAGTTTAATGTAAGGGAAAAATTCTTTACAATCACAACCATCCCAGAGAGGGCTGCCTTTAGAGACCTTTTCTCTATAACATGTTATTTCCTTTTTCCTCAGCGTTCTCATCTGTAAATACAGGGATACTTAGATGAAGACTAAATAAAGGGAGGTAAATCATATCTAAAATTTCAAAGAATAGAAATGATTTCACACTTAGTTAATCTAACTGCATTTTATTGGATGCATATGAAACAATTTTGTTTTACTCATACAGGAAAGACACAAGTAGAAGTATGTCTTCTTCAGGTTTGACCATGTCCCTTACCTGATAAGAATCTTTTAGTGTCTCCTTATTGCCTGTAGGGTGAAATAGAAATTCTTCCATTTGGCATATAAAGCTCTTTATAATCTGTCTCCAACTTACCTTTTCAGACCAATTTCATATTGTTACTACTCACGGTTTCTATGGCTTTTATTTTTATTTATTTATTTATTTTAGGCAATTAGAGTTAAGTGACTTGCCCAGGGTCACATATCTAGTAAGTGTCAAGTGTTTGGTCTGAGGCTGGATTTAAACTCAGGTCCTCCTGACTTCAGGGCCGGTGCTCTATCCACTGCACCATCTATGTTTTAACCGTACTGGTCTTTCTATTCTCTATTCACAAAATTTCCTCTCCCCTCCCTCTGCCTTTGCCTGGAATGCTCTCTCTCCCACCTTTTTCTCTTGCAATCTTAAGTTCCCTTCAAGACTCAGTTCACCACTTCCCGTACTTTTCCTGATTCCTTAGCTTTTGGCGTTCTTCATTCTCCCACAAAGTTAGTTTTTATCTACCTCATTTTTTTTTTTTGGTATTTACTTATCTGTGCATGACCTGTTTCTCCCAGTAGAATGTAAGCTTTCTGAGGCCAGCTCATTACCATTTTTTGTCTTTGTATCCTCAGTGCCTAGGTCAGTGACTTGCATATAGTTAACACTTAATGCTTGCCAAATTGAATTAAATCCTATTCTGTTGCCATCTGCTGGGCCCCAGTCTTTGGCTGGCATAAGAAAATGAAACCATGCCCTCCTTCCAGAAAGTCAGCTCTATCCAAACATAATATGACCACCAGATGGCCCACAGATGTTAGGGACTTTGTGCTTTTATACTGAGTTAGACAAAGAAAGATGAAGTGTCTTATAAAGACATCAACCTAGAATGATCTAAGAAATCCTTGAATACACCTATCATGAGTAGGTCAGATAAACCTAGACACAGGAGCTGAGGGAATTCTTTTGTAGTCAAGAGTATGTAGTCATAAATATTTATCAGTCACACTAGCTGCTTCTATGAACCTGTCCCTCCTGGTTCTTTGGGTGAAAGGTTCTGACTTAACCAGCTGTATAATGTTGTACATAAATATTTTCCTAAAGTATGACTACTCTGAACAAATGGAAGATATTCAGAGTTTTTCTGTCACTTGGGATTTACCTAAGCATAGAAATGGAATTGAAAGAGGTGCCAACCCTTCAAAAATGAATGATGTTTGTATTTATTGCAAGGGGATTTCAGAGGATTAATCATTGCTTATGGTTACCAGGTTCACTTTAGAAAATATCAGTGGGAATAAGTAGGAATTCTGGTCTCCAGCTTCTTTCCCTCCGTCCTAAGTTCAGCTTTCAACACTCTAAATGTCTTGTGGAAGATGGATTTGTCACAGGCCCTTAGCCAAGACAGAGGATTGCCATTACTAGGCTGATAATGCCCTTGATCTAGTTATGAAGCTCCCACTGCTGAAGGTGGAATCCCAGGGAGTCCATGGCTTTTGAAGACTCATTTAAATCTTGGCTGATAGAGTCATAAATACATTGTTTGGTCACTCACCATGTTCAAGATACAAAAACTGGGGTTGGGAACTCACAAAAGAAGGGGACAGATTCCATTTTCTATCACCATCCTCATGGAATACCAATTTCATTCCCAGAGTTTAAAGGAAATGAGTTTCCAATTTAAAAAATGAACAGTCCACATGGTGGCTTTATTATTATTTTTAAAAATTAATTCCTTGCGTGAAAACAAGGACTGTTGAAAGCAAGTTAGCAAGTTCTATTCCACTGTTTCCATATTCTGTTTAGTTTTAAAAGGGCAATGTAAAAAGATTGACAAAGAAAATGTCTCTGCACAGCTACCAACAAACTCTGGGCTCTGCCTGCAAGGAAGAGGGCAGTTTAAGCTGTCAGAGCCATGAAAATTGGATGTTGGCACACACGGTTTGGATGGGAAAGCAGAAACTGTCAGCTTCAGCCTTTGATTTCAAAAGTGAGTAGTTCTGGGTAATTCTGCTGCTAATTCTACATACTTCCCTGTAAGATATAGGTAGCAGTCATGACTTTGTTCATAATGCCCTGAAAAAATGCTCTCTGGAAACTAGATGGTGCGATGGACAGAGTGATAAACCTGAAATCAGGAAGACATGAGTTCAAATTTAGCCTCTGACAGTTGTGTGACCTTGAGTAAATCCCTTAACCACTATCTGTCTCAGATTCTTCATCTAAAAAACAGGGATAATAATAGCACTGACCTTTTAGGGTTGTTGTAAGGATCAGAGATACTATTTATAAAGCACTTTGTAAACTTTAAGCAGTATATAAATGTTTCCCATTGTTTAGATGTCAGAATTATAACAGGGACCTGGGTTCAAATTCTGCCTTCAGATTTTACTTTGTGACCTTGCTCAAGTCATTTCTCCTCTCTGGGCTAAGTTCCCTTTAAACTCTAAATGCTGCAGATGTCTGTAGTTTCCCTTAAGATGGGTGCCCATCCAAGCGTTCTGAGGAATAGCAGCTATCTTAGACAGCTAGGTGGTGGGATGCACAGAGCTCCAGGCCTGTAGTCAGTACATTGTAGCTGTTCTTGTTGAGTTGTTTCAGCCATGTCTGACTCTTTGTGACTTCATTTGGGGTTTTCTTGGCAATGATGCTGGAGGAGTTCTTCCTTTCCTTCTCCAGCTCATTTTACAAATAAAGAAACTGAGACAAAAAGGGTTAAATGACTTGTCCAGGGTCATACAAGTAAATGCCTGAGACCAGATTTGAACTCAGGAAGATAAATCTTCTTGACTTCAGGCCTGGCACTCCACTGTACCACCTAGCAGCCCCGGAGTCAGGAAGACCTGAGTTCAAATGTGACCGCAGATACTTAATAGCTGTGTAACTGTGGGCAAGTCATTTAACTCTTGCATGCCTCAGTTTCCTCATCTACAAAAATGACATGATAGCACCTACCTCCTAGGGTTGTTCTGAAGATTTGTAAAGCACTTAGCATGCAGCCTTGTACACTGTGGGGTTTTTTTTTAAACAAATGTTATTATTATTATTTGAATTGTCCTAAAGTTTTATGATAAGGATATATCTGTGTATGTAAATACTGTGGTGAGGCAAGGGGCAGGGGGGGTGGAATAGAATAAATGTCAAATCACTTATAGGGGACAAACGGGTGGGGGGGGGAATGACACACTGCCCTCATTGTGGGGAATCCCATCAGCCCCAGGGAAGAGAGCATGGGCCAGAATCACCAAGTAAAACTTCAAGGTCAACTAGTTAATTTCAATAGACCTTTTGAGGAGCCCTAGTTTATGGTCACATCACATTAAAGGGCCCTGTTTTAAAATAGCAATCTTTGTCAGGTGTGAGAAATTTCTGTCTGCTCAAAGAGCTTGTGATTACCATCAGAAGTTGGGACATGCTATAAAATTAATGCCAGCAAGCCAACAGGTCAGGGAACAGGGAGATAAGGGAGATGAGTTGGCATTGGCCTAGGGGTGGTGCCTGGAGAAGAAAGAGGCCTGCCTTGGAGAAGAAGGCCCTGAGCACAGCTGCGGGCTCTCCCTCTTGCCACCTTCATGACCCCAGGCAGATCACTCTCCTTTCAATCTCTTCTTCCATAAAATGAGGGGGTTGAGCTAAGTGACTTGTGACATCCCTTTCAGCTCTAAATCTTTTCATTCTTCTTTGTTACATGGGATGGTTCTCAGGTTAGGGGAGAAGGGCAGAAAAATGTTGATGTTAAAAAAAAAAAGAGGTAACAAGAAAATTTGGAAATATATGCAGAAAAAACCAAATCTACGATCTTATGCTCCTGCAAATTCAGAGTCATTTGTTTGGAAGGGCTTCTCATCATGATAGAAGTCAGTGTTTTTTAAACAATCCATCCCTAGGGGCCAGTGTCTAAGAGAATGAGGGTCTCATGAAGTCTACGTTTGCCCTTCAGGTATCTATCTCTAACGGGCCCTGCCTCTGGGTTTGGAGTTCATCAGCAGGACCAGATTCTCTAACCCCAACACTCTCCCTCCCCCCTAAAAGCTGTTCCACAACCTATTACAGAGCAGAGAAACCACTGGCATAGGTTAGCTGTATAAATGCCATTCAGCTTCAAAGACTCCGCAGGAAACCAACCAAATGCCACTTTACCAATGGGTTTTGAGATTAACCAATAATAATCCCTTTTCTATCTCTCTACAGACAATAGGAGTCTGTGCAGCCTTCCTGGTTCTCACACTCCTCTGAGCTTTCCTAGCCCTCCACTCCCCCCCTTCATTGGTCATGGCAAGAGCCATAACATCCTGAGAGTTCATAGGCAACCCTCCTTTCCCTCACCTTCAGTAGATGCTTTTTTTTTTTAAACCCCAGAGCAACATTCTTGTTTTTCTTCCCACAATTCAACATACTCTGTGTGATCAGGTCATTGTCCCATTGCTGTGTGAATGAGAGAAGCAGACAGAAAAGTTAGTTTCCAGGACACTGTCCGTGTGTGTGTGTGTGTGTGTGTGTGTGTGTGTGTGTGTGTGTGTGTGTGTGTGTGTGTGTGTGTGTGTGTGTGTGTGTGTGTGTGTGTGTGTGTGTGTGTGTGCGCGCGCGCGCGCGCGCACGCACGCGCGTGCGCATGTGTGTGCCTACATGGGTTGGTGAAGTTTTGTCTACACCCAAGGCAATCTATAAATAATAATGGTGATAGTGATCAAGGTAACAACCACATCTGCTTTCTCCTGAAAAAATACCCTTAGAAATGCTGATTATGAGCACTCCCATTGATTTAGAGGAAGATAGAAGAGCTGTGCATTACATAAAACAGGAGCCCCAGGTGCTCTTCCAACAAAGGCCCAAAGACTCATCAGATCAGAGGACTGAACTTGATGCCAGCACAACCCTGACTCTCCGAATGGGAAGGGCCCTAATGCCAGAAGGCATTACTCCAACCTGGATTCCCTGATGAATCACCATGCCTCCACTTAAGAACCTCTTGTTGGGGAACTCACTACCCTCAAAGGCAGCCCACCTACTTTGGAACAGAGTTAATTGAAAGGAAGTTTCCCCCTTAGTTCCAGTCAAAATCTGCTTCTTTGTGACTTCCACCGTCTTAGTTCTTTCCTTTGGGGTCAAGCGGAACTAGTCTAATAGGATTATAGATTTAGAACTCAAAGGGACCTTAGAAGCTAACAAATCCAACCCCATTTTACAGATAAGAAAACTGAGCTTATCTTGCCCAGGATCACACAGTACTAAGTGTCTGAGGCAGTCTTCTTGACTCAAGTACAGCACTTTATTCACTACATCTCCTAGCTCCCTCTGATCATATCCCTTCTCCCCCAACCCTGAAATCTTTTCTTTTCCAAACTTAACATCCTTTAATTGATCTCTCCAGTCCTATCACCATCTTGGATGCCCCCCTCTGGCTTGTGTATGTGCATTCTAAAATATGGTGCCCTGAACTGGCACAATACTAGTTTTGGGAGTGAAGGCTAGGTGGCATCTTACCAGCTAGAAGACAGGGATGCTGTGACCCTCCTTGTTCAGGCCGCTGTGCTTTTATTATCTGCTGAACCAAACTAAACTAGACTCAAATGTTAATATTTTGCTAGTCTAAGAGACAAACCCAAGCCTGTTCTATCTATGAGCTGGATAAATCACTTTACCTCCAGGGTGCCCTGTTTTCCAGTCTCCAAAGTAAGGATTTAATCTCTGTTGTTGTTCAGTCATTTCAGTTGTGTCCCACTCTTTGTGATCCCTTTTGGGGTTTTCTCGGCAACGATATTGGAGTGGCTTGCCATTTCTTTCTCCAGCTCATTTTATAGATGAGGAAACTGAAGCAAACAGGGTTAAGTGACTTGTCCAGAGTCATATGGCTAGTAAGTGTCTAAGGCCAGATTTAAACTCAGGTCTTCCTGATTTAGTCCCTAAGGTCCTTTTATTGTCAGTATTAGGAGATGAGGAGGAATTCTTTCTGTAGAAGGGCAGTATCTGCCAGTTTTTCTTCCAGTCTTTAAGCACCCCCACACTCCCAATAATTTGCACTTGATTTTAACAAACATGTTGGAGGTAAGGGTAAGAATGTGAGGCAAGATTGCCAGGCAGTCAGGTGGCATAGTGGGCAGAGTGCTGGACCTAGAGTTGGGAAGATCTGAGTCCAGTTGCAGCTTTGGACACTTACAAGCTGAGTGACCTTGGGCAAGTCACTTAACCTCTGTCTAGCTCAGTTTCCTCATCTGTAAAAAAAAAAAAAATTAAATAACACCTGCCTCCCAGGGCTATTGTGAAGTTAAAATGAGATATTTTTAAAGTGCTTTGCAAACCTTAAAAGTGCTATATAAATGCTTGCTAATATTAGTATGATGCAAGTCATTATTCCATTATTCTCTAATTTTATATTTATATCTTTCCCCCAGATTGAAAGCTCCTTAGGGCAGAGATCTTCACTTGGACCTCTTCCTTCCCTTTACACCACTAACCACACACAAGTTTGAGTACATACTAGCCGTGTCATAACTACTTACTAATTGATTGATCGCGTTTGAAAAACCAAACACCCAGTGAGCCGATTCAAACTGGAGAATCGGTTATTATTGTTGTTGTTGTTGTTGAGTTATTCAGTCCTGTCTGACTCTGTGTGACCCTGTGGGCATCATCCATGGAATTCTCTTGGCAAAGATCCTGGAGTGGTTCGCCATTTCTTTCTCCAACGTGCCTCCATTTTACAGATGAGGAACTGAGACAAACAGGGTTAAGTGACTTGTGCAAGGTCACGCAGCTAGTAAAGTGTCTGAGTCCGGATTTGAACTCAGATCTTTCTGACTTCAAGCATAGTGTTCTATCTAGCTGTCTTGGTTATTAGTTTCCTAAAATAATTGAACCAGAATGCGACAGTATTCTCTGAGTTGAACAAAATTACTATTTTTCTATTTGATCCTGGAGGTAATAAGGAGCCACTACAGTATAGAGTAACAGGGTCAGTTAGGAAGTCAAAACACCAACACAGACATTGTTAAGAACAGTGTGGGAGGCATCAGGGATGATGTAGTGGAAAGACAGCTGGAATCAGGAGGCCTGAGATCAAGTTCCAGTATAACCTTGGATGAGTCATTTCCCTTATTTTCACCTCAGTTTCCCCAACTGTAAAAGGAGGGAGTGAGACTGAAACATTCTGTGGGATGATGTTTGTTTGTTTTTTTACAATGACTTTTTCCTAATGTGAAATGTTTTATTCTCACAGCATTACCTCTCTTCGCAAACCTAACATTCTTTCCCCTACCTCTGATAACATTTGTGAAATTGAGGGCAGAATTTTGGAAGCTTGGGGTATCCAAGGGCTGTAAGGAAAACAGAGGAAGATGTTGCCCTTCCACGGAAAGACCTTTTCTCCATCTCCTACCTTGCTAGGTGGTGGCAAGGGGAAATAAATGATTATAACTACAGAGAGTGTTTGCTTTTGTCAATGTAATAATAGACCCTCTGCTCCCAGGAAGGCTAAGGCTTTTGCCCTTTACCACCAAAGAGAACCAGCCCTGGGTTTAGTCTTGTGGAAGCGTGTTCTTTATAAAGAAGAATCAGGATCTTCTTCATTATAACTTACTCTTTATGCCTCCACCCAAGAGCCCTGGAAAAATAACTTAAAGCATAGGTTTGGTTCATGTCTAAGGTTTCTCCAAAAAGGTATAAAAAGGTAATCAGTATACAATGTAGACCAGGTAGAGGACAGTTATTTCCTGTACTCAAAACAACAACAACACCAACAAATGCTTAATATGCAAAAGACTCACAGGCACACATTAACAAAGATTTAAAACATGATAAAGTCACCTATAACTCACATGATATGCTCCAAAGAAGGTGACACTTAAAACATGGAACTTTTAGAAGGACTTCGGAATAGGCACTTCACCTTAAATTTACCTCTGCTTTGTCTAGACTGATCCCTCAAGGCCCAAAGCAAGTCAGAACTTGGGCTCATCCACTGTTAGTGACCATCTTCTAGTCTGAGAAGCTTTGTAGTAGCTGCAAGAGCAGCCTCCCACAGTGCAGCTCACACTGACTGAAGATCCCTGAGGGAGTCCTCCTAAAAATTCTTTCTCATTATTAATGGAACTACGTTTAGGGAGAGAAACACAAAGCAGAAGGAGCATCCAGGAGCTTGAGGCCCAGGCTTAGAATCACCCAAACAACACATTTTCTAGCTGCCATGGACAAGCAGCATCCATTGATTTGGGGGGCTGAGTAGGGGGCAGGGAGAATAAGGGACTTGAGGGGAGAAGCACTCTGCCCCCCCATAGAAAGTTCCAGAGAGAGTTCCATGCTACACATTCCAGAAGGAGGATGAAGAAACTAAGAGCCAGCAGTTGTTGTTTCCTTTAAAGTCTAGAGTGGGGGACTTCCTGGCTCAGTAGCCAGTGCTCTTTTGACCTTTGCCCCTGTCCCTGCCACTGTTACGTGGGCCAAAGGATTGCTTTTTCATCCCAAAGTCCCAAGCACTTCAGCTGAACTGACATCCCTAAAACTAGCTAGGAGTCTTAACACATGCTGCAATTCAGGCCCATCCCTACACATTTGATCCATGAGGTGTACTCCAATCCCACCCCTGGCAACTAGCCAGGGGACTAGGTTGCCATTTTTGAGAGCTGTGAAGCCAATCCGAGAGTTTTAAGCACAGCAGTATAGAAGGAGAGGGCTAGAGATTTTGGTAAGGGTGTGTTCTGGGTTTTCACATACAAGAAGGAGTCAGTATAGACAAGTATGGAGACTAAGGCCTTGAACTCCAGCAATAGATTTCCTGAAGGAAAGTGAGAACAGGTAAGTGAAGAATCTGGGACCTCCCGTCTTTTGCTGTGTATCTCCTTCCCACTATAATGTGAACAAAAATTAGTAGCATAATGGGAGCTGAAAGGAATTTTTACTGACCTTAACCCAGATATCAGGTGAATCTTGGGGAGCTAAAATTGAAGGGAAAACAAAGGATTTCATTAAGTAGATTTGATTTTACTTTCCCCCCTCCCCGCCAAGTTACCTTGAATTTATTTTGTATATACCATGTAAACATCTTATCTTCTGCAATACAATGTAAGCACCTTGTGGGCAGGGACTATTTCATTTTTGTCTTTGTATACCCAGCACCAGGTAGAGTAACTGAACCACGGTAGATATAATAGCAGTGTATGTGTATATCTGATTTACTATTACTTTTACTAATAGGTATGCTAGACTTATACTTCTTAATTCATGCAATCAAATTTTGTTAATCAAAGTGTGCAAACAATATCCTCCTCCAAGGACAAACCACCAACCTGATTCTTAGAGGTTCTGATCTTTCATATTGGACCCATGACATCCTTCTCTGCCCAGCCAGAAGCCATGTGGATCACTCTGAGTTTGTCATCTGGCAAGTCTCTGTTCATCCTCACCACTCTCAAGTGAAAACGGGCTGCTTGAGTCTCATGTGTGAGGAGCACAGGAGTCAATCCCTAGAAACAGGCTGATGACTGGGATCTGAGCTGGGTTTATTATAATTTTAGCTATAGGTGTTCTTTAGCTGCTTACCACATAACTTGATCGGTAGTTTACTACATGAGCAACTGATAAAATTTGTTCATGATATTTTTTACTGGTGGTTTTTCTTATCAGAGAGTTTGCATATGTGGTTTAAGAATACATGCATGTTGGGACAGCTAGGTGGCACAGTGGATAGAGCTCCAGCCTTGGAATCAGGAGTTCAAATCCAGCCTCAGAGAGTTGATGCTTACTAGCTGTGTGACCCTGGGCAAGTCACTTAACCCCGATTGCCTGAACAAAAAGGAAAAACAAAACAATAATAACAACAAAATAATACATACTTTTTTTTTTGCTATATCACAGAGCACGGGGGCTTATTTCATTGTTGAAAAAAACAACTCATTCAAAACAACTTACTCAAAATAGCATGATAACAAAATGGAGACTTAAAACAAAATGGAATCAGTAATGCTAAGTTGACAAACTTATTCCTTCTAAATCACTACAGGTGCTTAATAAATTCTTGCTGATTAATTGGTTGGTTGGCCTCCTTGCTAGTGCCCCATATGCAGCATCTACCAGTACGGAGTATACAATAAGGAAAGGCTGAAACATCAGATTTTGTGGAGTATAGCTTCTCTGAATTGTGAGCAGCTGAACTGACCTCCGAATTTCTGCTATGGAAAAGTATTTTTTGGGCTAGGGACTGGGGAGAGTCAGACAGTTAGCATGAACAACCTGAAGGAAGGCTAGTCAGAAGGCCAAAGTAAAGCCTAGAATGGAACAGGACTCAGGGACACATGGGGGAAAGAGAGATTTCTCATTAAAACATTGTTTGTCAAATATATAAACATCTAATTATGCAGTTTGAATTACCTTACTTTGTACTTTAGGGGAAATAGACTTTTAATCTAATTATAGCTACTTATGGAAGACTGATTAATTTTCTTCCACATGTCATTCTCAGGCAAAGAGAACCCAAACCCACATTTCAAACTCGATTAAAGTTAAAAGGATTGGCCAAATTAGGGGACTAGCGTCAAAAACACCTGGGATGCTGTATTCTAACACCTTCCTGCTTTTAGATAAGAATTCTAAAGTGAAAGATCACTTGATCAAACTCCTTAACCAAAGATTCAGACAGACCAGAGGGTCAGCTATGCACATTCTAAGCATGACATCATAGAGAAAGGTACTGATGTAACACGGTCAGATTATAAGTGGGGAAGGGTGTGTCAGACCTGCCTCCCAAATCCAGTATTATTACGAAAGGCCCAAAGCAAAGGCAATCGGGAATAGTAGGCAGAGTATCTAACTGGGAGTCAGAAGGCTAGGATTCTAATCCCAGCTGATTGGCTGTGAGGTCTTGGCCAGGCAACTCACCTTGGGGGAGGGGTGTAGATCTTGGTTTCTTGTGTAAAATGTGGAATTTGGACTGGACGATCACTAAGATTTCTTCTACCATTAAACTCTATAAAATTTAATGGTGGATTTGCAATAAAGCTCCAAATAATAATAAACTGACCAACACTGTCTTTCAAATGGATTATTTTGACAAAAATAAAACCAAACCCCAAATCTCTAAAACGTATAAATGATTCTATAGCTGAACTTTATAGCACTAATATTACTCCCCTTGACCATGATGACATTCTCCAATGCAGGACTTATTAGCAGAAAGGGTCTTTAGAAGCCATCAAGTTCAAGACCCTCATTTTATAGCTGAGGAAACTGAGGCTGAGAAAGATTAGTGACAATTGCTCAGGGTCACTTCCTGACTCCAAACCCAGTACATTGCAACCACCTAGTAGTCTGAAGTAATTTGTCTAGGGTCACTTCCCCAGGAAACAGAGGAGCCTAGATTAGAACCAAATCCTTTACTCTAGTGGCATCAAATTCAATTAGAAAAGGATCCCTACAAGCCACATATTGACTTAGAAAATTACAAATTAATATTATCTAAGTTGTACTATATTTCTATTAATTTTGTTAAACATTTCCTAATTATATTTTAATTTGATTTAGGTCCTACTCTTAAGTTTTCCTCTCTATCACCACCAGGCTCTTTCACCAGATTCAAGGCTGCCTCAAGGCTGACAGATGGAAATATGAAATTCTACATCTTCCTCAACCTATGTGCAGATGATCTTATAAACAGAACCTATTTTCCTCTTTAGCCCCCACTTTGAAATTTCTAGTTCCTTTTCCCAGAAGGATGGTCACCTCTCACCCCAAGCCCTCCACTTCCTTGGCACTCTCAGGAAACACTAGATGAATCCATCAACTTTCCTCAGTTGGGCTCTTTGATCAATTGCTCCACAGGAAGAATGCAATTTCCTTGGCCCAGTTCCTATTCCAATAATAAAATAGGGCATCCTGATGTCTAATTGAGAAACCATTTTGTGGAAAGAGGCTGGGAAGGAAAAATGAAAGCCAAATATTTCATGAGCTTGTTTCAGTATTTTTTATTTCTGAGGTATTGTGTAACAGTACAAAAGAATGTTGGATTTGGAGTCAGAGGAGCCAGGTTTGAATCTCAGCCTTCTCACTTACAACCATGGACAAATCTCTAGATCTCTGTTGTCATCTATAAAATGAGGGGGTTGGACCAGATGACCTCTGAGGTCTATTCTAAGGATCCATGGATCTATGACTCTCCCCTAGCCACAATGAACCATCTCCTTCTAAAGGCAGGTAAGTGGTACAGGAGACAGCAAGATAAGCTGGAGTCAAGAGGGCCTGAGTTCAAATCCAGCCTCAGATACTTATTAGCTATGTGACTCTGGACTCACTTAACCTCTGTTTGTCTCAGTTTCCTCATTTGTAAAATTGGGATAATAATAACTCCTACTTCCCAGGTTATTGGTGAGGACCAACTGAGATATTTGTAAAAAGTTTTATAAACTCTAAGGTAGGCCATTTAGCCTATTCCTCCCCTGGTTTTACAGATGAGGAACTAAGGTCTAAGGATATTAAGTGACTTCCCCAAAGTCAGTCAGTGGTAATCCTCAGAGGTAGGATTTGAACCCAGATCCTCTGACCTTGGAGGCAATTCTCTTTCCATAATACCTCATTGCCATTCTGGATTGTAGCTGTCATGCAGTCATTTTTTTTTTCAGTCATGTCTGACTCTTCATGATTTCATTTGGGGTTTTCTTGGCAAAGATACTGGAGTGGTTTACCATTTCCTCTCCAGTTCATTTTACAGCTGAAGAAACTGAGACAAACAGGGTCAAGTGATTTGCCCAGGGTCACATAGCTAGTAAGGGTCTGAGGCCAGATTTGAACTCAGGAAAATGAGTCTTCCTGACTCCAGGCCCAGCACTCTGTGCACTATGGCGCCACCTAGCTGCCCTTTTGCCATTCTGGATTACGTTTAGGAAATCGTACCAAGCTTTTAGTGATCTCAAGCCTGAAATAAAAGCCTGTCTTTTTAATATCACTATTTTTCTGGTGGTATGGATCACTACAATCTCCAAAGGCTTAGTCGTTGGTCATACAGAGAAAAATGTTACACAATTGCCTGGTGAATGTGTGCAGGGCATTGCATATTGACAAACCAGGAGACAGAGTGTAAAAGATATTATTAAAGAAGTGTATGACCAGAAGAGGAGGTGAGCTGGGCAAGAGTGAGGAACCCCTAATGTACAGCCCAGGTGCTTCTTTGGTACCCATACAATGTCAAGAGAGCTGCAGAAAAGTCCTCAGCACAGGGCAGATCCTCTGGGGAGGATTTATAGGAGGACATGGAGAAAAGTAGAAGAGGATGAGAAGGCATGGATGGGGTACATGCTGTACCCCTGGAGGGAGTGACTATGTCAGTGTGATCACTATACATCAAGGTAAAAGGGGGAAGAAAACTTCTTAATTATAACTGTTCTCCAAAACTGGAATGAATTTTCTCAGGAGGTACCAGGTTCCCCATCACTGGAAAGTATCAAGCAGAGGTGGATAGCCATTTGTAAGGGGTTTTGTATGTAGCAGCCCTGTTTTAGAGAAAATTCCCATTTATGCATGGGCTGGACAATATGACCTCTGAAGTCCTTTTCAGCTCTGGGATTGTTTGATCCTATTCAATGCAATAAATAAGTGCCATATGGCAAAATATTTATTGGAAGCCTCCTGTGTATAGAAATCTATATTAGGCACTAGCGAAGATATGAAGAGTAAGTAAGAACCAATCCTTTCTCTCTCTTAAGTTCAGTGAGGACAGGGGAGTGAGGGAGTGGAGAAGAAAGATCTCTATGAGAGATCATTGTCACACATGACATGATATGATACTTATAACAATAAAATGTTATGCGAAGTTCCAGGGGGATGTTGGTAAACATTAGGGGGAAAATCAAGAAAGAACTGAAAAGAAGTTCTGCTAGGAGGTTATTACAATTAACCCAAGCACGTGATAACGAGGGTGTCCTAGGGTGCAAGTACTAGGGACAGAGAAAGGAGAGGTAAGAAGCAAAAGCTGGTTTAGAGATAGATTGGATAGGACTTGGTCAATAATTAGGAGACGTGAGGATGAGGAAAGAGGCAAAGCTCAACTCAAATAAAAGGCAACTCAGGTACATACTTGGCCCACTTTTCTCCAGCACATCAAACCATCATTTCACCAACGTTAATTAGGCACCTACTATGTGCAGGGTACTGGGCTGTGGTACACCTACTATGTAGGTGCTATGGGGAATACAGGGGTGGAAGACAGGGTTTCTACCACTCTCAAAGAGCTCAGGTAGAATAGCAGACATCAGAATATAGTAATCAGGGACTAAATTGTGTGGCCCCCCACTGTAACTACTGGTGTCATTGAGGAGGAGGGGAGATGAATGAGAGTTAGAGTGAAAGTCTTGCTGGAAGGGGATGAGAATTGAATCAGGTCCTGACAAATGTCTGTGGAGTCTAATTGAAATTTAATCTGAGGGCTTTGGTTGTATTGGTGGTGTTTTAAAGCACCCCCTCCTTGTGTGTGGTAACTGTGAATAAGGCTAAGAAAGCTTTTTTTTAATTAAGTGAATTGGGGTATCGAGTAAGTTGGCTGCACATCAAGGTATGCTGGTTAGGTATTTGGATTGAGCAGCCTCGTTTACCATCTAGATGATGAAATAATTGCCATAAAACTGATTTTTATGGGTGAGTCTCTCACATAGATGGATCACAAAATGCTTTGCCAGCCTAATGATACAGGTGGGAAATTAAATAGTAGATTCAAAGTTAACAATAAATAATGTCTAATAACAGGTCGTTGCTCTCCCGGCGTGGAGACAAATCATTGCTGAAGCTCTTGATGGGATATACTGAGGCTTTGTAGTTGGCAGGTGATTCATTTGCTGATAGAGAGAATTACTGTGAATCCCTGGTGGGGGAGGGGAAAACAGTCCTGGAAGGTAAATGGAGCCAGGCGTTTCAGTTCTCATAGAAGACGTTTCGGCTCCATTATTTTCAAGGGCAAAGTGAACATAGTGTTACTTGTTATCATAAAAGGGGTAGAATGGGGAGTTACAAAGAAAGAGGAATGTTTGAGGACAGCCTGAAGGAAAGAAGTAAAATGTGAGGAAAGGGTAGATGATGTCTTGATCTGGAGTCAGAGAAGCTGCTTTCAAATCCTAGAGCTCCTACTTACTGTCTATATGGCCTTGGGCAAGTCATTTCCCTTTGCTGGGCCCAAGATCCCTCCAATGTAAAAGGAGAAGGTTGGCCTTGGTAACTCTCAAAGTAGGGAGGAGGGTGCTGTTCACCTGGGGTCCACAGACTTATTTTAGAGTCAGTGTACTTTGATGAGAAAGAAAAATTACATTTTTATTTTTACTAACCTTTGGTTTCCTTTAGAATCCTATATATTTTGATTTATGCACTTAAAACATCCATAGAAGGGGGTCCATAGACTTCACCAAACTGCCAGAAGGGTCCATGACACAAAAAGATAGATCAGGAATCCCTCCCTGCTCGAAGATCTCGCTTCCAAATCTAAATCTACGAGAAGAGTAGAAAAAGCACAGGATCGGACATCAGAAAACCTGGATTCTCAGCCTCGTTCCACCATTACTTTGCTGTGCGACATTGGAAAAGTATCTATCCCTCTTCAAGCCCCAGGTTCCTCATCTGTAAAATGGGGGTGGGAGGCAGAGATAAGGAATTGGACTAGAGGATCTCCAATGTCCTTTTAAGCTCCAAGCCAAGACCCAGAGATCTACGACTGATCATTCCAAATAAAAATATTTGCAGAGCCCGGTGCATATCACTGCCACGTTCTGGGAAAGCACACTAAGTTCTGACTCCTGGCCTCATCTTCATCATTGACTTACTATGACATTCCATACCAACTCTGACCTTTCACGCCCTCTTAATTAAAATGAGAAGCATGGCTACTTTCCAAAGTGCTATGCACATGTTACCACCCAACCCTACTCTCAGCCCTTACAAGGACTTTAAAAATGGCAGCTCACAGGGAATTTTTAAACCGTGTAGCTATTGCCCAGGTTCACAGTCTGTATCTCATGGATTCATAGATCTCAAAGCTTGGAACTCTAAGAGATCAGAGGGATCAACTGGTAACTGGCGCTTTTTAGACTGTGGGTTGCCACTGAAAAATTTAGCAACAGTAAAAGATTTCTGAACACACAATGATGGAAAACTAATTCAAAACCAAACACTTAATGAATCCAAGGTGTTGCACAGCAACTTCAGTGCAACCTTGGTTCTGAACACAAAGCATTCGAACTTTGTGCCATGAGTGCCTTCAGGCCACACAACACCAAAGAACAAGGTGAAGCTTCTCTAGAGCTGTTTTCAGATACAGAGAGGCATGCATCTGTGCCTCAGAATAGTGGAAAGCATTTTGGACTCACCTAAAGAGTCCTGGGTTCAAATCCCACCCCTTACACACTTAATTGCTGTCTGACCATGGGTGGCAACCTCTCCTAGCTTTGCTTTCCTCCTCAGTAAAATGGAAATATCTGAATTCCCAAAAGGGATCACATATGTAAATCACTTTGAAAACCTGTCAGATGTTGTTATTATTCAGATGAGGCAATTTATTGGCTATTATGTAATAGCCCTCATCAGAAACAGTGGGTTGGGGAGCCGTGCCTGGAACCCAGGCTTCTTCTTTTCAAGGTAATGTTTTTTTTCCTCTACCCCAAGTTACATACTCTTAAGGATGCTGTATGTACCTGAGGTAAGGGGCCTCCACTCCTTCCCAGCCTCTGTTCTTCTCCTCTACCACCTGGGGTAATGAGAGTGAGTAGGTGAAGAGAAAGAGAGAGAAAAGCAATCCAGGGCAACATCCAAACCATAGAATGCCCATAATAAAATGATGGAATATACTGTACAGCCCAAGTTGTTAACCTCCCAGGGTTGTGGCTAAGATCAAATGAGACACTAATTGTAAAGCACTTAGCACAGTGCCTGGCACATAGTGAGCACTACATAAATGTTAGCTATTAGCTGTGTGACCCTGGACGAGTCACTTAATTTCTGTTTGCCTCAGTTTCCTGAGCTATAAAGTGGGGATAATAACAACAACACCTATCTCCCAGGGTTGTGGCAAGGATCAAATGAGATAATCATTGTAAAGTACTTAGCACAGTATCTGACACATAGTAAGCACTGCACACATATTAGTTATCACTACCACCATCACCACCATCATCATCACCATTATTAATTATTTCTGTGGGAAGAACACTGGATTTCAGAGTCTGAGATCCTAAAATCAAAACTTCCCAGGTTAGAGGTGTGGCAGTAAATACTTAACAATTGGCCCTGTGAGAGAGGAAATGTATTCAAGACATGCTTTTTTTTTTGAGGCAATCAGGGTAAGGTGACTTGCCCAGGGTCACACAGCTAGTAAGTGTCTGAAGCTGAATTTGAACTCAGGTCCTCCTGTCTCTAGACCCTACATTCAATGTACTGCACCACCTAGCTGCCCCAAGCTGGATTAATCTGCATTATTAATATTTTCTCCATCACTTTCTTAAGTCTAGACAACCAACAAAACAATACATCAAGCCTCGATTTGTAGTTTGTGCTGTTTCCGAAAGTGTAAATGTTCACCCTAAAAGTTTAATAACAGGCTTTCATAAGCCAGTGCAAGTCAGTTTTAGTACACCACTGTGCCTGGGCCTCAGTTTCCTCAATTGTCAAATGGAGTGGTTGGACTGGATGATCTTATGATCTTATGATCTAATGAGCATGTAGATCTCTGAGACCCAGCTCTAATAATCTATGAATATACAAGAGGCATGCTGGTTGTAAGTCATACATAAAAGTGATGATTTTTCATTTGGCTACCATGAGGTGGCCTGACTAGCCTCAGGTATGGTTGCCACTTTATGGATTGGGAAAAGCTGGAATTTGTCATGCGTGTGTCTGCTACTGACCTCTACTGGGTAGATACAGAATTCTATCACCATAGATTATTAGGGCCAGAAGGCAATTTAAAAGGCTTTTTGTCTAGAGGTTCTTAGGTTAGGGCCCATGAACTTATTTTCTTTTTTAAAAATATCTTGATAACTGCACTTCAGTATAATTGGCTTCCTTTATGACCTTACATATTTTACTTTATGGATTTAAAATTATTATTCTGAGAAGGGCTCCATAGGGTTTACCAGGCTATGAAAGGGATCTATGATCAAAAAAGAAAAAAAAAAGGCTAAGGACCTCTGAGGATCCAAATCTCACATTTTACCAAGGAGGAAACTGAGGCCTCCAGATGGAAGGTGTCTTGTCCAAACCTATACTGTGAGCTGCTCCTCTAGTGATTCGGTAGTATCCAGGTTCCCTAACTGGCAAGGATGTTCTAAGGATGATCTCTGCCCTCCTGAACAAAAGAGAAAAATTTCTTTGGGTCTCTACAGTGTCCTCTAGCTATTCATTGAATCAAGGACTTGACCGTTAAGAAAACCTGACTGATTCATTCCACCAGGATTTCCACTATATCATAATAGTAGCTCATGTCTGTAGTATTTTTAGCTTAATAAAGCATCTCACAACAACCCAAGAAAGAAAGGAGTACAAGTGAATCATTCTCCCCATTTTATAGATGTGGAAACTGAGATTCAGAGATGTTGAAGTGTTTTGCCCAAAGTCTCACAGATAAATAATGATAATGCCAGCATTCACCCACATCTTCTGACTCCAAAAACCATCGTTTCTTGCTATATTCATGGAGGGTGGGCAGCTAGGTGATGAAGTGGATAGCATGTCAAGCTTGGAGCTAAGAAGACTCCTCATCTAGGTTCAAATCTGGCCTCAGACACTTGTGTCTGTGTGATCCTGGGCAAGTCACTTAAGCCTGTTTGCCTCAGTTTCCTCATCTGTAAAATGAACTGGAGAAGAAAATTGCAAACCACTTCTGTATCTTTGCCAAGAAAACCCCAAATGGGGTCAAGGAGAGTCAGACACAACCAAACAACAACAACAACAGCCACAACAACACACTGTCCTATATCTCTATAAAGCCATTAGGCTAGACTAGCAGTCAGGAGACCCGGACTGTGGCCCCCGATCTGTCCCCAGCTTGGCCTGTAAATGCAGCTTAGAGGAGACCTCTGCATGGATGGGATTCCCAGCGGATGTCAGGTGTTGAAAGAGTGGCTTAGAGAGTGTTTATAGCATTCTGCTGAGGACAGTATGGTATCATGCTCAAATAGGAATGGGACCACTAAACTGTGCATAAGAGGCCTTGATGGCTGCATATTGACGTAGGAAACCACACATGAACATTATCTGGGTCCCGTTGTAATTTATTTTGTTCAACACTTCCCAGTTCTCCTTTAATCTCTTTCTGGTGGGTGGCATTAGGGGTGTGGTGGCAGTGTTTGACACCTCCTATGGAGTGGATTGAGCGCTAGATTTGCGGTCTGGAAGATCTGGGTTTGACTTCTGCCTCAGACATTTACATGCTGTATAAACCTGGTGAAGTCACTAACATCTCTGGGTCTTAATTTCCTTACCTGTAAAATGAAAGTTAGACCATATGATCTTTGAGGTCCTTTTTAGCTCTAAATCCAGACTCCTCTAACATGGTTAAAGACGGCAACTTTCCCAGGGTACCATCACTGCTTTCCATACTCCATCTCCAGTCTGACTCTCCGGCCTTACATTCTGCGATTTCCTTTCTCTCTTTCCCGAAAGGACATATTCTCAACCCCTGCTGACCCTTGCCCCGTTCTCCAAAATGTCCTGTCATGTCCTGAATCATCTCTGAGACTTTTGTTCATATGGTTCTTTATGTCTTGACTAATCATCATGCCATCTCACCTGTTTACAGAGCTTATTTAGTGAAAAGAGCACTGGAGTCAGCCAAAGAAAGCTTGGGCTCAGGTCTCAGGTCTTAAATTCCTCGTTATGTGACTGTGGGCAAATCACTTAAGTTCTCTGGTTTCTTCATGTACGAAATAAGGGGATTGGACTCAATGACTTCTAAGGTCTCACCCACCTCTATGATTCTATGGGCAGCTAAGTGGCATCATGGTTAGAATGGATTGAGTTCCAGGTTTGGAGTCAGGAAGACATGAGCTCAAATCCAACTTCAGATATTACTCTGATGCTCTGTGACTATGGGCAAGGCACCTAACCCCGTCTGCCTCAGTCTCCTCATTTATATGAGCTGGAAAAGGAAATGGCAAACCACTTCGATATCTTTGCTAAGAAAACCCCAAATGGAGTCATGAAGAATCAGATACAACAAAATGATTTTATGAGCATAAAATATTGACTATGATTTCTGGAATCCCAGTTATGTAGTTGGGTTAAATGTATCCTGGCTGTTAGTGAAGAATTATGGTAGTATGGAAAGAATTCTGGATTTGGAGTCAGAAGACCTGGGTTCACATCCTGGTTCTGCTACTTTTTATCTCTGATCTTGAGCAAGTCACTTATTAACCCATGTGGGGCTCAGTTTCTTCATCTGTAAAAATGAAGGGGGTTAGAGTAAATAACCTCTAAGATCTCTTCAAGTTTGAAAGCTATGGTCCCATAGCTTTCCTAAGAGATTTCCTAAGCCCAGTATGAGGGAGGGTTGTGCCTGAACTTTTCCACACTGGAATGAAAACCTGAAGAGCTATGAATAGAAACAAGATGTTTCCTCACCACGGGAGAGCTGACTGATACCTCCTCCCCAGGGCTCTCGAGGAGGTGGGCAAAATGTCTCTTTCTCTATCCAGAGCTCCAGAATAGTTTTCTTTTCACAAAGAGACCTCTTGTCTGACCTTACCTGCTTTTCAGCCACCCCGGCACCATAAAATCCTCTTTATGATTGTTTTTGTTTTGTCTTAAAATATCAGGACCCATTGAGATGATAAAAATGAGATGATTAGTGAGAGTGTCATCTAACAGCTAGCGCTTACACAGCACTTTCAGACTTATAAAGCACTTTACAAATATCTCACTTGAGCTTTGAGACAGCCCTAGGAAATAGGTGCTATTATCCCCACTTTACAGATGAGGAAGCTGAGGCAGACAGTGGGTAAGTGACTTGCCCAGGGTCACTCAGTTAGTAAGTGTCTGAGGCTAGACTCAAACTCCACTCTCACTGACTCCAGGTCTATCCACTGCACCACCCAGCTGCTGATTCTTTAGGGGAAAGTGCAAGAGACTGGAAATCAGGCTCCTCCATTAATTAGCTCTATTTGGAGTCAGAAGGTGGGTGTGAATCCTCACTGTAATATTTTTAGTGACTGAACTTGTGCAATCAATCAACAAGGATTTATTAAGCACCTCCTGGTGTCAGGCACTGTGCTAAATGCCAGTAGCACAGATACAAAAAATGAAAGAACCTCTGCTTTCAAGAAGCTTGCATTCTAATAGTGCAAGTCCTCTTAGCCCAATGGGCAGATTAACACACACCTGCCCTATATACCTCACACAAGTGTGTAAAGGGTCACGTGAAGATTAGAGAAGACATTCCTATAGCAATTTCCTCACAATTATGTCAAGGCAATAGGGCAAATATTAACAACTCCATTTTACAGATAAGAAACCTGAGGATCATGTAGGTTAAAGGACTTGCCTAAGGTTCCATAGCTAATGCATATTAAAGCCCAGATCACTGCAGTATCTCTGACTCCAGTGCTTTTTCTGACACCACCAAGAAAGTGCTTGGGAAAAGCTGAAAGACCTGAACAAATAAAAGGGAGCAGAGAGGAATCTATGGAAGAGCTACACTTAAAATCCAAAAAACCTGGGTTCAAGTACTGATGGTACATGTGTGACCTTGGATAAGTCCTGCCAATATCCTCGGCAAGGCTTTCATTTTGTATGTCAAAGAAGAGTGACTGTTCTTCATTGATAGAGGGAGTGTGTTTACTGAGGGTTCCCTCATCCATGAAATCAAATGTGTAGGGGGGGGGAAGGAGAGAAGAAGGAAGAGAGGAAGGAAGGAAGGAAGGGAGGGAGGGAGGGAGGGAGGAAGGAAGGGAGGGAGGGAGGAAGGAAGGAAGGAAGGAAGGAAGGAAGGAAGGAAGGAAGGAAGGGAGGAAGGAAGGAAGGAAGGAAGGAAGGAAGGGAGGAAGGGAGGGAGGGAGGGAGGGAGAAAGAAAGGAAGGGAGGGAGGGAGGGAGGAAGGAAGGAAGGAAGGAAGGAAAGAAGGAAGGAAGGAAGGAAGGATGCTAAGTAGCAGGTCTTGTCAGTTAATATCTCTGCCTTCTCTTGTTCATATTTAGCCATTTATTTATTTTTGACAGCTGGAGGGGTTCTATTTTGATTCATATAGAACCAATTTTCTGTTTTATTCCCAGATTTTGAATTTGACTACTTCTCCAATAGTTCTTTGTTACCTCCCAAATAAAATTCAAACTACTCTGCCTAGCATTTAGCAATTTCTGTGATCTGGTACCACTCTTACCTTTTTGAGACTTAGCTCATATTACTCCTCTCAATACTCAAGGCAGGTTGGACCACTCTCTCCTTCCTTTCCCTCATCATTCCCTGCCATTCTTCTCTGGCTTCTTGTCTTGGCTCATACTGTTCTCTTTGTGGGGACTGTCCTCTGTGCATCTTTTCATCCATTGAATTCTCACTCACCTCTTATAGGAAGTTGTCTCCATCTCCCAATAAGTAAGGCTTTCCTTCTCTGATGTTACTCTGACCTTGTTTTGTACCGCTCTAACGTGCTTATCGAAGAAGCAGCTCATCATTGTGGATATGCTGACCTCAGAGATGGGAAGGTTTGCGCCTACCATACATTATCTGTAAGACCCTGGGCAAATCCCTTAGCCTCTCAGCATCCCAGGCAACTCTCTCAGAACAGAAGTTTCAGAGTAAGTGCCGACTTGCCCTGGCAGAGAATTTCTTTACCAGTCCTCAACAATGATGAAATCACGAGTTTGGTCCCCCTAAAATGTGCTTGATACATGGCGTATATTTGTATCTTTTCAGCCTATTCAGCTGACTGATGTTTTCTCCTGTCTCCTCACAGCCTAGCACTTAGTACATCAGGTCATAATAAACATTTCTTCAATTAGATTGAAGCTAAAGCATCCACTTCAATTAAAACTAGCCAGTCTCCTAGCTTTTCCACAAACTGAGAATCCTGGCCCACTTAATAGCCCAACACTTTATGAAAACTCCAAAGAATGCTCCTGACTGACCATACCAAGCTCTCTTGAATTGTTCTCCAGTTCTTCTTGGTGGAAGAAAAATACCCTCAACATATTCTTAGGTCCTTAGGTCTTAAGTCAGCTAATGGAGAAATATAAATATATCACTTGTCAAAAAGAAGCTAAGAAAAGAGGAAGAGAAATAGGTGCACATGTCTAAAAGTGTGGGAACAGACAGTAACCCAATTTCCCAGACTCAACATATCCAACACTATACTCATCAAAAAATAATAGGGAGAGAGCTTAGAAGCGGCCTGAGAGGCCATTGGGTTGAACCCCTTCACTTTACAGATGAGGAAACTGTGGACCAAAGAGGTTTAAGTGATTTGCCCAGGGTCACCCAGCTAGTAAATAGTAATGTAGTAATATGTGAGGCAGGATTTGAACCCAAGTCTTCCTGACTTTGAGCTCAGCACTCTTTCTAGGCAGCTCGAGGTGTCTCAGTAGATAGAGCACTAGGTGCTGAATAAAACTAGCTGTTAATAACTATTGTTATTAACAAACACTAGGTGTTTGTTGGGCTAACAGCTGCCTCCTTTCTCATCCTCAGAAAATGGCTGAATGATTGCCATTATTTCAAAGGACTACGGTAAAATAAAAGATTTATAGCTGGAAGGGAACTCAGAGATTCTCAAGTACTCATTTTAAATGTTAAAAAAAAAAGCAGCTTGCAGAAGTCATTTCCTGGGGTTATATAGATAGTAAGTACTAAAGCAGGGATTTGAACCTGGGTTCCTCTGTCTCCACTATACCACATTGCCTCTCATGAACACAATGAAAAAAAAAGTGGGATTAAATTTCTTTTGGACTCAGAGACTAGACAGAGGTGCTTTAGGGAAGGTAAAGTGAAAAAAAAATCAGAGTCAAGGGGCAAACCAGAAGGGTGGCTCAGTGGGTCTCTGGAGGATCCCAGGAGAAGAGACTGATAGCATCTTCTCCTCTCTAATCCCTTTGCTTTTGTCTGTCAAAGTAAGAACACAGGTGGAGCTGATGCCAGGCAGATAGTTATCACTCTTGTAGGAGGTGAGGAAGGTGAGGGTGACTCTGGCATGATTGGGGGAGGGGTTGCTACCCCAGGGCCCTGGAAGCCCCTTTGGCTTCTTCGTTTTTCTATAAGGGCACAATGACCCATTCCCACTGGGCGGGAAGCCTTTTTTCAAGGTAGCAGGGGGTGGGGAAGGAGGCTGATGGTGGTAACTGGGGAAATAAACAGGTACGAGGTAGAGAAAACGCCCTCTGCATCCACATGGCACAGCTGCCTTCCTCTTGCAATCCTGAATGTGTGGTGACATGCCCAAGCAGGCAACAGGCACAGGGCAGGGTTCAGAGCCTTTGGCGTCAGGGGTAACCCCTTCAGAATTGTTGACTCTAAAACCCACGCTGATTTCCAGCTTTAGCTTCCAAAGGCGTTGGCGATTTGGCTCCCTCGGCCACTGATTTCCGAGTGGGGAAATCGTCTTTACTTTAAAGAGATCTCTCATAACTCTAAAGAGGTCTATGTTGTGATTCCAAGACTGACTTAGGGGAAGGGGAGAGGAGGCATCTCCCTATCGAGATCTCCTGGCCTCAACCCTCTCCCCACTCCTCACTGGGCTTTACTTATCCTTCCTCACTCTGCAATTCAGCCAAACTGACCGTCTCTCGGTTCCTTACACACAGCACTCTACCTAGTGTGTTTTCACTAGCAGCTCTCAATGCCTGGAATGCATTTCCTTTTTACTGCTGTCTCATAAAGTCCCTCTCCTAATCCCCCAACTGACGATACCCTCCCTCCTTGTATCTAAACTATTTTGGATATATTTGTATTTACTTTACATATACATGAATATATATACATATATACATAATAGAGAAATACACACATATATGTATACTATGTGTGTGTTTGTATACTTGTTGGCTCCCCCATTAAAATGTATTATAAATAGGGATTGTTTCATTCTTTGTACTTGCATCCCCAGCACCTAGTGCAGTGCCCAGCACATGGTAAGTGCTTAATAACTACTTGTTGATTGACCCATTCATCCCTTATTTTACTGAGGAAACAGATCCAGGGAACATATGTGAGTTGCCCAAGATCACATACTCAAACTGTCAGGGTTAGGTTCCAGATTCCAATCTTCTAACTAGTATTGCTTTCACTAGACTTGGAGTATTGTCTCTGTGAGCACAGAATAGACATGACATATGCCCAGCAGGAATAAAAATGACAATAACCGTGCACTTGTACGATGCTTCTAGGCATCAGAGTACTTTTGATCTCAACAACTCAACAACTCGGACAATGGAAGTATTATAGAACACTTTATCATCTTTCAAAATGCTTTCACATACATTATCTCACCACACCTTGTGAGATGGATCACAGCCATATCTCCATATTGCCTCTAGGATAAGACACAGACTCCTCATTTGGCATTTGAAACCTTTCCCTATCTGGGTCCAGACTACCTTTCCTGCTTTATGACTCCACTTCAGGCACTCTGGGATCCTTCCAAAACAGTCTTCTTGCTGTTCTTTGTCCACCTCCGAACCTTTGCTCAAGCTGTGCCCTATGTCAGGAACGCGTTTCTTCCTTCCTTTCCTCTCTTAAAATCCCTGGTTTCATTCCTTCATGGCTCATGTAAAGCACCTCTAGAAGGGTTTTTTTTTTTGAGCCCTACTTCCAGTATTTCCATCTCTCAAAATTACCTTGTACCTACTTTACATGCATTTACACGGGTAAATTGTATTTCCAGCATATAGGTAAAACCCTTGAGGACAGAGATCATTTTGGTTTTGGTTTTATATCCCTAGGGCCTTGCACAGTGCCTGGCACATAATGGGAACTTAATAAATAGTTGATGAATTGATTTTTAAAAATTTAATTTAATTTTTTTTGTTCCATTTTAAGTTCCTAACTATCTCCCTCCCTCTCGCTCCGCCTTGCACTAGAGAAGGGCACTAATTCACAGACACACACACATTCACACATGCACTTACATACATATGTATTATGTATCTATTACGTATATGCGTATGTGTTTACTACATTATATGTATGTGTTTACAAGTAAACATGCATATATGTAAAACTATACTGCACGCACTTCTAGTTCTCAGCTATTTCTCTGGAGGTGGATAGCATCTTCCTTCACAGGTCCTTTATCGTTGATGTGAGTGTTTATAATACTCAGAATAACTTAGTCATTCACAGTTATTCAAATGATTGATTTTAAAGGAAAAAAACAATACTGAGACTTAGAGACTTAGAGGGATGAACCCAAGGTCACATAGCAGGTTAATGGCAGAGTCAAGACAAGAAGCCACAGCTCATGATTCAGGCCTGGAAGTCCTTCCCTTCCACCATTGTCTAATCAGTCATCAGGTCCTGTTGTTCCTCCTTCAGAGTCTCTGCCACAGTCATTTCATCCTTTCCATTCCCATAGCCACCACCCCAGTAACCTCATTACCTCAGACCAAGAATTATTGCAACAGTGTCCCAACTGATCTCCTTGGCCCTAGGTTCTCCTCCTTCCAATCCATCCTGCACACAATCTTCCCTTTCATCAGGTCACTCCCCATTCCATGTAGGATAAAGCTCCAACTCCTTAGCCTAGCATTCAAAGCTTTCTGAAATCTGTTATGATCTTACTCTTCCAACTTTATCTTCCATTACTCCAAAACAGAGACCTTCAGTTCCAGTAAGACTCGTTCTCAAATGAGGTCCAAACAGAAGACCGATTTGCCTAGACTCGCATAGCAATTCTTTGGCAAAGATAAAACAAAAATAACTCCAAGTACATCTCTAATTCCACTAATTCAAAGATTTGAGTCTTTAGTCACATATAGACTTGTTTGTATGGCTTAGGCCAATAGACTATGTCACATTTCCTTGGAAACCCCACCCCCCCCTCATCCCCAGCACACTGTGCTCAGAGTCCTTGCTAAGTTGGCCAAAGCTGGATTCCAAAATGAAAGGGATGCTAAAGCCAATGTGTGGAAGGAATACTGGGTTTGGAAGTATAGGACCTGAGTTTGTATCCCAGCTCTGCTACTACTGTTTGCATAATGTTGGGCCACTCATCTAAATTCTGTGGGCCTCAGTTTCTTTATCTGTAAAATATGGCATTGGATACCAATTGGAAAAACAAAATAAAACAAAACCCAGACGTACCTCTAGATTTATGCAACCCAGTTCCAAATCCTAAAGATCACTGGATTCAAACACCACTTGACTTGCCTGCTACTGGTTCAGTCTGTCCAGGTATCTCTCATTGATCTTCTCCCTTTCGCCTTTCATCTTGGGGATTTCTCAAGACGTCTTCACTTTGGGAAGTTCACTTTTTTTAAAGGTATCCACATTTCATCAGTCCTCTCTGCATCCACTCCTTTGGCTAGATTTTTTTTTAAGGGAAGGTGATTGATGTCTTTTGTTTTTATATCATAATCATTTCCAGATATGTCTTTTGCTTTTTATTGACTCTTAATTGACCCTTGGAGCTGGAAGTCCTAGACTCAGTAACCCAACCAGCCCAATCTGGGCATTACTCAGGCCACCAGGGGCCACAGGAAGTTTCCGCATCAGTTATACAATAGTATGTTAACCAACACTACAATCTCAAATTAAACTTTATGTAGGCATTTCTAATTCTTTTGTTTTTAAAATCTACTTGACTTGAAGATTAGCATTTATTCTTTCAGATGGATTATTCAGATGGGGACCAAGTTCTTTGAGTCTCCATTCAACTTCCAGCACAGTTTTCATATGGTTCTGATCAATCAAGCATTTGTCAAGCACCTACTACGTACCAGGAATTGTGTTAAGCACTGGGGATACAAAGGCAAAAGCAGAATAGTCCTTGCTCTCAAGGAATTTACATTCTCACAGGGGAGACAATGCGTACATATACATATACATACATATGTGTGTGTGTGTGTGTGTGTGTGTGTGTGTGTGTATGGATATCTACAAAACACATACAAAACATACATCAGGTAACCTTGGAGGGAAAGACACTAGCAGCTAGGAGAGACCAGGAAAGGCTTCATGCAGAAGATGGGATTTGAGCTGAGTCTTGGTGGAAGCCAAGTGTTCCAAGAGGTAGAGGTGAAGAGGGAGAGCATTTCTGTTAATGGAGGACAGCCAGTACAGAAGATGGAACATTGTATGTGTGTGTGAAAAACAGAAAGCTGACAAGCATTGTTGGTGAGACTGGAGAACACTATCTCTCTATCTCTACTTCAAAACTCCCAAAGTGTGGTGGAGTAGATAGAGTACTGAATCAGGAATCATGGAGCCCATAAGAAACAGTAAGTTGACCAGCATGGCTGAACCATAGAAAACACGTTTGGAAAGAAGGTGTGGGAAAGGTAGGATGAGAAGAGGTTGTGAAGAACATTAAATGACAAGTAGAAGAGTTTCTCTTTGATCCGGGAGGTAATGTTTCTTGAATCACAACAGTATGTTGGACTTAAGTATGAAAGACCTGGCCTGCCTCTGACACCTACATGCTGTGTGACTGTGGGCAAGTTATTTGTCTTCTCTACGCCTCAGTTTTCTCTTCTGTAAATTGTGAAGACTCATTGCTATAGTAACTGTCTCACAGTCATTGTGAGGCTCATAATGCAATGAGGTATTGCATTATATAAAGTGTTTTGCAAAACAAAGTGCTTCTATGAAATTATTATTCATTTACTCCAATGCACAGAAGCAGGAGGTGGGGTTGGTATCTTTCTTGCTCCCCTAATGCCAAGTCCAGACTCTTGTCCTTGCCACTGTTACTGGAGTATCTTTTCTTCTTTGAAGTGCATGCTATACTGGCCAACTACCTAGCTGGCCCTGCCCTCTCTAGTCACAGCCAAATACTATCTTCCAGAAATCGTAGAATCTTCATGTTGGAAGAAGCTTTAGACGGCATTTACTCCATCCAAAACCTGGGCAAAAATCCCCTCTCTAATCCCCCCATGATCATCCAGCCTCTGTTTTGAAGATTCCAGAGATCTTTAAAAATTTTACTACCTTCTTGAGGTAACTTATTCCATTTTTGGATAGTTTTAATTGTTAAGAGTTTTCCCCCACATCTACCAAAAATTTTATTTTATACAGCACACTATGGTTTCTATCTAGTTCTGCCCTCTGCTGACAAGCAAAATAAGTCCAGTCTGTTTTTGATATACCAGGTCTTCAAATACTTGAAGATAATTTTTATATCCCTTGTAAGTCTTCTCTTTTCCAGGCTAAATCTCCCAAATGTTTTCAACCAGTCATCGCATGGCAGGGTTTCAAGTTCTCTCTCCATCCTCATCACCCTCTGTCATCTCTAGCTACTGCCACACATCTTCAGTTTCAACCACCTGGAAACTACTCATGTTCTACCTTTCCCAATCTGACTTATGCTTTACATCCCTTTTATTCCCTAGAACCTAGCACATAGTCTTACACATAGCAGAAGCTTTATAAATGTTTCTTAAACCAAATGGATGGAAAGAAGCTCCCTTAGGAGTGGGATAAGAGTATCTATTGCTTTTTCTTCCCTTAGAGGAACTTAGTAAAAGCCCAGAATGTCAGTCAGAAGGGATCTTGTAAGCCATCTAGTCCAAACTGATTAAGAAATTCTCTCTAGGAGATACTCAATAAGTGGTCATCCAGTTTTTACTTGAAAACCTCAAGAGACAGGCAACTTACCACCACCTGAGTTAGCCCATTGCTCTTTCGGACAGCTCTGATGTTAAGGAAGGTTTTTCCTCCCCCAACCTAAATAAGCTTCTTTGCATTGCTCTCATTTTTTTTTCCAAAGCTAATTCCCCTTCAAAAATTTTGAAGAGAGTTATCATTTTTTAAATTTCTTTTCCAGGTTAACTATCCCCAGTTCCTTCAACCAATCTTCACATGGCATGATGTCAAGGGCCCTTTATTATATTGGTTGCCTTCCTCTGGATGATTTCCAGCTTATCAACTCTTCCCTAAAATAGGGAGCTCAGAGCTTTATACATTATTCCAAATTGTGGCCTGTCTGATGTGGTAGAAAGAATGTTGTATTTGGAGTCAGAGGACCTTCATTCAAAACCTGGCTCTGGCTATCTATGTGAGAGTGGTCAGGTCATACAATTGTTCTGGATCCTTAGTTTCCTTATCTATAAAAAGGGGATATTAATACATGTACAATCTGCCTCACAGGGTTTCTATAGAGAAGTGCTAGTAAAATGGGAGTTATGATTATTGTCATCATTATGCTTGTAGAAGGACAGACTTTAGAAAAGGACACTGTTAAGTTTATCATGCAGATGCAAGAGTCAGAAAGGTTTCCTCTAATGCAATGAATGATTTTGGCATCTTACTTCGGGACCTGGTATTAATCAACAAAAGCTTCTGGGTTATGGCAACTACAAAGTTAAACATAAAACCTAGAACAGAGCTTTGGTTATAAACAGCAGCTTTCTCGTGAATTTTTCTGAGATTACAGAAGATAGGATAAATATGATATCTAGGAGATAGCTAAGATCATCAATGACATCTCTGGGAAGGAGATGGGCAGACATGACCACTGTGCAAATCAAGATGCCACAAGGTAAGCCAATTTAAGAACAGAACTCTCTTTTATAGATGCATTATCATTCTGGACTCTCTTCTGCTAAGGAAGCAGGTGATACTAGAGAATGATAGAAAAAAAATCCTAGAAAACATAACCTTTTCTTTTTGTGTTGTCAAAAAATTGGAAATTGAGGGAATGCCCACCAACTGGGCAATGGCTGGACAAGTTGTGGTATGTGGATGTAATGGAATGCTATTGTGCTATAAGAAATGATGGACTTTAGAAAAACCTGGAAAGACTTGTATGGACTGATTCTGAGTAACGCGAGCAGAACCAGAAGAATGCTGTACACAGTAACAGCCACATTACGGGATGACCGTCTTTGATAGACTTGGCTCTTCACAGTAATGCAAGGATCTAAGACAACTCCAAAAGACTCAGGATGGAAATTGCTATCCATACCCCAAGAAAGAAATATGGAGTCTGAATGCAGATGGAAGCACACTATTTGCTCTCCTTTTCCTTTGTCGTTTTGTTGCTTCATTCTTGTGGTTCCCTTCCATTAGTTCTCATTGTTCTTTACATCATGACTAATGGAAAAATATGCTTAACATGAATGTATGTGTAGAGCCTGTATCAGATTGTATGCCATGGGAGAGGGAGGAGAAGTGGGAGGGGAAGAAAATTAAAATTCAAAATCTTATGGAAGTGAATGTTGAAAACTAAAAATAAATTAATTAATTATTCAAGAAAAATAAATAAATAAAAGCAAGCTGTATATTAAAAAAAAGAAAAGAAAACAACCTTTTTCATCTGAACAAAGTGTGTTGAATTGGATTCAAGTTCTGATGTTAGCTTATACTGCCTATGTGACCTTAAGCGATAACAATAATAGCAATAATAACTCACATTTATATAACACAATAAAGTTTAGAAATTGCCATATATCCATTGGTTCATTTGATCTCATTTTACTTATATCAGTCTTTATTCCCTCATCTATAAAATGACAGAACTGGATCCAGGGATGTGTTGGTAAATGTTTAACAACCAGCTCTCTGGGGGATGAAAATATACACATGACACACTTTTAAGTTGAATATGCAGTATTAATATTTTTCCATCACTTTCTTAATCTAGAGCCTAGATAATCAACAAAAGAATAAATTAAGCCTTAATTTGTGATATGTGAGGTGTAAATGCTAACACTGAAAATTCCACAATCAATTTTAACGAAGCAGTTTGAGGCCAGGGCACCTCTGGTTGGACTACACAATCTCTAAGGTTCCTTATAGCTCTAAATTTTATGGTCTTATGGTCATTAAAGGGCAACTAGGTGGTGCAGTGCTGGGGCTGGGTCTCAAGTCAGAAAGACTCATCTTCCTGAGTTCAAATCTAGCCTCAGACATTTTTTAGCTATATGGCCCTGAGCAAGTCACTTAACCCTGTTTGCCTTAGTTCTTTATCTATAAAACAAGCTGGAGAAGGAAATGGCAAATACTCCAGTATCTTTGCTAAGAAAACCCCAAATGGGGTCTCAAAGAGTCAGACATGACTAAAAACAACAACAACAAAAATGGTCAGTAAAGTCAGTCAGTAGAGAGAATCCCTCACCATCATTTGAGATTGAAGGAAAAACAAATAACGTGGTAAGTATAGTAGAAAAAGTCCTGACCTTGGGAGCAGAAGTCCTGGGTTTGAGTCCTGGGGCTACATGACAAACTCAGTGACCCTGGGTGAGTCACATCCCCTCTCTTGGCCTCAGCTTCTCCACGTGCAAAATGAAGGCCTTTAAGGTCCCTTCTGGCTCTAAAGTTCTATGATTATAGGTTTCATGGTTGCACTGGTCTGCAAAGCCTGGCGCAGTGCAATGGAGAGGAAGAACCCGTGTAGAGTGTTACGGAACTGACTCACCAGGAGAATAAACACTGTCATTTATCAGCCCCAAGGCACTGCCCATGCCATGCTAAGGCTAATCCGTTTACCTAAGAGTCAGGGGAAAGCAGTGTCAAATTCCATGTGAGGACTCGATTTGTCAAGTCCCCCATTGTGGGTAACTGAGACTTACTTTGAGGGCCAGTCACCCGAGACTGTAACACTGAATAAACACTCAATACCAACAGCGGGCCTAGAAAATGCCAAGGAGAATTGAGATCTCCACGCCCCACCCTTCCACCCCAATATGTTGTATGCTGTGTACAGGTTACAAGGAGACAAATTCAATTAAACAAATAAGTGTGTTCAGAAGAAACAAGCTCTTATTTTTCACAAGTTTGAATCATTAGGATTTAGAGCTGGAAAAGGCCTTAGATCAGCTTATTCAAATCCCACATCCCCTCCCCAATTTTATGGAGGAGGAAACAAAAATCAGACAGCAGAAGTGGCTTGAGATCATGCAACTAGAAAGGAATGATGTCAGGATGCTGGACCCAGGGTCTGCTTACTCTATATTGAGCACTCTTTCCATTATACTTTAGAAATAATGGCTTTTGGACCGAGTCTATCTGAGAATACATTTCAATCCAACAAACGTTCTATTATGCAGTAGCTAGGTGGCACAGTGGGTAGAGTGCTAGGCCTAGAATCAGGAAGACTCCTCTTCCTGAATTCAAATCTGGCCTCAAACACTAGCTGGGTGACCCTGGGCAAGTCATTTAACCCTGTTTGTCTCAGTTTCCTCATCTGCAAATTGGGCTGGAGAAGGAAATGGTTGTTCCAATATCTTCTCCAAGAAAACCCCAAATGGGGTCACTAAGAGTTGGATATGACTGAAAAAACAACAACAAACTACATGAAAGAACTTTATATTTCAAAGACCAATCTGAAAGTCATACTCTTGAAAAGATGCACCCTGGGGGCATACCCAACCTTGCCTCTGATATTGTTTCCTCTCTTACAGGAAGTAGAAAATAGTAAAACTTCAGGTCTGACTGAGTTTGGAGATGAGAGACTGTCACACAAAATCCTACAGTTAATAAAAAGAAACTCTTCATTCTGTCCAGTTATAAGCCAGGAAATCTTAATTTTTGTCATTAGATTGACCCAAGCAGAATAAAGTGGTAAGAACACTGGACCTGAAGTCAAGAGAGTTGGGTTTGGGTCCCATGCTCCCTACTAGTCATATTCACATGGATCATAGGTCTACAGCTAGAAGTGGCCTGAATGTTCATCCCGTCCGGCCCTGCTCCATCTCATTTCACAAATAAGGAAACTGAGGCCCAGGAAGTTGAAATGAATTGCCAACATCACACAGCTAGTAAATGGCATAGACAGGATTGGAACCCAGGTCCTCTGGCTCTAAATCTAGCACTTTCTCTGCCATATCATGCTGCCTTCAAGCTACTTAATTCCTCTGAATTTGTTTCTCCATCTGTAAGATAAATCTAATAAGTATACTCCTCTTGTAGTTACTACAAGGACAATTTTGTAAATCTTGTAGCTCCATGGATATGTACATCATTTTTTTGCATTCTTAAGTGCTGCCAAGCTCTGATTTTCTATATTCTGGGGTCTAACATTACTTCCAGTTTTAATTTTCTATGAATCTTTGATGACCTGTCAGAGTGTGGTACAAGGTAAAGAATCCTGAATTGTAGTCACAGGTCCTAAATTTAAATTCCGATTTTGTCCCTAGATGCCTTTGTGATCTTTTTTTTTAAAATTATAATATTTTCATTTATTAACAATCACTTCCATAGCCTTTTGAGTTGAAAATTTTTCTCCCTCTTCCTCCCCCCCAAGACGGTGCACAATCTGATACAGGCTTTACATTTACATTCCTATTAAACATATTTTCACATTAGTGAAGTTGTAAGTAAAAAATTAAAACCAATAGGAGGAACCATCAGAAAGATGAAACAAAACTCAACAGCAGGTAAAAATAAGTGATAGCGATTCGACTTCCACAGTTCTTTCTTTGGATGTGGACAGCATTTTCCATCCTGAGGCCTCTGGAGATGTCTTAGATCCTCATAATGCTGAGAAGGGTTCAGTTTAACAATCTTAGTCATTGCATAATGTGGCTGTTATTGTGTACAAAGTCCTCTTGGTTCTGCTCACTTCACTCAGCATCAGACCATATAAGTCTTTCCAGGTTTTTCTGAAGTCAGCCTGTTCATCATTTCTTATAGCGCAATAGTATTCCATTACATTCATATACCACAACTTGCTCAGCCATTCCCCAATTGATGGGCATCCTCTCAATTTCCAATTCTTTGCCACCACAAAAAGAACTGCTATGAATATTTTTGTACATATGGGTCCTTTTTCCATTTGTTTGATCTCTTTGGGATATAGCCCTAGAAGTGCTATTGCTGGATCAAAGGGTATGCACATTTTTGTAGCCCTTTGGGCATAGTTCCAAATTGTTCTCCAAAATGGTTGGATCATTTCACAACTCCACCAACAATGTATTAGTGTTCCAATTTTCCCACATCTTCTCCAACATTTATCATTTTCCTGTTTTGTCATGTTGGCCAATCTGATAGGTGTGATGTGGTACCTCAGAGTTGTTTTGATTTGCATTTCTCTAATCAATAACGATTTAGAGCATTTTTTCATATGACTATAGATGGCTTTAATTTCTTCATCTGAGAACTTTCTGTTCATATCCTTTGACCATTTATCAATTGGGGAATGGCTTGTGTTCTTATAAATTTGTCTTAATTCTCTATATTTTAGAAATGAGGCCTTTATCAGAGAGACTGGTTGTAAAAATTCTTTCCCAATTTTCTACCTTCCTTCTAATCTTAGTTGCATTGGCTTTGTTTGTGCAAAAACTTTTCAATTTAATGTAATCAAAATATCCATTTTGCTTTTCATAATGTTCTCTATCTCCTGTTTGGTCATGAATTCTTCTGTTCTCCATAGATCTGATAGGTAAACTATTCCTTGTTCTCCCAGTTTACTTATGGTATCAGCCTTTATATCTAAGTTCTGAACCCATTTTGACTTTATTTTGGTATATGGTGTGAGATTTGGGTCTATGCCTAGTTTCTGCCATACTCTTTTCCAGTTTTCCCAGCAGTTTTTTTTCAAAGAGTGGGTTCTTATCCCAGAAGCTGGGGTCTTTGGGTTTATAAAAAATAGATTACTATAATCATTGGCTACTGTGTCTTGCATATTTAACCTATTCCACTGATCCACCTCCCTATTTCTTAGCCAGTACCAAGCAGTTTTGATGATTGCTGCTTTATAATACAATTTAAGATCTGGAATTGCTAGGCCACCTTCCCCTGCATTTCTTTTCATTAGTTCCTTTGATATTCTGGACTTTTTGTTTTTCCAAATGAATCTTATTATTTTTTCTAACTCTATAAAATAATTTTTGGTAGTTTGATTGGTATGGCACTGAATAAGTAAATTAGCTTAGGTAGGATTCTCATTTTTATTTATATTAGCTCGGCCTACCCATGAGCAACTGATGTTTTTCCAATTATTTAGATCTGATTTTATTTGTGTGAAAAGTGTTTTGTAATTGTGTTCATAGAGTTCCTGGGTTTGTTTCGGGAGGTAGACTCCTAAATATTTTATAATGTCTACAGTAAGTTTAAATGGGATTTCTCTTTCTATCTCTTGCTGTTGGGCTTTGTTGGTAATATATAGAAATGCTGATGATTTATGTGGGTTTATTTTATAACCTGCAACTTTGCTAAAGTTGTTTATTATTTCAAGTAGTTTTTTACTTGATTCTCTAGGATTCTCTAAGTATATCATCATGTCATCTGCAAAGAGTGATAGCTTTGTTTCTTCTTTGCCTATTCTAATGCCTTCAATTTCTTTTTCTTCTCTTGTTGCTAAAGCTATGCCTTTGTGATCTTGAGCAATTCACTCAACTTCTCTAGTACTCTAGCACTCTAGTACTCTAGTACTCAGTTTACACATCTGTAAAATGAGGGAGTTGGGCTAGAAAAACTCTTAGGACTCTTCCAGCTCTAAATCTATGACCTTATGAATTAGACTAATCACACAGGGGCTTTTATTTAACATTATACTAAGTCAGCTCATATGCTCAGGATTGTGGGGATACTTTTTAGACCAGGAAAGGTGCCTCCTTATCCAGACAAGCACCATAGTCTAGGTGTATATAATGAGCCCTGGATTTAGAGTCAGATCTCCTGGGTTTGAATTCTGGCTCATTTATTTAATAGCTACGTGACACTGGGTAAGTCACTTTCCCCCCTGAGTCTTAATTTCATCATCTGTAAAATGGGGATAATAATACGTGCCTTGTCTAATCTCATAGGTTTTCTCTGAGGACCAAGTGTAATAACTTTTGTAAGGTGCTTTGTATATCTTAAAGCTCCACATAAATGCCAGATAGTATTTTTCTCTCTCCTCATTTCCAGCCTAGCCTCAGGGGTCCACAGAGGACCCCTTTTTTCTCCTTCTCTCTCTTCATTTCCGCTCCTTTCCCCCTGAAAGCCAGGCAGGAAAAATTCATGCGTCTGTCTTTCTGTCATCAAGTGTAAAGCCCCTGCTTTTTTTTTTCTTTCCTTCCTTAGCAGGGATTAGTGTCATTGCTCAAAGGGAAATGTGTCATCTCTGGGTTTGAAGAGGTCCTTCTCTCTTTACCATCTATGGCCCCACACCAAAGCAGAGCTATGGGAGGCCCCCAGACCTGCCCCCAAAGTCCACCCTTCTGCACACACCTCCATTTTGCCCAGAGCCAGAATCGAGAGTTGAGGGAAAGAAACCGCGGCCAATCTGAATGTAGCCATTTCACATTATCGCTCAGTCTCGCTCCAAGGCAAACAAGAAAGGGAAAAGAGAACAGAAAGGGCCTGCTTTCAAAAAGGATAATTTAGTTAGTCCTGGGCTATGGGGCATGTCGTCATTAAAGCTAAACGCAGGCAGCAAAGAACAAAAGACGTCTATGAATTTTAACTGTTTTTATCAAAAAAATAACATAAAACTGTAGACTCTTAGAGCTGGAAGAGACTGTAGAATTCCAACCCTCTTATTTTAAAGACGAGGGCCCTGAGACTCACAGAGTTAAATGGCTTGTCCAATGAAACACAGCTGCCTTCCACCAGAGCCCAAGATCTGTGATCATGCCTGTTTCGAAAAATATGGGAAGCTTAAGAGGAAAGACATGGCATTTTTTTTCCCCATAAGGATATAAATATATATTACAAAACTAGTGTACAAGGAAGGACCAGAGTAAGACTGTTGCAGATGTCATTTGGCACTACTGTGGATAGAGTGCCAGGCCTTGAGTCAGGCAGACTAATCTTCCTGAGTTCAAATCCAGCCTCAGACACTTAGTGGCTATGTGACCCTGGGCCAGGCACTTAACCCTGTATGCCTCAGTTTCCTCATCTGTAAAATAAGCTGGAGAAGGAAATGACAAACCTCTGCAGTATCTTTGCCAAGAAAGCCCCAAACAGGGTCACAAAGAGTTGCACACAACTGAAAACTGACTGAACAACTAGATGGCATCTAGTGTAGACTCTGGGAAGTGTATCTGCATAATACTGTTGTAGGTGGCATTTGGCAAAGACGCTTATATCTGAGCTGGGATACCTTGGAATACATCACCAGGTTAGGTGCACTTTGCTCATTGCAGAAAATTTTAATGACTGACCACACGCCCCAGAACCCAATGGGAGGAAGTGGTTCCTGAGGTCTCTCCCAGTTTTAAAGCCTGTGACCAAAGACCATCATCCTATGAAACTCACAGGTTTGTGTCTGTAGCCAAAAAGATTTGACAAACTGTGCTAGAGGGAAGATCTCTGTAGGAGCCCATTTATCCCCATTCCTTAGGGCTTAAATGTAAATCCTTTTAAGAGATTTAAGATCCTTCGAAGTTGGAGTGGACAGTTGCAGTGACAAATTCATGTCTTCTAGGATTCCCTAGAGCTTACTGGTGTAGCCTAGGGACAAAATCCTTGTTTTCTAGGTTTCCTGAGAGTACACTATGGCTGAGGTTGGGCAAACTGCCCATAATTTCAGTGAGCGGCCTGCTCCTTCCAGAATTATAAAGCTTGAATTTATTCAGATGTTTAAATGCAGCTGTGTTCTCATTAATTTGGTTGTTTCAACCAACAATAAAGAGGAATGCAGACCGAGGAAGAAGGTTGCAGAAGGCAAGCCATCAATGTCTGCTCAGCCTGTGAGATTCTTGTCCATGTCAACCCATCATTTCTACCCAGCCATAAATTCAATACAGGTAATCCACCCAACATGTTAGGGGAATGCTGAGCCTTCTTCCAAGACTGGAAAGGATATCAGTGGAGCACTCTGACCAGTCTACCTGTCATCCTTTGCCCTTGTCATAGGATCAGCCCACTTTCTTCTTCAATCATACATTTCCCCATCATACTTTTACTTTCCTTCAAAGTGCTTCATTTGATTTACTCGGGAGCCTGCTTGGGACTGCCATTTTGTTTCTCCACTGCCTTCTGTGTGATAATCATTTTTAGTTCTTCCAGATGGCTGTGCAATGTCAGAACAACATTGGCAGAGTATCAGTATCAAGAAGATGAGTTGTATTTGGTAGAAGTGTGATAATATTAAAGGAACTTGCCATTTCCTGAAGACAAGCCAGCCCAAAATTCTTCTCATCCTTTTATTTAATACTGGGTCCATTTCATTGTCTCTTTGCACTGCCTTTCCCAGCTATATATACTTGTCAATAGGCTGTTCACTCAATTTCGTGTCACACTTTGGACAATAGATGTCAATATACATTTTTCATCCACTTGGTTTTTTCCTATGTGAATGATTAGGCTATAAGAATCTGATTTACTACAAACTTTAATACCTCCATCCAGGAAGATCCCCTCGCATGGACAATGTTAGAGAACTAGCTCAAAACAAACAAAAATTATAAATCTAGTCTTAAAGAAATGTTTCTTGCTCAGCAACATAGTAAGAAGACCACTGGACTTGGAGTTAGGAGACGTAGATTTGAATCTTAATTCTTATAATTACTAGCTATGTAACCCTGGCAAGTGTCTTAACCCTTCTGAGTTACAGTTTCCTTATCTGTAAAATGAGAGGGTTGAACTAAATACTTACTAAGTTTACTTCCATCTCTAAATCTATGATCCTATGACATTAAAGTACTTTAGGAATATGAGGCATGGCCTCTTTTTTTTCCCTGTAGGTTGTAGCAATTTATTCCCTTTTAGTGGAAAGAACCCTGAAGTAGGAGTCAGGGCACTGCATTAGAGTCCTGGCTTTGCCGCTAGCTGGTTTTGTAAACTAAGGCAAGCTTATTTAACAAAAAATTCATTATACTCTTGCAAGGAAGTTGCCATGGTACAACGGAAAAAGGATTAGCTCTGGAACCAGAAGAAGGCATGGGTTCAAATCCTGGCTCTGCTGCTTACTAGCTATATGACCTTAGAAAGCCACTTAAACTCTCTGGGCCTCAGTTTCCTGATCTGTAAAAAAAAAAAGGGTTAGACTAGAGGACCTCTAAATTCCTTCTCAGTTCTAAATCTATAGTTTTAAAGCATGAAGCATGTCACTGAGAAAGAAGGATTAAATAAAAGTTAGTCCCTGTCCTCAGAAGTCCATAGATGCTCAGAGGTAGCTTGGTGGGTAGCTTCTGTTTACCTCAGTTTTCTCAACTGTAAAGTGGAGATAATAATAGCACCAACTTCCCAGGGTTGTTGTGAGCAACAAATGTGATAATATTCATAAAGCACTCAGCACAGGGAATAAATATTTGTTTCCTTCCTTCCTCGTGTAACTCACAATCTAGTATGTAGCAACACATATATAAATGAATACCATATGTACAAAACTTTACTCTGGATTCATACGGCTTTTACTGAAAGGGATCTTAGGAATTATCTAGTCCAAGCCTCTCATTTTATAGGTCAGCTAACTGAGGCCTAGAGAATTCAGGTGACTTTCCCAGAATCATATAGCTAATGAAAATAAGTAAAGTAATGGTACATGAAGTCCAAGGTGGGGAGAAGAATCACTACCCACTGTGGGAATCAGGGAAACCTTCCTGGAGGAGATGGCATTTAGCACTGAGCCTTAAAAGGATTTCAAAAGGTAGAGACTGGAGGAGTTAAAAAAAGTAGAGGGACACAATATTCCAGACATAATGAGGAGCACAGATTCAACTTAATAAATGTCAACCTCTGGCTCAAAAGGCTATTTGCGTAAGACTCTCCTCACTGGTGTAGGTTGATTGCTCAATGCTCCACAAACCAAAAAATGTCCCTAGCTCTACTCATTACTGCCCCTTACCCAGGCACAAAGCATGGAGTAATCAGTCTCCATCAATGAGGAGAGTTTTGCAAATAGCCCTTTGAGACAAGGGGTACAGAAGCATTTATTAAGCATAGACTGCACGGTGGGAATTCTAGGCACTGAGAATATAAGGATGAAAACAAGATGGACTCTGCCCTTCCAGAGCTTACATTCTGCTGGGGGACAACATGTACAAAGATAAGTACAGAATATGTACAACGTGAATCCACAGTAATATGGGGAGAGGAGGCTTGTTAATACCTGGCAGGGAATCAGAAAGGAGCTACGGAGTAACCTGAGCCAGTTTGGGCTGGAGGTAGGAATTTGGAGAAGGTAGAAGGTGAGGAGGGATGGTGATCACGCATGGGGAGCAGCTTTCAGAAAGGAAAGGGAGGAGGGAGATGGCCAGGACTATTAGATGCTTTTTCAAACACACTACATCCAAGGGAGGGTGATGGGATGAAGCTGCTCCAGACTGTACCTGTTCCTCATTCTAAATGCCAGTTTCCTGATCTGTAATATGAGTTGGTTCTAAGGGCTCTCTAAACTGCCAGCGTTTAAGTCCCGCGATTCACTTGATGCAGCTGGTAAGCAGAATTCGTCAAATGATCTCCTCACACCTGGAGGAATCAAGTCATGATTTTGGAGTTTCTTGGTGGCTGCTCCAGCCAGCGTAATGGAAGTGGAATTCATGGATTCCCCTAAACACTCCCGTCATCCTAACTTCCCTATCACAGTCAAGGATACCACCCTTCTTCCAGGTACCCAGGCTTGAAATCTAGAGATTGTCTTATATTCCTCACTCTCACCCCCCCCAATATCCAATCTCTTGCCATGTCCCATCAATTCTACTTTTCCAACATCTCGTTTTCACCCCCTTCTCTCATTCTTAAATTGCCAAGCCTTTGGAGCAGACCTTTGTCACCTCTTCCCTCCATGACCTCATTGCTCCATTATTGTAATAGCCTTCTGCTTGATCTCCCCTTCTTACCGTCTCTCCTCTCTCCCCATCCACCAAAGTGATTTTCCTACAGAACGAACTAACCACCACCACCCCCAATCCCACTCAATAAACTCCTTCTTAGCTGGCTATGTTCTTGATATTGTTCAATCATTCTTTAGTTGTATCCAACTCTCCGTGACCCCATCTGGAGTTTTCTTGGCGAAGATACTGGAGTGGTTTGCCATTTCCTTCTCTAGCTCATTTTACAGATGAAGCAAACAGGGTTAAGTGACTTGCTCAGGGTCACACAGCTAATAAGTGCCCAAAGCCAGATCTGAACTCAGGAAGATTAGTTTGCCTGGCTCCAGGTCCAGCACTCTATCCACTGCACCACCTAGGTGCCCAAGCTAGCTATAAGATCAAATATAAAATCCTCTGTTTGGCTTTTAAAGCCCTACCTGGTTCCTCCCACCTTTCCAGTCTTGTTTTGGCCTACTTCCCTCCGTGTTCTCTAGATGCAATGACATTGGCCTCTTTTTGGTTCCTCAAACAAGACACTCAGTCTCACAATTGGGTTCATTTTTGCTGACTGTCCCCAGGGCCTGGAATGCTCTCTCTCCTCATCAACCCCTCCCTGCTTCCCTGACTTGCTTCAAGTCTCAGCTACCTTCTGCCTGAAGGACTTCATAAAGAGCAGCATTTTCTTATTAGAGGAAAACCCTGCTAAGTCCCTCCTCCCACAGTGTTTTGAATATAAAGCTTTTTTTTTTCCTTAAATACAAGTCATACTTTAAAATGCTATACCACATCAAATCACAGGCCTGAAAAGCTATAACAAATTATCCAAACAATGACAGAGAAAAAAATGAGAGGTATGGGCCTGGGGGAAATGTATGTTTTCATGTAAGATTTTAAAGAGATATAGTTCATTGGTTTAGGGATTTAAAAAAAAATCTATTCAGTAAAAGCAGCAGCAGAGAAAGCTCTTAATGGCATTTCAGGATCTCATTTAATTAATTAGAAAAAATAACATCCTTCAAATGTTATCAAGAACTTATATGAACAAATACCCAAAATGCTCCCTATTTCTGCCAAAAAAAAAGTTTCAAAATCATCGAATTTTTGGTGTTGAAAGGGAGGGCAGAGATATTTTTTTTAGTCCAGTTCTCTCCCTACCTGGTACAGAAATGGGCTCCACCTTTCTTTGCTTTAGGAGCTCCAGGGACAGGAAGCTCACTACCTCACCAGACAACCTTTTTTTTTTCTTCAAACAGTTCTAATTGTTAATAAATTCATGGGATCACAAGATTCAGTGCTGAAAGAGAGCTTAGAGATTACAGGGGTGGGAAACCTGTGGCCTGGAGGCTGAATATGGCCTTCTAGGTCCTTGGGTGCAGCTTTTTGACAGAGCCCAAGTTTTACAGAACAAATTCTTTTATTAAGGGGATTTGTTGTGTGAAGTTTGGATTCAGTCAAAGGGCCGAACTGGAGGATCTAGAGGACACATATGACCCTGAGGCTGAAGGTTCCCCACCCCTGACTCATCTATCTTTTCATTATATAATTGGAGAAACTAAGACTCAAGAAAATTAAGATGCTTGTCCAAAATTACATAGCTAGGTTCGTAAAGCAAGACATATGAATCCACTTCCTAACACCCCTCCCCTCTCTCGGTATTTTTTAGTTTATTATATTAAAAATGAATTTCTCTATGATAAGCTAGCCCAGCACAAATAGAATTCACCACTTTCCTGCCTCTGCCCCCAGCTGAAGGTAATCATGACTAAGGACTAAAGGTATTCTCAGATGTTTTACGAACTGTTATATATTAAATATCATCCCTTCAGCGAAAGCTGTCAAAACATTCTCATATAATGTTCCCCAGTAGAAAAGTCTCACTGATGCCACATAATTCAGATTATACAAATAACTGTCAAAAGTCATTAAATCAGCTTGTGCGGTGGGGGCAGGGTGGGGAGAAGGAACCTACTGAGGCCATGCTGAGCTGTTTTATCTTTCAAGTTCAAGATGCTGTGTTCAGGTTTGAGCAGGACAGGCTCCACTGAAGAACTATGAAGTCCCACTCCTCTGTGATTTACCAGTGAGTGTGTAAAAACTCTGGAAATCTAGGGAGCTGGGGAAAAGATTTTTTAGGGTTCATTCTGCCAGTGAAAGGTGCCCCATGAGAGGGGCACCAGTATTGGTCATACCAACTCTTGATGGAGAATTTAGGGAAAGACACACACAGGAATGATTCAGAATGAGAAGGCATGGGGGGGGAAGGTATCACCTGCACCATTGAAGGGAGCCCCTATATTGGTGACATCCTAGATATGTCAAAATTCAAGTATTTTGCTATTGAGGGAAATAATGATTTAATGATTAGCCTCTCTAGTCAGCTCTAGAAGACAGACGATGTTCCTCTCCTTGAACTGTCTGCTGCAATGGCTGATGTTGGTTAGCCTTTTAAAAATTGTAAATATTTTATATGCATTGTCTTGGTACTACCGAGCAAGTATTGTTATCCTCCTTTTATGGGTAAGGAAACTGAGCCTCGGAGAGATTAAGTGACATACCCAAGGTCACACAACACAATAATCCTGTCAAGAGAGCAATGTAAGTATCAATATCTCCATTTTTTTTCAGATAAGGAAACTGAGGTTTGGAAAGAATGAGCAACTTCAGTTACACAGTTAATAACTATCAGGTAACAGTTGATAGCTATCAGAGGTAAGATGTGGACCCAGATCTTCCTGGCTTCAAGGCCAACACTTTATCCATGGTGACATGTTGCACTTTAATTTCAAACCTAGAATGCCAGACAGCCAACCAGAGCTGTGGTCTAATGGTAAGAGGACACATAGATAGAGGTTTCAGCCTAACAGTAAGGAGGCCTGTAGACTCAATTTTCTCTTCTTTACTGCAAACAATTTGCACAAAATTCTACAAATAAACACACTGTGGGAAGAGGAAATGTAGAGTCATGCTTATTGATTCACTGATCATAAAAAAACATACTGTACTATTGTCATAAGACATAGATTCAGGGCTTAGCTCTGATGCTTCTCAGTAACGTGATGATGGCTAAGTCATTGTACCTCTATAGCCTCAGTTTCCTCATCTCTAAAATGGGGATAATATTACATTCATGCATATTTATATCTCATTGGATTTTTGCGAGGAAAGCACTATGTAAAAAATAAGAACTACACAAATGTAGGTTGATGTTATTATGATTGGCCTGGCCTGTTTTTATTACATGGGCCTGGCCAGAGGAAGCTCCAACCTCAAAGTGTGTGAGAACACTTTGTCTACTGCCAGCCTTTGTGGAAGAGGCTGGGGGCGGTGCTTCTGGGAAAGCCCTGGAAGGCCCCTACTCCTTGGTTCAGAACATGTGCAGACATTCCATAACTGGTTTGAGTCATCTAAACATTCGGTGAAGAAATGGATGTTTCATTGACTGCTGGGCCAAAACTGGAGTTCATTCAAAAAGAGCACTAATCAGTCAAAGCAATCCACTGGTCCTAGGAGAAGTCACTATACTGCTATTGTTTATTTATATTCAAGTTCTAAAGACTTTTGTACAGACAGATAAAACAACTGCTTTGTGTAATTGAATAAAAGCATTATAAAAGGTGGTGCAATTTCTGTAAACTCAATCAAAGTCCATCTCCATTAGCATACAGGACAACAGGGATAACATAGACCTCTCTTAGGCCAGATGGTTTTGATCTTCTCTGTTAGGTCTCTTTCTTCCAAGTAACTTGGAGATTATGAATAATTAGGATGGTGACATCTCTTTAAAACATTAAGTTTTTACGATAAATAGGCAATTGCAGCAGTCTAATCTATGATAATTTTTTAATTCCAGAGCAATATATTTGTCAAGTTCTCTATGATATTTTGAGATGAGATGTATTTGTAGCATGAGGATTTGTCATTTATAACTCCATGAAAGAATTCTTGATCCATAATTCCAGACAAATTATATCTCCTTATGTATTCACTAGCTGCTCTTTTTCCTCCCACAAGCTGCTGTGATAGATGCACTGTACCTACTGTTTCCTTGTAGAATGAGATGCCTTTTTCATCAATTGACAATTTTGCTGATTGAAAGAGGCAAAAAGAAAGTAAAATGTCGGACTTGTATATTGAGGAAGGGGAGAACTACTAAAACGACCACCAGAGACACCCGCTTTCTCAGGGTGAAGATAACTATGGTGTCCTGTAGGAGAAGTTTGGAATTTAAAGCTGGGGAACACTGAACCCTAAAACTATTTTGAGATTATTGGACAAATGTACATTGCCCAGTTCTTTTTTAGGTAGCATGAATGAGGATTTGGTCAGTCTCCGTGAGTTAGAAGTGAGGATTTTCAGTGAAGTGAGCCTGCTTTGGGGTCTAAATAACAGACCTCAGAGCCCGGTGGAAGAAAAATTTTATCTTTCTCTACTCTTCTACCCACTGCCTAGAAAAGCTGACTTTACCTCTCTCTTTGCTATCTGCTGCCTCTCAGGTTCCACCTCTCTCAGAGGCCCGATGTGGTAAATCTTTGAAGTCTCAGGCTAAATGTTTCTGCCCTTTTGGGATGAGCACAACATGACCTCAATAGTAAAGAGGAGCAGCCTCTTTTAGCAGCAGGGCTTTCCAGCCACAAAGCAACTCAGTTTAGCAGCACAGCCACCTGTTCAACTCCAATACAATGCCTTTTTCTGTATGGATTATTACTGAGGAAAATAAAAAATATCAAGGCCTGGATTTTCAGAGTTGTGAGTTGCTCTGGACACATGTTCCCTGTGTCTGTGCCTCACAGTTCATGTTAATTTTCCCTCCAGGAGGCTAGGTACACCAGTGAGAAAGTACACCCATCAGCGGATTTATGAGTGGAATGTCATGCTCTCATAAATTCTTGCTTTGTCTTTTGTTCATTAAATAGTTTGATTAAGAGTTAATGAAATCAGCTGGCTGATTTGTCAAATAAGAAATACAGTGGTGGGGGCTCGAGAGCTTTAGTGTGCAATAGTAGCCATCCAGCAGTTACCCCTAGAATCCTGAGAGAGAGTTAGTTGTGTAGCAGCCACAACCCTCTTTGGGAAACCATTCTGGGTACAGACTGGGGGGGAATGAGCCGATCCAGAAAGTAAAGACAGCGGTAGGGTACCCACACTGATCACTAAGTTCTGGCTCTTTTATAAGCCTTCTGTAGTTTATGGTAGCAATGACTTGGCTCTGAATTTCCATCACAAACCCTTCTGTTTCCACAAATTCGCCTAAAGCAGCCATTTTTTAAAACACCTCTTTGTAGGTGTATTGTTTGTATGAATACATATGGATGCTGCTAATGAAGAGATTTTTCAATTTCATTTTTGGATCTTTGTTGTTTTATAGTCTTCACTGGGAGGAATTTTTGGTGCTGACAAATTCAAAGGCATATAACTGTTATGAGCCTTCGCTATTTCTCAGTAAATTAGTCTACCTATTTTAAAGGAATTTCTGTAGTTTAAAAAAAAACTGTCATATGCTCTAACAATGTCTATCAATCCTCTGCCTTCTTTTTAGTGTCTATAATTCATATTCTCATCCTGATCTCATTTTTTTGATGGAGCTCATATAGAAAATATAGAAATAGTCTTGGGCATCCTAACAGAATTATTTTATATTCAATATTTCATAGACTATTATTTTTACATACTAGGTACTCATTAAGATAGTACAAAAGCCTGAAACAAACAAGTGCAAATGGATTTGTCTGCCTTCTTTTCAACCCCCTTTTTTCTTTATTAAAAAAAAAAAGAGCTTTAAGCATGGTTACACTAGAGCACCCCCCTCAGTCTAAAACATAATCTTATTTCCACCAGGTCCAATGTGAGAATATTCATTGTAGTGAGAACCCTCCCCCCAAGTCACAAAAATTTGAGTTTCCCTTTCATCCTTCCAATTTCTGCCTTGGGTTTCTTGCGATGTATGATGTGATACGATTTCTTTGGTCACAGTTTATGCCCCAAGTCATTTGGGTCAAATTTAGCTTCTCTCATCTAGGCGTTTGACGTTTGAGGCAACTTAATCTAGGTCAGTAAGTACCTGCTGTTGGAAAGAATTCTTTTAAATGTGGTTTTTGATGTCAGTGTGACCTTAAGTGGTATGTTCAGGTCAAAGATCACCAAACAGCGTGAAAACAGACAATCCCCCACACAGCCCAGTATTTGTCAGAAGTCGTTTCCAAAACTTGTCTGTCTCCACAAGCCATTCCTCTGCTGCAGAGTGGTTCACAGCTTGCAGCTCATATCTCCCATGCTTCAGTGCAATCAAGATGTTTCTTACTGGAGTAAGAGGAGTTATTGATTTTAATCCCTGGTTCTCTAAATCAAAGGCAGCCTGCAAAAGCATGCATTCTATGGAGTCATCTGTATGTGCAGGTAGGAAACCAAGGTTTTTGCATATGTTAAGTACATCTGTAATTAATTGATCATGGCCTCTGTGTGTGTGTGTATATATATATATATATACACACACACATACATGTATATATACATATATATACACATACATATATATACACATACATATATACATATATATACACATATATATATACATATATATATATACACATACATATATATATATACACATACATCTATATATACATATATATATACACACACATATATATATATATTCTTTCCCCAAAATTTGCCCCTTTAACATTTCGCAGCATCATCTGTGTTTCGGGAGAAACAAAAAGGGTTGCCGAATGAGGGCCTGAAGGAGAAAAAGCTGTTCACCCTCTAAAGCCAATTTTTTTGCCAGCCAGAACTTTCCCCTCACACTCTCTCCCCCCTCCATAGTTCCTACTCATATTTGCTCATAGGCTTAGAGCTGGAAATTTACACCTCTCTGATGCATTCATCTTGTGAGGTCTAGTTAATCATGTATGTTTTCAGAGAAAGATTATTTAATGTCTACCATGTACAAGGCATTATGCTAGGTACTGGCCATATAGAGATTTAAATAGCACGGTCTCTTCCCTCAGTGAGCTTCTATCCTGCTGGAAGGCAGATGGGAATAGAGCATGTATACAGGTGACTATTAACACAATGTAGGTAGCAGCATGTGTGCTGGTAAATGTTTAAAACTGGCTCTCAAGGGGTAACAATTGTACACAGGGCACACTTTTAAGTTTAATCTGAATTACTAACATTTTTCCCAATCCTTTCTTAAGTCTAGAAAATAACAAAACAATAAGTCAAGCCCTGGTTTATAGCATTTGCTGATTTCTGCCGTGTAAATACTCAAACTGACAATTTCACACTCACTTATTCTCAGGTAGCAGCTGGCTCCAGAACACCCCTGATTGTAATTTCAAAAAAATAGAAGCAACCTAAATGTTCAACAAAAGGGAAATGGTTAAGTCAGTTTGGGCACATTAATGTTCTGGAATAATATGATGCCATTACAAATGAACAAACAGAAGGAATACAAATAAATCTGGACTTTTATGAAATAATAAAAATCATAAAAAAGTAGAATCAAACACTGGAGCACACAGTAACTACAATCATATGAAGGAAAAGTAAATGAGAAGGAAAGGAAAAAATGAGCAAGAATTCTTCTTGAGCATGAGTTGTTAATATGGATGCTCAACATTATTATAAAAAACAATACAACAATAATACATTTAATACATTGACTTTAATTTAATGTAACATTTAATACAATGATAAACCAAAATAGGAAGTAGTTGGGGCAAACAAGAAACTTAGACAAAGTTTTAATAACATTAAAAAAATATTCAAAGAGATACTCCCAGACAGTAAGGCTGGAGAAGACAGGAATAATGTCAATACATCCAAACTTTGGATTCTCCTGTGCTTATCTACTATAGTACTTTGTATAAATATTTATTGGACTATATTTGAATTGCATGTGAACCAGAATGTTAGGTCAATTGTGGATCAATAATAATAAACGTTTACAACTGACAGGGACTTAGAGGTCATTTGGTTCAATCATCTCATTTTACAGATGAGGAAATTGAGACCCAAAGAGGTTGAGTTACTTGTCCAAGGTCACAAAGGTAGTTAAGTAGCAGAGATAGCATTAAAAAACAAGTTATCTAATCTAATGTTCTCTTTACTATACTACAGTGCCCTTGTGACCTCTCTAGATAGAAGAACTTGTTTGTATATTAATTTTGTTTTTCAGAAGTGGGCAAAGAATAAAATAACTCCAGTTATTGAAGTGGGTTTTCAATCACTTCTGGTGTTCTTTCACAAGGTGTTACTACATTTTGTTTTTTAAATGATAGTTTATTTTTTCCCAATTATATGTAAAAAACAATTTTAACATTCATTTTTTAAAATTTTGAGTTTCAAATTCTTTACCTCCCTCCTTGTCCTCCCCCTCCCTGAGATGATAGTCAATTGATATAGGTTATACATGTGCAATTATGCAAAATGTATTTCCATATTGTGAAAGAAAACATAGACCAAAAAAACCATGAAAAAATACAGTGAAAAAAATAGCATGCTTTGATCTGCATTCAGACTCCATCAGGAGGTATATAGCATTTTTCATCAAGAGTCCTTTGAAATTGTCTTGGATGATTGTATTGGGAATAGCTAAATGATTTATAATTGATCATCATACAATATTGCTATTACTGTGTGCAATGTTCTCTTGGTTCCGCTCACTTCACTTTGCATCAATTCATGTAAGTCTTTCCAGGTTTTCTGAAATCATCCTACTCATCATTTCTTATAGCACAACAGTATTACATTAAATCATATACCACAACTTGTTCAACTATTCTCCAATTGATGAGAGTCTCCTCAGTTTCTAATTCTTTACCACCACAAAAAGAGTTGTTATACATATTTTTGTTTATGTAGGTCCTTTTCCCTTTTTAAAAAAAAATCTCTTTGGGATACAAACTTAGTAGTGGTAGCGCTGGTTCAGAGTATCCATAGTTTTATCACCCTTTGATCATAGTTCCAAATAGCTCTCCAGAATGATGGGATTAATTCACAAGTCCACCAACAGTACATTAATGTCCCAGTTTTCCCACATCCCCTCCAACATTTATCATTTTCCTTTTCTATCACATTATTTAATCTGATAAATGTGGAGTGGTCACTCAGAGTTATTTTAATTTACATTTCTCTAATCAATAATTAGAGCATTTTTTCATCTGATTGTAGATAGCTTTGATTTCTGAAAACTGTCTGTTCATATCCTTTGACCATTTATCAGTTGGGGAATGACTTATATTCTTATACACTTGACTCAGTCCTCTATTTGAGAAAAGAAGCCTTTAGCTGAGACTTGTAAAAAATTTCCCACCAGCTTTCTGCTTTCCTTCTAATCTTGGTTGTGTTGGTTTTGTTTGTGCAAAACCTTTTTAATTTAATATATTTAAAATTATCCATTTTATAATCACATAATACTCTCTATCTCTTGTTTAGTCATAAATTCTTTCCTTATCCATAGATCTGACAGGTAAACTATTCCTTGCTTTCCTAATTTGTTATGGTACTACCCTTTACGTCCAAACCTGTACCCATTTAGACTTTATCTTGGCATATGGTGTAAGATGTTAGTCTATACCTACTTTCTGCCAGTTTTCCTAGCAGTTTTTGTCAAATAGTGAGTTTTTGTCCCAAAAGCTGGGGTCTTTGGGTTTATCAAACACTAGATTACTATAGTCATTTACTGTTGTGTATTGTGTACCTAATCTTTTCCACTGATCCACCACTTTATTTATTAGCCAGTACCAGATTCTTTTGTTGATTACCACTCTGTAATTGAGTGTTAGTATAGAGATAGATTTTGTTATTGGTCAGTCATTTCAGTTGTGTCTGACTCTTTGTGACCCCATTTGGGGTTTTGTTGGCAGAGACCCTAGAGTCGTTTGCCATTTCCTTCTCCAGCTCATTTTACAAATGAGGAAACTAAGGCAAACAAGGTTAAATGATTTGCCCAGGATCGCCTAACTAGTAAGTGTCTGAGACCAGATTTGAACTCAGGAAGATGACTGTTCCTGACTCCAAGTCCAGTGCTTTATCCACTGTGGCACCCAGCTGCCCCCATTATCATTGTTACATTTTTTTAAATGTAACGGAAAAAAGGAAAAGCCTGTGACCTATGACACTCCTGGGCAGGAGGAATTGAGTTTTCTCCTTCCTCCATACAAACTCGCTCAAAAAGTTTGCTCTCTGTTCCCTGAGGAGTCACAACAACTCAATATCCATGTAGAGACTGGCCTTCAGAATCCCAAGGACATGAACTCTGAAGAACCAAGAAGTAATCTGCCAGATAATTGAGGCTGGGAAGAAATAAAAGTAAAAATAAATTACATTCAGTGAGCAAATATTTATTGAATTCCTACTTCATCCTCCTGTGAGAGGTATAGTCACATAGTCTCAGAATCTCAGAGACCTCAGTTAGATCCCTAAGAAGATGAATAGTGTTAATGTAGCACTTTATAAAACAACATACAAATGTTATCTCACTTGGTCCTCAAAAAAATCCTGTGAGGTAGTCATTGATTAGCTCTTATTAAGTGTCTACTATGTGCTAGGCACTGTGTTATAGCTCTCCTTCATTCATTGATTGTTTGTCCTCATTCTTGAAGAGAACCAATGACATCAGGAAGGTGATGTCTTGACTTGCAAGTGAAATGGATTTAAGTGAGGCAGAACTGTGCAAAGTCACCAGCCTCACTCTCTCCTCTGGGGCCACCTGGGTCCAGTGGCAAGATATGGATCAGGATTACTGGAGATGGCCCCTGATGCAGTGGGAGATCTTGGCTTTTTTAAGCTAAGGTCTTTCCCAGATCTCAGTTTGTCTGAGGCAATGCCCATTCAGTAATTAAGGTTAGGTAAGAAATGAGGCAAAGAATGGCTTCTTTTACCTAGTCAAAAAAAAATCAGTCTGGGAGGAGAAGATTCTCAGCATTTCTGTCCAAAGCAGAAAAAATTACTATTTACACTCACTCTGAGACATCAGAGCCCAAACAATGACCAAGTGAAGGCTTGGAGTAGGACCTTGGCCAATCAATGAGAGCCAGAATGATTTGGATTGAAGGCCTTCAAAAAGAAATCTAGCCCATCAACCCTAAGATACCTTGTGAGGTTTCCACCATCAAAACTTATATTCCTTTGGGCAGAACACTTGCAGGTTAAGGGTGTGATTCCCTATTTGGATAGAAGGAGAGGAGGGAAGGAGAGGAGGGAGGAAGAGGAGGGAAGGAAAGAAGGAAGGAAGGAGAGAAGGAAGGAAGGAAGGAAGGAAGGAAGGAAGGAAGGAAGGAAGGAAGGAAGGAAGGAAGGAAAGAAAGAAAAGGAGGAAGGAAGGAAGGAAGGAAGGAAGAAAGGAAGGAAGGAAGGAAGGAAGGAAGGAAGGAAGGAAGGAAGGAAGGAAGGAAGAGAGGGAGGGAGGGAGGAAGGAAGGAAGCTTTAGGAAGTTATAGCTCTATTAATACAAAGAAAGGGGGGGAAATCCCTGCTCTTGAGGAGCCTGCAGGCTAACAAGGGAGACAATATTCAAGCAACTTGTACAAACAAGATATGGACAAGATGAATTCAGGGTAGTATCAGAAGGAAGGCACTAAAGCTAAGAAGGACAAAGAAAGGCTGATGCAGAAGGTGAAACTTTAGGAAGCCAAGGAAGCTAGGAGGTGTAGATGAGGAGGAAGAGAGGTCTAGGGATGGAAGAAACTGAGTTTGGGAGAGGCTAGGTGACTTGTCCAGGGTCACACAGGTAGTAATGTGTCTGAGGCTGAATTTGAATTTGAACTCAGGTCTTATTGACTCTAGGCATAGCATTCTATATATCCACTGTACCACCTAGCTGCTTCTACAATTTCACAACAATATTCTGGACAAATGCTTATTGAGCCTCCATTTGAAAATCTTAGATTATGCACCATCTTCGGGAGGGAGGTGGGAAGGAGGGGGAGAAAAATTTAAAACTCAAAAGCTTATGGAAGTGATTGTTGATAATTCAAAATACATTAATAAAAAAAGAAACTCTCCAATGATAGCTGCAGGGAAAGCAATCCTCTACACGTAACCTCTAGAAAAAAAAGAAATCTCTCCCTTTAGCTTTTAAAACCCTTCCCAATCTTGCTTCCAACTTATCCTTACAGGCTTATTGTACATTGTGCCACTCTGTGATCCAGCAAAACTGGCCATCTTTCCGTTCCTCATACATCATACCCTACGTCTGGTCTTCATGCCTTTGCACTGGTCATCCCTGAATCTGAAGTGGAATTCACTGATTCTTCACTTTGGCCTTGCAGAGTCCCCTCTTCCTTTAAGATGCAGCTCAAGTACCACCCTTCCTGACCCATTCAACTACTAATGGCCTTCCTCCCACATAACCTTCTAGTTAACTTATTTGTACTTATTTGTATTTTTTTAAAAAAATATTTATTCTATATATCCTTCTTTGTGTACCTGCTGTTAAAATGTAAATCTTTGAGGGCCAGGACCTTTTGTCTTTATATCCCCAGCTCTGTGTCACACTCTAGGTTTTCTCTAATATGCCCCAGAAACCTCTACATCATGGAAGCTCACTCAGTCTTAGAATTCACACACTGGAAGTATCCTCCGCTCAGGCTGTATCTTTCTCTGATTCAAAGGTTACTTCATGGCTTACTGTCTTGTCTCATCATTTTTTTCATTACTCTTCGGCCTACACTCACCACTTTCTTAATTCCCCTACTCATCCCCTTCTTACCCTTTACAACTGCCTTTTTCTGTGTTGTCTTTCCCATATTATAGCTCCTTATACTATTGTGTTGTAAGAAATGATGAGCAAGCAGATTTCAGAAAAACCTGGAAAGACTTACGTGAACTGATGCAAAGTGAAGTAAGCAGAACCAGGAGAACATTGTACACAGTAACAGCAACATTGTGTGATGATCAACTATGATTGACTTAACTCTTCTCAGCAATACAATGATCCAAGACAATTCTAAAAGACTCATGATGAAAACTCATCATGGCCTCATCCAGAGGAAGAACTGATAGAGTCTGAATGCAGATCGAAGCACACTATTTCCCCGTTCTTCGGGGGGTTTTTGCATTTTTTCTTTTGTTCTGTTTCTTCTTTCACAACATGACTCATGGAAATATGTTTTACATGATTGCCCATGTATAACCTATATCAGATTGCTTGCTGTCTTGGGGAGGGGGAGGGTAAGTGAGGAAGGGAGAAAAAATTGAAAAACAAAATCTTATAAAAACTGAATGTTGAAAATTGTCTTTACATGTAATTGGAAAAATAAAATGCTATTTAACATAAAAAAGAATATAAGCTCCTTCAGGATAGGAACTGCTTTTCTTTGTGCTTGTATTTGTATTCCCAGTGCTAAATACAGGGCCTGGTTCATAGCAGGTGCTTAATATAAGCTTTTTGGATGAAGGAATGATTAAGTGAATGGTTTTTAGTCTCTAATTTCTTGGTTGATCCTGCCTAATGCTCTCCTCCAACTTATCAATGTCTTTCCTAAAACACGGCACCAAAAGTGCTACAATAACCCAGACTAATCAGGAAGTATATATAAAATGATAATCATTTCCTTCAATTTAACACTGAGCCTCAATTCATCAAGGCTTAGATCAATTTAGTTGAAGCAAATAAGTTCTGGCCCACTCTAGAGCCAAAAAGGTTATATCAGGTTATATGTCTAGCTACCTTTGAGATATTTTGGCTATGTCTCTCTCTACTGTCATAAGCTTGAGCCTCTACTCTTTATATTCTTCCAATGGTAGGATCCAGCTAGACCTTGCATGGTACCACTATTGATGTCATCAATGGCATCATGAGGCTGTCTGCCATCAATGTTTCAGTCTACAGACTAGGTAGGCCATCCGAAGAATTTTTTTAAAGGCTCCAGAGATATCTCTTGCCAGAGATTGGTGCCTCAATTGTTAAGTAGCATTGCTATTTTCATCAAGAATGACATTTTTCCTATGTTTAATATTTCTCTACTTCTTTCTGTCCTAGGGAGGCTCTTTTAGGCTTTTGAAGATCAAAGCTGAGGCAGAAGGCACAACTTCATTTTGGGCCTGACTGTATTGAATGGTGGTAAGCTTCACTGTGAGCCTTAGCCCTTTCCAGTCACCAATTGCCTTGACAATGTTATCAGCAATCTTCTGGGGAGAACAAACCCAATGGACCAATTTAGGGGGAAGGAGTCAGAGCAGATATCACCAGCTTTGCCACCAGCTCATCTTAAAAATATGACTTTAATTTTGTTAGGGTCAAACTTGGGTAGCATAACATTGATGAAGGTGGAGGCATGATGTGAACACTGCAGGTGACTGAATCCCACATTTAGATAAACTGGACCTTGGACAGTTGGGATGGTCAGCTATTGGATTGGTATTCAAAGTCGATCTAACTTGGTAGAACTTGCAAAAATGTATACTTTCCTGGGACAGTCTTTGAGAACCTCTTGTTGTTGCCATTCAGTCATTTCAGTCATGTTTGACTCTTCATGACCCCATTATAGGTTTTCTTGGCAAAGATACTAGAGTGATTTTGCCATTTCCTTCTCCAGCTCATTTTACAAATAAAGAAACTAAGCATACAGGGCTAAGTAACCTGCCCAGGGTCACACAGTTAGAAAGTGTCTGAGGACAGATTTGGACTCAAGAAGACGAGTCTTTCTGACTCCAGGTCTTGTACTCTATCCACTGCACCACTTAGATGCCCTTGTTTGAGGACCTTGGACAGCACTAGGATCCAGGGTCACAGGATCCTAGATTTAGAGCTAAAGAGGATCTTAAATGTAATTTGCTGAACATTCTCACTTTACAGATGAAGATATCATGGTTCAGCAAGGTTTAGTGACTTGTCCAAGGTCATACAGATTGTAAGTCACAGAGCTGGGATTTAAACACAGGTTCAATGACTTGACAACCATCACTCTTTCCACCACACCATCCTGACTCCATTCACAATAAAGTATCAGGATAGGACTTACATGGGGCTTTCTGATAGTGTATTGTGTTTATCCCTACTAATTTAATCTTGTTAGGCTTGTCTCTGTCAACCAATATGTTAGCAGTCTTACCAAGCTTTGTGTCATCTGTAGACCTGCTGAGGATGCTATCCATGCCTTTGTATGTCATTGATAAAAATAGTTGATCATGTATGAGCAAAGAAAGATCCCTGTAGTACTTTACTAGAAACTGCTCACCAAATAAACATTGATCACTACCCTTTGGGTCTGGTCATTCAACCATTCAGGATAGTAATTATACTATTATCTGGTCTACATCCCTCCATCTTGCCCTTGAGAATCAGACAAAGAAGCATAGGGCATACTTTTTACCTTCAAGGAATTTACGATCTGATTGGGAAGATAAGGGATATACTGTAAAGAGTTAACAACCATTCGAGAGAAGTGATATGACATTATACCATTTACTGCCAAAGAGATAATGCAGCTCAGAGGAGACAGTGGTAGCAGGTTGGCTGCAGTGGTTGGGGAAGTTTCAAGAAATAGCCTGGGATGGTGAGACTGGGAGTGGAAGCAGGATATACACTTTAGGAGAAAGGAAGGACAAGTTCTAGCGAAAGCAAAACATTGAATGTGAATAAAATATTTGATTTGCAAATTGGTTTTATTTGTCTTTACAATGTCATCATTTCTCCCCTTCCTCAGTGCTAAATGTTATGAAATGCTAATTAGCTCCTATCACAACCCAGGAAACAAAGCTATTTGATCTTCCCTTGTCAGAGGTGTGCACATATACATCCCATTACACTATACTGTAAGATAACTAATAATGTGCCTGATTGAATTTTCACCATTGTGTATCAGTCTTCAGTGAATTGATACTGAGCGTTCTTTTTTTTAACATTTGCTTTTTAAAATTTTGAATTCCAAATTCTTTCCTCCTTCTGTCCCCTCCCCCCATTGAGAAGGCAAGTAACTTGATATAGATTATACATGCGCCATCATGCAAAATATATTTCCATATTAGTCATGTTGTGAAAGAAAACATGGACCAAACAACAAGAAAGATAAAGTTTTAAAAAGTATGTTTCGATCTACATTCAGACTCCATCAGTTCCTTCTCTGGAGGTGGATGGCATTTTTTTTTTTAACATAAGTCCTTCAGGAATTGGCTTGGATCATTGTATTGCTGAGAATAGCCAAGTCATTCACAATTGGCCAGTGTGTAATATTGCTGTTACTGTGTACAATGTTCTCCTGGTTCCGTTCTTTTCACTTTGCATTAGTTCATGTACATCTTTCCAGGTTTTGCTGAAATCATCCTGTTCATCATTTCTTATACTACAATAGATACTGAGCATTCTTAAATCTGTTCAGGGAAGGAAAATTTGAAGAAAAACTCCAAATTATGGGATGAATATTTTATGCAAAATAATGTCGAACATACTCTGATGGCGCATGCTCTCATCATGGTACTATGGAACGAACACTAATTTTGCAGGCAAAAGACCTGGGTTTGAACTTACTAGATATGTGAACTTGAACTGGGCTTCAGTTTCCTCATCTATAAAATGAGAAAGTTAGACCAGTTGGCCTCCAAAGTCTCTTACAGATTCAAGGCCAGGATCCTATAAACATAATGAATATTTTCTCCAGACCTTCCTAATCCTCCATACTAAATCAACCTCACCAGACAAAGGACTCCCTCTGGTTACTTTAAAATTTCAGTGAGACACTTAGACTGTCCATCTATTATCCATTTCTTTCCATAATTCAATTCATCAAACATTTGTGCCTCCCATGCACAAAACACACTATGATAGTTGGTGAAGGTTGATGGGGAATTCCTCAACCTAGTGGTTGCTAGGTGGATAGCAATGCATTGAACAAAGGGAGATATACACACATACAGGATTTTACACAGCCTGAGGGGAACGCTTTGGGCAGTAAAAGCAATCTATCAGACTGCTCAGCCACTTTATTTGGGAAAATGAGTAAATAATAGGGACAGGTTGTCAATTGATTTGGTGGTGGTGGTGGTGGTGGTGGTGGGGAAATGTGTTAACCTTCTCAGGGTCTCAGTAGTTGCCAAAGATTAGGTTTGTTCCAAGGGGATGTTTTCTCAGTTGTTAATCTTATCAGAACATCCTGGAGACCTTCTTCAAGATGGGATCAGTAAGGTTCATCCTGCCCTTGCCAGCCTGAGGGTCTTTATTTACACAATGCTGTAGTTCTATTTCTTTGACCTCTAAGGTTACTTTTTCTGGGGAGATGTTTCCCCTTAATTCACAGTACTCAGGTTTAAGTATTTCTTCCACAGGGTACGAAAATGAGAAGATTATAACTACCCCAAAATACACCAAGTACAATCCAAGATTGAGGGAAGGGAATAAGCATTATTAAGCTTCCTATGTATACCTACTAAGCACTTCCCAAATGACAGCTCATTTGATCCTTACAACAACTCTGTGAAGTAGGTGCTATTATTACCCTCATTTTATAGAATAGAATGTGATAAGAGCAAAAAGAAAGATCTGCACAAAGAGTTTTAGGAATAATTGAGAAGAGAACACTTTCAGTTGAGGAGATCATGGAAAGTTCCATGTAGGAAGTGGCACTCAAACTTGGCATTGAATAAAGATGAGGATTTTAATATGTAGAAATTGAGAGAGAATGCCTTCTCACTTCCAATTGTGGTCATGTATGTCCTTGATGTCATCCATATCACTTCTCTCAACGAGGAATCATTGCTGATATGCTGCAAGTTAAACAAATCAGCACACAAAAATCTCATTTTCACATTCAAGCCCTGAGGCTAGAGATAGAAATAATAACAATTCACATTTCTACCTATTGCTCTTAAAGAACTTCTAGATGCCCAAAGGGCAACCAAATTGTGCATGCCCTTTGACCCAGCAACAGCACTTCTAGGGCTGTATCCCAAAGAGATCATAAAAATGGGAAAAGGACCTATTTGTACAAAAATATTTATAGCAGCTCTTTTCATGGTGGTAAAAAATTAGAAATTGAGGGGATGCCCATCAATTGGGGAATGGCTGAACAAATTGTGGTACATGGATGTAATAAATACTATTTTGCTAAAAGAAATGATGAGCGGGCAGACTTCAGGAAAACCGGGAAAGACATGAACAAAAGTGAAAATGAGTGAAAAAAAGTGAAATGAGCAGAACCAGAAGAACATTGTACACAGTGACAGCAATATTGTGAGATGTTCGACTATGAATGACCTAGCTCTTCTCAGCAATATAATGGTCATGACAATTCCAAAGGATTCATGATGGAAAATGCTACCCACATCCAGAGAAAGAACTGATGGAGTCTGAATATAGATGGAAGTATACCATTTTCACTTTATTTTTCTGCCTTTTTTTCTTTCAGTCTGTTTCTTCTTTCACAACATGACTAATATGGAACTATGTTTTACATGATTGTACAGATATAATCCATATCAAATTGCTTAACATTTTAAGGAGAGGAAAAAGGAGGAAGGGAGGGAGAAAATTTTGGAACTCAAAATTTTTTAAAATGAATGTTAAAATGTAATTAGAAAAAAATGAAATACTGTTTAAAATACTTTTTAAAAAAAGAACTTGCAGAAATTCTGGAAGGTAGTACAAGTAGCATCATCCCATATTCCAGCTAAAGAAACTGACGATTAGGAAGATAGAGTGACTTGCCAGGAGTCACACAACTGGTGTCAGGGCTGGAATTAAAACTCAGGTCACTTTTGCCTCCGAGTCCTACAGTCTTTCTAGTACATCACGCTGTAGTGCTCTGGAATCTCCCAGGGTGCCTCAGAACTAGGACGATGCCTCTCTTAAGGTAGTTAGGCCGGCTTTGCTTCTAATCTAATTACTTGTAAGAAGCAATCTTTGATTAATTCTGTCTATACCTATCTTCCCTACTAGACTGTAAATTCCTTGAGGAAAGAGACTGATTGCCTTGGTATTACTGGCACATAGAAGGCATTTAATAAATGACTGACTGAGTGAATGAATGCAGTAATATTACTCCCAACAACTATGTGCAAAAGCACTGTCCTAAGCTCTGGGGATACAAATAGAAAAGTAAGACTTTTTTTGCCCTCAAGGAGTTTATAATCTAATGGAGAGACAATACACATGGAAGGTTTCATCCTCAAGTCACACAAACGGTCCTTGGGTCTTCAGGATGAAAAGGCAAAATAGATGTTAGTGCTCCTTCTTTGATGTCATTTCCACTGATAAAATCATATTGGTTTCTGATGTTGAACAGTGCCAAAGACTTTGGTGGCAAGAATACCCTTTTCTGGGTCTTAAGGCGCTGTGCCTGTAGCACCTGTATAAGAAGTTGCCAAGCCACATGGCCGCAAGAGTTACTGCCCAAGATAATGGCCAAGAACACTGGTCTTAAAGCTTGGCTATTGCTGGTGCTCTTGGGTTCAGAATCCTGGGCTGTCTTTATTAGGATCTGAGGAGAAATGGTGATCAAGGTGGGTGGTGGTGGTCATTTGTCTTGCTTGGCACATGCTGCTTCCCATCTCTTCCTCATGGCGCCTTTCAGCTTTAGCTAGGCTGACTCGCCTGCTCAGGTTGTGACAGTTAGCTGGCTGTTGGTGGGGTGGCTGGCTTCTTCTCCATAGGATTCCCCCAAGATGGTGGTGAGGGCTGGGCTGGATGCAGGACTAGCTGTTGCCACTCCTGGGGCTCCTGTCCTGTTGGTGGCAGCTGATCAGCAATTGTTGCTGCTGTTGATGAGAAAGGTGGGCCCCCTCTCCACGATGATTTCTCACCTCAAATGCTTGTATCATTGTAGCTTCCCACAGAGCCTTGCACATAGAAAGGGCATTTGATGGGGTCAGGAGATAGAAGGTACTCTAGGGTGGAAGCTTCTTCCATTGAGGATTTGAGAGAATGGAATTAAAATGGAATAGATAAACCACCTGGCATATTAAAATTAAGTGCTTAATAAATATGTTTGTTGACTGACTGACTGACTACTTGGACTTTTTCTTGGAAGAACCAGCCTGCTTCTAGAGATATATTTCAGGTAGTTTGTTCACAGGCTTCCAAAAAAATATATAATTACTGATACATAAAGTTATTCTAAAGAGGTAACAAGTATGAGCTGGCCGCTGGTTTAAAGACATATGTCATTCATATGTTGACACAGTTAATTATGGGGGAGGCGAAGATTAAAGGGTTAAGCAGAGCAGTGGGGTGGTCAGCCCTCTCACAGAAAACCTTTCAAACCCCAAAGCTGCCAAGTTTTTTTCCCCCTCCTTTTAAGTACTCATTATGAGATATTTATTTTTTCTGATGATTGACATTCAAGCCTCTACTCTGGCTTTTATGTCAGCAGTGTTAATCTGTCTCTGGGAGAGGCAGGCCCGTATGCACAGCTGTTCCACCAGTTTGTTTCCCCTCCCCGCAACAGCTACTTGTGGGATGCCAAGGGAAAGGGAGACACTGGGAACTGCAGGTGCCCTGAGGGGTACAAGGAGAGGATGGGGGAGGGGAGAGGGAGGGAGTTTAGCCAATTGGAGAAACCTCCAGGGCTCTGGAGGTTTTCAACCCCATATGAACTTTGGGGGACTTAAGTTCATTTACTCTTGGCAAAAACCAACTTCCTTTTTCTAAGAAAAAAAAGGATTTAAGATGCTATTTTTTTTTCAAAAAAGCTTTTCAAACATGAAACAGCTCTTGTAAGAGCCACTGTTTGATGAGTTAAGTATAAATGATTCAGAAACATGGGGATTGGATTTTCTCACATGAGGGCTTAGTTAAAAAAAAAAGACCCAAAGAATAAGTTATTTTGGCAAAATGTATCTTGTTTTTTTTTCAGGAGTGAACAGTCATTTCCAGAATCCTGTCATGGGATCACAGATTTGGAGATGAGGAGGGGACTTTAGATTATAACTAGCCCCTTTCATTTTACAAATGAGGAAATGAAGGTCCAGAGAGGGGGAGGAGCATCTACTGTGTCACACAGGTAGCAAGGAGCAGAGCCAGAATTTGAAGCCCCACGCCCAGCCTCCGTGGCCAGGGCCACTTCTCTTCGCCACACTGCTTCCATCGTGAATCAATTGCAATCTGTGTTCCAGAAACATGTATGGTTCCCCCTCCTCACCTAGCTTTGTGACATTGTCCTGCCTTCCTCCCATTGTACCTGGTGTCACCTTCCTTCAATAAATCCCTGTGTGGATCGGGAACTCCTTCTGCCGGAAGAACTGGCTTTCCCAAGCCTTGGCTTAGAAAGAGTTTAGAATCACTCTTTCAAGTAGGCTTTTCTCAGAAATCATTCCGCCAACCACAATCAACATTAAAGACTTTGCTGGAGGGGCATCTAAGACCACTAATAGGAGACCCTAATGAACTCAGTAGACATATATCATCATGCTTGTCACTGTCTCACCAAATACACATCAGAGGATTTGACAACTTTCAGTAAAAGTGGATTGCCTTAAATTGGGCTTAGGGGACTAAAATAAATCAAGCCGTCAGTTCTCCCGATTGTTGGGGTTGGATGTTTTTATAATAAAGTAGGGTCATAGCTTTAGAGATGGAGGAACCTGGGGCCAACAGAACTTTAGTGACTTGCCCAAGGTCACATAGACAGTAAGCACCAGAGAGAGGATTTGAACCCAGGTGTTCTGATTGTAGACATTACTCTTCTCACTGTGCTATGCTGACTCCCCTGTGGTTAGACAGATTTGTTCTTGGCAGGTACTTAGTTCTTTTAGTGAGATGTAAAGTAAAGTGGGAAACAGGGAGGAGGAGAAAAGAGGAGAGGGAGAAGAAAGGGAAAAAAGAGAAGGAAGTGGAAGAGGCAATCAATTCAATAATCATTTTTTTAAAGCATTTACTATGTGTAAGGCTCTAGGATATAAAGACCAAAAAAAGAAACATCCTCCGCCCCCAAGGAGCTCTTGCACTTTACAAGAGATCCACAACCTGTCTGTGTCTAAGAAACACAAAATATATGTAAAGATAATATAAAAATAGTTTCAAGAGGGGATTGGGAGGATCAGGAAAAGCCTTTCTGCAGGAGCCAATGCCTGAGCTGTGTCTTGAAGGATGCTAGCAAATCTGAGGCAGAAGTGAGCAGGGAGTCCTTTTCAGACTTGGGAGACCACCTATGCAAAAGCAGAGAGGTGGGAGATGGGATGTGGTATATCACAGCATGTGCTGCAGTCAGTTCAAATTGACTCATGATGTAATGGCTAAATTTTCAGTGTGAGCATTAACACCTCAGCAAACACTGTGAACAAGGACTTGATTTATTGTTTGATTGATTGTCCAGGCTTCTTGTTGTTTGTCCTTCATTCTCAAAGAGGACCATGACATCAGGAGGGTGATGCCATGACTTGCAAGTGAATTGGATTACAGTGAGGAAAGGCTGCGCAAAGTCAGCTGCCTTACTTCCTTCTCTGGAGCCATCTTGGTCCAATGACCAGATATAGATCAGGACAACTGGAGATGGCCCACCTAGGCTTAAGAAAGTAATAGAGAAAGTGTTAATAATGCAAATTAAGCTGAAAAGTGTGTAGGTACACCCCTCCCCCCCACCAGAACTGGTTGTTAAACATTTACCCAGACCCGTTTGACTGGAATGGAGAGCCCATCAAGGGGAATAACATGAAATAAGACTAGAAAGGCAGGTGGAAGCCAGATTATAGAGGATCTTATATGCAAGGCTGTGAATTTTGTATTTTATTCTAGTAAGTAAATCACTAGAGATTTTTGAATTTATGAATATCAGTTTTGTAGCTCTGATAAGGATGGATTGGAGAGGGAAGAGACTGGAAGAACAGAGACCAACTAGGAGGGTTGTTTTTTTTTTATTTTTTTTTAAACAAGATTCCAGGCAAGAGAAGAGAGAACTTGAATGAAGGAAGAGATTATGCTAATGGAGAGAAGAGAAAATTGCAAGATAGGTCATAAGTGTAATATCAACAAGACATGGAGACTTATTGGATACAATGGGGGTGGAGACAGGAGTGATGAGAGAAAAGTAGAGAATGACTCCAACATTGTAATCCTAAGTAACTGGAAGAATGGTAGTGCCCGTACAGAAGTAAAGAAATTTAGAGAAGAGATGGGTTTAGCAGAAGTATGATGAGTCCATTTTAGATGAGTTGACTTCAGGATTGAGCCAAAAATGTCCAACAGGAAGATGGTAATACACAACTGGAGTTCAGGAGAGAAATTAGGGTTGAATATGTGGATCTGGGAGTCATCAGCACAGAGGTGCTAACTGAACTCATGGAACTGGGTTCCATTTTATTGTCCTCAAAGAAGAGAAGAAGACAATTAAAAAGTAGGAAAAGAAGGAGAAGGAAAAGGAGCAGGAGGAGTAAACACAAATGTTTGTAAGTTGGTATAAAAAATCAGACTTTCATTCAATGTAATGCACAAGACTTGTGCAAAACTGAACTCTGAGCATGGAAAGGTGGCTAACAAGAATCCCAAATTCTGGTTTAGGACCTGAGTAATTTAGATGGATTGCCCATGTTGATCAAAGCAATTGGATGATTTTTTAACATCTAGTTTATTCCATGCACATTGAGATATATAAAAGGTAGAACTGAGCAGGTCCAGACTTGGTCTCCAAAGCATACTTCTTCAGCGAACAGAAATGATCAAACCATTGTCTGTATCGTCAGTATGGACAAGCTTAAGACACACAAACCAATGTCCTGGCCTCCTAGAGCTCACAATCTAGTTGGGAGGACAAGATGCGTACACACATGAAATAGCAGATTATATAAGACTGTAATGAAAACTTTTTTTTCCTCCTAATTACCTGAATTCCTTTCATAGACTGGCTCCATAGTTTTCCAGCCGTCTATCCTTTCCCTGAAATCTTGCTGGAAAACCTAAGGGTTATGCAACTGGTAGCTGGTCCCACCCTACTCTGGTTGCTCCTCACCTGGCTGACTTCTCCAGAGTTGGATCATGGTATTTGGGTGGTGTTGGATGGCAATAGTCAACAAAATGACTCTGGGACTAGGAAAAGTTTACTGGTTCCCTAGCTACAGAGGGAACACACACACAAAGATGCAACATGTCTTAGGTAACCTTCCAATCTTCAGAAGGCATTGAATATTTTAATAGTATAAATGTATTCCCAAAGGTGAATTTGGGGACTTTTGGGGCAAAGTTATTACAAACAAATGGGGTAGACTCAAGCACTAAACTATCCAAACAAAAAAGCAAATCTGTTAACTCTTCCCCATTAATTATTAAAGATAAGGGATCAAAAGCGCAATAGGGTCGAATATGGGAGAAGGGGAGACAAGGCAAAGGGTTAATTGAAAGAGTCAGTATTTGAACCCAGATCTCCTGACTCTGTAAGTGGGAGTAGGGTGTTGTTGTTTTTTTTTTTACTATACCATGCAGCCCCAATTCCTTCCTGAGCCAGCAGAATTCTGGAATGTTTATAAGCAAAGAAAACATCATATTCTCTTTTGTTTTTCTTGGATTATCTAAACACTTGGTCAAGTTCAGTGAATTCTCATCAAAAATGGCCTTTCTAGGAGCTCTTTCTGTGTCATTGGCTTAGGAGCTTTACCCCCAGCAGCTTTAGAGTTCCCAACCAATCCTGGAATCTACAAGAGTGAAATCTTATGGTAGGGGTAGGAGAGATTACCAGTGGGAAAGGGTCTATGGGGGAAGCAATGGAAAGCATACTGAGCTTGAAGTCACAGGACCTGACTTCAAATCCTGACTGACTCCCTTACTTGGTACTGGAGGCAACTTGTAGTGCAGTGGATAGAGTGTTGAGCCGGGAATCAAGAAGACTTGAATTCAAATTTGACCTCAGACACTTACAAACGGTGTGATCCTAGTCAAGTCACTTAATCTTTGTTTGCCTCAGTTTGTTTGACTGTAAAATGGGAATAATAATAGCACCTACCTTGCAGGGTTGTTGTAAGGATCAAATGAGATATTTCTAAAAAGCACTTAGCACAGTACCTGGCACATAGCAGGCACTATATTAACACTTATTCCCTTCCCCTTCACCACTTTCCTTCTCTTTCATTCCCTGATATCTTTGCAACTTTGAGCAAGGCAACTAACCTCTTTGGACCTCAGTATCCTCATCTATAAATTTGAAGAGTGTGACTAGATGACGCCTAAAGTCTCTTCCAACTCTCGTCCTATGATCCTATGATGCCATGTGGTTTGAGGGGACCACCGAGCAGGTAATCCAGGAGCTGTTTGATTGGGAGTCAAAGGTTTTATACTGGAACCCTACCTCTGCTACCTCCTGCCTTGGGCAAGTTTGGTTTTTAACCTTCTGGGGCTTTATTTTCCTCATCTACTGAGTAACAGGGTTAGAACAAATTAATCCTGAAGTCCATTGGAACCCGAAAATGATCCTATGGTCCTATCTAAGTTGGGGTCAGAGATTTTTGTAGAAGTGGAAAGAACTTTTCTCTGAAGCCCCAAAGAACTTTCTCAGACTCACAGATCATTAGAGCTAGAAAGGAACTTTACTTTTTAAATTAATTAATTAATTAATTTTTAGTTCTCAGCATTCACTTCCACAAGCTTTTGAGTTTTAAATTTTCTTGCCTTCCCTTCCTGCCTCCCTCCCCAAGACAGCATGCAATTTGATATAGGTTCTACATATACATTCTTATTAAACATATTTTCACATTAGTCATGTTGTGAAGAAGAATTAGAACCAATAGCAGGAAGCACAAGAAAGAAGAAACAAAGCAAAACAGAAGGGGAAAAAAGAGCAAATAGTATGCTTTGATGTGCATTCAAACTCCAAAGTTCTTTCTCTGGATTTGGATAACATTAGAAAGGAACTTTAGAGATTTGATTCAATTCTCTCATTTTACAGAGGAAAAAAACTGATGCTGGAGGAGGAAAATATTTTACCCAAGTCTGCAGAAGTAATATAAGTGGTAGAAAAGGAATTTGAACCAGCATCACGAGCTTCCTAGACCAGGGCTCTTTCTCTTTTGAGTAGGACACAGGAGGATGAGTAACTGTGCATCACAGGACTAGCGACCCTTACCCATCCACACCCATTCTTAAGGCACAGGCAACCTCATAAAATAATGGCTTAAAACTTGTGGGACCACCCAAAGTTTCAATGAAACCCAGGCTTCCACAATGTCCTTCATCAGCATCCTCCCCATTCAGGACACCACACTGTTGTGTATTGATTGTCAGCTGTCATAGTAGTTGAAACACTGACCCTTGCTAGCAAAATGTATAAGTCAAAGTTATGTTTTACTCTCCTGAAATAAGCCCTTAGGGCCAGTAGCACCCATTTCATCCATTTATGTGAACAGGACAAAAAGCTCTGTCCAGGCTGGTTTTAAGGATAATCTTTTAGTCATTTGGAAAAGAAGAAAATATTCCTGAGCTGGGCATGGCTCATGCCCGCCCTCCAAATATTACATATCATGGTAATTGTGTTACAAATTTTTGTAAGATAACACCTGCTCGGGAAATCCTCTCAGAAATCAGCACTAATATTATAAAACAGGCTTAAGAGAAACATCGTAGTGCCAAAGCCTGACCCAACTCTCGACATTTTTTAAAAAGCCCTTTATGTCAAAGACCTGGATCTGTGATTTCATTGACATTTACCCACATAGATCAGATTGAAATTCATCTATAAATTAAGGTCTTAGAGAATTACCTGAGGCTCAGGAAGATTAAATGATTTGCCCCTAGTCACATAGCTACCAGTGTTGGAGACAGGATCTGAACCTGGGCTTTCTTGATTCCAAGTTGGACACTCTATCTATAATGCTATGTTGCTTCTTTTAAAAAATAGAAATAAATTTTAAAATACATTAAAAATAAAATAGAAAGTCTTAATTTTTAGAGCTTAATCCCTGTTTGATATTTGCATCAAATTGCCTTCTAGGTAGGACAGGTGTAGCATTCTACCAATGAAAAGACTGAGACCCAGAGAAATTAAAATGGCTAGGCCCAAGGTAACACAGGGACTCAGTGGCACAACTAAAAGTAGGATCTGGCTCTCTTCACCTTAGGTCTGATAGGCCTTAATACCATGGGAGTAGTTGTTTCCATAGTCGGAGTCAAGATCTCTAGGCTATGGCATAAGCACAAGGAATGTGTGATCAGTCATTTGGGATCAGAAAGATGGGTCATATCCCACCCTTCTTGCAATACACAATCACAGAGCTTGTCTCCAACACGAGCTCAACTACCCTTCACCATTATAACTCAATATTCTCCCGACCCCTCCTCCCATAGATGGGTGAATGCCCAACCTCCTGCCTTCTAAACTAGGGATCAGCCCTTCATGATAGTTACAACCTATCCTCTAACTTCTATAGCAGCTGCACTGGTGCCATTGGGAAAAAACTCTCCTCACACCTTCCCTCCCTCCATACTTATGAGGGAAAAAAACCCTACCCATTTGTTATCTACCTACCTATCTATCTATCTATCTATCTATCTATCTATCTATCTATCTATCTATCTATCTACCTATCTACCTGTCTGTCTTTCTAGCTAGCTGTATATCATCTGTCTATATATATATATCAATCTATCTTTCATCTTTTTGCCTACAATCTTTCTATCTCTCTTTCATCTATTTATCACCTGTCATCTATTTATCTATCATCTTTCTATAATCTTTCTCTGTGCCTATTTCTCTATCTTTCATCTATATTTCTATCATCTATCATCTTTCTATGTGCATATATATACATATATGTGTATATATATATATATATATATATATATCCTTTTTACTTGATAGGGTAAGCGATAAAAAAAATTTAGATACCACTGATCTAGAAGGTCAACTCACTTGCCCTCTCTGGGCCTCAGTCTCCTTAATGATAACATTTAAGACTTAGATCAAATAATAACAACTCACATTTCTTTCTGTAGCACTTTCAGGATTACCAAGCATTTCCTTACTTGTGAGGTAAAGCAGGTGGTTTCATTAATCCTACTTTATAGATAAAGAAACAGAGGCTGACAGTGGTAAAGTGACTTGGCCATGGTCACCCAACTAGATAAGTAAGAATACAAGTCCTAATTTCAAATTTGTGTTCTTTATACCATACTACATTGTTTCTCAGTTCTCTTTTGGCTCTGAATAAGAATAATAACTCACATTTATAAAGCATTCTCTTTATGATAAGATAGGAAACATAAGTAGTATCCCCATTTTACAGATGAGTTTACTAAGGCTTAAAGAGGTTTTCAATTAAAAAAAATTATTCACCCAAGGTTATAAAGCTAGGGATTAGAGGAACAGGAATTGAACCTAGACCTTCAAAATTCCAAATGCAAATCTCTCTTACTGCCCCACAGATTTGTCTCTGAATCTCTGAAACAAGTGCCAGGGACCACGTGTCATCTCTCCCTCGCTTTCTAATGCCTCACTTTCTAGTGAGGCCAGGTGTCAGAGACTAGTGCAATTTCCCTTCATGAGTACTAGTAGTTCAAAGGGTAATATGACTTTTCTCTTGGCTGTGCAGGATTTAGATTCAGGAAGCTCTGGGTTCAAACATTGTCTCTGATACTAACTAACTGTGTGGCTCTAGGCAAGTCATTTCCATTCTCTCGGTCTCAGTTTCCTCTTCTGTAAAATGGGAATATTATTTTGCCTAAAGTACTAACCTCATGACCTATTGAGAGGTTCAAATGAAAGAATTTGTCTAAAGCACTTGGCAAACCTTAGAGAGCTACACAAATGTCAGCTCTGATTAGTGGAGACCATTTTGCCTTCTCTTCTGCTCTAAACAGACATTCTCCTTCCTCCTACATTATGTGGTCATGCCCTGAGGATTATTAATTGCTCTAGTAATAATGATAATAATGAGCAATTCTCATCCAATGACCTTAGGGCACTTCACAACTGTTTATTAAGCCTCACAAAGCCCAGGATGTGTTTTTGCTCCTCTTCACCAGCCGGAAAACTGAAGTAGAATGAATTAGAGCCATACGACATCCCAGAATTAATGACACATTGAAGCTTGAAGGGGTGTCAGAGACCATCTAGTCCACACCCCCCCCCAATTCCTCTAAGGAGGAACCTTAGGCATGGAGGAGGGGAAGTGATTTGCCCCAGGTCACACAGAGACAGTAAGTGATAAAGCCAGGGTTCAAACCCAGGCCATTTGATGCCTAGTCCTAGGTCCTTTTCCATCACCCCATAATGGTGCTTCCCAATCATGCATTTTTTTTTTTTTTCCCCTAAGGCAGCTACAAGCTCATATGTTGGCATACAAATTTTTCCAAAAAAATTAATGTTTTTACCTCTTCTCCCTCATTAGATTTATGGACTCTCACAGTTAGAAGGTGGTAAATATTTGGGGCCTGGAAGGGATATCAGAGCCTGCTGTAAGGACCATTGAGTAAGTAAGACATAGAAAAATTATTATCTGGATTGGTTGAGGGAGTAATCCCAGAAGTAAAATCATAGATCCTTGAAGTATTCCAATAAGCATAAGTCAGGTAACCTACTTGAGGACAGAGACTACCTTATTTTGGAAGGTGGCTAGGTGGTGTAATGGTTAGAGTTCTGGACCTGGAGTCAGGAAGACTTGACTTAAAATCCAGCCTCAGACACTTACTAGCTGTGTGGCCCTGAGCAAATTCAGTACCTCACTTTCCTCATGTGTAAAATGGGGATAATAATAGCACCAACCTCCAAGGGTTGTGGGGATAGATAAAATGAGATGATATTTGTAAAATGCTTCAAAAACCTTAAAGAACTATACAAATGCTGCCTATTCTTATTACTAAATTTCATCCTTCTAGACCAATACTAAGTATAGCATGCTTAATGAATTGTTGTTGAGCGTAGCTGATAATTATTTCTTTTCATGGTACTCATTTAAAAATGTATCTATTTCAATATTTAAGATGATGTGATTTCCTTGGTGTGGCAATTCTTTCCCTGTATTGATACGTACCCCAGCTTCCTTCTGTGTTTGTAAATCTTTTCTCATTGACCAGAAAAATGAAGCCAACTTTCAGTTCAATTCAGCACACATTTATTAAGCAGCTATTAAATGGAAGGCACTGCGTTAAACCATGGGGATAGCAAAACAAAATCAAAACAATTCCTGCCCTCAAGAAGCTTACATTCTATTGGTGGAATAAAGGTGCTCAAGTAAGTACGTGTGCGTGTGTGTGTGTGTGCGTATGTATATACATATATATATACATGTATATACATGCATGCATATATACATGTATTATGTATACACACAAAAGAATTCCAAGTAATTTCAAGAGAAAGGGAATGCTGCTAACCGGATGGATCAGGAAAGTCTCCTCATAGAAGGCAGCAGTATTAGAGCGATGCTTTGATCCTGTCCCAGCTTAGTGAGGTAGATCTTTGGACAACAAACTCGAAGACCATCAGAGTTTTTCCAATGTATGACCTATCAGAATTTGTCCTGCACCAACACAGCCTTTAAGAACTCATGATCACTTTCCTGCAAATACCTTTTTCATAACATATGTATGGAATGTGCAATTTTTTTTAGCTTTGGGGAAAGAGATGCTTGGTTTGGTGGATTTTGACAACATAATTTTTTGACTTTTCAAAACTTTGAAGCCTGAATCTATTTAAACTTTACTGATTAATCTCTTTCTAAAAGGTGGGGGAAAACTGTAATTAGCACCACTTTACAGATAGGAGAAATAGAAGTACAATTGGGGCAGAGAGGTAGAAAGTGGGGAGGGCAGAAGGAAATATGTTCTTTCTAAATTAGAGTAAAAGCTTCTCATATCGTATGAGAAGATCCACTGAGCTACCAATTCTCCACAGCCATTTAACATCTCAGACTGGACTTTTTTGTCTAAGCCTAAACTGAACTCCACTTCGGAGATAATGCCCCTTTAACCGACTTGAAATCAAACTCCAGCAGATTGGAGCTTGTATAATGAAGGAGCTGTTGGAAAACAGTTTCCATGGGTACGTTTGACAAGATTGTCTGAAAATGTTCACCACCCAAAGATGACAAAACTCCAGTAACTTCAAAGGAATTGAGGATGGCTTCAGGGTGAATTTTAATTAAAATTAGATAGCGTATATGAAAAGCATCCAATTTGTAGCCTATAAAAGTGTTTTGGAACCACAATTCCTGAGCCCCAGGACTGTAGCTGTAACAATTATCTTGCAACTTTTCACAGCAGAATCACAACATGTTAATTTGTTAATGAGTCAGTCAGTCCAGAGTAAAGAGAGAGCTGCTGAGCAGGAGGAAAACATACAGATTACGTTTCTATTTTTAAATAAATTAAATGTTTCAAGGCAAACTCGAACTTTGATTTTAGTGCAAAAGTTTCCCATTTTCACTGAAGAAGTGTTCTTAGACTAAGCTTGTGGGAGAAGGAAAGAAAGCCTGAAGACTCTCTGGATTTCACAGAGTGAATTAAGTGATTTTTAAAAGTGAAGGTGGCTATAATTTACATTGTGTCAATTTAGAGGAAGAGGTTTCCCCCCCCTTTTTTTTTTTAAAGTTCTGGCCTCCATTCCAATATAGTTTCAGAAATCAACTCCAATGGGGGTGGAGATGGGGAGGGAAGAAAATTAGGAAAAATGAACATAATAGAAGTTTCATCACATCTGGCCATGTCTTAATCTGTAGGGAGGGAAAGTCAATATTCCTGACACTCAAATATGTAGATTTTTCCCATGAGTCACAGAATGTTTATACAGATGACTTGTAGAGCATAAGAGCCTCTTGGCTCTTCCCAAAATTCAGGAGGTAAATACCTTCCAGTGTCAGAAAATACTGAACAGGTTTGCATAAAGACACAGAGCTTTGACGAAGAATATACGAACAACAGGAGACAGAGCTTGGAGTAGTAGATAGAATGACAGATCTGGAGTCAGGAAGAACTAGGTTTGAATCTAGCCTCAGATACTTACTAGCTGTATAACCATGTGCAACTTATTAATCGTGGAAGTTTCAATTCTTCCATCTCTGGAACTTTCTCCCTGAGGCCTCCTATCCTTCCTGATGTCTACCTCACCTGCCACATTATTTCAGGAATGCCTAGCCATGCTTCACCTCATTCCTTACTTTCTGGCCATTTCTGTACCCTAGAAGAGTACGTTGCTGCCCCACGCACCTTACGTCCCCATCTCCCACTCCAGTTCTGGAACCATGATCTCAATCAACCCTACCACTGTTCCTGGATGGAATTGTCAAACTCTATGGTCCATCCCAGTAACTTTCAGAACCAAAATGTCCCTCCTTGGCTACTACTTTCTCCTATTAGAATGAAAGCTCTGTGAGGACAGGAATTATCTTTTCTGTGTATAGCACATAATAAACATGTAATAAATGCTTTTAAAAATTCAGTCATTTTTTGAATCTCAGTTTCCTCATTTGTAAAATGAGAATTATAAAGTATTTACCTTACAAAGTTGTCCTGAGACTCAAACAAGATAATGTATAAAACACACGTTGTAAATTTTAAAGCCCTACATAAATGTCAGCTACTATTATAAACAGAAGAATGTGAAGAAAATTTCCCCAGGTCCCACATTAATCTGATTCTAGAGGCAGAAGGTCATTTTTCAAGGAGGTCACAGAGGAACAGTGAAAGGTGATAAGAGAAAGATATTTGAAGAGTTAGTAATTGAGAAGTGACCAGATAAGATCATTATTAAGGATTTGGATAATCTTTAGAAAATCTGGTCAATCAAGTCAACAAGCTTTATTGTGCACCTACTATGTGCCAGGCACTATGCTAAGTACACAAAGAAAGCCAAAAAAGGCAGTTGGCTTAAGGAGCTCTCAGTCTAAGCAAGGAGCTGATATGCAAACAACTATATATGAGCAATAATAAATATATATGTATATATGTGTGTATACATATACCTATATATATATATATAAGATATAGATATAGGTATAGATAGATATAGATATAGATATAGATATAGATATAGATATAGATATAGATAGATATAGATATAGATATAGATATAGATATAGATATAGATATAGATATAGATATAGATATAGATATAGATATAGATATAGATATAGATATAGATATAGATATAGATAAATTGTGGATAGTCTCAGAGGGAAGACTCTAAGACTGGGAAGACTTCTTGAAGAGAATGAAACTTTAGCTGAGACTTGAAGGAAGCCAAGGAAGTCTGGTGGTAGAAACTGAGAGGAAAAGCATATCCAGACAGGACAGCCACAAACAGCTTGGAGAAAGGAGACATACTGCTGTGTGCAAAAAGCAGCAAGGATGCCAGCATCACTGGATTGGTATGTGGAAGGCAGTAAGGAGAAAATGAAAGGTAGGGGACCATGATACAAAGAACTTTAAAAGCCAGATGAGGATTTCATATTTGATCTTGGAAGTTATAGGGAGCCACTATATTGAATAAGGGATGGGCTGGGGGGAGGAGGAAGGTGACCTGCTCAGGGGACCTGGGTTTTAGAAAGATCAATTTGCCAGCTGAATGAGAGATGGATCAGAGTGGGGAGAGCCTGGAGGCAGGGATAGCAATCATCTGGCTTTTGAATAGTCTAGGCATCAGGTGATAAGGCCCTGCACCAAGGGAGTAACAGTGTCAGAGGAGAGAAGTGGGCCTATACTGGAGACATTACAAAGGTGATATTTACAGGCCTTGGCAACAGACTGGATATAGGGGGATGAGAGAGAGTAAAAAGTCAAGGATGACACCTAGGTTCCCAATCTGGAGGCCTGGGAGGATCGAGGTACCCTTTACCTTAATAGGAAAGTTTGGAAGAAAAAAGGTTTTGGAGGAAAAACTAAGTTCAGTTTTGGACATGTTGAGTTTTTTGTTTGTTTGTTTTTGCTAGGCAATGGGGTTAAGTGACTTGCCCAGGATCACACTGGTGGTAAGTGTCAAATGTCTGGTCTGAGATCAGGATTTGAACTCAGGTCCTCTTGACTCCAGGGACAGTGCTCTATCCACTGCGCCACCTAGCTGGTTTAAGATGTCTGCAGGACATCCAGTTCGTGATGTCCGATAGGCAGTGGGAGATGTAAGAGTAGAGGTCAGGAGAGAGGTTAGGACTGGACAAATTGATCTCAGATCGGATTGCACAGAGATGATAATTAAATCCTTGAAAGTTGATGAGCTCACCAAGAAATATAGAGGGAGAAGAGAAGAGTGGCCTTGGGGAACACCCACAGTTAATAGGCATGACTTGGATGAAGATCCAGAAAGAATAGGAGAGTAGTGGTGAGACAGGCAAGAGAAGAACTAAGAAAGCATTGTCATGAAAACTTAGAAAGTAGAGAGGATCAAGAAGAGGGTGATGGATAGTGTCAAAGGCTGCAGAGGTGTCTAAAAGCATGAGGATTAAAAGCAGACTGCTATATTTAGCAATTAAAGTGACTTTGGAAAGAGCAGTTTCAGTTGAATGATGAGGTCAGAAGCCAGACTGTAAAAAGTTAAGAGAGTGGAAGCACATATTGCAGATGACTTTCTGAAGGAGTTAAACCCACAAAAGAGGAGGAGATAGAGGGTGATAGCTACCAGGATCAGGGGAGGGATTTTTAAGTATGGGGGAGATATGGGCATGTTTGTAGGCAGTAAGGGAGCAGCCAATAGACAGGTAGAGATTAGTTAGAGAGTAGGGATGATAGAGGGAGGATGGGATAGAATAGAATGACTTGTTCATATAGAGGGCTTTGTTTTAGTAAGAAGAAAGGCCACCACTTCACGTGAAACAGCAGTAAAGGAAGAGACAATGGTAGAAAGCAAATAAGTAACATGAGACAAGGAGGAGGGAAGAAGAAGCAGATCTCAGCAAATGTCTTTGATTTTTACATGAGGCAAAGTTCCTAGCTGAGAGGGCAGGAGGAAGGAGAGCTGTGGACAGTTTGAGAAGGGCTGGGAAAGTCACTGTAATGAGTGGAATAGTCAGTCTATTAGGAAGATATAAAAGGATTGCCTTGCTGTAGTAAGGGCCCAGATGACATATATTTGTGTGAACCCAGTCAGCATGCTTCCGCGATTTTCTCCAACTTCATTAAGTAGCACATGAGTAAGAATGAAGGAAGCAGATAGGGTTTGGCTGGGAAATGCAAAGCTGGGGTTTGGCAGGCAAGATCTTGGACATGATAAAGGGGCAAGAGACTCAAGAGGAAGACTCTAGCCAGTGCAGGAATGATGACCTGAGACAAACTGAGGGGGAGAGGGACTGACGGTCACCATGAGGATAAAGAACAGGGCTTAGCATCTTCTATTTCAAGGACAGAAGAGCAAGGTAATTTCTATTCATATCTTCAGTGTCTGGCCCGATGCCTTGCACCTAGTAAGTACTTGATCAATGTTTTGAGAATTTAATTGAATTCAATTCTTTTGGTAAGTTAGCCATTAGTTTCATCCTGTCATGAGTTGAGAAAGACACTGAAGAGAGAAACTAGAGATTCAAGAAGGAGATAGACAAGGGAGACTCTGGGTTCCTGGTGCAAATTTTCCTTCCTTTGTATCCTTCTGTCACAGCCTTGCCAAGAGCCTCCTTGATAATCTTACCTTTGACAAAGGAAAAGAAATCTTCATCTTGGTGCCAGAAGAGCTGCCTACAGCTGCGGGATTTTCTACAACAGGCTCATCCAACTATTCAAGGAATAGGTCTCCCTTCAGCTGCCAGAGGGAGGGTGCTTTGTCTGTGCACAAAAAACCTAGGAGTCACGGCAGGCCACGGAAAGAGGAGGCAACTATGAACGCTAAATCCTACTAGCTTGTTGACTGGCCTTAGAGAGTATCAGAGGGTGGAAGGAGTATTCATTGATCACATACTATCTGTGAGAATCAGGGTAAGTAATAAAAGGAACACCATATTTAGAGTCAAAAAACTTGGATTTAAATCTTACCTCTGCTACTTACTGCCTTTTGTGACCTTGGGGAAGTCAATTGTTCTGTCTGGGCCTCTATTTACTCATCTGTAAAATGGGGACAGGACTAGTCATCTAAGGACCCTTCAAATTCTAAATCCTATGAGGTATAAGGAGGTTAGGTTAGTAAAGAAAGCAATCCATGTGTTGGTTGAATATAGACAGGTCAAGTTCATTGTTGGAAGTTTATCAATAATATTACCTATGGCCCTGAAGCTCACAAAAGAACTCTGGGCTCACATGGACTGGGATTCAATCCTGAGGTGGGGGGGGAGGTTAATTTTCTCCCTGCCTCTGCCTGTACCTTGAATACAACTTCAGGGACATCTCTGGAGAAGACGTATCATGATTCCAGATGAAGAATGCTCTCTGCCTCCTGATAGATGGACTAAATATGCAGAATGAGACACATATTTTTGGACATGGCCAATGTGGGAATTTGCTTTGCTTGAATATGTTTATTTGTTACAACGGTATTGTTTTTCTTTTCATTTTCCCTGGAGGTATGCTGGGAGATGTGAGGTAGAGAAAAAAATCCTGTTAATAAAAGAAATAAAATTTAATTTAAAAATTAGAAGAGAGGAGGTAGACTAGTTAAGTATAGGTGTTTTTTTCATGGAGTTTGGCTGTGAAAGGAAGGAGAAATATAGGATGATAACTAGTGATGATGGTAGAATCTAGAGAGGGATTTTTAAGAATTGGGGAGATTTGGGTATGTTTATAGGCATCAGGGAAGGAACAGTATATAGGAAAGACAGGAGATTAGAGAGAGAAGAGATGGTATTGAGATTAATCTCCTAGAGAACACATGAAAGGAAGGATCATAGAGAAGAGGAGAAATGTGACCATTTCATGAGAGAATGAAATAAAGGAGGAAATAATGAAAAATATGAGATTAATTCATCTGGGGCTGCTAGGTGGCCCAGTGGACAGAGTAGCGGACCTCGAGTCAGGAAGACCTGAGTTCAAATCCAGCCTCAGACACTTCCTAGTTGTGTGACCCTGCCAAGTCATTTAATCTCTTATTGCCTGACAAAATGAATCACTGGAGAAAGAAATGGCAGATTATTCTAATATCTTTGTCAAGAAAACCCTAAATGGAATCACAAAGTGTTGGATATGACTGAAACAACTGAACAACAACAAAGAGGAATGACATCAAGGGTTGTGAACGGAAGAGGAGGGGTTGTAAAATAAGGAGGGAAGACGAGGAAGCTCATAGTTTATGTCTTCAAATTTCTCTGTAAAGTATGAAGTAAAGACCTCCTCTGAGAGTGGGAGAAGGGATGCTATGAAGACCTCCATGAAAGAAAAGAACCTGAATAGTTATGGAAAATCAGATAAAGAATCAACATTATAAAAAGGATCAATTTTGGGTACTTTACTAAACTGATAAAGAAGGAAATTAGTAGAACCAGGAGAACAAATTATACAATAACAACAATAGTATAAAAACAAGCAATTTTGAAAATACTGTATTCACCACAATGAACATTCGTGATTACATTTTGATGATAAAACACACTGTCCGTTAGAGAGAAGTGATGAATTTAGGGTCCCAAATGAGACATATTTACATATTTTTGCACATAGCTATTGAGAAACTATATTTTGCTTGACTATTGAGAAAACTTATTATATTAATAACCAATTATTAAATTAGGATTGAGGGTTTTTCCCCTTTATTTCCTCATTCAGGTACCAGTCCCTGTAGGCCAGTTAGTCTCTGAAGGACATTGCTGATAGATGTGATTACCTAGGAGCCTCCCCATCCAGAGAATCTAGTCTAGGTGATTTCCAGCCCTAAAAACATTAGGCTCCTGCCCTTGAAACCACCACATTGTTCAATGGGAGTGGTCCAGGTGGAGATAGAGTCCTTTGTCCAGAGTGCTAGAGGCCTATGAGTTCTCAGTGGGAGGGGCTGAGGGCTTTTAGCCCACCCCCTCAATAAAAAAGTCCACCCACTTATTAATTATTCACCAATCAGGTTTGATTTTTTACCTATCAGGAGAACCTCTTCCCAAGGTATTTAAGCATTCTGGGATATCCAAGGTTTTGTCTTTAGTGACAGAAAGAGAGAGAGAGAGAGAGAGAGAGAGAGAGAGAGAGAGAGAGAGAGAGAGAGAGAGAGAGAGAGAGAGAGAGAAAGAGAGGGAAGGAGCACTGACCATCAATTTATTGATTATTTGCTAGCCTAATTAATAAATTTATTATTAATTTCCTAGAAACTCTCTCTCTCTCTGACTTTTCATTTGTCATGTATATCTGTTACAATAAGTTTTTTTTTCCTTTTCTTTTTATCCAATTGGGTCAGGGGTTGGAGGGAGAGAAAATAGATTAAAAAAACAAAACAAAACAGGAGATTGTAACAATGCTACGAATATATTGTATTGCATACACTTTCAGATAAAGGCACTACTATTAATTCTATTTAATTGTTTTACCTTCAGACAAAGGCATAAAGGGCAGCTAAGTGATGCAGTGGATAGAGTGCTGGCCCTGGAGTCAGGAGGACTTGAGTTTAAATCCAGCCTTAGACATTGACTAGCTGTGTGACCCTGGGCAAGTCATTTAACCATGTTTGCCTCAGTTTCCTCATCTGTAAAATGAGCTGGAGAAGGAAAAGGCAAACCACTCCAGTACCTTTGCCAAGAAAACCCCAGACATGACTGAAATGACCAGACAACAGCAACAAAAACTGTGTGGAGGATCCCATTGCAATTAGATCATCTAAATTACTCACCAGCTAACCCTCCCCATGGGTGCAAACATTCCTTTTACAGGGTTGCAGCCGATGACCTATGTTCACAAGTGGAAATAAAAAAAAAAGAAGAAAGGAGCTAGGAAATGGGTGGCCTAAGAACTCTAGTCTCACACTCACCTGGACAAAAATAGGCCCAGCTTATCATGTTCTCCTAGAAGCAACCCTATGGCTACCCTTGGTGAGAGGGAGAGGAGAAATCCTCTCATTTACCCAAACCCCCTTACTATACTCTGGTCTGGAAGTCTGAGGTTGAACGGGATTATAAGAAGGGGGAGAGGAGGGGAGTCACAGCTCCTAGGCCATCCTCCTCAGCTTTAGTAAGGAAGGTCCAGTCACTAAATCCTCCTGGCCAGCAATAAAAAGGGCTGAGGTATGTGTCCAGGTTGTCTCTGTTAACAAAGTACCATGCCCTGCAATCTCATTAAATTAATCAACAGACTATCCTGATCAATTTCCATTATACTATACATTCCTATATGATTCTTGCCTCTATCCAGGGTTTCCTTAGGAATATCAGAATCTGGTCCATTTCTATTGCAGAGTCAATGCACCTGTGAGTAGCCAAGCAATGGGGAAGGGGGAAGAAGAGTAAAAACTCAGTGAGTGACTATTAGAAAAACAACAAAAATCATGTTTACACAAATTTTCTCTGAAATCTTTTCTAGCTCTAAAGTCCTTTCACTGAGTCCTTGCCCTTAAGGGGTTTATAATCTAATTAGCAGAGGCCTTCACAAAGTCTTACTCCAGTGCTTTATCCTGCCTTATCCTATGTCAGAGCAATACAAGCTCAGGTAAGTCTCTCTATATTGGAGAAGCTTCAGTTATGGTTCCAGCAATAGAGTATGTCTACTGTCCAAAGACCAGCCTGACACACGTGGAGTCTCCTTCTTCTCTTACATGTAAATCATATTTTCCAGTATATTTTCCACCATTCTCCACATGCCAACTTTGAATCCAAATCATTAAGTGTATATTGATTTAATTCGGAGGGTCTTATTGAGTTTTTCATAGTTCACTGGATTACCAAAGGGGTCCATGATCCCTAAAAGGATAAGAACCCTTGTCTTAAAAGTATTTAATGAAGAAACTGGAAGGGGGAGGGGGGAACAAGAAATAGGGAAATGATCTGCAGATATTTTACAACAAACTATTTTTGCGATAAATTACACTGGAACCATGACATTTGGACTTAAATGTAACAGTTCCTGACATAAGGAAATAGAAAGCATGCCAGAGAAAACAAGGGTGGAAAGAATAGTAGAAGTAGACACAGAAGAGTTCCATATTCATGTTGACACAATTTTAAAGGTTTGGAGAGATCGGTCTGTAAGGTGTCTGAAAGAAGTGAAGGTACCAAAAGCTTAGGAAAAATCTTAAACCTTACAATTTACCAAAACAGACAAGCAAAAAAGATGAATGAGAGAATATTAATAGCTACTAAGCCATCTGCCTATTTCCCATCTCTAAAAAAATGTTTATGAGAATAATTTACACATGAAATAAAGGCATTCTTGATGAAGCTTGAGAAAAGGACTAGGAATTTTTGAGCAGTATTCTTCCAATGGATTACAACCTTGCTATCATTTGACTGTTTGGTGCAGAGAATGAAATTCCATTCTGCTTTTCGCTTATTGATTTTTTAAAAAATATTTGACTAGATAAAATACTTCTTTAAAGCTTCCTCTGCTCTAAGGTATATCCCCATGCATCTGTGAAAAATCATACAAGATTCCTAAATATGCAACAACAGAAGTAACTTTATTTGGTAATTCTCTGACTTGTTATCAGGAGAGATATAGAGCAGGGGAGCCGGTATAAAGGAGCTTACCATCATCATAGCAGATCTCTAGCACTGAGTCCAAATAGGAGTCTAGGTCTTCCAGGTTTGCCTGTTTACAGATTATATTGGGCTGATGGTATTAAATCCTGTAACACTGTAGAGCCTCCTTAGTGAGATGTATAACCACTCAGAAGATTTTGGCCTAATCATCAACACAGGAAAAGCCAATGAATAATAATAACAGCCAACATTTATATTGCCTTTACTATAATTATTGACTTATTTTGATCTTTACAACAACCCTGGGACAGAGGTGCTATTATTATCCCCATTTTACAAATGAGGAAACCAGGGAAAGCAGAAGTTAAGTGACTCATCCAGGGTCACATGACTAGTAAATATCTATGGCCAGATTTGAACTTGGGTCTTCCTGACTCTATCCCCTGTGCCATCCAACTGCCCTGATGGATGAATAATGCCTGTTGCCCAGACTATGAGAGGTTGGAAGACTCTTCCCTGGGCCCAATCATCTTTCCTCCTTATATTTTCCTAACTTGGCTATCTCAACAGCTTCCATGCATTCAGTTAACATCTCTGCAAGTGATTCCCCAATTCATATATCCAACTCTAGTCTCTCTCCTGAGCAATAGCAGATACAAGGTAAACTGAGTGGAGATAATTTTCTCACAAACAGTGAAGTAAGAAATCCTCATGGATAAAATCACAAATCTGGTCCCCCTTCTTTCCTCCCCATCCAAAATATCTGGCCCTAAGCAATAGGAATTTGATGCTGCCAACTTGCCCGAGAAAGGGGTTGCTTTTCACTTGGGCTCCATTGTATCCTACATCTAAGTACCTAAAACTGATGTTGAATCATAAAAGAAAATCCCCAATAGAAATATCCCTACATGTTGCTTTTTAACTTGTGCCCAGGCAAAATTAAAAAAGGCTTGGGAGGATGTTCTGTTTGAGCCAAAAATTGCATCTGGGAATGACTGATATAAAGAGAATCAGCTGCTTGCTCTGGGAGTGGTTCTTAATTGATGTGATGACCACTGACCTCAAAAACTTTCTTGGGGGCCAGGTGAAATGACCCCCAAATTCATCTGCTTCTTTCAAAAAAATGAACCCAAAGAGTTTCATAAAAACATTGCATTATACCAAAAGGAGTCAGAGTAGGGGCAAGTGTCCCCAGGGCCAGTGAGGTAAGCCAGACCACTCTGATCTTGTGGGCACTAAGCTGAGTTTTATTTTAAAACCCATGCCCCTTGCCTTTTTTTGCTGCTGGCTCTTCAATAGTTAGATAAAACTTATGGATTGCTTCACAGAATAATGTTTTTAAAGTAAATAAGATTACTGAAGAGATCCATTATATCACAGCCCCTACATTAAGACCTCTTGTTTTAGAAGGTTGATGGGGGCCTGGTTAAGCATTCCTTTTCTCTGAGAAGGAAGGCTTCTTTGATTGTATTACTTTAAAAAAAATGGCTCCTGGATACAAAATTAGATAGTACTTATTTAATTTAATTTCTAAAATGAAGGAAGTGTTAATGACTTCAAGATTCTGTCCTGGACAGACCACATTGGGAATATATTATACGTCGTGTTCAGTTCTAGGTGCCATATTTTAGGAAGACCCTTGACAAAGCGGGAACCAGAGGGTGGAAGTAGGATTGTAAAAGGATGGAAGACCATGGCAGTGATTGAAGGGATGTTTAATGTAGAGATGAGAAGGGAGGAGTAAGGAATGCAATCAGTGTCTTCAATTCCTAAAGGGCTGTCATGTGAAAGAGAGATTAACTTGGTCTGCTTTGAACAGTACTAGGACAGTACTAGAATGAATGGAGGGAAATTACAGGGAGGCAGCTTTTGGCACAATATAAAAATATTATTGTTAGCAAATGTTCTGCCTATGTAGCATGGAGGATATTGCTGCATGGTTCAAAGGGTGGCAAAATAGACATCTCTAGCCTCTTCTCCCCCAACCCTTCTCCAAAGGAGACTTTATTCCCTTTTAGGAAGGGGAAGCTGGAGTTTGGGGCCAGAAGTTTGGCCACTCTGCTCTCCTCAGAGAGAACTTGGGCCATGGGGTATAGGTGTTTTAAAGCTTATAAAGCTCCTTCTGTACAACACCGCCCTGAGTATGGATGTGTAAAGTTTTCTTAGCTCTGTTATACCGATAATGAAAGTGATGTCCAGGAAAGTTAAGCAGCTTCTCCACGGTCCCTCTGTGCTGGAGCTGACATTTGAACACAGGTCTTCTGTCTTCAAGTCCACCATTCTTTCCTTGACACCAAGCTAGAAGCTGATGACAATTAAAGCATTTCCCAAAGGCAACGTAGACTGCTAGAAACACTACGGTTCATGTTCTAAGTCAAAGCCACAGTCTCCAAGAAGTGAGCATTCTGATGATCTATGATATTGAGATGGAGGGAAGGAAGGAAGGAAGGAAGGGAGGAAGGGAGGAAGGAAGGGAGGGAGGGAGGAGCATTATTAAGCATCTACTATGTGCCAGATCGTGTGTATTATCTCATTTGATCCTCCAACAACTGTGGGAAGCAGGTGCTGTCGTTGTTAACCCAACTTAACAGTTGGAGAAACTAATACAGGCATAGGTTAAGTGACTTGCTCAGGGTCACACAGCTAGTAAGCTGATGACAATTAAAGCATTTCCCAAAGGCAACGTAGACTGCTAGAAACACTATGGTTCATGTTCTAAGTCAAAGCCACAGTCTCCAAGAAGTGAGCATTCTGATGATCTATGATATTGAGATGGAGGGAAGGAAGGAAGGAAGGAAGGGAGGAAGGGAGGAAGGGAGGAAGGGAGGGAGGGAGGGAGGAGCATTATTAAGCATCTACTATGTGCCAGATCATGTGTATTATCTCATTTGATCCTCCAACAACTGTGGGAAGCAGGTGCTGTTGTTGTTAACCCAACTTAACAGTTGGAGAAACTAATACAGGCATAGGTTAAGTGACCTGCTCAGGGTCACATAGCTAGTAAGCATTTGAGGCCAAATTTGAACAGGTGAAGCAAGAAGCTTCAGTTTAGCTTATAAAAGGAACTGCAAACAACATGAGCCATCCTTCATGTATAAGAACATTTCCTACAGGATTTCTAAAGTATTTGGTAAAGTCATTGCTCTGTGTTACTACAGAACCCTGAGGAAGAGTTGAAACACTTGGGTATTGACTCTGCCACTAACCAAGAGTATGACATATGGCAAGAGACTTAATGTCTCTGGTCCTCATTTCATCCATATGTAAAATGAAGGAGTCAGATTAGGAGTGTAGGAGTTACATATGGAAGACACCTTAGAGATCATGCCTAATTCTTTCATTTTACATGTCCAGAAAATAAATCTCAGAGAAGTTAAGTGATTTGCCTAAGGTCACACAAGTAATAAATAGCTAGAATTTCCAGTGTCCTTATTACTCACACATCCACATAAAGGTCTTTCTTTTTCCCTTCCTTCCTCCCTCTCTTCTTTCCTACATTCCTTCTCTCCTTCCCTCTTTTCTTTCTCTCTCTTTCTCCTTTCCTTTCCTCTTTCTTCCTCCCTTTCTTTCTTTTTCCCTTCCCTTGTTTCTTCCTTTCTTTCTTTCTTTCTTTCTTTCTTTCTTTCTTTCTTTCTTTCTTTCTTTCTTTCTTTCTTTCTTTCTTTCTTTCTTTCTTTTCCTTCCTCCCTTCCTTCCTTCCTCCCTTCCTTCCTTCTTTCCTTCCTTCCTTCCTTCCTTCCTTCCTTCCTTCCTTCCTTCCTTCCTTCCTTCCTTTCATTAAGGATTCTTGGAGCTAAAGCTCTCATTGCCTGGCATACTCTCAGATTCTCTGTGAAAAAGGAAACATTTAGCAAGGAAAGCTGGGACAGCATGTGTGTTTCCATACTCACACCCAGCTTGCAAACTAAAGTGTCTAAAGTGTCCCATCCAGTCAATCAACCTCTCACAAACACCCTCTCCAGAATTTTTTTTTAAACCAGCCTAGATGAAAAGGCCTCATAAGTATTTCAAACATCACGGTACCACTTCCTCTATAGTATTAGGATGGAGTAACATAGCCACCAGATAGAAATCTGGGATCATTCATAGCAAAACTTAACTACTAACTAGTCCTGTGTCTAGAAGTAATAAGGTCACTTCATCTTTCTGGGTCTCAGTTTCTTCATCTGTAAAATGGAAATAATAATGCCTCCACCACCTCACTCACAAGCTTGTTATGGAAATTGCACTGTATAAATGTAAATTGTTATTATTATTACACAATGTAACATATGGGAAAATATCTCTGTGATCACAAATCCCTCCCCCGCCATTAGCCACAGCTTTCCTGACCCAGGTGAGAGCCAGGCTAGTCTCTGAGTGCCCTCTGTTGACCAGCACCGGGAGTAACACCCACAACTACTTGGAGGGATGCTCCCACAGTTAACCAGACTCTCACACAAAGAACTAAATGGGGCAGCTGACCAGAAACAGACTCCATTGGGTGGCAACAGGGCAGGAGATCTAAATCAGTCAGTCAATAAGCATTTATTAAGTGTTTTATGATGGGTATGAAAATGAAATCGTCTCTGTTCCCAAGGCATTTATCACCAGTTGCATGATGGCCATCTCCCACTGGATGTCAACATCACAAACTAAACTTGTTCCAAAGGAAACTCTTTATCCTGGCCTCCATAGCACCCTTCTCCTCCTCCAAACTTTCCTAAATCTATTGAGGGCACCACTATCTTTTCAATTACCCATGTTAACAATCTCAATTTTATACTCGATTCTTTCATCTCCTCTGGTGCTCATATCCAATCAGTTGCCAGGTTTTATGGATTCTAATTCCACAGCATCTTTTGAATCTTTCACTTTCTTTATACTCAGCCTGCTTCATCATTTCTCATATGGACTCTCACGTTAAACCCTTAAATTGTATTCCTGGCTTTCAGTCTTTACTTCCTCCAATCCCTATTCTATACAGCTACCAACATAGTTCTGAAATCATTGATCTGACCACATCACTTCCATGCTCAAACACCTTCACTGGCTCACTAATGCCTTTAGAATAAAATACCAAGGAAAACCCTGTACCATCTGGCTCTAGCTTACCTTCCAGGCTGGTTTCACATTATTTTGTTTATCACACTGCATTTTATCTAGACTCGTCTATTCAACATTCTGTAAACTTGGTATTCCATCTCTCACCTTAATGCTTAAAATACATTTACTCCTCCCTTTATTTCTTAAATCTGTTTGCAACATCTCTGGTGTATGCTCCCTTCTCTCCTCTGACACTACCACCCCTCTAGTACAGGCTCTTACCATCTCGAGCCTGGGCTATTACAGTAGTCTGCAGGTGGGTCTGTCTGCCTCAGGTCTCTCCCAACCTCCATTCAGCTACTTAATTGATTTTCCTAAAACACAGGTCTTGCCATGTCACCTCCCTACTCAATAAACTCCAGTAATTCCCTATTGCCTCCAGGAGAAAACACAAAGCACTTTGGCATTCAAAGCCCTTCATAACCTAGCCTCCTCCTACTTTTCCAGTATTCTTACACCTTACTCCCTGACACATACTCTTCAAGGCAGTGACATTGATCTCCTGGCTGTTCTATGAATAACATATTCCATCTCCTGGCTCAAGGAATTTTCTCTGGCTGTCACCCCTGCCTAAATGATCTTCCTTCTCTGTTCTGAATACTGACCTCCCTGGCTTCCTTTAAGTCCCAACTAAAATCTTACCTTCTACAGGAAGCTTTCATTAAACTCTCTTAATTCCAGTGCCTTCCCTCTTTTAATTATTTCCTGTTTATCCTTCATATAGCTTGCTTTGTATATATGTGTTTGCATATTGTCTCCCCCATTAGATTGTAAGTTCCTTGAGGGCAGGGACTGTCTTTTGCCTCTTTTTGTATTGTCAGTGCTTAACAGTGCCCAACACATAATAGGCACTTAATTCATGTTTATTAAATTGAATTAAATTGAAATCCCTAGCTTCCTTCAAAATTCAGCTTATGAACTACCTTCTAAAGGAAATCTTACCAATTCTCCTATTTATCAGTGTTTTCTCCCTTACCAGATGACATTGCATTTATTTATCTGTTTAGATGCTTTACTCAGAAGATTGTAAGCTCCTTGAGGGCAGGGGGATTTTGTTATTTTATTTTTGTGTCTCTAGGGTGGAGACATCATCTTGCATATATGTTGCATTGGATTAGAAGCTAGCAGATGATTCACAGGAGATAAACTTCTACTTCCTGCTCCTCACATCAGTCTTTGTCTCTCCCTCCCACTCCCTACTCCAGACTAAGGATGCATTTTCTGTTTCTTGTCCCAGGTGAAGCAATACATATTTGTGGTCTGAATACTCACTAGGCAACCATTTCATCTTTCTGAACCTCGATTTCCTCATCTATAAAAAAGAACAATAAAACTCATATATCCTATCCTCTCAGGATTTAAGCTCATTGAGAGGAGGAATGTGTGTTTTTTATTTTTGTTATTATTTATTTTGCAGCCTCAAACTAGAGCCTAATCACTTTCTGCCAATAAAATCTTCTAGCAATCCTCTCTGGAGTAGCTCCAAATCCCTAGCTGAATTTTTAATTTGCATATTTTTGAGGTGTTCAGAAGTCCAGACCCGTGATTTCATTGATAAAGGAAGCGCCCAGGATGAGAACGCCTTCCACTAATGCTGACCAGCGACTTCTCTACAGCTTATAGACTTGGAGAGCAGTCTAGCCCTGAAGGTCACTTGCCCATGGTGGTTTTCAAGCCCAGGTCTTCCCAATTCCAAGTGCTAGCCTTTATCCTCAGTCATGCTTTCTCATGCCTTGCACATCCTAGGTACTTTGGAAATGCTTTCTAGTTTGCTTTAGAGCATGTCTGATACGTCCCTCAAAAAGCTGTGTGATGCAGGAGCTTTGCAAACCTTAAAACACAGGAGAAGTGAGCCCTGCTGCTTTTGCCTTCAAGGCCCCCATCCCAGGAAATGTCTAGGTTACCCTACAAGCATCCCATCAAATGCCCTATGGCTCCATGTTGTTATCCAATCATGTCTCTTTTCCTAGGAAAAGGAGGGACAATTATTCCAAGAAAAAAGGATCTGAAGCTTTTGGTGTGCTGTTTGGTCACGTTTCTGAAGCTCCCTCATATTCCAGTGACTAATAGCCCTGGACCTCACTGGCTTGGGTAGAAGGAATTGTTACCACAAGCTGCCAGAAGGAATAGGCCCCAGGCCCCTTCTGGTTTACTCAGACGCTCATGTAGCAGAATTTCCCAGCAGCCTACTCTCTGACAGAATGGACAACACCTAGATGCTGTCCTTGAGGAAGTCACAGAAGGGAGACAAGGGCAGGAGTTGTTTAATTTTATTTTCTCTGTTTAAAATTAAATTAAAATTTTAAAATCAACAAGGCTTTCTTTCCCTCCCACCCTTGAAAAAAACCAAAACCTTCTTGTAACATTGGTCATGCCCCAAATATAAATCTCATTCTGAATCTTGATTCATCACCTCTCTGTCAGGAAGTGGTTAACATGGATCATTACCAACCCTCAGGAGTCTGGCCTGGTCATTTCATTCATCAGAGTTTTTTTTTTTGAAGTTACTTACTTTTACAATGTTATTGTTATTGAATAAATTGTTCTTCTAATTCTAACGCCTTCCTTCTGTTGATTATTTGCTGTTTGTCTTGCATATAGATGGTTTCCATATAGTAGTTTGCATGTTAAGTCCCTCATTAGATTGTGAGCTGCTTGAGGGCAAGAACTGTCTTTTGCCTTTCTTGTATTCCCAGCCCTTGGCACAGTGCCTGGCATGTAGTAGGTACTTAATAAATGCTTATTGACTGACTGTTTCTGCTCACTTTGCTCTGCATCAATTTATACAAGTCTTCACAAGTTTCTGTGAAACCACCTTGGCATTTCACATGGCATGGTGGTATTCTATTACATAGATACATCACAGTTTGTTCAGCTACCTTCTTAGCTGATGAGCATCCCTTTAGTTTCCGGTTCTTTGTTGCTGTAAGAGGAGGGGGGAAGCTACTACAAATATTGTTGTACACGTGGGTCCTTTTCCTTTCTTGGATCTCTTTGGAGTACAGACCTAGCAATGGTATTTCTGGGTCAAAAGGTAACTTCAACTTAGTGACTTTTTAGGCAGAGTTCCAAATTGCTTTCCAGAACAGACCTATCAATTCATACGTCCACCAACAGTGTATTAATGTGCCTGTTTCCCCACAGGCCCTCTAACCTTTATCATCGTCCTTTTTTTTTGGTCATCTTTACCATCTTTGTCATCTTTGGATATGAGGTGGAATCTCAGACTTCTTTTAATTTGTATTTCTTTAATTATTAGTGATTTAGAACATGTTTTCATGAGGCTATTGATAGCTTGGATTCCTTTCTTTGAAAACTGCCTATTCATATCCTTGGACCATTTACCGATTGGGGAATGGAGGAACCATTCTTTTTTTTAAAGAACAAGTTTTAACTAAAGTGAATTCTTTTCAGGGATTGTCTGAACCAGAAAAGAATATCTCCTTTTCCACCTGCCCTTCGGTGAAAGAGCTTATTTTGGGGGTGTTTATCTAACCTATTATTTAACCAGGAAATCGTGCTAGGCTTAACAACTTTCTGTCAAGGAAACCTTCCGATGACCTTCTCAGGGCCACACTGGAATGTCACCACATCCATGGCTATATTTTTATTTTCATAATGCATTATCCATGCCTCCAAAGAATCTTTCCTCACTTTCAGTAGATTGGTTTTTTGGAGAAAAAAAAAAGAATGAAAGCTCTGTTGAAAAAAGTTTCCAGGTTCTTGAATTTTCTACCATGGACACCAAGGATTGCTTAGCCCACTCTCACTTTTACTTTGGTCAAAGAGCATTTGCTCAGGAGTCAGGGGCCAGCTTTGCCATTTCAATGATTCTAAGCTAGTTTATTCACTTTTCTGAGCTTCAATTTCCCCATCTGTAAAATGGGGATAATAATACCTGTGCCACCTCCCTCGGGGTTGTTATGAGAAGTAAATGAGTTAATTTATGTGAAAGTGCTTTGTAAATTGTAAAAGGTTAGACAAATAAAAGGGATTGTTAGAAAAGTCGAAATCTCACCTCAGGCAAGAACAAGATGGTGGTCTTGCTGGATGTTGTCAAGCAACAAGTATTTTTAATCTGCATAAGAAGCGCAGAGTCAGGGCAAGTACGTAGTGCAGTGGATAGAGCACTGTCCCTGAAGTCAAGAAGGCCTGAATTCAAATCTGACCTCAGACACTTGGTAGCTCTTTGACCCTACGCAAGTCACTTAACCTAGATTGTCTCAACAATGAAAAAGAAGCAACATAGAGTCTAACAGGGACAGTAAGATTTACCCACAAAATAGTAGCAAACAATAGTCAGAGGACCTGGATTCAAATCTCACATCTCATATTTATTACCTGTGTGACCTTAGACAAATCATTTAGCCTCTTAGGCCTCAATTTTCTCATCTCTCAAATGAAGGAATGGAGCTACTGAGGCCTCTGAGGTGCCTTCCACCTCCAGGTCTACGGACTGTGAATACAAATCTGTAATTAATGGTGAAATTGCATGGTGCTGATTACAAGAACTCTAGGCTGCCATAAAAGAGGATGATCAGTGAAAGCTGAAGTGCTCATTGAATCCTTGAGGAGAAAGGGACTTTGAGCTGGGTCTTGAAAAATAATAGTAAGAAAGATGGGATGTGTCATGTGGTTGGATGGGCACTGGATCTGCGTTCTGATTCTGACTCAGTTTCCTCACCTGTGAAGTGAGGCGAAAGCAGAAGTGCTAGAGTTATCAATATGCTGCAAATAACTTGGACAGAAAGAGGAAATGGTGATGAGCTGGGGAAACAAATCGCAAGCCTGGCATTTTAGAGGTTATGACATAGTAATGAAGGAGGAGTTCAATTAGCCCTGAATGGGAAATAAGAGTGATGCGGAAGCCAGGGGAAGGCAGTTCTAGGTTACCCTGAGGGATTGTGATAGTCTCACCATTCTCCACCTGGTTGGAACACATCCAGACCATTGTGTGTAGTTCTAGGTGCCATATTTTAGAGAAAGGATCTGCAGAGCATCCAGAGGAGAGCAGTCAGGAGGCCTGAGGACTCTAGGATTATGCTGTGAGAAGATGAAGGTGAAGGACCTGGGAATGTTTAGTCAGGAGAAGGGAAGATCTGGGGAGTCAGGTAGAACACAATAGTTGTCTGCAAGAATATGAAGGATTGTCATATGAGTAATAATAATAACAACAATAATATTTATATAGTGCTTACTGCATGCAAGGCACTGTGCTTTACAATTAGTATCTCATTTGCTCCTCACAATAACCCTGAGAGGTGAGTGTTGTTATTACCTCCATTTTACAGATGAGGAAACTGAACTTGGCCCCAGAAGAAAGAACAAGGATGATTGTATGTTGGGGGAGGGGAGATACAAAGGACGACATTGGGCTGGAGGCAAGGAAAACAATCCTAACAAGGAAAGACATACAAAATTGTAACCAACCACCCCACAAAGGTAGAAGGTGCCTTCTCCCTAGAGGTCATAGGGAAAAAAGTCTGAAGACCTCCTCAAGAAACAGTTGCTCAGATAAAACTTGGACTTGATGGTCTCCCGAGTCCCTCCCAACTCAGATTTTAGGGTTTGCAGAGCACTGAAGCACCTAGCCAGATGGTAAATTAGCATTATGGAGGTGAGCAGGTGTGGTAATATTTCACTGCTCAGAAGGCATTGCAGGCAGAGATAGTAGAAGTAAGAATAACAGGGGAATTGGGGGACAGGGGTCAGTGAGGAGGCTGGTCTGGTCAGGGAGGAGGATCTATCTTAGGGAAGAATGGTAAAACAAGGGACCAGATTGCAAACAAGCCAATTTAGCCCTGAAAGTATATAAATTTAGCTTTTATTTATTCATTTATTTATTTATTTATCTATTTATTTGTTTGTTTGTTTGTTTATTCAAATATCTTCAGCACTAGATATGAAAATCAATAGAGTGGCTTTTGGTTTCCAGCAACATCAAAAGTTCCAAACCACTCCCTGTGTTTGCAGGATGGTTTAGTAATCAGGAAGTAATTATTTTAGCTGTGAGCCTTGCTTTTGCTTTAAATCCCTAATCCGACAGCAACACAGAAAGATGTTCTGGTGGTATATCAATCATTCCTCGTGGGGACTAGCTAGCCGCTGATTTCCCAGAAGCACAATCCAGTTTTTCTTATTAAGTATGAAAACCAAACCCACACTGTTACAAATACTCAGAACCAGGATTTGGAGGATCTTGGCAGGCTTCGATTTCACAAAACCTTTCAAATATAAATATCTCTCATTTTTAGTTTTGGGCTTAGCAAAAATCCATGGAACATATTTTCTCTTAATTTAAACCATGACTTACAAGAAAATATATTCCTAAGCAGAGGGAGCAGAGCTCCTTCTTGGCATGGGGAACACTCTTGCTTGGGTTCTTATCATTTACAACAGAGGAGGGGGGAGGATTGGAACCTCCATCCTTGGGTTTCGTGTTATCTTATCCCACCCCCAGCCTCATTCTAAGAAAACTTGGATTCTTCAGGTTAATCAAGCCTTTTCTTTGTATGGGGTGTGGGGGTGGGAATGGGGAGGTGAATGACTAAATTATCCCAACCTCCATTTATGTACTTATTTAATTTGATCCATTATAATTAACATAGGACACTTAAATTTGCATACCCAGAATACTAATGCTGAATCTTTTCCAGCTATCTGGTTGGTAAGGACACTAGAAGTATATTAGGAGTGACTCAAGAAAACTATCTGTGAATATTCAAGAAATTTATTTTTTATTCGTCTCCTCCCATATGATACTAAACCTTCTGCAATCTGGCTTCTGACCTTATCATTCAACTCAAACTGAGCAGGGGAGTAACATGGTCAGACTTGCTTTTTGGAGAAAATCACTTTGGCAACTGAGTGGAAGATGCATTGGTGGGGAGAGACTTAAGGCAGAGACCAAAGAGATGGCTATTGCAAAAGTCCAGACAGTAATAGGGGCCTGTACGAGGAAGTTGGCTAAATGAGTAAAGATGAAGAGATACAAGAGATGTTGTGAAGTAGAAAGGACAAGGTTTAACAACAGTTTGGATAGGTTGGGGTGAGGCAGAGTTACCAACTGTATCTCAGTCACCAAATCTGATGACCTTTTCTCACTCCTCAACCTTCTTTGCCTCTCTGCAGTCACTTTCCTCCATATATTCCCTCTTCTCTAGATGTCTGTTCTCTCCTGGTTCTTTTCTCGGGCACTCTCCACTCCCTCCTTCAGGGTCTTCTTTGCTGGACCTTCATCCAGATCCTCCTATTAACAAGGATGCTCTGCAAGGCTTTATCCTGGGCCCTGTCCTCAGACTACTTCACTTGGTGATCCCATCAACTCACATTGATTCAGTTATCCTCTCTGTGCAGCTGATTCCCAGCTCTAAATATGTGGCCTGATTCCTGAGCACCAGGCCTGCATCCCCAACTGCCTTTTGGACGTATCAAGTTGATGTCCTATGGGCATCTCAAACTTAACATGTCCAGAACAGAACACATTCTCTCCCTCCGCCCCTTTCCTTCTTTCCAACTTTTCTATTACTGTCAAAAATACTACAATGCTTATATAGTGACCTAGGCTTATAATCTTGGTCTGGCCCTTACCTCCTTATATTCACCATGACCTCACATTTTTTCCTTTTCTTTCAGCTTTAATTGGCTCTGTTTTTCTGACCTAGGCCAGTTCACCCCTCCTAAGGCAGCCCTCTTTGTGGCCCTCTGCTCCCAGGGACTCAGTGTATTAGTGCTGGACTTACTGTAGGTACCCAAGAAGCTTTATCCCTTCTTCAATTCACAACATCACCCTTGTTTTTGTTTCGTCTTGGTTTTTTGGTTTTTGCTAGGCAATGGGGTTAAGTGACTTGCCCAGGGTCACACAGCTAGTATGTGTCTAGTGTCTGAGACTGGATTTGAACTCAGGTCCTCCTGACTCCAGGGCTGCTGCTGTATCCACTGTGCCGCCTAGCTGCCCCTCAACATCACACTTATGATATCATTGGTCCTCTTTGAGAACAAAGGATGAACAATAACAGCTTCGATCTACTAGCTTTAGCCTCCCCAACAGCAGAGTCTACAGGCATGAGCTGCCATGCCCAGCCACAGTAGCTTTCTAATTTGTATCTTCCTGGAGTCTCTCCTCACTCCAATCCATTCTCTACTCAGCTGCCAAAGTGATTTTCCTGAAGTGCAGGTTTAATCATGTGTGTTTCCCCATCACATACACCCTCAATAAATACCAGTGGCTCCCTATTACCCATAGGACCAAATATAAAATCTCTGTTTGGCATTCAATGCCCTTCATAGCCCGCCCCTTTCCTTCCTTTCCAGTCTTCTGATATTTACTCATCTCTATATACTTCATGACTAGTCTATGCTACTCCTCATACACAACACTCCCAAACCTGTGCCTTTTCATTAGCTATTGCCCATGCCTGGAATGCTTTCCCTTCTCACCTCTGCATCCTAGCTTTCCTGGTTCCTTTCAAAACTCAGTGTAAATTTAACTTTTCCTGGTATTCCTCTCCTCTCAGGCTCCCTAGTGTCTTCCTTCTGAGATCACCTTCCACCCATACTATATATGTTTTGTATGTATGTAATTATTTGCATGCTGTCTCCCCTCCTGAGGACACAGACCAAGCTTTTCACTTTCTTTGTATTCCTCGTGCAAGCATTTATTAGTGCTTATTGACTGGCCATTATTTTGTTTCTTTTCATTATTATAGAGGTGTAAGTTTCCTTATAACCGATCACAGGAGCCAAGATTTAACCATGTGAAGGGACCCTAAAGGCCATCTAGACAAATCCCCCTCATTTTACAGCTGAGAAAAATTAGGCCCAGGGAGACTGCCTTGTTTGAGTTCACCCAGGGACTAACGGACAAAAGTGGGGACTCTAGGAACAGCAGTGTTTCCACTACATCATGGTGACTTGTCCAGGGTCATTCACTTAGTGAATATAAGAGGCAGGATTCAAACCCAGGTCTCTTTACTTCAAGCTTAGCAATCTTTCCATTACAAAACACACATATTCACTTTGATGCTTTGAAAGCTCTGACTGTTGGTATGGCTACCCCCTCTACTGATATGGAGAGCAACCACTCTATATTCCATCCATTTCTGGGGTTAAAAAAATCATTACCTGGTTGGTGGTCCGCCTTCAGGGGCTGAGCCCCACTACCCTTAATTAAGCTGTTCCTTAGAGCAGTGGTCTCCAAAATGGTGCGTGGCTTTACCTGTGGACTGAACCCAAGAGGGATGTGATCATCTCATTGTGACAGTTGATCATGCAGCTTACTTCTAGCACAGCTGCACCTACCCCTATCTGCACTCCACTAGTCTCCCCCTCCCTCTTCTCAAGTATCATCTCAGGGTTCTCAGGCATCCGCAACACCACCTGAAAAGTGCCGTTGGGAAAATTCCACCCCCACCTCTGACCTCTGGTTAATCTTGGGAGTGCAGCAGGTGTCCTTGGAGAGCCTGCTCTGTGCTTTGGGTCAGGGAAGGGGGAATCAGTAGCCAATGAATAAGAGCCCTACCTCCCCTACCTCTTCTCTTTTCATTCTAGGTGGAACAGAGTGAGAGACACAGGGTAAGCAGGCATGGATGGATTGTGAGGTGCTTCACAGATCTCATTGTATGATCTTTATCACCATCTTCTAAACTTCCCTATCACTGGTGAGGGCACCACCATCCTTTGAGTCACCTGTGTCCCCAATCTCAGGTTCATCCTTCACTCCTCACTTTCTCTCACTTTTAATGTCAATCACTTGCTGAATCTTCCTGGTCAGTTCAATTTCCATACCTCTCAACTCTAACAACTCTCTAATTTCCCCTCTCTATCCAAGTTCCAGATCACACCCTCTTTCACCTGAACTGTTGCCATACTCTCCCAAGTGGTCTCTCTGCCTCAATTTCTTCCTTCCCCGGCTCTACAAAGCTACCAAAGCTATTTTCTTAAAGTGTGGTCTGTGTCATTTTCCTGTTTAATAAACTCCATTGGCTCCCTATTAACCCTGGAATCAATTGTTATTTCACCTTTATCTCATCCTTTATTAATTTCTATTTTTCTAAGTTTTATCATGTGTATAATTAGTGTTACAGTAGCACATGCATATAATTTATAAACAAATAAATATACTGCTCACATATGAAAGGCGCCATCCATACATTACATACTCATATTGTGAATGCACATTTTTTTTCACTGTTAGAGGTCTGAAATAAAAAATTTATGAAGACTACTGGCTTCCAGAAGACTTACACTATGGTAGGTATGGCATAGGGAGCTACTAAAAAGTATAAGACCATCCCTGTTTTCAAGGGGTTTACAATTTAGTTAGACAAATGAGATATGTGCATGATTATGTATGGCAACTAGGTGTCATAGTAGATAGCACTCTGGACCTGAGTTTAAATCCAGTCTCAGACACTTAGTAGTTATGTGGTCCTGGGCATTTCACTTCACTACCTCAGTTTCCTCATCTGTAAACTAAGGATAATAATAGCATCAACCTTCTAGGGTTATTATGACAGTAAAATGAGACAATATTTGTAAAGCACTTTGCAAATGCTAGTGGTGATGATAATAACTGTTGCTCTCATAAGTAGGTCAAGGTCAGAGTTGCAATGACTACTGTGAAACAAAAATCCTTGGACACACCTACAGAGTAAGAATAGAGATTAATGGAGGGGGTGTAGAGAGGGGTTTGTGTTTAGGAACAGGGGTTGTATTGTGTGATGGTAGTCTGTATGTGTTTGGAAGGAAGGAGATTAGTATGTGTTTGTGGAGTAGAGACTAGTGGAGGGAATCCATGTTTGGAGGGCAGAGATCAGTGGGGTTTGGAGGGTGGAGATCAGTGAAGAACCGTGTGTGTGGTTAGTGGGAGGTCAGTGTAGTGGAATCAGTTGTTTGGAGGGAGGAGATTTATGTGTAAGTATCAATGTGCTTGCAGGATAGAGTTCACTATTGAGGGATGCTTCATGATGGGGGGCACTTTGCATTGGGGGTGGGGTTTGGCATGTGTCAATCTTTCTGTGTTTAGGAGACGGAAGTCAGTAGAGAGTAGTCACTTGTGTTTGGATGGGAGGAATCATGCAATATTAACTTGAAAAGAGATTGATGTGAATTCCCCCCTCTTGCTACTATTCTTGTTATACGAGTCATATTTGCATGAGTCTTAAGGCTTCAGATAAGATCCTTCCACTGACTTTGCCCCCTCTCTCCAATTTTTTCTTTCTGGTTCCTATTGCATCCCTTCTTTGGAGAAGAAAACAATGCCCACCCACCCCCAACACTGCCCGCAGATGGCAGCCTAATAAGCATAACCCCACCTTCTAGGCAGACCCAAGGCAGCTGTTCCCTGACATGTAGGTTCATCTGTCAGCTTAAATTCCATATCTCAGAGGACATGGGGAGCAGCAGCTTCAGCCACCCCCAAGTTGTCTTGGTGCTTTCACATTTCCCAGGCACGCTGGGCTCCTTGACTTCAGCAGAAGGTTATTAAGGTTCTCAGCTTACATCTGTTTGATTTTATCTCATCATGACAATGAAATGTGGAAAGGAATTTGGAGAATTGAAACCAAGTGTGCACTGATCGTTTTTACAAGGAGAGACCAGTGTTTGTCTTAAAGAGGGCACCACTCAGCTCCAAATTTCTCAAAATGTCAATGTAAACAAAATAGATATTTTCATGTGGCAAGTGGAGAGAGAAAAAATAAAGAAAACTGGAATCCTTTGGATTTTTGAGCTGGAAGGGGCTTTAAAGATCATGTCCAACCCCAATCACTATATAAGTAATAATGATAATAATAATACCTCACTAATTCATACATGTGTGCACTCATGCAACAGGCATTTATTAAATGCTCCTCTGTACTAGGCATTTATGAGAGTCACCATGAAGGCATACTGCTTAGAGATCTGGATTTGGTGTCAGAAGGAGCTAGATTCAAGATCTACCTCTTTGCTAGTACTAGCTATGTGACCCTGGGCAAGTCACAACCTCCTAGTGCCCTAGACAACACTCTTAAGACTAGAGGTTGCAGAGAGGTGTCAAAATGGTCTTCCTAGAACTCAGGTCTGACTGTATCACCTCCCTATTCAGTAAACTGCCATGGCTCCATATTACCTCCAGGATCAAATACAGGATGCCCTTTAAAAACATAATTTTAGGGGCAGTTAAGTTGTGCAGCAGATAGATCACTGGCCCTGGAGTCAGGAGGACCTGAGTTCAAATCTGGCCTCAGCTATTTAGTAGCTGGTGACCCTGGGCAAGTCACTTAACTCTGCTGCCTCTCGCCCCTCCCCCTCTCCCCCACCCATAGTCTTAGTGTAGTTTTAAGTTCTAATACATCAAAACTGCTTTAAGCCTTTTGGGACACCTCATTTTAAACCCTCTGTTTGTCTTTTAAAGCCCTTTATAACCTGGTCCCTACCAACCTTTCCATTCTTCTCACACTTTGCTCCTTTCTGTGTGATCCAGTGATATTGGCCTCTTCGATGCTCTCCCAACAACACCCTCCATCTCCTGACTCTGAGGGCTCCCGATGCCTCACCCCATCCCTCCCTTCCCCTTCCCTCAACTTGGCTAAAGTCATATTTATTGAGAGCAGTCCTTCCCAGTCTTCCTGGATCTTAACCCGGCCCTGCCCTCTTTCTGAGACTAGCTCCGATTTAGCCTGCACATAATTGGTTGCACACAGTTGTTTACGTATTGTCTCCCTCCATCAGACTGTGAGCTATCTCCCTGCCTTTTTTTGTGTCGCCAGCAGAATGCCTGGTACATGTTGTTGCTTAGTCATTCAGCAGTGCCCAGCTCTTCCTGACCCCATTTAAGGTTTTTTTGGCAAAGACACTGGAGGGGTTTGCCATTTCCTCCTCCACAGCTTTTCACAGATGACACTGAGACAAACAGCATTAAGTGACTTGGCCAGGGTCACACAGCTAGTAAGTGTCTGAGGCTAGATTTGAAGTCAGGAAGATGAGTCTTCCTTAACTCCAAGTGCAGCACTGTCTACCTACTTCGACATGGGCCTCATGTTTTCTCACTTGGAGTTCCCTACATTGAGTCCAGAAATATTTATTAAGTGTAGACTTTGTGCCGGGTTCTATGGTATGTGTCAGGAGAAATAAGAACAAAAATGACACCTATCCCACCTTCAAGCTCAACTTCTTTCACGAGAATGTGTATACACATATAAGTACACGTAGATGATATAGAAAATAAATGCACGGTAATTGAGAGGGCAGGAAGACACTATCAGCTGAAATCAGGGGTCTTCACAACATCACCATGCCAGGCCTGTGCTAGGGAAAACAAACCAGTCACTGCCCTCAAAGAGTTAATATTTTACTGGATCAATATTTCAAACAGTTAGGACTTTATCAGTGTGGGTATTTCCATCCACACAGGCGGATCTCAATTCTTTCACGCCTTCTAAACTGTCTTTATGAGTTGCTGTTTAAAAAAAAATAAGTAATCACCAATTAGCCAGTCCTCTAATGAAAAGATCCCTGAGCTCAGAAAGACCTGAGTTCAAATCCTACCTCACACCCTTACTAGGTGACCCTGGGCAAGTCATTTCACCTCTATGAACCTCAGGTTTCTCAGTTACAAAATGAGGAGGTGACAATGCAACGGCTTCTAAAGTCCCTTTCAGCTTTAAATATCTGATTTAATGTCTCTCTACTTAACTAGGCTGGTCATAAGATTCAGAACTGGTCTTAGAATTAATCTAGTCCAACTGCTTCGTTTTACAGATGAGAAGCTGAGGCCAAGAAAAGCTAAATAACTTTTCCTAGGTCACATAAGTAGGATAGACACAAGACCCCATTGCCAAGCCTGTCCTCAAAGCCTTTCCAGCTTAGCAGGCCATAACAAAGCTTGGTCTCTATAGGCATAGCCTTTGAGAACTCGGGCTCCCCTTCCTGTCAAGATGAAATATCCAAGAAGGAGTCTAGCAGACAAATAACAATAGCAATGAGTTACATTCATAGAGTATAAATTTAAAATTTACAAAGTACTTTCCTTATAACACCCCTCCAAGATAGGCAGGATAAGTATTATTTCCATTTTATGGGTGAAGAAACTGAGGCACAAAGAGATAAAATTAATTATCCAAGGTCACATATCTGGTTAGTAGCAAAGAGGGACCCCATTCTAAGATCTGCTTGTGCTTCAGTAGTGCCTTTCTACATCTCAGGGATCAGTAATATTTCCTTAGGGTGGTGGCTGAGGGGGGATAGGGAGGCAGGAACCACATTTCTTTTTTTTTTTTTCAAATTTGTCTTGTCATTTACTTGAAAACAATTCCATGGCTCCTAGAAAAATCTTTCCTCTTTGTGAGAAGGATGGTAAGAACCACATTTCTTACTCTAAGAAGCCTACAAGTTGTAGTTCTCTAAGGAGTGACCAGTGTGTGCTCACTTCCTCCTTGCATGTGCCACAGATGGGCTAACCTCTCTGTAGTCATTGAAAGGAGCGTCCTCTGAGTATGTCCAGGATTTGGCCTAAGCCCAAGATGACAGAATCAGATGCATTTTTTTTAAGCTGGTCTCTGCAATTTGACCTTCCATTTCAGAGGCACCAGGACCTTGAGTAGCCCCCAAAATATTGTCCATCTTAGGTAAGAGGCTTCATGACATCACAGAATCTGAGTGTTGGAAAGGACTTCAGAGGTCATCCAGTCCAACCTGAACAGGAATCTCCACTACAAGATACCTAAGGGGGTCATCCCGTCTTCTCCTACTGAACTCAAGTGGGAGAATCCACCCACCTCTTGAAGCAGCTACTCCACTTTTGGACTGCTCTATTAAGAAGTATTTCCTAACTTCAAACCTAAATTTGACTCTTTGTAACTTACATACATTACTCCTCCTTCTTTTGCCTTCTGGGGCCATACTGGACAAGTTTAAATCCCTTTCCTACATGACAGCTCTTCATTTATTCAGAGAGTTTTCACCACTCCCACCCCTTTCCAGCAAGTTTCCTCTTCTCCAGATTAAACATTCTTAGCTCTTTTAATTGGTCCTCACATTGAATGATGGAAAGGCTTTCTATCATTCTGGTTGTCCTTCTTTGGACAGCCTCCAGTTTATCAATGCTTTCCCTAAAATATGAGCCCCAGAATTAAACATGAGACTAAACATAGTCTGAGCAGAGCAGATACAATAGTGATATCACTTTCCTAAGCCTAGATACTATATTTTCCTTAATATAGACTATGATTACATTATTTTGGGGGGGGAGGGAAGGAAAGGGAAATCACTCTATCACACTACTTGCAATCCATTAAAACACCAGATCTTTGAATAAACTGCTTTCTAGTCAAAACTCCATCTTATACCCATAGAAGTGATTTTTTTTGAACCAAAGCATAAGCCTTTACATTTCCCCCTAATAAATTCAGCTCAATGTGGAAGCCTGTCAAGAAAATTTTTGGATCCTGTCTCTTTTATCCAATTTATTAGCTAACTGTCCTAGCTTTGTGTTATCTGCAAACAGGAAAAGCAAGCCACCTATGCCTAAGTAACTGATAAAAAATGTTAGACAGTTGAGGGCCAAGCACAGCTCCCTAAGACACTCTACTAGAGATCTCCTTCCAAGTGGACATAGACCCATTAATGATTATTCTTTGGGTCTAGTCATTTAACCCTTTTCAAATCCATATATATATTTGGGTCTAGTCATTCAACCCTTTTCAAATCCATAGATATAGATATAGATATAGATATAGATATAGATATAGATATAGATATAGATATAGATATAGATATAGATATAGATATAGATATAGATATAGATATAGATATAGATATAGATATAGATATAGATATAGATATAGATATATAGATATAGATAGTCTAGCCACATCTCTCCTTTCTGTCCACAAGAATAACAAAAATCTTTGCCAAATGCTTCATTGAAAATCTAGGTTAAAACCAGTATTCTGCAACCAGACTAAACCAGACAAAAAAAGTTCTAGGTCTCATTCTTGCCCCCTGGCTTGACTAGTTTTTGCAGCACAAAGTGAACCCTCTTTTGCGATGTGTTTTTTTCTGATATTCTGTGTTAATAAGATTATTTTAAAAATTAGGGAATATTTGCAGTCTTTCCCTCCTCCTGATCAACCAGCAGTGAGCTAATATTGTTAGGCATACATGACCAGTTACTCAGGATTTGTTTGCTTGTGCAACAGGTTGCAGTTTGGAGCTACTAGTTGGTAACATTCAGCTCTCTTTTAAAGCCCACTTCAAATCCCAGGAAGCCTTTCCTGATAGAAAGAGTAGGTAATGACTTTTCTCCCCTTGGATCTCATATGGCTTGTAAACTAAGTCAATTCAATCTAAAAAAGCACTTAAGTGCCTACCGTATATAAGACACTTTTCTAGCTGCATATTTACAGCTAACACACAAAAAAAGAAAAAAAAGAACCCCTGCCCTCGAGGAGCTTACATTCTACTAAGGGGATATAACCTCTTACATTAGATTTCCTATGATCTCCCCAGTTTTAGTGCCATCCCAATTACTTTGTGTTTACTTTGTATTTGCATATATACTTAGCTGTGCATTGTCAAGATGAGATGTCAGAGGTGGACTCTAACAGAAAAATAACACAGCAATGAGTTGCATTCACAGAGTGTAAATTTAAAATTTATAAAGCACTTCCCTCACAACAGCCCTCTGAGGTAGGCAAGATAAATATTATGTCCATTTTATTGGTAAGGAAGCTGAGGCAGGACACAAAATGACTTATCCAAGGTCACACAGCTGATTGAGTATTTAGAGCTGTGAATATTTAATTTTTACCTTTGTACCCCCAATACCTAGCACAGTACCCCTACCACACAGTAAGCCTTTAATAAATGCTTGTTGAGGAGAGAGAGCTTACTAATAACCAGGGGGCCTGTGAAAGTCTTCTTGTGGAAGATGACTCATGAACTGAGCCTTAAAGGAAGCCAGGAATTATAGAAGACAGCTGGGAAAGCCTGTCAAGCACGGGGACAGGCCGTGTAAGGACATAGAAATGACCCTGGATGTGGAGGTGAGAGAGCATGTTGAGTTGAGGGAACCAAAAGAAGGGCAGTTTAGTTGGAAAGAAGATAGTGTGAAGGGGAATAATGTGAAATAAATCTGAAAAGGTAGGCTAGAGTAGATGATAAAGGGTTTTACATGCCACTCTGAGTAGTTTGCATTTTATTCCTGAAGTAATAGGGAGCTACTGAAGGTTTTTAAGAAAGAGAGTGACAGGGTCGGGCTTGTGATTGAGGAAGGTGAGTCTGGCAGCTGTGTGAAGGGTGGATTGGAGACTGGGGGCCAGCAGGCCAATTTTGCAGCAATGCAGGCAAGAGCTGTTGAGGTTCTAAAGTAGGGTGGCAGCTGTTTTACTGGAGAAAGGGAAACATATGTGCTATGTGCCACGGATCAATGAAAGTCAGCACCTGATTGGCTACGGCAGCTGAGGAGGAATAAAGATCCAATGATGATGTCTGCAAAGCTGGGAACTGGGAGAGTGATCGTGACCTCAACAGAAATAGAGAACTTTACATTCCATTTTGGACATGTAAGAGTGGAAAAGTATTCAAATAGCTCAGATTGGCAGAAATGAAGGAGAGAGGTTAGACAGCTACATTCTAGGCATTAACTTTGGGACCATAGATAGGGAATAATTCTTTTGGGGAGTTTCAGGGGAATAGGATATAGCTTGAGGTCTATCGAGGAAGCAAATATTTAGAGGCTGGGATTACAAAGATAAAGTGAAACATTCCATATCCTCAAAGAGTTCGCGTTTTATTGGAGATGTAACATGTCCTCATACAAGCATATATGAAAAGTGGGGAACATATGTGAAACATATATGAAAAGCAATAGGGGAGGAGACAAGACCCCCCTGCCTCCACTATTACTAGTTGAAGGCAATACTTGAGCTGAATTTTGAAAGAAAATAGGGATTCTGAGAGCTGGTGGTGAGGAAGGAGTGCATTCCCAGAATAGAGGGTAGCCAGTATGAAGTCAGGGAGTATGGGAAACCAGCATATATTAAGCTCCTATTGTGTATCAGGCACTGTGCTAAGTGCTTTACAGATGTTATCTCATTTGATACTCTGTTATGGAGACAAAAAGTGGCATTGAGTGTTCGGGAAACAAAAAGGCCAGTTTAACTGGACTAGAGAGTAGAGTAAAGGGAGAAAGGTATAATAAGCCTGGGAAGATAAGTTGAAGCCAGGTTGTGAAGGGCTTTAAATGGCAGACATGTTTATATTTGATCTCTGAGTAAACAGGGAACCACTGGAGTTTATTGAGTACGTGAGTACATGCTCATACTAAGCTTTAGGAATAACTTTGGTGACTTCGTGGTGGATGGATTGGAGAGAGGAGAGACCAATTAGAAGATCAAACAGTTCAGGGAGAAGTAATGAGTGGCTGAATTATGGTGGTGTCATGTGAGGAGAGAGAAGAGGAATATGAGAGATGTCTTGTCAATGGAATGTTTTTTAAAAGCTTGGCAAATGATTGGATATATAGGGTTAGGGTAAAGTTTTTCAGCTTTTTTATGTCATGGACCCCTTTGACAGTCTGGGAAAGCCTTAAGAGCCCTTCTCAGAATAATGTTTTAAAATACATAAAATAAAATTCACATTATTGCAAATGAAACCAAAGGTTAGTAAAAATAAAAATGTGATTTTTTTTTCCCATTCAAGATCACAGACCTTGTGAAATGAATCTGTGGACTGGAGGTTAAGAGTTCCTGGGTTAGGAGGAATGAGGAATAGGGGCTGACTCCAGAGCTGAGAATCTGGGTGACTGGAAGGGTCAGGTAACATGTCTCTAAATGACTACACTGGAGAGAGCTATGGATGTCTTGCCTAAGCACTGCCTGTACTCCATAACTGCAAGATAGAGGGGCAGATCCTTGAGTTGAAATACAGCAGCCATGGACAGCCAAAACTTTGGCAAGAGAGCTAGAGCCAAGTTAAAATGGAGGCTAGAACCAGAAAGAAAAAAATTAGCCAGGAAAGGAGCTAAACAGAGGAAGTCAATTGGCCTGTAACCAAATGGTGCTTAGGACCGGGATTCAATTTAGTAATCTATATAACTTGAGCTACCCTTTTTATCTTTTTTTTTCCTCTACATCTTTTCACTCTTACTCACTATAGTGCTTCATAGTAAATCCCCACTTAATTAGAGATCAGAGAGAGAGGATAAGGGTGGGGAAAAGGAAATTTCTTTGGTGTTTCCCCTGGAAGGGGCATGGTTATAGTGAAAATTCAGCAGACAGCATTAGCTGTCCAAGTCAAGGACTGCTGGTGGATGGGAAAATGAAATGATGTCATGGAATTTCCAGGACAGATGCCTAGGCAGCAGGTAAGAACCCACTCCATTGCCCCACAGTCCAAGGCCACACAATTGCACGAATGAATGAATGAATGAATGAATGAATGGTCATTCATTCATTCCGTTCACTCCTTGGTCACCTCTTCCTCATAGGATCCTTTTCCTTCAAGAGATAGCTTGAACATCATCTTCTCCTTGATGCCTTTCCCAATCCATCCAGCTGCTAATGTCCTCCCTCCTAAACTACCATGTATTTATTTGTATTTATAATCTTTATATTTATTATCTCCCTGTAGGTATATCTATATGTGTGTATATATATATAATATATATTCATATATGTGTATGTGTGTAATTGTTTTCTCCATTGATAGTATCTAAGTTCCTTGAGAGTAAGGCTTGTTTAGTTCTTTCTTTGTATTCCCTGAGTCTAGTACAGTGTCTGGCACACAGTAGGTGTTTATTAGATGCTTGTTGAGCAATCAATTATTAAGTGCCTACTGTATTCCTAGCACCATGCCAGGTGCTAGGGATGCAAATACAAAAATGAAACATTCCTTAGCCTTAAGGAGTTTAGAGTCCTACTGCAAGAGACAGTATACATAGGATAGAGGAGACCAAGGAGGGAGTTTTTGTCTTGGGAGTCATGGGAATGGTGAGTGGAGCCACAGAGCAGATGATTATTGTGCCTTTCCAGAAGCCATGGTGGTACTGACTGGATAACCATTCCCAGAGCAAGAGGTGGAAAGCAAGGGTATGTATGGAGTCATGCAATCATTGACAAGACAGATGGTGGCATACATACAGTGCGTTTAGTGAGTTTGCCCTCACCAACTCTCTCAGCTAGGTGGTACAGTGGATAGAGTATTGGGCTTTGAGGCAGGAAGACTAATTTTCCTGAGTTCAAATCTGGCCTCAGATACTTACTAGCTGTGTGACCCTGGGCAAGTTACTTAACTCTGTTTGCCTCAGTTTCCTCCTCTGTAAAATGAGCTGGAGAAAGAAATAGCAGACCAGTACAGTATCTTTGCCAACAAAACCCCCAGTGGAGTCACAAGGAGTCAGACATGACTGAAAAACAACAAATTCTACCATCAAGACAATTTGGCCCCAGGAGAGAGATCCAAAGTGGAGGGGATTAATTCAGCCAGGAGGTGTGGTCTCTGGAGGTCTGGTCCAGAAAGTGCTCTTCTAAGTAAGGAAAGTCAGGTAAGCAGCAGAACATATGACAAGATGTCCAGAGGGATGAAAATCTCAACCTGGTGTCTGCTGGGCTGGCATTCCTGTGACCATTCTGGCAGCTTGTCCTCTTCTTGATGACACTGGAAAACCCTTCTGGAAGGATTCTTTATTCTTCAACTCAACAATTATCTATTAAGTACCTACTAGGCATCTAATACCTGGGGTGGGGTGGGGGGGCCTCACAGAAGAGAATGCAAAGGAAGTATAAGACATAATTCCTTCCCACAAAACACACATGATCATAATGGGGAGATGAGAGGCACACACAGGAAGTAATTAAAGAGTACCAAATGATTGTATATATTACAAAAAAGTGTTAAAATTAACATATCCAAGGGCCAAAATCTATGGTATGGATGCTAGAGTTGGTCATGGGATGGGGTGATCTCTTGCAGAAGAATAGTAGAAAGAGCCTTGGTCCTACTCTCAGCAAGAAGACTGGGATTCCAGTCCCAGCTCTACTTTACTAGCTTTGTCAATTTAAGCAATTTACTTCACCTGTCTGGCTTTTACTCTCCTATTTTGGGGAGAGGGGCAATTGGGGTTAAGTGACTTGCCCAGGATCATACAGCTAATAAGTGTCTGAAATCAGATTTGAACTCAAGTCCTCCCAAATCTAGGGCTGGTGCTGCATCTACTGTGCCACCTAGTTGCCTCATCTCCTATTTCAAATGAAGGGACTGTAGTAGAAGATTATGAAGGTCCTTTAGATCTAACATTCCAAGTACTTTGTTCTAAGGCTACTTCTGGCTCTGAGATTTCCCATTCTATATTCCAAGGTCCCTTCCAGCTCTGATGTTCTAAGGTTCACTTCACCTCTAATGTTCTATGTTCTAAAGTCCCTTCCATCTCTGACATTTGTAGGTTAAGTGCTAAAGCCACTTCCAGCTATCACCCTTTATGTTCTAAGGTCTATTCTACCTCTTAGAGTCTGTGTTCTGTCAATCAGCAAACATTTATTAAGTGCCCACTATGGGCTAGTTGCTGAGATTAGAGATTAGAGAGATTAGAAAGACAACATGAACTAGTCCCTGTTCTCAAGGATCTTATGTTCTATTGAGGGAAATAATATACACAAAATATATGGGGGCAGAAGTACCTGGGGTGATAAGAAGAAACCTCACGTAAAAGGTAGCATTTAGGCTGGACTTTGAAGAAAACTAGGCATTGGAAGAGGTGGAGGTGGGGGGAAATGCCTTCCAGATAGGGAGGACAGCCAGTACAAGAGCATAAAAGGAGGAAATGGAGCCTCATGTATGAGGCATAGCAAGAAAGTCATCATGATTGGATCACAGAGTGTGTGAAGAGGAATAATGGATGTGATAATTCAAAAGGTAGATTGGAGCCAGGGTGTGAAGAGCTTTAAATGGCAAGTAGAGGAGTTTAGATTTGCTCCCTTGCAAATCTGACATTTGGTATTCTAAGGTCTTTTCCAGCTCTGAAATGCAGTGTTCTAAAATCTCTTCCAACCCTAACATTCTATGTTTTATGTATTGAGATCTCTCCCAGTTCTGACATTCTGTGTTCTATGATCTAAGGTCTCTCCCAGCTCTGACATTCTGAGATTTTGTGATATTGGGGAAGCCTTCATGGAGGAGGTAGGGCCCAAGCTGGATCCATGGTAAAGTGACCCCATTAGGGATCTCATCTGACTTCCTGTGGCATAAGATTCAGAGCCAGGAGTTAAAACAACATGGGATGAGTTCACATCAATGTTGCTCAGGAAAGCAAATTCTCTGTAAACATGTGTCTATGGACAAGATGACAATCATTTCAGCTCACACTCACCACCCTGGCAGAGTATAGGTGAGTTCTCTCCTGAGATCAGGATGTCAGGAAGGATTAAATTCTTGGCAAATTATCAAAGCTCCTTGACATTGCAAGTCAGGACTTTCCCCATCTTGCTCATTGAAAAACAAGGTGCAGTATTTTTTTCCTGCGCAAAAAGCAGAGGAATGACACACCTCATTAACCCTTGATGGGGCAGTGCAAGAACAGGATGTAGATGCTGGCCCAGATCTCAAAAACATGGGGCAGTTAAAGGGTAGCTAAGTTCTCTGAACTGGGGTGGGGGGCACAAATAACCTCCCTTTTCCATGCTGGTGAATGAGGCAAGGTAAATGTGATGGAATCCACAACTAATACCCACATGGTCATTCATTGCACAGTTCTCAATACAATCAGCCTTCTGTGTTCCAATCTCTCATAACTTCAATTAGTAATCTATCCATTCTCCCACTTTGCTACTGAAATGGGAGCCAAGCTCTTTATTAGCAGCTTATAAGGCTTGTAAGCAGTTTATAAGGCATTTTCAGATCATAGATTTAGAGCAAAGGGAACTTAGAGGCCATCTAAACCAACCCTCTCATTAAGATGAGGAAACAGTTTCAGAAAAGTTACATGACTTGCTGAAGATCCCACAGCTAATAAGTATCTGAGGCAAAATTTGAACCCAGGACTTCCTGATGACAATCCAGCACTTTATTTACTCTACTATAATGCTTCTCTTTATAATCAAAAAAACTTTATGTTCATTATCTCCTTTGATTCTAATAGTTACCTCTAAAGCAAGTGGGATAGGTATTCTCCATTTTACAGATGAGAAAATTGGGACACAGAGGGATAAAATTAGTTTATATAGCTAGTAAGTGAGTCAGAATTTAAATCCATTTCTTCTCACTCCAAATCAGATGCTCCTTCTACTACAACATAGCTGCTTCACGGTATATTTCAACCAAATTTAATCCTTCCACCAAGGAAGGAGTGGACTGAAGGGGATACAAACATTAACTCTTCTAAGTTGGGGAGTTTGTTGGTGAGCCCTAAGCAGGACTTTACAAATGAGAAAATTACGACTCTTCCATTTGTAAGACAAAAGCTAAGAAAGAAATATGACCTAAGTCCATGAAAGATATGCAAGATTAAACATGGGTTTATTTGTCAAATCTACATATATTAGAACTAGTAGCTGCTCCCTTTGGAGCCTGAGAAAAGGCGAATCACAGAATGTTGGGAGTTGGAAGGGCCCTTGGACATCTTGTAGTCTGATCCTACCATTTTAGGGAGAAGGAAGCTGAGGTCTGGCAAGGGAAGTGTCTTGCCCAAGATCACACAGTTAGTTCTCATGACTTCCAAGTCAGTGGTTTTAGGACGAATTGAAGAAAACCCTAATTTACATAAGCTGATAGTGAAATCACAAAATTTGTTACTCCAGGAGGTCAAATAGACTCAACTGATATTGCATAGATATCGTCTATATAGACCCACCTCTGATGCTCACACCCATGTGACTTTGGATAAGTCACTGGTCCCCAGTTTTCTCATCTGTAAAATGAGAGAGTTGGGCAAGATGACCTCAAAGATTCCTCTCCAGCTCTACCTCTGTGATCCCATGATCCCCTAAATTAATTAATCAAGAACGTCTTCATTGTTGACTATGTTCCTAGCACTGTAAACAAAAGGTTTCAACAAATCCTAGATGACAGATTTATGCTTGGGGGAGCAGTATGAAGGATCACCACCACCTCTCCTACAGTCCCCTAATCCCTCATGGTAACAACCTACCCCCTCAGACCTCACACAGAGCTTGGTTCTGCACCTCTCCATGAATTTATGCAATGTTATGTATATTACTATACAGTAGCACTCTGGATTTGCCTCATTTTGCCTTTCTAGAATATGATAGCACCATGTAGCATAAAGATCTGGAGTTAGAAGGGGACTTAAAGGCCATCTACTCTATCCTTCCCCATTTTAGAGATAAGGATACTGAGGCCTACGGGGTTAGGTTGCCCAAGGTTTTTGTTCAGTCGTTTTTCAGGTGTATCTGACTCTTTGTGACACCATTTGGGGTTTTCATGGCAAAGATACTGGAGTAGTTTGCCATTTCCTTCTCTAACTCATTTTACAGATGAGGAAACTGAGGCAAGTAGGGTTAAGTGACTTGCCCAGGGTCTCACAGCTAGCAAGTGTTTGAGGCTAGATTTGAACTCAGAAAGGTAAGTCTTCCTGACTCCAAGCCTAGCACTCTATCCATTATGCCACCTAGCTCCTCTGCCCAAAGTTCAAAATGGCAAAACTGAGATTAGAAATGAGGTTTGTGAAGTTAATTTCATCACTTTTTCTATGCAGCTCTATTTGAGCAGGGGCTATATTTTATTTAATCTTTGTAGCTCTGCTGTCTCCCATAGTACAATTCTGCCCACAGCAGACACTTAATAATATGTTTGATGAACGAAAGAATAATATAAAGTATTAGAGCTATCTGTGTATGTTATCTCCTTCAGTGCTCTGTACATAGTAGGCACTTAATACATTTTTGTGAATGAATGAATGCTAACACCATAATTAGAGAGTCCATTGAGAATTTCTTAAGGTTTTACACTCTTAGAGGTCAAGCCATGTGACCTGACTAAAGCAGAGTTTTCCTTGGGTTTCACAAAGAGCAGTGTTATGATTTCTCACTTGACTCCAGTAATTTGGCAGGAGACAGAAAACAGTCTCTCCCATTGTAGTCAGATCCTGTGAGGCCTGGTGAAGAGCTATGTTGGGTAAATGATTAGTTTACTTGCCATTGTTGGAACTGAGTGATGGTGTTGAAGAGGCCCCATTGATATAATTACTCAGTACAACATCACTTCTAGTGTAATGGTTTGGGGCCTAAACCAAGTGACTCATGCAGAACTGATTACTTTTAGAAAAGAAAAAAAATAAAGCGACCGGCTGGTTGTTTATCATCGGGCTCATTTCAGACAACTTGAAATGTTGCAATAGCTTGATTTACAGCAGTTTTTTTGAACCAGCCCCAACAAATGGGAGAAGAGACTTGTCCCAAGCAAGGTTTAAACCCGTTGTTATATTTTCACCTGCTCCCAGTGACACCTGTGGAGTTTGCTGACACTGCCCTTGTTTATAATGCGGTTTGGGTTGCTTTGGGGAGGCACCAGATGAAAAAGCTGGTGCCTCTCCTGAGCTCCTAGGTTCCCCCACCCTTTGTAAGGCAGCTTCTGTAATTATTTCACTCTGCCAACACCACTTATTGAGCTCCAGTTTTCTTTTTCTTTATTTCCTTCCTTCTTTCCTCTTTCTCTTTTTGTTTCTTTTTTTCTTTCTTCCTCTCTCTTTCTTTTCTCCCTCTCTTTCTTATATTGAGTATTAGAGTTATCCATGTATGAATATCACCTCCCTCCCTTTCTTTCTTTCATTGAGTATGAGCTGTGTATTAATATCACCTCCCTTTTTTCTTTCTTTTCTTTCCTTCTTTCCATCTCTTTCCTTTCTTTTTTTCTCTTCATTTCTTCTTCTCTCTTCCTGTCTTTCCTTCTTTCTCTTTCTTTTCATTATTCCTCTTGATTTTCTTTTTTCTTTGTTCCTAATTCTTTTTTCTTCCTTCCTTCCTTCTTTTCTTTATTCCTCTATTTCTTTCTTCCTTTCTCTTTCTTCCTCTTTCCTTTTTTCTTCCTTTCTCTCCATCTCCATCTTTCTTCCTTTTTCATTCTCCAACTTTCTCTTTTCTCCTTTTCTCTTTTTTCTTTCTCTTCCTTTTCTTCATTTCTTCCTCTCTTCCTTTTTCTTTCTTTTCTCCCATTTTTTCATTCTTTCTCTTTTCCTTTCTCTCACTTTCTTTTCTTTCTTCCTTCTCTCCACTAAATTCAAAACCTCCACACACATGTGAAAAGTGTACACACCTATTTTTAGGGTTTGCTCAGTTGCAAGTTGCATGTATTACAGTGAGATCCCTAGCTGAACCACTGGGCAAGATTGTTTTAAGAATTACCAGGTAAACTAGAGAGAATTATGCTGCAAGGTTTAAAATCCATTTCTGTTCAAATAAGTGCCCCAGGGCTGAAATGACAATTAAAAAAACATACACATAGAAAGGAAGCAGTCAAACCAGAGCCTGCTAAAGGGAGAAGACTCTTCCAGCACGGATAATACTAGCTAAATATGAGGACGCCTTGACACACTCCTCAAAGGAGGGGTTGTTTCAGTGAACCACCCTGACCACCACCACACACACATACTTGTTTATACACTTTTCCATGATAAATGTTTTTTCATAGGTCACATCCTGCTTTCTGTTTTTTTTTTTATGTTTTCCTATCTTTTCTGAGTCAGGAGTCATGATTTTAGACCAATGTGATTAACTTATAGAGACTATTTGAAGATCCATATTCCCTACCTCTGTGGGAAGGTTTTGAGAATTTGATAAGAACCTCCTCCCCCCATCCCAGTCCCCCTTGAAATCATTGGAGGGTGCCCTGGGAAGGTCACAAGACCATGGTTGAGAGTCACTTCTTTGAAGTGGTTAGGATTCTGAAGCAGGACTTAACAAGGTAGGAAGATGCCTAAGGTGTAATACATAGCAAGATGTAATGGGGTATACTTTTTAACAATCTTTTCCAAATGCTTTTCTTTTTAATGCTAGAATATGACCCCCTTCATGGTTTTCTTTTGTGATCAGTCTAGTTAATGTGTTGCAGCCCCCAGTGGGCCAGAACCCACAGGAAGGTGTGATTTTCCAGTCCTTGCAGAGGTTTTGCCAAAACCTCTTCCAAGCTGTACCACAATAGCCTGAAGAGGTCTGCATCATACCTGAGGCAAGCTGGGGAAAAGCTCCTCCTCCTTCTGAAACATCTGTGAATATTTTGAAGCTGCCAACGAAAACTTTGGTACAATAAAACCACAATGCTTTCCATCAAGGCTTAATATGTAAGCTAGACAGAATGTACCAGCCAAAGTATATACTGTAGATGGTGTGCACCCTTCCCAGAAAGACACAGCTTGCTGGGATTGCAAAATGTTCAGTTGAAGTTTCCTCAGCCACTCTTGTGTGCCTGACTCCAAAACTTATGGGATCCATGATCCTTTGTACAAAACACTAATGAGCAAATGGCGGCCATCCTGGGACCCATCCATCTGCAAGAGTGACTGAATTAAGTGATTAGTTGACACTGTGAACTTCTGGCATTGGAAGGAAACCAAAGAGCCGAAAGTTGGACAGGAACTACTCTACACCCACTATCATCATCGGCCCACAAGGTGCTAGGCACATAGGCCACGTGAACACAGGAGGGATATAGATAGATCTTCACTTTCCCTACTTTTCCTCCCACCCCTGACCTCCCCACCCCATTCAAATCTGAGTACTTGAACAAGTGAAGTAACAACAATAATATAGCAGGTGCTGATTAGTGTGAAAAATGAATCCTCTGAAGTGGTCACACCACATATTTCCATTGGGATGGAATATAGAGGCTCTCTATTGCCTCCTGAATCAAATACAAAATGCTCTGTTTGGCATTTGAAAGCCTTCATAACCTGGCCTCCTATTCCCTTTCCAGTCTTCTTACATCTTATACCCTGCCATGTACTCTTCAGTTCAGTGGCACTGGCCTCCTGTCTATTCCACAAACAAGACACAAAATGTCTCTGCTCTGGCCATTTTCTCTGGCTTTCCCCCATGCCTGGAATGCTCTTCCTCCTCTGCTTTGACTACCAATCTCCCTGTCTTTTATTTAAGTCCCAATTAAAATCCCACCTTCTGCAGGACCTTCCCCAGCCCCTCTTAATTCTAGGGCCTCCCTCCTGTTAATTATTTCCTATTTATTCTGTATATAGCTTGTTTTATATAAATTTATTTACATGTTGTCTCTTCCATTAGACTGTAAGCTCCTTGAGGGCACGAACTGTGTTTTGCCTCTTTTTGTATACCCAGTGCTTTCACAGTGCCTGGCATATAGTAGGCACTTAATAAATGTTTATTGATTGATATTTTACATAATTACAATTTAGAACAGAATACTAAAAATTCAAATGCATGCAACTACTTCAGGGAATTCATTATTTTCACTAATTGGGACTTACATGGCTTCCCTGGATGTGAATATTCACATCCAACCTTCCTCATAATTCTCTGATGTAGGTGATGCAAGTACTTATATTCCCATCTAACAGAGAAGAAAACTGATTCTCAGAGAGTTGAAATTTCACCTATAGTTATACAACTAGGAAATGTTACAGGCCAGACTGAATCTTTAGTCTTCTAACCCCAATTCTAGTGCTCTTTCCACTCTCAACCATTTTAAGCCTGGGATAATGGAAGCAATTTCCGTATTGATCCCATGACTTTGTGATTGTATTTGAGAAAGTCTAGAAAGCAAATGATTCTGGCTAAGCTGTAAGTATGGACTTACAAGCACTAGACCAGGGAACTAGTATTAAGGTCTACAGAGTGTAGCATCATTTTGTTAAGTTCGCAGTTTAAAATGTCAGCATGCATAATAACCAGTGTATCCTGAATAGTCCTTAAGAATTTCAGATATTTATTAAGACTAGCACCTTACTAGTCTAGGAACCAAGCATCCAAGGATCAGAAGAACTGGCCCTACTTCGATTCCCGGCCTACCACTAACTCATTGTGTGACCCTGGGTAAGTCACTCCTCCTCTTCAGTTAAGTAGCTAACGAGGTAGTTAATACATATTTAATAAGCACCTACTATGTGCCAAGCACTGTGCTAAGTATTTAACAAATATTACCTCATTTAAGCAGTTTGGAACTATGCCCAAAAGGCTATAAGAGCATGCATACCTTTTGATCCAGCAATACTACTACTAAATCTGTATCCCAAAGAGACTAAAAAAAGAAAAAGAAGAGAAAAGAAAAGGGGAAAAGATCTATTTGTTCAAAAATATTTATAGCAGCTCTTTTTGTGATGGCAAAGAATTGGAAATTGAGGAGATGTTCATCAATTGGGAAATGGCTAAACAAGTTGTTATATACAAATGTAACAAAATACTATTGTGCTGTAAGAAATGATGAGCAGGCTGATTTCAGAAAAACCTGAAAAGATTTACATGAACTGATGAAAGGTGAAGCGAGCAGACCCAGGAAAATGTACACAGTAAAATGTACACAGTAACAGCAACATTGTATGATGATCAGCTGTGAATGACTTGGCTATCCTCAGCAATATAATGATCCAAGATAATTCCAAAGTACTCATGATGAAAGATACTATCTACTTCCAGAGAAAGAACTGATGGAGTTTGAATGCTGATGGAAGCATACTTTTTTTTCACTTTTTTTTCTCATGTTTTTCCCCCTTTTGGTCTGTGTCTTCTTTCTTTTTTTTTTCTTTTTTCTTTTTCTTTTTTGGTGAGGCAATCAGGGTTAAGTGACTTGCCCAGGGTCACACAGCTGGTAAGTGTCATGTGTCTGAGACTGGATTTGAACTCATGTCCTCCTGACTTCAAGGCCAGAGCTCTATCCACTGCGCCACCTAGCTGCCCCCTGTGTCTTCTTTCACAACACAACTAATATGGAAATACATTTTACATGATTGCACACCCTGTATCAAATTGCTTACTGTCTCAGGAGGGGGTAGTTGAGGAAAGGAGAGAGAAAATTTAGAATTCAAAATTTTAAAAAATGAATGTTAGAAATTGTCATTACATGTAATTAGGGAAAAATTAAATAGAATAAAAAAACCAAATATTGCCTCATTTGATCCTCATGATAACCGTAAGAGGTAGATGCTATTATAATCCTCATTTTAGATATAAGGAAACTGAAGCAGAAAGAGGTTAAGGAACTTGTCCAGGATCACACAGCTAGTAAGTGTCTGAGGCCAGATTTTAACTCAAGTCTGCCTGACTCTAGGCCCAGTGCTCTAGCAAATGTACCACCAAGATGCTGCTGCTATTGCTGATAAATAATAACAATAGTACTTAACTCACAGGGCTACTATAAGGAAAGAGTTTTTGAGGGGTTCATGAATTTGGATGGGAAAGAAAATTATACCTTATTTTCATTCACTTCTAATTAAAATTTTGTATTACCTTCAATTATCATTTTTAAAAAATTCTAAGGAGAAATTTGTAGGCTTCATTAGACTGCCAGAAGAGTAGTCTATGATCCCCAAAAGAACCATTGGACTGGATAAACTTTGAGGTCTTTTCTAGTTTTTCTAACATTCTAACATCCCATGTTATATGTTGTTAAGGTCCTTCTAGGCTCTGACATTCCACATCTATGAATTCAACAAGCATATGAATAAAGTATCACCTTGCCAGCCAAGCTTGAGACAGTATCTGTTGAGGGAAGGAGAGAGACTTCTCTTACCCCTGCTGTGTCCTGGGACTAATTCTCATTCTGACCAGCCTTTGATCCACCCAGCTTCTGGAATGTAGGCCACTTGTGCATGGCTCTCTCTCCAATTAGGCAGCGGCAGGAGGAGGCTCTTAGAGAAGTGATGTCTTAGAGTCTGTTGTTTATGGTCCTGGGGCAGAGGGAAACCCCTAATAAACTGATATTCTGGATACTTTGGGTGGTTTGCTGATGAGATCAAAGACTGGTAGATCTCAATTTCAAATCTATTACATCACCCTTCCTTGTTTCTATTCCTAGTTTATTCTACTGCGATGGAGTAAGAGGAAGGGAAAAGAGTCATTTCTTCTGTTGGCCTTGGCTGACAAAATCAGAGGCCATCCTTTCTCAGAGAGGAGTTTCTTTATGAATTGCCTGTGTCTTATTTATGTGTGTACAGCATTTTAGACTTTTCAAAGTACTTTCCTATTTCACATATTGTGACATAGCAGCACCATGGTATGGCTAAGGATAATAATTATTTATATAGCTCCTAATATGTGCTAGGCATTGCGCTGATTACAAATAGTATCTCATTTGATCTTTACAACAACCTTGTGCTCTTATTATCTCCTTTTTATACTTGAAGAAACTGAGACAGATGGAGATTAAATGACTTGCCCAGGATCACATAGTCAGTAAGTCTTTGAGGCTAGATTTGAACTCAGGTCTTCCTGACTCTATCCATAGTGCCACCTAGCTGCCCTCTCAATACGTCTGCCCCCCTGTGTCCACTCCCTCTTCCACATGACAATCTTTCAAGTATTTGAAAGCAGCTATCACATCAACCATTAGCAAGGGTATGCTGGAACCAGGTCAAGCCACCTCTTCAGACCTGATGATTAAATTCTCAGTGTGAGCATTTATATCTCTGAAATTGGCAAATGCCACAAATCAGATGTTAATTTATTGTTTGGTTGATTGTCTAGACTTTAAAAAGTGGTACAGGGGCAGTTAGATGGCAAGTGGATAGAGCACTAGCCCTGGAGTCAGGAGGACCTGAGTTCAAATTCAGCCTCAGACAAGCTATGTGACCCTGGGTAAGTCACTTAACCTCAATTGCCTCTAAAAAAAAAGTGATACAATATTACAACTGGAGATTGAGTTTAAAGTTTTTCATGGGAGACCTGGTTATTAAATATTTACCAATATACCCCCTCATAAGTCTCTTCTTTTACATTAGTAAATAGCCTCAGTTCCTTTAATATCTCTTTTTATCAGTTTCCAGCCCTTTCATATTAAGTTGAAAATAACTTTGACCCAATAGTCCTAGTTCTGCCTCCAGGCTGCCTCCTTCCTCTTTTCCCCTGGAATTCTCTTATACACTACAACATATTACCCTCTATCTTTTCAGTACCAAAATCCAGATTTATAGCAGTGTTGTCTTAGCCTGGAGCCTGTATCGTGTCTTTTCCTGGACTCCTCCATTTGTGTTCTGTTTCTGAACATGACATTTTTGCTCTTGAGTAGGTTGCAACCCATTCTGCCTGTGTTCAAAACCAGTCCTGTGTGCCTCACATCACTTATTCACTGTCAGTCTTTGGAACCGGCCAAGAAGAGCTGGCATTCCACGCTCCAGAATATCCTCGCCTCCAGGGGCTTCTCCATAGGAAACGACGAGGTCCATGCTAGAGGAATCATTAGGGGTGAGTCAGCAGTGGTCTTTGAAGACCATCTCCTCCAGAAAGCTCTCCTTGACTTATTCCTTGTATGTAACAGCCCTTCTATCACCACCACCACCAGCCACACAGAGCTATATTCCCCAACAAAATATTAGAGGGCAATCAAATCATTTTAATGATTATGAGAAAGGCATTGTGGACCAGAGAATGAATGCTTGACTTGTCAGAAAGAAACAATTTCAAAATCTGCTTCTAAGACTTACTATCTGTGTGGCAAATTGTTTAGCCTCTCTCAATCTCAGGCAGCTCTTTAAGACTAATCTAATAAGTTCTAGAAGAAATTGTGTTGAGGAAATATTTTTCACCTGAGATATTCTATCCCTGAGTCGAGATAAAGTCCTCTGTATACATCATTTCATCTGATCCGTAAAATAAGCATTTGAAGTAGGTAGATAGATAGATACTGCAGGCATCATTAGCCCCATTTTACAGATGAGAAAACTGAGGCTTGGAGAGTTGAAATGACTTGCCCTTGGTCACACAACTGGCATCAGAATTGGCACTTGAATTCAAGCCTCCCAAAACTAAGTTTGGAACCTTTTTTTCACCTCTTGGCCTCCACGATATCTGTCTCTTTGTGTAGGCAGCTGTTTGCAGTCAAGATGTTATAAAAGAGAGGAAGACCAGTTGGTTGGGTGCATAGGCTGACTCCTGGAGCAAATAAGTGCTTTAGCTACAAAGATGAGCAAGTCCTTGGTATGGGCAGAGGCAACACACCTTCTTCTCTGGGACATGTCACCTGAAGAAAGCTACCACCAGGGTCAAGAGAAACATCCTGAGCTCGAGAGATGGCATCATAGCATTTCAGGTTAGAAGGGACTTTAGAGATTATGTAATTCAGCCCTCCTCACTCCCATTCCCATGTCGGCCATGAGGAAACTGAGGTCAGAGAGGTGAAGGCAGGAAAACTTCCTGAATTCCCGGGATAACAGTACTGGAGTCAGGGGATTTAGAAGTGGAAGGTCTGTTAAAGATAATTAATTTTAATTCCCATTCTGCCCCAAGTTTCCAGATGAGGAAACTAAAGCACAAAGTGAAATGACTACCCATAGGAACTCAAGTACTCCAACTCCAACCTTGGCCATGTCACTGAACATCCCTGGGCTTCCAGTCCATCATTTGTAAAATTAGGGGGTTCAACTAAACAGCTTGCCGGGTCCCTTACACCTCAGAACTTTGATCCTACGATCCCATCTTTCTTTCCACTAAGTCACCTGCCCACCTGTGGGGGCATGGCCTAGCTGGCTCCATGCAGCTGGTTGCACTGAGTCCCATGTGCCCATAGGCAAGAGTTCACTTAGCTTCTAAAAACTAGGAGCAAGCAGGCTCCCTAAAACTTCATGGAAGGGCAGGATATTGGAGATTTCTTTTTGGGATCTCTCTTTCTCCAAGCCCTCTCTGCCTCTAGTGGTTCCTTTCTGTCTTTCTCTTCCCTCCCTTGTTTTCTTCTCACTCTCCTTTCTTCTCCCCCTCCTCCTCCCTTCTTTTCTCCCTCACCCCTTCCCTCCTCCTTCCTTTTCTCCTTTTTTTCTCCTCTGTTTCCTCACAACCTACCTCCTCCCTCCTCTTTTCCTTCCCTCCTCCCTCCTCTTCCCCTTCCCTCCTCTCTCCTTCTTCTTCTCCTTCACCCCTCCCTGTTCTTCTCCTTCATCTCCTCCCTCCTCCTCCCTCCTTTTCCTCCCCCTCCAAACCACATCATTGTAATTAAAGTCAGCAATTTTGTTATGAGGCTAATAAAGAGCAAGTGGCTACAAGGGCTTCAGATTTCACTCAGCTCAGAATGGGCTGGAGGTGCTTGCAATAAACCTCAGCATTTTTAATGAGTTCTTTACAACTGCTAAATGATTAAACCAGAGATTGACAAGAGTAACTGGTAGCCCAGAATCTTGGCACCAAATAAGACAAGGGCCCCACCCTTCCCCTCTGGCGTCCCATCTAAATTATCGCCACAGAGTACACAGAGAAACTGTCAGGAGTAATACGGTCTGTGCAATTTAATTAAGCACCCATATATCATAGTTACCTAGGAAACATTATTTTATTTTCCCTGAGATTTGACTAAGATCTACATTGAAAACAGTCTCCTTCCAGTAACTGCAGCTAAAGATAGCAGGGAGGTCTGCCCATCAGAAGCCCATTAAGCCTATTGGCTGCCGGGACCATGAGCTTTCATCCCCAAATGGGGATCTTGGAAACTTGCCAAGAAACATTTGCCGCGATGTTTTTCATGCAGTCCTAGTGGGCAACATTTGCACAAGCCTCAGCTCCATGGCATGACACAAATAAGGTGAGAAGCACAAACCTACATTTTTTCCCCCATTTTTCTTGAAAGTCACTCAAAGTTTCTGTCTATGACTCAGAAATGACTGCATAGGGCAATAGAGACCTTGAAAAGTGGGGGATCTTTCCTCTGCCCCTCTCTCCCTTTCAGGTTGTCTGAGGTTGGCCCAGTGGGAAATGCATTTGGCTTAAGTCCAAAAACCTAAGGGGCAGTTTTGGCTATGATATTTAATAGCAAATCACTTACTTAGCCTTCTCTGAGCTTCAGTTTCTTCATTTGCAAAAGAAATTAATACCGTCTTCCCCTTCAAGTTGCTATTTGTTGTTTAGTAGGGTCCAACTCTCCATGACTCCATTTGGGGTTTTCTTGGCAAAGATGCTGGAGTGGTTTGTCATCTCCTTCTCCAGATGAGGAAACTGAGGTAAACAGGGTTAAGTGACTTGTCCAGAGTCACATAACCAGTAAGTGTCTGAGGCCAGATTTGAACTCAGGAAGATAAGCCTTTCTCTTTCCAGGTCCAGCACTCTATCCACAGCACCACCTGGCTGCTTCACCTTAAAGCTGTTTGCAATCAAATGAGATAGCTGTGAAAATCCTTTGTAACATTAAGTATCACGTGACAGTAATACAGCACTGTGATTAATCTTGAAGAGGGTGGTGATAAAGGATTGATTCTAAAGGCCAATCGGGGCTCAAACCATACAAAACCTTTGGGTAGTGACACGTTTGAGAGAAAGGAAGGGATAGTAGTGTAATATAAAAGTATTCTGTGCTTGGAGTCTGGAGACCTGGGTTCAAATCCCAGTTTCTTGTAACCTTGAATCAGTTATTCAATCTTTCTGAGGCTCAGTTTCCTCTCTGTGAAATGAGGATCACGTCTAAACTATTTGCTTCACGAGGTTATTGTGAAGAAAGCACTCTGTCAACCATAAAATGGTACAGAGATGTGAGTTGCGATGGTCAGAGGATCTGGGTTCAAATCCCAACTCTTATTCTTATTTTCTATGTGACCTTGAACAAGTCATTGAATCTTCCTGGGACTCATTTGCCTCATCATAGGATGAAGAGGTTGGACTAGCTAGTTAACCCATGAAGTCCCTTCCAGCCCTTGACCTATGATTCTATGAAAGTTTCTAGACTCTTTTCGGTGGTCCTGTGGTGCAAAGATAGAAATTCTCCTCAGCTAAGCCCTGTAATAATTTTTAAACTCTCAAAGTAATATTTCAGTAGGAATAGCTAGTCATTCAGCCATCCAAAGAAAAGCCACTAAGAATTCAACTGAAGGGAGACACTACTCTAAAAAGGTAATAGGTAAAGGTTGCTTTCTTTTATTGGGGCAGCTAGGTGGCGTCATAGTGCACAGAGCACCAGGCCTGGAGTCAGGAAGACTCATCTTCCTGAGTTCAAATCTAGCCTGCCTCTTGCTAGCTGTGTGACCTGGGCAAGTCACTTAACCTTGTTTGCCTCAGTTTCCTCATTGCAAAATGAGCTGGAGAAGGAAATAGCCAACCAGTCCAGCATCTTTTCCCTAGAAAACTCCAGATAGGGTCATGAAGAATCAGACACAATGACCAAGCTTTCTTTTGTCAGGAGCCATTCCTTGAAGGGATTATTACTATACTGAGAACAAGTGGAAGGTAACCCTTCCTCTTCAGAGCTCTCAAGGGCAATATCCAGAACCTAGCACCACAGGCAATCATGATAATAAACTCTGCGACTTATCTCGAAATTAAAGGTGGCTGATGTTAGGGCCTATGACACCCTGGCTTTGAGTCTCTGCTCTAAGTTTTAATTTCCATTGCTAAATAAGTAATATACGGTTAGACGTGATGATATCCGGGCTACAACCCACCTGCCACCTAGACCCCCGCTCTTAGTTCGATGATTTTGTGTTTGGAACTGCTTTAAAAATAGTTTAGATCCCATTCTTTAGAGGTTGTTAGCTGATTGTTAGAGAAAATGTACGTTAGGGAGGGGTATTGACAGTATAAGTCCTAGGGTAGTTAAAGAAATGGGCATCTGGGTGGTATAGCGGATAGAGTTATGGGCCTAGAGTCAAGAAAACTCAGCTTCCTGAGTTCAAATTTGACTTGACACACTCATTCAGTGTTGACCCTGGGCAAATCACTTAACTGCATTTACCTCAGTTTCCTCATCTGTAAAATGAGCTGGAAAAGGAAATGACAAACCAGCATCTCTGCCCATAAAACCCCAAAAGGGTCACAAAAAGTCATACATGACTGAAAACAATGAACAACAAAATAAAAGAAACAGTTTATTATCAAAGACGTGTATTACTAGAAGAAAAGATAGGCAGGTTATTTACTGAGAGTAAGGGATAAGTAATGCAGAGTTCATATGCTCCCTTGATATTCATTCGTTGTCAGGAGATAGACAGGAAAGCCTTAGCACATTGGACAGCCCCCGAGGATGACTTTCCCTCCCTTGTATGTAAGCTGTTTTGTATTAGTTTTGTATGTATCATGTATATGTTTATATATATGTACATGTGGCTCTCCCTGCCACACCTTTATCCCACTATTAGAATATAAATTCCTTGAGGGGCAGAGACTATTTCCCTTTTCCCTTTGTGATAATCATAATGATAGGTAGAACTTATAAAGCACTTTAAGGTTTGCTTACTTTATATATGTTATCTCATTTGATCCTCACAACAGCCCTGTGAAGTAGGTGCCATTTTCATCCCCATTTTATGCATGACAAAATTAAGACTGAGAGGTTAAGTGACTTACCCAGGGTCACACAGATCATCTATGTCTGTGACAGGACTCAAACTCAGGCCTACCTGATTTCAAGTCCAGCACTCCAATCCACTATGCCACTTAGCTGTCCAATAATTTGTACAGTGCCTGATACATGGCAGGGACTTAATAGGTGCCTACTGATTGATTAATTGATTTTTCACTCATTGATACAAATGGATCCAGGATCTCATCGATTTGGAAATACTCCGCAAAACATAGGTCACAACCCATCCATGCCTACCCATCTGAATGTATTTAAGATATATAAAGAGTCTAAAAATAAAGATCACATGCCTGACTCTTATTGCCTGTAGAGTCATTTCATCTATATTTACTATAGTTTTAGATTTGGTATGAATTTTAGAGTGCTAGAACTATTTTAGCTGAAAATATAGAAAAGATGTAGCAATGGTGTAGAGAAAATATTTATTCAATTTTTTTTCACTCTAGTTCATATGTTCCTTGGGATGAGCTCAGCAAGGGACCCTCCCTTCCATCATTCACGTTCTTCCAAAGGAAGCAGTGTGGTACAATGGACAGAGCACTGAGCTTACACTCAAGGTTTGAGTCCTCGTTAAATCACTAGTAAGGGACACAGCTAGTAAGCTGTAGGACCTAGGACAAGTCCCTTGACTTACCTAAAACTCATTTCATTTCTTAAATTATAATAATAACATGTCTGCTACTTAGAGAGGACAGAACCGTGTAAGTATTTTTAAAGATCTTTTTAGATCTTTCTACAGTTCTTTTTTTGGTAGGCTTTTGTTTTATTTGAGTCTCAAGATAACTCTAACAACAATAGTTAGCATTTACACAGTGCTTTAAGTTTCAAAAATATCTTACAAACATCATATTTTATCTTCACAACAAAGCTGTGGGGTAGATCTGTTATAATCCCCATTTTATAGATGAGAAACCTGAGGCAGATAGAAATTAAGTGAATTGTCCAGGGTCACGGGGTTTATAAATGTCTGAGGCTGGATTTGAATTCACAACTCTCTTGACTCCAGGTCTAGCTCTCTATCTACTATGCCACCTAGCTGCCTCTTCAGGCCCCCTGCATTACAGGTATCTTCATTTTACACATGAGGAAACTGAGGCTCCATGAGGTTGCGTGACTTGGCCACGATCATACAAATAATGTCAGCAGTGGTATTCCAGCCAAAGTCTCTCTAAGTTCCAGGCCCATTGCACTTTGAATGGTACAATATGGCCCTGCTCTAGTTTCCTAACACAAGTCTTGAAATTAGATCTTTTAAAACCTGATCTTCACTGACACAATAAAAGCTAGCATTTATATAGTGCTTTTAAGTTCACAAAGCACTTTATTGCTGCCACCTTGTTCAAGCCTTGCAACAAATCTTTGAGGTAGATATTATAATCTCCATCTTACAGATGGGGAAACTGAGGCTCAGAGAGATCAAGTGACTTAGGTTCATTGGATCATAGGTGTAGAGCTGGAAGGGACTCTATCAGTCATATAATCCAACCTTCACATTTTACAGATGAAGAAACTGAAGACCAAAGGTGTTTGACTTACTCCTGCTTGCACAGGTAATATGACGAGGTCCAGATTTGAACCCAGATCCCCTAACTCCCTGCACACATTTGACATCATGCACACATCTAGTAAGTGCCAGAGGCATGATTTAAACCCAGACCTTCATGACTGCAAGTCCAATACTTTCTCTACTATGCCTGGCTGCTTTTCCTAACTGTAGCCATGTTGGATTTAAGTCATGACCAGAAAGGCTAAGAATAAAGTCATTTCTAAAAGGAAAAGACTCAACTTTCCCTCTATGGGGGACAGAAAGACAACAAGACAAAAGGTGAATGATTCTGTTGGTCTTAATATTGGACACAGTGTAAGTTGAAAAATAAGATGACTGCTTAGGAAGTACTGCTTTATTTTGAGGAAGCCTTCTGTTTTTGTCTTTTTTTTTTGACTAAGCAATGGGGTTAAATGACTTGGCCAGGGTCACACAGCTAGTAAGTGCTGTGTGTCTGAGGTCGGATTTGAACTCAGGTCCTCCTGACTCCAGGGCCGGTGCTCTATGTACCACTTAGCTGCCCCATGTTTTTGTCTTTTATCAGAGTGTATTACTTTATTTACTGCTCACCACATATGGAAACACCCAGTTTAAATTAACTGCTCCATTACAGTGTTTCAGGGGAATTTTTTGTGTGTTTTGGTTTCTTACTCAATTGAGTCATACTAGTTATTAATCCTTACGAACTAAAAACTTCATTTATAGGACAATAGAGTATTAGAACTATGAAAAACTTTACAAATTATTTATCCTAATCCCTTTGTTTTCTTCATTTTTTTCTCTTTCTCCCTCGTCTCTCACCCTTCCTACCTCCCTTCTTTCCTTCTTCATTCCCTCCATTTTTTCTCTCCCTCTCCAATCCTTTCTTCTCTCTCTCCCTTTTTCTCCCCTTCCTTTTCTCCCTCCCTCTCCCTCTCCTTCTCTCTCTGTCTCTGCCTCTGTGTGTGTGTGTCTCTCTCTTCCTCTCTCTCTCCCTCTCCCTCTCTCCCTCTCTCTCTTACTCTCCCTCTCTCCCTCTCACTGTCCCTCTCACTCTCCTTCCCTCACTTTCCCCCCTTTCTCTCTCTCTCCCTCCCTCCCTCCTTCCTTTCTTTCTTCTCTTCCATCATCTGTCATAGGAGTTTGACACTCCTTAGGCAACCTGGTGGTCCCCTGCTCCTCAGGGCTTACCACTTTGGTACCAAACTTAGTGTGGACCCCCAATTAGCTTTGGACTCACTTTAGCTTAGAACTCCCAAACTCAAGCAATCCCCCAGCTTCAGCTTCTCCAGCCCCTGGGACTACAGGTGTGTGCTACCCCTCTCAGTCCCTTCATTTTCAAGATAAAGAAATTGAGACCCAGAGAAAGATAATAGGATCAAAACATTGTAGATTTAGAGCTAGAGGATGCCTTAGAAATCATCCTCATCCTCATTCAGACCATGCAACAACTCTTTCTTATTTAGTTTCATAAATTAGTTTTTTATTGATTTCTTTTGTTCTTTGATCCATATATTTCCCCCCATATTCTTCTCTCTTCCCCTCCCAGAATGCCATTCCATATAACAAATAGAATCTTTTTAAAGAAAGAAAGAGAGAAGAAGAAGAAGAAGAAAAGAAGAAGAAAAGAAGAAGGGAAAAATCAGTATAACTAATCAATACTTTGAAGATTGGAGATTATTAAAGAAGTCTGAAAATCTGTGCAGTATATATACTTGTGCATACATCACTTCATTTCTCACAGAACAGTTACATACTATTCACGGACCACAATTTGTTTAGTCATTCCCCAATAGACGGGCATCTATTTTGTTTCCAATTAGTTGCTACCATAAAAAAGTGCTGCTACAAATGGTTTGATGTATATAGGGATTTTCTTCTTATCAGTGGCCTCCTTAGGGTATAAACCTAATAATGGAATTGCAAGATCAAAAAGTATTGACATTTTAGTCACTTTATTTGCATAATTCAAATTGCTTCCCAAAATGCTATACTATCAGCTGACTCACAGCTCCACCAACAATTTGCTGGTGTACCTATCTCCCAACAACTTCTCCAACATTAATTATTGCCATCTTTCGTGATTTTTGCCAGATTTCAGGGTATGAGGTGAAACCTCAGGGTCGTTTTGATTTGAATTTATCTTGCTATTAATGATTAAGAACATTCTTTCATGTGGTTGTTAATAGTTTGCAATTCTTCTTTTGAGAACTATTTGTTCACATCCTTTGACTACTTATTTATTAGGGAATGGCTTTTGGTTTTATATATCTGTATCTTTTAATTGTTTATACACTTTGGATACCAAACCCTTGACAGAGAAGTTTGATACAAATATTTTTCCCCTCATTCAATTGCTTCCTTTCTTATCTTGGGTGCATTAATTTTGTTTGTGCAGAAGCTTTTCAGTTCCATGTGATCAAAGTTATCTGTTTTATATTTTGCAGTTGTCTCTATCCCTTGTTTGGTTAAAAATGCATCTCCTCTCCACTACTGTGAGAGATATATGATCTGTTTCTCTTCTGTTTTTTTTTAATAGACTGATCATTAATGGTCACATCCATTTAGAATGCGTTGAGGAGTATGATGTAAGATGCTGGCCTAAACCTAATTTCTGTTATCCTGCTTTCCAGTTTTCCCAATAGTATTTTGTTTATCAAGGAGGGAGTTTTTTCCTAAGTAATTTGGTTTTTCTAATTTGTCAAAACACTAGATTGCTGAGATCCATTGTTTCTGATTCTTCCTTATCAAGTCTGTTCCATTGATTTAATTCTCTATTTTTTAACCAATTCCAGATGATTATAATGCTTGCTACCTTAAAGTATAGTTTGATGTCTGGAAGTGCTATTTCCCCTTTACCCCTACCTTTTTCATTATTTCATTGATGTTCCAAATATTTTATTTTTCATAATGAACTTTATTATTATTATATTGAGTTCTACAAAATATCCCTTGGATAATTTGATTAGTGTAGCATTGGTACTGTAAATTAATTTTTATAGCGTTGACATTTTTATTATATTGGCATGGCCCAGCCATGAGTACTGAATATTTCTCCAGCGTGTTCTTTCTTTCTTTCTTTCTTTCTTTCTTTCTTTCTTTCTTTCTTTCTTTCTTTCTTTCTTTCTTTCTTTCTTTCTTTCTTTCTTTCTTTTCTTTCTTCTTTCTTTCTTTCTTTCTTTCTTTCTTTCTTTCTTTCTTGGTTTTAGGCAATTGGGGTTAAATGACTTGCCCAGGGTCACACAGCTAGTAAGTGTCAAGTGTTTGGTCTGAGGCTGGATTTGAACTCAGGTCCTCCTGACTTCAGGGCTGGTGCTTTATCCACCGCGCCACCTAGCTGCCCCCTGGTTCTTTATTTCTTTAAGAACACATTGTAATTGAATCTATATAAATCTTCTGTGTGCTTTGGTAGATTGATCTCCAGATATTTTACGCATTTTGTAATTATTCAGAAACCCAGAGTCATATCTCCATCAAGCAGTTGTACAAGTAGTAATCAGTAAGCAAATGTAGAAAACAGCTTCCAATTTTCCAAATGTAGAAGGTACAAAATTTGGGGTTATGAGAAGGGGGGTGGCTTTCTGGAAGTTCTTCCTCTTTTTCACTGCCAGCAAGGCAACCCAAATTGAGTTCAAACTTGCTTTTATGTGCCAGGATTTTGGAAGAACCTCTACAAATTACTGCTGTGTTCCAAACACATAGGATGTGAGTCTTTAGGCTCAGAATGACTGCCTATGCAGCCTTAGGTAAATTGCTTCCTCTGTCTGGATTCCAGTTGTCTCCTGTGTAAAATAAAGGCTTAGACTAGAGCAGAAGGATCTTAATTTTTTTTGTCATGGGCTCATTTTCAGAGTGTTTTAAAATAATTGAAGGAAATGCTAAATGTGGTTAGTGAAAATAAAGATATAAATTTTTCCCCTCCAAATTCACAGATATCCTAAAATCTATCCCAGGTTAAGAATCCCTAGATGACATGACCTCTAAAGTCCCAGCCAGCTCTACACATTCTACACCTTGGGAAAAGGATGCTATGGCATTGGTAAGGGAAAGCCCCAAAGTCATTAATGTCTCTATTTAAACAAAGGTTAAATGACATGCCCAGGGTCATATAGCTAGAAAGTGTCTGAGGCTGGATTTGAACTCAGGTTTTCCTAACATTAGGCTTAGCACTCTATGTATTTCACCACTCAGAGGCCTCTGAAAAGGTATTGATTTGGAGTCAAAGGACTTGGGTTTGACTCTTTTTCTCCCTTACTATCTGAGTGACCTTGGGGAAGAAACCACTTAATCTGTCTTGGCCTCAGTTTCTTCATCTGTATGATGAGGATGTTGGACTAAATAACTTCAATTTTTCCCTGAAGTTCTAAATCTACGGTTGGAAGATGAGCCAGGGGAGAAGCATGGTCTATCCCCAGGCCCTTCCATGGTCCCTGAGCCCATCCAACCAGAGTCAAGGCTAAAATGTCAGTTGCCAAATGGAAATTCTTGGCTTGCCATTCTGTCACCAACTCAAAAGCAATTACAAACACAGCCCAGTTTGTTGTGCACTTACAGTAATGTAGTGACAAGCCGGCTGCTGCCCACAGTCTGTTTCGGGATTTCAGCAAAACTCAGCAGCAAACAAGGATTAGGGAAATGTGTCTCAAACAGAGAACTACTGTAAGTCAGCGAGTCTGCTTTCTGGGAAACGAAATTCCAGTGGTTGATTTAAATGGTCTAATTCTGGCATTAATCTTGCTACTAAGAAGCGATTTTTGTCTGCTCCCCACAGTAACTTTCTACAGAGAGTCTATTTGTAATGCAGAGCAAGTGAATTTATAATTACCTGTAAACAGGTTAGCAAGATCTATTATCTTTTCAGGGGAGCTGGGGGGCAAGAGATTGATCTGTCTGCAGGGCATCCTTTCATCTGTGAGGTGGAAAACAATCTTCTCTGAAGGGTTTAGAATCATTCCAACCTCAAGCTAAAGAAAACCACAGACTGTGTGGTTGCAGGAATCTGGTTCCCCACTAGAAACAAACAAAACCTAGAATATCATGAGAGGACTTAGCTTTGAGAGGAGTCAGGTAAAGAGCGACCTTTGAAATTCAGACCCATTGTGTACTATGCTGGCCACAAACACACCTAAGCCTGGTCCCATTTCCCTTTACTCCCTTCATCGGGCATCCTTTTTTTGGGGGGGAGGGGGAGGGAGGGAAGAGTAGCAGAGGCCAGAGATTGGCAAAAAGAGTCCATGGGGAGGGAATTGGATGAGATGGGAACAACCCTTTCCAAAAAAGTAGGTTTGATTTGGAGTGTGACAGTTGGCATGTTTAAAATTCGTAAACCCCTTAATTTGTTTCCATAATTTAAAATCCCAAGTACAGTTTTATTTAACAGTACTGTGTTATGTAAGCAAACTCAATATCAGAAAATCTAGAGTTATGCAAATGATTCCTCTGGAGTCTTATTAGTCACTTTTCAGAATTGCAGAATATGAGAATGAGAAAGGGACCTCAGTGGTCGTGTGGCCTACACTGTACACAAAAGGAATCCCTATTATACACTCCAAAGCAGTCATCTAGCCTTACAAAAGGATGTATAATGGGATCCTTTTAGAAAACAATACTCTTGTTTCTATGTCCTTGCTCCCTTACCCTCACTCCCACCCCCACCCCACCCCATGTAAAATAGAATTCAATTCACCCACAAATTTTCAGAAATAATTCTGTCATGTAAAAGATGGGTAAAATTCATCAGGTTTATCCTTTTACATAACGGAGCCTCAGCTCAGTTCAAATCCTACCTTGGATACTTACTAGCTGTGTGACCCTGAGCAAATCACATAACCTCTCAGTGACACAGTTTCCTCATTTGTAAAATGAAGGGAATAATAACACCCATCTCACAAAGTTGTTGTGAGGAGCCAATGAGTTATTATATGTAAAGGGCTTTGCACATTTTAAAGCAAATCAATGCTAGTGATTATTATTAGCTACACAAAACTTGAAATTTATAAATGCAATTACAGGTCCATATCAAATAAGATAGTGCATGTAAAGTATTTTACATACGATGAAGTAATATATATGTATATATACATACATACATACATACATACACACATGTACATGTGTACACTGCTATTGTTGCTATACCTTCTCAATGATCTAGCTGCAAAATTGGGGAGAGAATTGAGCTGCTTGTATTCTGTAAAAAATCAATGCCACTTACACCTAACAAATCAATCCATTTTTTTAAAGCATTCAAATTTATTGTGGTGTCTATACTATTAGCACTTCATAGATTCTAAGACTACCTGAGACCTTTTTATTTACCCTGTTTAGAGGCCATTTCCTTGTTCATTATCCCCAGAGTTTTAGAAAATCCCACATTCTGCAAAGTGAGATAACCTTGATGGTCCCTCTCAGCTCTAATATTCCAGGAGTTTAAACTGGATGGGTGCAACAGATCCCAGGGACAAGAAGAATTAAGGATTATATTGTTTTTACCCAAACCTATGATTTCATGCTTGTGAGGAACTCTCGGCATGAGGACTACCTCTACTAGTGCAGAATGGGAACTCCTCTGTAATTTCTACAGGGTATCCCAAGAATCTTAGTGGAGTTTTACACTTTAGGGCTTAAAACTTCACTACGACTTTTGGGACATCTTGTATATAGTATATAGTCTTTGAGTTCCCCAGGGGTGCTGAGAAATTAAGAGATGGTCATAAAGGCAGTATGTGTCAGAGTCAGGATTTGAACCCAGGTCTTCCAGACTCCAAGATCAGGTTTCTATCTTCCATACTCCATACTCCTTTCAGCTAAAAAATTACATAAGAGAAAAAGGGGATTGAAAAGCCCAGGAAAAATACCATTTTTCAAGGGTGCTTATTAAAAGGAGCACTAGACAATACAGTTTGCCCCAGTGAAAATCCTTACAGTGTTGTTCCATCATGGGAAAGCTTTAAGCTTTTCAAAAAAGAAACTATTAGCTCCTGGCAGCACTATTAGCGGCCAGCGTTGCTTTAGTTTTGAAAAATTGTGTTTTGAATTCACTGGGAAAGGAAGTGCTGGTGGCCCCTAATATTTGTTAAGCAGAATCTGGCTAAGTTGTCTAGAAACAGAACACAGAAGACACAGAAACATTCAAGACAATCATTTATTGTGAAATCAATTGCTTTGGATCTGCTAGTGATAGATATTAAATTGATTTATTGTCTATGCAACACAAAGGATGTTGCATATGAAAAAGAGAGATGAGTCCACAGAAATCCAGACCTGGTGACAGGCTGACTCAGTTCTGCTGGGAGGAGAAAGAACTCGGCATCTTGGCATCGTATAGATGCCCATGTGACCCCATGTGACCAAGAGCCCTTTCTCAGTCTCAACTTCCTCATCTCTAAAATGGGAATAACAACAACACCTTGCTGGGGGTGGGGAAACTTGAAGATCAATTGAAAAAATGAAAGAAAGTATTTTGCAAACCTTCAAGTAGCTTATAAATGTGAGCTATTGGTACGACTTCTTCCTCTTTGAACAAGTCTCTTCCTTCCCACTCGGCCTCAGTTTTCTCATATTTCATGTTAGAAATAGATGGCTTAAGTTTCCACAGGTAGAACAGTGCAGAGAGTTATAACAACAAGTCAAGGAAGCAGTTAAGCATATTTCTAACATCTCATTTCTAGTCTCCTCGTCTCCCATGATGCAGTCTGATTTCTAAAATCCCATCCAATTATAAATATCCTATATATTAATATTCCCAGGGTCAAGCGCTAAATTACCTACTTGACTCAGCCTATCCGTACCTTTGGTCAAGTAGAGGCATCTCTCTTCCTTTCAGCAAGAACCAGAATTTTCAAAGAAGCTAACTCCTTTCAAATTCACGACTAGAGAATGGGGAAGATTTTATACCAGGTGAAAACACATCCTAAAAGGCACATCCAACCTAGTACTGCCTTTGGAAAGCTCTCCCTATTTTGGTCCTTCACCCTGGAGACAGTGTTCTTATTAAATTGTCTGTAATCCCCCAGAAGGATTACTCATTTTGACCAGGGGGAGGGACCACTCCCAAAATACCTGCTGGCTGAGATGGGCCCTTTTGAGTCATTTGGGGTTTCTATCTCCTTGCATAAACTTTGAGCTATTTCTTTTGTTGAAAAGATTATTATTAGGAAACACGTTTGCAAGTAGTCTGTACATGTCATCATATTTCACTGGAGAGACAGAGACAGCGAGGGTTTTGAAATGTGAGTCTTAGACAGATTTCATGTTGTTGATCACTTCAAGCAGTCTTTTAAATGACCTTCCTGGCTATTCCATTAAGGAACCTAGCAAGGGGGACAAAAGTTGTCTCCTAGCTAGTCTTCAAAGGGTTCAGGGGTTCAATCTGCTAACTTCCAGGCCACTTTAAAAAATCTGGGGTTGATTTGCTGAGTCCCTAAGAAATTATTTAAAAACCCTTCTTTTAAGCAAAAGGGTTACTCAAATTTCCAATTCTAGCCAAGGCCATTTTTTAAAAAGTTTTTGTTTTTTTCTCATTCTACCGAAAACTGGCTTTCACTGGGAATGGGACGAGCAGACGTGCTGGAGGCAAAATCAGCACTTAGGCCCTTCTTCCCCCAGACCACCATGTCTGTCTGTCAGGCATAATGAGGCAGCTGTGTTTGAGCATTGTGTCAGACTGCACCTGCCAGTCCAAGACAAGAGGCAGGCTGGACTCCCGAACCTGAGAGGGAAGTTCCACTGCCCCTCTTCAAACGAAATTTACCATCCATCAGTCTGCGGAGAAGAAGGACCCAAACCACATTGGAGCGAGTGGGGCCACAGATGTCTATTTCACATTCTGGTGCACCCTCTGCTGGCTACCCAGCTAATACATCCTTCCCCATAGTGTCTCGTAGCCCCCTGGGATGTTAGAACCCTATTTCTCCCAAAGGGAAACAAAGGTAATATTTTGCTTTTTGGAGATCTAGGTGGATTAAAGAATGAGCAAGGGGGGGGGGTTCAAAGCAAACAGACCTTTGGTGTGAAGATGTATACTTAAAGATAATATTGTGAGATGCAGCATGGGTGTAGAAACACATCACTGGATATGGCAGTCTTGAGAACCTGGTTTCACGCAAGGGCTCTGGTGCTTCCTAGGTGTCTCTCAGGGCATCAGGTTCCCTTATCTGTAAAATTAGAAGGTCAGATCCAGTGATCTCTAAGACCTCTTCTAGCTTTAAATCTTATGGGTCTCTGTGTGTATTTTTAAAACAATGAACTGACTCTACACTATAACGATCCTCAAGAAGAAGTGGTGTGGAGGATGAGCTAGACCCAGAGCTAGGAAGACCTGGGTTCCAGAGCTGCCTCTGATACAGACTGAGACCCTGGGCAAGGGTTTTAACTTATCATTCCCCCCTGTTCCCACCCCCACCCCCTGGTAACTCTGAATTAATAAAGAAACTGCACATCTACATTGGGGAAAGAAATTTTTCACCAGGACTTCTCTACCCTGTTGAATTCACAAGTCTGCTGAAAAAAAAATTATAAATGTAAAAGACAGATGAAGTCTGAGGGACTCATGGAAGGAAGAGGTAACTTAGGGTAATGGAGGGAGGGCCTGGGTTTGAATCCCAGTTTTGTTACTTAGGACCCATGTGACTTTGGCTAAGTTACCACCCTTTGCTGGGCCTCAGGTTCCTCATCTTGAAAAAAAAAAGATGAGTTGGACTAGAGGGCTTTGAAGGTCCCTTCTGGCTCTAAACTCTGTTGTCCTCTATTAAAATCTATGAAAAGAGTTCCATCCTCCTGAGCCTGGCTCTGCCACAGCTCAATGGTCTCTGGGGCAGCAGCAGCGCTGAATGAGTGGAAAGGGACTGCACATCTCATAGGACCAGAAAGCTTCAAGAGATTTTAGAGGCCATCTAATCCACCTTTTCATTTTACAGATGAGGAAACTGAGGATCACGGTAATTATAGACATTGCCCAAGGTCCTTTAGGTGGTAAATGAGGCAGCTAGGTAAAGCTAGGTCTGGAGTTAGGAAGACCTGATTTCAAATCTGGCCTAATACCCTCGCTAGCTGTGTGAGCTTGGGCAAGTCACTTAATTTATGCCTCAAGTTTCCTTAACCGCACAATAGGGATAAGAATAGTGCTGATCTGCCAGGGTTGTTATGAGGATCAAATGAGATATTTGTAAAGCCCTTGGAACAGAGCCTGGCACATAGTAAATGCTATATGCTGTTTAATGGCAGATAGATTTCAAACTTTGTTCCTCCAACTCCAAATCCAACTTCTTCCCCACTTTACTACACTGCCTTCCACACAGAGCCATTATCATTGAGGAGCTAACTAACCCTACCTTAGGATCCCTCTTGGAAAGCTTGATACCAAGAAAGATGGTATTATTTGGGTGGGGAGGGGGCCACCACTCTACATCCTGAAGAGCTCAAGGGGCCTTAAGGAGACTTAGGGAAGCCCTCACACAACAGTTCAGCAATATTTAAATATCAATTTAAAAAATTAGCCACTCCTGCTCCACCAATGCAGAACTCTAGCCTCGGATTTTCATAGCCTTCAAAGTTCCCCATCCTGCACCAAGCCTAGTAACGAGCCACTCTACATTTATCAAGCCTTGCTGCTTGACAGCAGATACATAGTCTGAGTCATTGGCCGAACCCAAAGTCTTTCCGGCTTGATAGGACTTTCTAGAGCTGGTATTCTACTGGCCCAGTTTTTAAGAACCCTTAATCATCTCCACACCATGATCAGTCATTGGAGAAGGATTTCAGTGTATTTTGAAAAATATATTAAATATAACAGTTTATATTTGTATAATGCTTTATCTGTGGAGCAGGTATTATTTTAAATAGTTTTTTTAATTTAATAATTTTTTAAAAATACTTATATTTTAATAGATGAAAAAGCTGAGTCTCACTGATATTTCATGACTTGCCCAGACACCAACAACTAGTAAGTTTCTGAGGTCTTGACTGGAACATGCTCTGCAGTACCCTATGCTGCTTTCATATATGGTTCATTTACACTATAAATTAAATGGGTCTTTGTATGCTAGGCAATGAGCCTGATTTTGATGTCTAACATTGCTTATATGGGAAATACCTTCATGAGTTTCCATTGAAAGCCTCTGGTGGCTGCATGTCTACAGACAGACTCAGAGGTTATCCCCAGGGGTGCTGAGAGCCCTGCACACTTCTGTGTCTCTCCTCATCCTACCTCATCCCATTCTCTCCCTTGTCTCAGATTAAAGACATCATCCCATCATATGTATGTCTTACCTCTTTTGAGAGATAGAATATATTCTCCCCTCAAGAGAGGGTTTGATTCTCCCCTCAAGAGAGGGTTTGATTTTAATCTTTGTACCCACAGAGCACAGGATAATGTCTGGAACACGAAAGAAGCTTAATAAATGCTAATTGAATGACTGAGTCCTGTTCCCAAAGTCTGAATGTAGAAGGCAAGTGGCTCTTTTTTTTCTCATGTGTATGGGCTGAAGCCTATTTCTTTCTTTCAGTAATTACCCATCACTTAGATCCTGGAATCTACTTGTCTCTATCAATCTCAGTTGAGAAACAACTTTAGGAAAACTACCTCGATATGACCAGGATGAAATACAGTGCCTTTCACCAGTTTTCCTTAAGTACTTATCAGTCTAAGTCTCTATAGCCAAATCATTTGCCCTGGTACAATTAAATGCCTTACTGGTGAAAAAAAAAGTGATATTATCACTGTTGAAGCTTGCTGCTGGAATTAAAATCTTTTAAGCAAATACCTAGTAAGTATCACCTGTTTTCAGATAGTGAGCGCTCTGGCAAAGCTAGGTGCTGAAGGAGGTACAAAGATCAAAGACGCCCCAGTTCCTCTGTCACATAGCTTACAGTCTAGTAGGGTTGTAGGACACCCACACAAATAGAACACCATCATCATAGTTGGGTAGAAAGTGTGGGCTAGGTGTGCTCAAGCATGCTGGTATACCTGGCCCATGCATGCCAGTAACTAGAACACAAAAATAGGATGTGATGAGTATACAGGCCAAGTGCAAACCAGGTGTTACGTAAGATCTAAGGGTGGAGAAGATGAGGATGGAGACATTGCCAACTTGGGAGATTTATGGAAGAGATGGTAACTGACTGGGGCCCTGAGTGTTGGGTAGGATTTCAACAGGAGTTGTCCAAAAGTGGAAGGGGCTGCCGTGGGGGTAGTAGGTATCTGGCTCCTGAAGGTCTTCATGTAGAGGCTGGGTGACTACGGATGGGATCCTTGCTTAGCTATGGGTCTCACTACACAGTCTGAGAGGTCTCTTCAGTCTCAAAGACTGTGATTCTGTTAACTCATGTACATCCTTTTTCCTCCCTCCTCCCTCACATCTTCCAAATATTTCCACAGGCTCCTTAATCATCCTCATCCTCCCTCAGAGAATCAAGGGAAGGGGAGCAGGTTATGCAGAATAAACATAGCAGTTGGTTACCCCTCACCCAGAAGGTTGCTTTCCACCTGTATGAGCTTGCTCTAATCTCAGTGTTTTCTTTCCTTCTAAGTTGTCATTGAGCAATCTCTCCATGAGAAGCGCTGAGTAAGGACCCCCTTGCCTAGAACCTGAGAAGTCTGGTTATTTGACTCTCAGAGTTGACACCATAGCATGAAATAGTGATAGTGGCATGGTTATAATGAATTTGGAGTCCAAGGGTCTGGGTTTGAATCCTGCCTCTGCTGTTCAGTTGCTAGGTGGGTGACCTTGGGTCAATCACCTGACTTTTCTGGGCCTGAGTTTCCTCGTTGGTAAAATAAGGAGCTTGTATTAGATGATGTCTCAGACCCATTCCAACTGTCTAAGCTCCTCTTTTACTCAGTCCTCATACTCCCAGCATACTGCTGCTGTTGTTGCTGTTCAGTCATTCATTCATGTGGGACTCCATGCCACCCCATGGCCTTTGTCCGTGGGGTTTTCTTGGAAAAGAGACCGGAGTGGTTTGCCACTTCCTTCTCCGGTGTGTCTCCATTTTACAGACAAGGCACTGAGGCAAATAGGATTAAGTGACTTGCCCAGAGTCACATAGCTAGTAAGTGTCTGAGGCCAGATTTGAACCCAGATCTTCCTAATTCCAGGCTCCATGCTCTAGACACTGCACCTCCTAGCTACCCCCTTGGCACATAGCAGCTACTTAATTACTATTTGTTATTTCACTGATTGATTGATTGTGTGAGGAAGAAATCCTAGGGTCAGGATAGACAGGATAGCCAGAGTGTGGCGGATGAATGTGGGATGGGCTTGGTATGGTTTTCCTTGTTTATTTTGGGTTTGGTTTGTATTTACTAGTGCAATTAAAGCTAGAGAGCTGGTCTTCCACCGGTGGTGGTTGCTAATCTGGTCATTCTTGATGATGATGGGCATACTGGTGGTGGGGAGGATGAGGATGCTGTACATGTTGTCCCTTTCAGCTGCTTCTGCTCTTCTGAGTGACTTTCACAGTCAGAAAGGGAAGAAATAACAAGTCCTCTAGACCCATTGCTCCAACTGCTAAGAAATCAACATGGAAGGGAAGCAGGGTACGATTTCTCTCCCTCTTCAGATGTCATCCTGACCAGCTTTGCTCTCTTGAGCTGTTTTCACAAGAAGGCACCTTGAGCAACTGGTTAAACCTTCACTGTTGGCTCCCCCAGCGTGATTTCTGTGGCAATGCTTGTTTTTGATCTTATTGTTTCTTTTCCTTTTTCAGTTTTCTTTTTTAAATCTCTCCTGCCATTAGGAAGAAGCACAGGGTAAGCACAGCCTGGCCGGGAACATGAGAAGTCTGGTTATCTGACTCTCAAAGCTGATGCCATAAACAGGATCCTTGTAAACAGGAACTAAACCCCACATAGAAAGCCTGTGGTTTCCCCAACCTCTCTTTGTTATGTCTAAGCCTTTTACATCCTGTTAATTATAGAAAAGACTTGGAAAGAATCTTCAGAAATTTCCATCTACCCAAAATAGAGGGAGAGAAGGGGAGAGAGAAAGAAGGGGAGGGAGAAAGTGGGGGAGGGAAAGAGAGGGAGGAAGGGAAGGGGAGAGGAAGATGGAGGAAGGGAGAAAAAAGGGAAAGGCAAGGTGGGGGAAGGAGAGAAAGGGGTGGGGCTTGGCTTACCTCAGACAATTAGTTAAATGGGGGCTGAGTTTTCTAGGAATTCAGGATGATTCATTCCTCAAAATTTAGAGAGCAAAGATGAATATTTTCTAATATGCTATTAGTGAAAAAAATAGACTCTATTTCAAAGGTCCTTTTGGCCTTCAAAGCCTGAAAAATCCAAGCCAGTCATTTGTTTCTGTATGTCAGCTTTGAGAAGAATGAAGACTCCTTACTTTCTGGAAAAGGCCTCAGGGAAGAGAGGAAACCTTTCACCTATGGGTCACAGGTTCAAATTCGTCCAAGGTTGAGGGTGAAAAGGTAGGAAGGGGGATTAGGAAAGTGTCTGGGTATAAAGCTCCTCATTTCACAGCAAGCTGAACAGCTAGCACAGAGGGGAGAAGAACCTTTATTAGGTAGAAGGACAAATGCCAATCAAGGAGCCCTGCCTATCAGGCCACAGACGGTCCTAGACAGGGGAAATTATATAGGCCATGTTTAAAAGGGAAATGGGGGGTGGGGAGATTGAGCTATGGTCTAAATTTAGATTTAAAGTTGTAAAGCACCTTAGAGGTCATCTAGTCTAATCCCTTCATTTACAGGTGAGGGAACAGAGTCCCAGAAGGGTTAAGCCACTTGCCCAAGTTATTTTCACTCAGATAATCTGACTCCAAATCCAGCAATGTTTCCATTTCATTGAAGTGCCCTTTCCTGTGATGAGTAAGCAAAGAAGCCAGACACAAAATAAATGTTGCATCCCTTCACATTTATCAATTTTATTTTTTAATTATGAAGATGCAAACACAATTGATTTCATCTCTTAAATTTGAACTTGAATTTTGGATCCTGAGCTAGATGCTAGAACAGTAGGTTTTGGGATCTAAAGCCAGAAGACACTTCAGAAGCCAACATATTACAGATGAGGAAGCTGACTCTCAGGGAGGTTCAATGACTTGCCCGATGTCACATACATGATAAATGTCAAAGGCGTGAACCAAAGTCCCCTGACTTTAGAGCCAGTGTTTTGTCCACTGTAGCAGTTTATTGATTGATGTAGGGGAATATGCATTGGACCTGAATTGGGAGGTAGCTAGGTGATACGATGGCTAAAGCACTGGGCTTGAAGTGAGGAAGATGAGTTGAAATCTTGCCTTAGACACTGCTGTGTGACCCTAGGCAAGTCACTTAACCTCTGCCTCGGTTGCCTCATCTATAAAATGAAGGGATTAGACTTGGCCTCTAGATTCCCTTCTAATTCTCAATCTGTGACCTTATTATTCTAAATTCAAGGCCCGATTCTAACTTACTAATTATGTGGTTTTGGGCAAGCCACTCCTGTCTGGCACTCAGTTTTGTCATCTGCACAACTTAATAACACTTGCATTACCTACCTTATAGGATTATTGTGGAGGAGTGTTTATGTAAAAGAGAGGCAATAGAGCATAGCAGATAGAGAGCTAGTCTTCAAGACACAAAGGCCTGGGTTCAAGTCCTGCCCCGGCTGGGCAAGTCACTTCTCATTGCTTTAGGCAAGTCTGTCTAAGAGTATAGATTGCAGAGAAGGTATGACTTGCATTGGTAGGAAGTTGGCTTACAAGGAGGTCCTTGAAACCAATGAAATCACAGGACTATCCCCTAACCCCACATTAAGAAAAAAAACAACTGTGAGCTTCAATTGATTTTCCAAGTGATTAGAAGTCTGATATCCTCCTAAAATGTGTGAATGTGTGGATGCATAGCAGGGCTCTCATACTGCATGCAAGCCACTTAAACAGCTGCACAATTTTGCAAACTGTCATGTAATGATATTATAACCATAGCTGTGGTGGGACAGAAAATAAACAGAGTTGTTACCAAAGAAACTCAGAAAAATTAGAATTGGTTTACTCAGCTTTAAGCCTAGACTCACTGGGTTCCCCAGATTTTTTCCTAATTTATGTTTACTTAGCTAAGTATGTAAAAAGGCCAAATAGGATACAGGTTCTTCATCCCTGCTGTAGCTCATCTGATTTCTCACCAATGAGCTAACAAATAGGTGTCTCCTTAAAACCATCTCTGCAGAGAGAGACATAGATGGAACAACAAAATCCTTCATATTTAAAAGCAGTGATGGTCCTCTTGGTGGATCTTACGTTAAGATAATTCTGCTATTTCATCACCAGTAGGACATGGACTGAGATGTTCTCCAGCAGAGGAGATGGGGTTGCATTGAGCTAACAATATTCTTAACTGGTTGCATTTATGTCCCAAGGCAAGCAATTGTGAGATGATTGGTAACAATAGGGAGCCAGGTATGTGGTGTTTAAAAAATCTGAAAGATATAATTTCTGGGTAATTTAATAATTTTTAAAATAATGCCAGCATTTTATTAGTAAAAGGATGGTCATTTGGCCATCTGTCTTAGAGCAAAGACCCCTAATGGTGGTGGGCTCACAGTTTATATGCCCTTGGAAGAGCAGATGTTCCTAAGGGTGGCAATCAACTCTGATTGGTTAACAAATTAATAAGAAAATGAATATTATAATGTGAGGCTGGGCTATATTACAGTGAGAGTCTTGGGGTATTCACTCAAGTCTTGGTCAAAAAGACTTATCAAGTTCCATATCATGTGTCTGATGAAAGGGAGAATCAACACTTCCCTAGACCTATCTGAGCAAACACAGTGAGCAGAAATGCAGCCATTAGCCCAAACTTAGAATTTCTTTACTGTCTGATTAGCCCTTGGCCTGATTAAATTTTTAAGAGAGATTTTCCACACTGGTTGACTTCTGGATGAAAAAGTAAAAAGGGGGAAAAAACTTGGTTCTGATTGAATAATTAGTTATTAATACAAGAGAGATATGATCATTTTTCACAGGTGAAAACATAGAATGATGACCCTAACCTGATCCACTCTAGGGATCTAACTCCTTATCTTGGCCTTCAATGGTTTTTGGCCCCAACCAACTTTTCCAACCCTTTTTCTTGCTATTCCCTTCTTGCAATCACTACTCCAGCTAACCTGGACTCTGGGTCATTTTCTAATATCAACCTGACCTCTCCTGACTCCATGAATTTGCATAGACTGTATCCCATACCTGAAACTAACTTGGCAATTCTATCCATTGCAACTTTTCTCCTTCTAGTCTTAGCTCAGTTCCTACTGCTATCCTGAAGCCCTTTCTGATACTTTCCAGACAAAGTTCTGACTTTCTTTAGATTTTCCTAGAGCCTTTTAGATTTCTCCTTTGCTCCTAATCACTTGCTCCCTTCTGCTATACTAAATTGGATCTATGTTATAGGTATATAACACTCTTCATCCCCATCTCCCCCTAGACTGTGTTGAAGGGAGATAGCCAGGTATGGCACTGGACAGAATACCGTGCAAAAACCAGGCTTGTTTTTTGTTGTTGTTACTGGCAGATAGGTACACATAATAAAGATAGATCATGTGGGTCAGGAGAGTAGAGGGATCATAGGATCATAGATCTTTAGCTGGAAGGGACCACATAGGCCAACCTCTTCGTTTTACTATAAGGAATGTCAAACCCAGGTAGGTTGACTTATCCAGGGTCACCCAGATAATGAGTTGGAGGTGAGATGTAAATCTAAGCCTTCTCTCTAGAGCCAATAATTTTGTTCTCTGTGGCATGATGACTTTGCATTCTTTAAAATTACATATGTACATGTATTATGGTATGCTATGTATGTATTTATGTACTTATTATTGTAACTCTTGAATGGATGGACCAGTTGTATGGACCTCTTGCTTCTTTGGTGGAGATTGATTACTCAGTGCCCAAGGTCTGCATGAAGGGTGGGCAGAGTAAGTGAAATCAGGGAGAGGAGAAAATTCTGGGCTCCTTTCAGCTTCCGGATTTGAGAGAGAAGATCTGTGATGTCAATCTTTCTTTAGTTAAAGACTGGGAAGTAGTCACCATGAGAAGAGCTGACCATCTGTATCATGTCCCTGTGCTCAGCTTGCCACACTAGCAACTGTGGGGAAGTTCCCCTTTGGGTAAGATCTGGGACTCTCTGTTGGTTGAGCTGAGTTGCATCACTCCCAATGGTAGAGTGCCTTCATTCTACATTGTCTGATATATATTCTTCTATGTATTTCTTCTTCTCTGATTTCTGTTTTGCTATCAATTTGGATAGATAGATTTATTTGCTATTTACTATGTGGGTTCACTGTGGACCTGGCATTTGGTGGAAAGGAAGTCAAGCCTTCGATATAAAGCTTAGGATCCTCCTTTCCCTGTTAAGAAAGTGATCAGGAGCGGTACCTGGAATTTTAAAAATGCATTCTCTAGATTAGTCTTATTTGAGGGAGCAGACAGATATAATTCTAGCCTGGCACCTCCTCTGTCTGAGGAGAGTAGATAGGCCAAGCTTCTGCTTCCCCTTCTTGCAGAAAACAAGTCTCACTTGGAGAAGGATGGGGGGAGGATATTAGAGATGTCCATTTTGCCTCTCTATGAGCTGCACATTTTGAATTTAACAAATATCAATAAATCTGAACAAAGAAGAACATAAAAGAGAACTTTCTGTAAAACCACAAACCTCTGTCATAGACAATTTTTTTTCTTTTAAGGCTATATTAAATTTAATATGGTAGGGACAAAATTGTCCTTATTGTCTGTTATCTTCTGAAATTTCTTCTTCTTATTTCTGGGTGTTTTTTTAATGTTGCGTTGATTCTTTCCCCCTTTGTTTCTTCTTTTTCAAAAACTCTATCACCAGCCACCAAATCTAGGCCTTTGGTCTTTTACTCAGTTGTTATTTCTTTGTAGATTTATTTGTGTGACAATCCCAAAAGAATCTTAGGAGCAAAATGGGCTTCATAGCTCCAATCTCCAATCTTTGACAAAGCCCCCCAGAATGGATTTGAGGAGCACAGAATCTCCATCAGGGGTTAACTGAAAATTACCCTAAGTCTGATGCTTGTCTGAGACTATAAACTTCAAATCAACACCAAAAATAGGCTATTAAAAAGCAGACAGTCTCAACTTGAGGGCACTCTGGACAACTTCTCTTTAGCTACTATTAGCAAAATGTGAGGGTTCATAGTCTAGTATGTAGACTAAAGAACTCAATTTGTTCTTGTCAGGGAGAAGCTTTCTAGTCACTAAACCTTAGCAGATCCAAGTCAACAGGTCAGCAGATGGACCTTAAGAAATGAAGCCCAGTGACCATGAGTGGAATGATACCCAGCAGAGAAGGAAGAAAAGAAACAGTCCTTTAAACATTTACTATCTGCCAGGCATTGTGTTTAGTGTCAAAGATATAAATACAAGCAAGAAGAAAGACAGTCCCTGCCCTCAAGGAGTTTACACTCTAATAGAAGAAGACCATATACAAAAGGGAGCTGAAAAGCTGATGAGGAAGAATGAAAATACCTGGGCCAGGGCATGATTGTGAAATCCATGAAGTCCGGAACAGGGTCAGGAAGGGAATGAGAAAAGAATGAAAGTAGATATGCAACATCTAGTAGAAACCATCATGGTGATACCACCAGAAGATATCAGCAGCCCTATAACACTGGAGGTGTGAATTGCCCTGGTCACACATGTCCCCTATATGTATACCCAAAATGAATATGTCCTAGTCACATGCATTTCAGCCATATTTCTTCACACATTGTACTTCCTATGTATATATGTGTGTACATATGTGTGTATATACATACACACACACACACACACACACAACATATATATATATATATATATATATGCCCTCAATGTATGTTCCCTAGTTATACATGCTTTCTAATGTATCCTCAATATTAGTATTGTGGTAACTTACAGAAGAATGTATCCTATGTATACATTGTAGCTAATTTTTTCTTATCACTCTAATTACTTTGCTGTTTGATTAAGTGTCTTTTGCTTTGGATTTACATGTCCTCTGCTTGGCAAGTAAAAATAAACCCAATAGTGGGGGCTTGTGAGCTATGGCTTAGAGCAGGTAACCTGAACCTTGGGTAACTCTTCTGCGGGGGAGGGTATGTGCAAATGGACATGCCCCAGGTGCCACATGGTTATTTGTGCACCTGCTTCATTCCTCTATAAAAAATAAACTTCTTGATATCAGGGACTGAGCAGTCCTTCATTTTGTAGTCTCAGCACCTAGCAGGGTATATGTGCTAAATAAATGTTTGTTGAACCGAAATGAGCGATGGATTTATTCATTTTTGTTCTTTATGCCACTGAGCCATGTGACTAAAGGATAGAAATAAACAGTGGCATCATGTATTCCACCATTCATTTCCCCGAATCAGAAAGGTTGTGCACTGGTGTGACTTCAGAGCTGCTGCTGCTACCACATGCTGTCAATTTCCTCAGTTCCTAGCTCCCCTTCCATTTTTAAGCAGCCAGCTGCTTATCTCTCCTTTCCCCCATCCTCTATCTCCCCAAATTACTCAGCAGGTTACCCTTCTCAGGCTTTTGTTTTCAAAGTATTTGTTACCATGCATTATAAGGGAATATTACAAGACACTATAATAAAAACAAAGGGAGGTGGGGGAGAAAATCAATATCACAATAACAATTCTAGCTGTTAATCCTGACTCCGCATATCAATGTACTGAAAATTAGCTGTTCTTCTCTCTATTTTTCCCAGCAAGGCAGTATGGCTTGGTGGATACCATGTTGGACTTCAGCCAGGAGGACCTGAGTTCAAATCTTGCCTCTGACATTTGTCAGCCACCAAGCTGCCCCAGGTCCAATATCTCAAGTGGGTTCATGAGGTCTTTTCCTCTCTGCAGCTTGACTCTCATTTTCCAAGGTTAACTCTCTTAAATCCTTAACTGACTCCTCTGCAGGCAGATGTCTCATTGCTCAAAGTTTCTTCTTTCCTCAGGTAACATCTTTATGTATTTCTGTCTGCCTGCAATGCATCTCCACTCTCTCTGCTGTGCCTCAAGCCTTCTTGATCTGACTTCCCAGCTTCTGTATAGAGTGTCTCCTATGCCACAAGCTCTACTTTGTCCATTGGTGCAGGGGAAGAGGAGGTGGAAGACAGAAAATCCACTCCTCCCCTGATCCCCAAGAGGTAAAGAGCTGGATTATTCCATAACTGCTGGTTCTTGACTCAACTGTCTCCAATTGACTCAGCTGGGTCTTCTCAGGGTCACCAGGGGCTGTCCAGTCATTGTTCTTCCAATGACATTGCTCCTTAACACACTCAAGGGATTTGTTCGTGCCTTATAAAGAGACCTCCCTGGCCATGGTCACGTTTAGGTTACACTTAGTTTAACACTTCATAATTGGCTGCTTTTCTGTGATTAAATCCTGGACTTTTAAGGAGCAACTCCTTTATACAGGGTATAAACTAGGTGATCTATCATGTCCTTCAAGCTCTAATAGTGAAGGAGTCTCTCACTGGGCTTTCATTTCTTCAGATATTCCCAATCAACCATGCCCCAAATTTAATCTCTCTTTTATGTATAATCCCCTTTTACCTCTTAAATTGGATACTCTTGGATTCCCTTCCCCTATCCCATTGAACTGGGCCTAGAATTTCACTGGTCTGGGGCACATTCTCTGCAATTTATAGCCTTAGAGAACTGCCTAAAGCATGCAGGTCAAATGACTTGCCCATGGTCACGTAGCCAGTATGTGTCAGAAGCAGGACTTGAACCCAGTTCTTCCTAGCTCTATAACTGCTTCTCAGAGCAAGAGGCACAATACAAAAGTTTCTTCTTTGTACTACTTTCAAACTTCAATGCCTCTGGTAGCACTCCAGATCCCAGGATAAGCATAAATGGAGTCAAATCAAGGCCAAAATAGAACTAATTTGCCTGCAGCCTGGCAGTCTCCATTGGAAGCATCCTCCAGCCTCAGGAAAGGGAATTCTTCTCAGTTCTTTTCTCCACAAATGGGTTTGGTAAGACAAATTATAGTTTAACAAAAGATTAGATAAATCATGTAGTTTAGTCACTTTTCAGTTATGTTCAACTCTTTGTGGTTTTCTTGCCAAAAATATTAGAACAATTTGCCATTTCCTTCTCCAGCTCATTTTACAGATGAGGAAACTGAGGCAAACAGGGTTAAGTGACATGCCTAAGGTCACCCTGCTAGTAAGTGACTGAAGCCATATTTGAACTCAAAAAGACTCATCTTCATGACTGCAGGCCTGGCACACTATGAACTGTGTCACATAGCCACTTCAGGTAAATTGTAGTTACAGATTATTAGAACTGTAAGGGACCTTACAGAGGTACCCAGGGATTGGGTCCAGTCCAACCCCCTCATTTTATAGAATGGAAAACTGAGACCCAGAGTGAGAAAGTGACTTGCCCAAGGTCACACAAGGAGATAGTACAGAGTCATGTTCAAACCTATCCATAGTCATTTTTGTCACCATGCAGTATAGAAATATTGCCAGTTCTTCCCATTCTTAACTGTCATATTGCTAGCCTTAAGCTATTAAGATACGAGCAAGGGAGTTCCAGAAAAACCTCTACCTCTGCTTCATTGACTACACTAAAGCCTTTGAGTGTGTGCATAACAATAAAATTTGAGAAGTCTTCAAAGAGATGGGAGTACCAGATCATCTTCCTTATCTCCTAAGGAACATGCATGCAGGTCAAGACGCAACAGTTAGAAATCAACAGTTGATTGGTTTAAGATTGGAAAAGGAATACAACAATACAATATTGTCACCCCATTTATTTAACTTATATGCAGAGTACATCACGCAAAATGCCAGGCTGGATGAATCAAAAGCCAGAATTAAGGTTGCCAGGAGAAATATCAACAATCTCAGATATGCAGATGATACCACTCAGATGGGAGAAAGTAAAGAAGAATTAAGAAGCCTCTTGATAAGGGTGAAAGAAGATAGTGCAAAAGCTGGCTTGAAGCTTAACATTAAAAAAATGAAGATCTTGCCAACCGGTCCCATTACATTTCCTCCAAAATCACTGCAGATGGAGACTGCAGCCATGAAATCAAAAGATGCTTGCTGGGGATGGAGATGGGGATTAGCATCCAGCCAGGAGGGATAAGAGGAAAGAGCCACTGGCAACAGGTAGGGGTTTGAGGGCTTCCCTTATCACCTACTCCTAAGAGGCCCTCTGACACCCAGGTGGGATCTGAGCAAGACAGACCAGGCAGGCATGGAGGTCAAGGGTGCCCTCCAAGGGAGCTAATGAGATCCCAAAGTGAAGTGGTATAGACAGAAAAGAGAAGAGACCCTAGGACAGAACTCTGAAACACCTACAGTTAGAAGTCATGATCAGGATGTGGCTCCAGCAAAGGAGACAGAGGAATGGTCAGGATAGAAAGGCCTCCAAAAATCCCACAGAGAAGAGAGTATTCAAGGAGAGGGCGATCATCTGTGTCAAAGTCTGCAGAGAGGTCAAGGAGAAGGATGATTAAGAAAAGACCACTGGATTAACTAATAAATGATGAGTGTCTTTGGAAAGAACCATTTGGGTGGAATGATAAGGTTGGAAACTGAACTGTAAAGGTTAAAAAGACTGGGAGAAGACATCAAGTGGAGGCACATACACTTTTTCGTTGGTACATAATTACATGGTTTTTTCCCATTAGAATGAGATCTCCTCAAAGGCAGGGACTATCTTCTCTTAGCACTTAGTACAGTACCTGGCACATAATAGGAGCTTAAAGAAACTATCTCAAGTCAGCCAAGTGACTTGTAAACCATAATGCACTATAGAAATAGGAGCTCTTATTAACCGCATGAATTGCTAGCCCACCTTCTGTGCCATTCTTCCTGGATCAAGAGTCTTACTGATGAAATTACATTCTTTCACTAAACCGCAGGGTTAGTTATATTTCCAGAAAGCAGTGGAGACAGCAGCATCCATTGGACATAGGTAAGTTGATGGCATCGCTCAGGAAAAAGCCCCAGAAACTCCCAAACAGTTCTTTGTTTATAAGTGTTCTCATTTAAGCCAATCAATTTCAACTCATCTTTAATCACAAGCAGAGCTCCAAAGGCTCAAAGTTCCAATGCTTCCTTGATTATAATTGCAGATAGTAAATGCAGAATTAATAGGCGAGATGCTGGTAAGGAAGGTGATCTGGTCTCTGTGGCTCATACAGTTATCTGCCCATCTTGTTGTGCTTTCAGAAAGCATAAGGAATATGACTGGAGATGATTTCCAAGTGGATATTAAAGAATTCATTTTCTGTATGGCTTAAGTGAGTCACTTCTGCTTAATATTCAGAGATAGTTTCACCAAAGCCAGCCTCAGAGACACAGAATGTTTGAACTGGAAAGTACCTTAGAGATCATCTAGGACAACCTCCTCATTTAGGGATAAGGAAACTGAAGCCCGAGGAGGTTAACTTGTCCAAGGTGTCTAAGGTAATATAACTATCCCTTATACATTGCAACTTTCCCCATAGCAATTTCAATATCTCACAGATCAGCCTAAGAAATTGAATGGGAATTTGGGGGGAGTTGTGCGGAAGCCACAGACAATACATGAAGGCTAGTAGATAATACAGAAAAAGTTTAGAAACTCAGAAAAGCATAAAATACATGTATAGTATTGTATAATGCAGACATATTTCATCTTTTAATACTATAATCATTCAGACTTCTTCCCTGGTGCCAAAAATTTTATGCAGATTTTCCAGATCTTGGTCTTCTAAATCTATTTCTCTTTTTACTATACTTAAATTTTTCATGATGAAAAGGCTTGAAATGAATTTTAAATGAAATAAATTATGAGTTATGCATCACTGGAGGTCTTTCATGAGAGGCCAAAGGACCACTTATTGGGGATAATGTATGGATTTCTGCCATGTCACACAGAAGCTCAACTTGCCCACTTTAAAAACTCTAGCAATGATCTAAAAAGAGAGCACCAGATTGAAGAATGACCAAAATATCTAAAGAGAAACTTCAGTTAAATCCTTTCAGCCAGCTGAGGGAAAAAGGTGTGGAACTTATTATCTCATGTGATAGAGCTGCTCAAGAGAAAAAAAAAAAACAACTAAATACACATGGAAGAAGAGATGGAAGGAGGAGTAGGCTACATGTGAACCTCCCTTTCATCTCAGCTAGACAAAGGTGGATTGAATACATATATACATATGATGTTTGGTGTAGTCATATATTAAACTCAAGAGGGAATCAGGCAAGAATGGAGGGAGGAGAGAGATGAAGGCAGGAGGGGGATATTGTGAGGGACCAGTCATAAGCAAAACAAAATATTTTTGGAGAATAGATTATGAAAGGAGTATAAAAAAGAAAGAAAGGATAGGAATCTGTGACCTGGGATGAGTTCAAGGGGAAAAAGGAGGAATAGAAAAGTCAAAATAGGTTGCATTAAATATAAATCATTAGTGTTGAGCACACTCCTCTCTTTCAACACTCTCTTCTTCATCACAAAGAGGGGGAAAAAGGGCAAGAGAGGGGAAAGTATAAAAGTGTAAGATGGAGGGAAATACACAATCAAAACTGTGAATGTGAATGAGATGCACTCACCTATAAAAGAGAGGAGGGTAGTGGAATGGATTTAAAAGCAAAACCTGACAATATGCTATTTATCAGAAACACTTGAAACAGAAAAATTCAGAATTAAAATAAGGGGATAAAGCAAATTCTTTTATGTTTCTGTAAATATTACAACCCTGTTCCCCCACTACCTGAAGGCCAGGTATGTTATATGTTATTCCTCCCTCTCCCCAGAGTTCTCTGGTACCCACAAGGGTGTGTGGGGCGTCTCTGCTCTCTATTATTGGCTCTGGCCCCCATCAGTTCCTCAATTGTAGGAAGTAGTCCCCTGTACCCAGCTCCATTTAGCCCACTAACAGTCATAATAGCTTCTACACAGAAATATTTACATCAAGAAGTACAATCACAAATATGCTAACTTAGTCATATGATACACATAATCCTACTTTCCCCTGCTCTACACCCCCCATCTCACCTCATTCTCTGGGGTAGGTACGGGGATTTGGTTCATAGCTTAGTTCCTATGGAGCACAGTTCCAGTTACAAGTCCAAAATCTACATGGGGACTGAGTTCCAGGTATCCTGGATCCTCAGGGCTTTTGCTAGAATGGTTGGCTGCATCTCCCACCTGCAATCCTGGCTCTTAGATCCTATGAGGATCACCTCTGGCATCTGAAACTGAAGGGGAAAAAAACAACATAGAACAAAAACAAACAATGCCAGGCCCATTTCTCAAAGGTGGGGAAAAGAGAGGGAGCAGTGAAAGGAATGTCCTTCTGCTTTTACCAGTTGAGTTCACAGTATGAAGATGAACTGGGATGTTCACCTCCTAGATGCAGCCAATAAGAGAGCAGTGGAAAAAGAGCAAATGATCCTGTTTTACCAGTTTTGAAGAGGCAGATAGCCAATCAAAGAAGGCTGGCCTTTCCCACATAGTAGGGGACAAAGAGGACTCTATGTTAAGCAACCTGTACATGCCTGAAGGCTTCCCCGGGATCCCTAAAATTGGATATGTTCACCCAGACAAGTCTGTGGTATACTTCAGATAAATGCAAGAAAGCAAAGTAGCAATCATGGTCTCAGACAAGGCAACAGTTAAAGTAGACTTAATTAAAAGATATTTGTATGAAAACTACATTAGATTTAAAGGCACCATAGACAATGAAAGAACATCAATACTTCATATGTGGGCACTCAATAGCATAGCATTTAAACATTTACCAGAAAAGTTGCTCAATTCATAGGAAAAAATAAATAATAAAACTGTAATAGTTGGAGATCTCAAGTATCTTTCTCAGGCCAAGGCAATGCTAACCAAAAGGAAAAATAAGAAAAAACTCAAGGAGTTGGATAGAATTTCAGAAAAGTTAGATATGATGGATTAATCAGTGATTATTGAATACAAAAAGAAAAGAATATAAATACTTTTTTTTTTGGATATGGAACTTTTGCAAAAGTGGACCATGTGTTAGGTTATGAAGACCTCACAAACAAATGCAGAAAAGAAGAAATATTAAACTAATCACAATACAATAAAATTATATTCAATAAAGAGTCTTTGAAGAAAAGATTAAAAATTAATTTGATATAATCCTGAAGAATTTAGGGGTCAAAGAACAAATCACAGAAACAATATAAAATTTTATTAAAGAAAATGACAACAATGAGACAGCACATTAAAGTTTTGAGGATGAAGCCAAAGTGATCCTGAAGGGAAAAAATTATATTTCTAAACATTTTTAATCAATAAAATAGAGAAAGAATAGATTTTAAAATTAGGTATGCAACTTTAAAAAAAACTAGAACATCAACAAATTAAACACTAAAATAGAAATTCTGAAAAGAAATTTTAAATATAAATTTATTTATTTTTAGTTTTCAACATTCACTTCCACAAGTTTTTGAGTTCCAAATTTCTCACCCCTCCCCCCACCCCAAGATGGCATTCTGAATACCCCTTCCCCTGGTCTGCCTTCTCTTCTATCTCTCCCCCCTCCCTTCTCTTATCCCCTTCCCCTTCATTTTCCTGTAGAGCAGGATAGACTTCTGTACCCCATTTCCTGTATTTATTTCCCAGTTGCATGTGAAAACATTTTTTTAAAAACATGTGTTTTTAAAACTTTGAGTTCCAAATTTTCTCCCTCCCTCCCTCCCCACCCACCCTCATTGAAAAGGCAAGCAACTCAATATAGGTTGTACATGTGCAGTTATGCAAAACACTTCCTTAGTTGACACGTTGTGAAAAACTAAGTCTATTTCCCTTAATCCTATCCTGTCCTCCCATTTATTCTATTCTTTCTTTTGACTCTGTCCCTCCTCAGAAGTATTTGCTTCTGATTACCCTCTTTCCCAATCTGCCCTCCTCTCTATCATCCCCCTGCTCTCTTGTCCCCTTATCCCCCCATTTTCCTGTAGGGTAAGACAGATTTCCATACCCAATTGAACATGTATGTTATTCCCTCCTTAAGCCAAATCCTATGAGAATAAGATTCCCTCATTCCCTCTCACCTTCCCCTGTTTCCCCTCCACTGTGAGAGACTTTTCTTTTCTCTTTTTTTGTGAGATAATTTACCCCATTCTACCTCTCCCTTTCTTCTCTCTCTCATCCCTTAATTTTATTCTCCAGATATAATCCCTTAATCTTCAACTCACCCTGTGCCCTCTCTATCTATCTATATATACATACATACAATTTTTTTCCTTCAACTACCCTAATACTGACAAAGTTCTCATGAGTTACAAATATCATCTTTCCATGCAGGAATGTAAACAGTTCAATCTTAATAAGTCTCTTATGATTTCTCTTTCCTGTTTACCTCTTCATGTTCCACTTGAGTCCTGTATTTGAAAGTCAAATTTTCTGTTTAGCTCTGGTCTTTTCATCAGGAATGCTTGAAAGTCCTCTATTTCACTGAATGACCATTTTTTCCCCTGAAGGATTACACTCAGTTTTGCTGGGTAGGTGATTCTTGGTTGTAATCCTATCTTCTTTGCCCTCCGGAATATTATATTCCATGCCCTGCGGTCCTTTAATGTAGAAGCTGCTAAATCTTGTGTTATCCTGATTGTGTTTCCACAGTACTTGAATTGTTTCCTTCTGGCAGCTTGTAATATTTTCTCCTTGACCTGGGAACTCTGGAATTTGGCTACAATATTCCTAGGAGTTTTCCTTTGGGGATCTCTTTCAGGAGGAGATCTGTGGATTCTTTCAATTTCTATTTTGCCCTCTGGTTCTAATATATCAGGGCAGTTTTCCTTGATAATTTCTTGAAAGATGATGTCTAGGCTCTTTTTTTGATCATGGCTTTCAGATAGTCCAATAATTTTTAAATTCTCTCTCCTGGATCTATTTTCCAGGTCAGTTGTTTTTCCAATGAGATATTTCACATTGTTTTCTAATTTTTCATTCTTTTGGATTTGTTTTACAGTGTCTTGATTTCTCATAAAGTCACTGTCTTCCAATTGCTCTATTCTAATTTTTAAGGAAGTATTTTCTTCAGTAATCTTTTGGACTTCCTTTTCCATTTGGCCAATTTTTCTTTTTAGGGCATTTTTCTCCTCATTGGCTTTTTGGACCTCTTTTGCCATTTGGCTTAGGCTATTTTTTAAGGTGTTATTTTCTTCAGTATTTTTTTGGGTCTCCTTTAGCAAGCTGTTGACTTGTTTTTCATGATTTTCTTGCATCACTCTCATTTCTCTTCCCAGTTTTTCCTCTACTTCCCTTACTTGCTTCTCAAAATCCCTTTTGAGCTCTTCTAAGGCCTGGGACTGATTCATATTTTTCTTGGAGGCTTTGGATGTAGGAGCTTTGATTTTGTTGTCTTCTTCTGGTTATATTTTGATCTTCTTTTTCACCAAAGTAAGATAATATAGTCTGACTCTTTTTGCGCTGCTTGCTCATGATCCCAGCCAATTACTTGAGTTTTAAACTCTTCATTAAGGTAAGAGTCTGCTTCCAATGTGGAGAGTGTACTGTCCCAAGCTTCAGGGGTTTGTATAGCTGTTTTCAGAGATACCTGTAAATTTTCAGTTCTTCCAAGGTGGTATGATAAGGGGCGAGGTGTTTACTCCTTTCCTGGCCTGTGACCACAAGTACTCTTTTCTGTCCTATAACTGTGAGGAAGGTCTCCTGTCCACAGCCACTACAAGCTCCACTGTGCCAGCGCTTCTCCTCACCCCAGCACTGCCACCCAGAACTGTGACCCAGATCCACATATGGGCAAAGAGATTCCTGCCTCTGCACTGGAAAGAGATCCCTGCAATCCCTCTCTGATCAGCCACTGGATTCCCCCTCAGTCTGTGGGCCAGAAGCTCGGGAAGCAGCTGCACCTCCCCAGCCACGCTCTTGGGGAATGGAGCTGAAACTCCACCTTCCTCTCTGAGCACCGACAAAAACAGATTTTTCCCACTGACCTTCCAAGTTGTCTTTGGCATTCGTGGATTGAGGAGTCTGGAAAACTCCACAGCTGCCCGAGATTCAGTCCTCTGAGGCCTGCTCCAGGTTTGCTGCGGCCTGCCTGCCCACGCTGCGCTGTGCTCCCAGCCCGGCGCAATACACCTTTCTGATCAATCATCCAGGTTGTCTTGGGCTGGAAATTTGTTTCACTCTGTCTTTTTGTGGGTTCTGCTGCTTCAGAATTTGTTTAGAGCCATTTTTTATGAGTATTTGTAGGGGTTTAGGGGAGAGCTCAAGCAAGTCACTGCTTTCACTCCGCCATCTTGGCTCCGCCCCCCGAAATTCTGAAAAATTAAAAGATAATCAAAGAATTGAAAGCAAAAAACATTTGATAAATAAAACTAGAGGCTTAAAAAATAATTAGACCGTTGGCTAGTCTGATTTTTTTTAAAAGAAGAAATCAAAATGAGGAAAGGACCACCACATAATGGTAAGCTCCTTCTTATTAAAAGTCTTCAAGCAAGGCTTTTAACCACTTGTTAAACATGCTATTGAAGGGATTTTTTTGTTCTTGGGTGAATTTGAAGGCCTCTGAGGTCACTTTCCTCAATTCTAAGGTTTTGAGAGCCAGAGAGGTAGACTGACCTGTATCCAAGGTCACTCAGCCATTTAGTGAACTAGAACCCAGTTATCCCAATTCCTAAACAAGCATCCTTTTCATTGGTTTGGTTTGGTTGCTGTCCTTGGTTCTCGAAGAGGACCAAAATGACATCACTATTGTAGAGTCAAGTTATAATGAGTCTGACTCTACTCTGGCTGATCAGACCAACCCAAGCTCAGAATGCTCTACCACCAGTCAGGCACAAATAGTCCATGTGAATATTTGGAGTGGATTCTCTAAATCTGCACATCTCACATTTCTTTTGAGCTACTACAATTCTGCTTTGCTCCTAGAGCACAGCACCTTCTCTGATGATGGCATGCCATGCTGGGTGACAGTCTTGTGCCAGTGTCTCCCATGTCACACAATCAATTCCAGAGTTCTTAAGACAAACCTGAAGAGTGTCCTTGTATTGCTTCTTTTGATTACCATGTGAGCACTTGTCCTGTGTGAATTCTCCATAAAATAATCTTTTAGGTAAACATACGTTTGGCATTCGCGTTGCCAGCTCATCATAGTTGCACTCTCTGCAGTAGAGTCTAAGTGCTTGGCAATTTAGTTCAAGAAAGGACCTCAGTGTCTGGTAGCTTATCCTGCCAGATGATCTTCAGAATCTTCCTAAGACAATTCAAATGGAAGCAATTCAGTTTTCTGTCATGGTGCTGGTATACTGTCCAGGTTTCACAGGCATACAACAAAAAGGTCAGCACAACAGCTCTGTGGACTTTCAGTTTGGTAGTCAGTCTAATACTTCTTCACTCCCACACTTTTCTTCAGAACCTCGCAAACCCTGAGCTAGCTCTGGTAGTGCATGGGTCAACCTCATTATCAATGTATACTTTATGTAATGTCCTTTTCACTGTCTTAGAGATCAATATTTGATGATTGATTGTCTCATGAGCTCTAGGAGAAGCTCAGACTCTCAGAAAGAAATTGTACCTTCTCATCAAATTTCTGCCATGGCCACAGGTTTGTTCAGGGGCACCAGCAAATTTAAACTGTAGAATACAAGTAGTTTAAATAAAAATGTTGTGACCCTCCACTCCACTTCAAAGTAAGTCCCAACTCCCCTCTTCTATAACTCTTTGGAAAGATAGCAGATCCTCCACCCTAGCTAAGTAAATGAAGCCCAGGGACCTCAGCTCTCACATAACATATAACTGTCCTCTCCTTCTGACTGTATGCTTTGAAAGCTAAGGTGGAGGTATAATTTTTCATAAACATGAATGCACCAGACTGATAGACTGGTATCGCACCCTGCCAAAATCCTGCTTATGCTGAAGGTGCTAGAGACATCTACTGGCCTACTTCAGCTATACACCTTATGGCACATTGCTTGTCCAGGGAGCCAAAGAAACCATCTATATAATATCTCCAAAAACAGAAATGATCAGAGCAGTGCTAGGATGCTTACCTGCATAGATGTGTGTGTAGAATATATTGGAGAAGGGAAATTAGAGACAGGCTGACCTGGTAGAAGGCTAATACAGCAATAGAGATAAAAAAAATAAGGAGAGCCTGAGAGTATGAGTCTGGGAGGTGGAGAGAAGGTACCATGGAAGTAGAATATGAAAATATTTGGCAACTAATGGGATGTGAAATGCATGAGTAAATAAATATTAAGCACTTACTATGTACCAGGCACTGTGCTAAGCAACAGGAATGCAAATACAAGGATGAAATAGAACCTGTCCTCAAGGAGCTTACATTATAATAGAGCAAAGTAGCACATATGTGGGAGTCATAATCAGGGTGAGGGATATTTGAGAAGTCACAGTAATAAGTTAATCCACAATCAATTGGCATGTTCTTTCCAAGAACAATGATAGTAGTATGATAGTTGTAATTAATTACCAAGCTCAGTTGGAGGGGAGGTGGGAGGATGCAAGGGATAGGGGCAGGGGGGACATGGTACATCCAATGTGGCAAGGAAAGACATATTATAGATAGGATGGGTGGGTGGTTGGATATTTAGATGGGACGTGAAACATTAAAAAAGGGAAGAATCAGAGATTATTCCAAAGTTTCAAGTTTGGGTGCCCAAAAGGACTGATAGCGGTGATATTAATAGAAAGAAAAGGAGTTATGGAGTCAAATTTAGGAAGGAAGATTACTCTTCCCACAGAACTGTACAGCATTTCAGTGACCACAATATCAATAACTGTCTCTTTTAATGATTATTGTTTAATAAAACTCAAGATCCCTTAGATTTCTCATAAAATCACCTAAAATATGGAGGGGTATATTCATTTATGTAACAAAATAAGATGAACCAAAATCTTAGTGAGATGTTAAGCTTTAATAACTTAATAACTTTAATAACTTAAAGTCTCACTAAGATTTTTGGGATACCAACTCCGGTCCTCTGACTCTAATCTGGTGCTCTTTTTACCACATGGCCTCTGTAGTATTAGTTATTGTAGAGGGAATAGATAATGCTGGTGAATTGGTGGGGAATATCTTCTCCCTAGAAAAAGTAACCTTAAAATCAAAGAAGCAGAGCTACAGGGGTGTGAAAATAGAGACCCTTTGGCTGGCAAGGACAGGATGAGCTTCATTGATTTCTATCTTAAAGGAGACTTCCACTATCTTAGAGATTTCCTGCCCCACTAAAATATTCTGATAAGACTATCCCACAAGAAATCTTATCCCACTAGAACAAACCTGATCTTTGCAACTCCTGACACCCCAAGGTTAACATGTTAAATCCAAGGTTAATACATTGTCCTCCAGAAACACTTCATATCTTGCCCCAATTATTTACCCTCCTAAATAAGAGTGGCTGAGCAGCCTCACCTGATTGGCTCCTTTTGCCACTGGTAATGTCACCTTAAGACTGTGTATCCCTATAACTATGTGTATCTTCCTTTCTGGTGCATTGTTATCTATTTGGCAGCTGTCCATCAACTAACATTAATTGAACTTTTTATCTTTTAGCCTTGTCTCCTGATTTATTGACCTCCAGTCAAATGGACTATGATGGGAAGAACTGATCTCCAGGAAGATCTTAGGATCTCTGGGTTGAGGAATTCCCTGACATTATAATACAAGGTAGAATTTGAAAGTGCCATAAGAGATATTATGAAGGGCTTTGGAGTTTCCAGGAGATAGATCACTTCCTTATGGGAACATCAGAGAAGGAGATGATATTTGACCTGGGCTTTGAAGATCAATAGGAGGTGGGCAGTCTGGTCAGGGAGAGAGGACATTCCAAGCAGAGGGAACAGATTTGAACATCTACATAGGCTCTCAGACATAAAGCTAAAATGGACCCTAAGAGTCATTTAGTCTAACCTCCCATCAGTCAACAAGCATTTCTTGTACATCTACTGTGTGCCAAGCATTATCCTTAGGTGCTGTGAATAGAAAAACAAAAATTAAATAGCCCCTGTCCTCAGACAGTCCAATGCAGGAAATCACTTTACAAAATCTTGGACATTTGGGGATCCAGACTTTATGAAACACTTTCAGTGACAAGCAGCTCACTACCTCTCAAGGCAACCTTTCCTGTTGATTACACAGCTATAACTATTAGGACACTTTCAGCTGTTATGCTTTCCCAAAAATACTAGAAGTCTATACTCCCAACATTAAGATAATGCTTAGCACACAGTCTGCTTCTTCAGTCTATACACCCAGGTATTAATGCAACGCTGAGCACACAGTAACTGACTGACAAGTACAGAGTGACTTTGGTCTCATGCAGTACTGAATGGGGCCTTAGCCTGAGAGGTATTCAAAGTGATCTCAGGTGAATGGGGGAGGATAACGCAGCAATATTCCACTACACCTATGTACCACAACTTGGGCTAGGCATTCCACAATCAGTAAGTACCTACTTTGTTTCTAGTTCTTTGCTACCATAGAAGTGCTGATATCAATATTTTGGTGCATATCGGGCCTTTCTTTTTGTCATTGACCTCCAACAGGTATGTATATGCCCTCTGAATACCTGAGTCAAAGGACATGGATATTTTATTCTTCCTTCACATAATTCTAAATTGATTTTTGTAATGGTTAGACCAATGCACGGTGCCATCCATAACAACATGCCTACCTTTACACAATCTTCCAACAATGGCACTCTTGTTGTTCAGTCATTCAGTCTTGTCTGACTCTTCATGACAATGCCATGAATTTCAAAGACACGCTTTACTAACCACATAATTTTCTCAATGGCCTACCCTGTTCCCAGCAACTTTTAGCAGTCCCTGTGTTGGAACAGGGGTCTCTCCAAAGGGCCTCTTTTGGGAGCTGGTGTCAGCCACCTGACAGGATACCACCAACCAAAACCATTGACATGTCATATGCAATGTCAATACTGTCCATGGGGTTTTCTTGGCAAAGATACTGGAGTGGTTTGCCATTTCCTTCTCCAGTAGATTAAGGCAAACAGAAGTTAAGCAATTTGCCCAGGTTCCCACAGCTAGTAAGTGTCTAAGGCTGGATTTGAACTCAGGTCTTTCTGATTCTAGGCCGAGTGCTCTATCCACTGAGCCACCTCTTACTTAATGAATATACATTGGACTGGGAGGCAGGAGAAGTGAGTTCTAGCCCTAGTCCTCCCAATAATTTGCTGTGTGACTTGGGTGAGTCACATTCCCACTTTGAGCTTCAGTTTCCACTATGAAATGAAGGACAAAATGATATCTAAGTTCCCTTCTAGCTGTTATAATCTATGATCCATGATTATTTATCAGGTTGCTTTTCAATAGACAGCTGAGATCAAGACAATGAAGGTGGGACAGCAGATAGGCACCCTTTAATATATTGCAGTGAGGACTCAAAAAATGGAGGCAGGAGAATTTCAAAGACACACTTCACTAACCTCATAATTTTCTCAATGGCCTGCCCTGCTCCCAACAACTTTTAGCAGTCCCTGTGTTGGAGCAGGGGTCTCCCCAAAGGGCCTCTTTTCGGAGCTGGCATTAGCCACCAGACAGGATGCCACCAAGCAGAGATCTTGGGTGGGAATGATCCCACCATTCTCTTTGTGAGACAGGGCTCAGTGATCAATCAGCCATCCAGTTTCTCCTGGACTGCCTGTCACACTCCTAATTATAGCCCTTTGGCTGCTATGCCTCAGGCAGGAAAAAAAGCTCACCCAACGTAACCTGAACCCAAGTGTAACTTGGCTGAACTGTAACATGGGTCAACAATATTCCCGGGGTCAAAAGGTCCCTCCGAAATCCCATCTGTTTTAGTTCTCCTGTGGAACTAGGAAACATACTTTGAACTTGAGATGTCCTGTAGCATTCCTAAATGATTGGTGATGTGTAATGACACCCTACCATGGCCAGCTCAAAATGCCACATTTCTCAGAATTTGGATCTATACGGGTTCCAGCATCAGATGGAGGGGAAGCAAATTCAAATCAGCTGGAAACAGGTCAACCCCTCCAGGCAAAAGGGAAACAAGGAAGAGTTGCCTCCAGCCTATAAAAATGTCCCACTGAGGGCTGGCTCCAGGGTTTATTAAATACCAGGCATTTCGGACCAGTAAAAGACTAAACAAAATGTGTTTTTTCCTCTTTGAACTGATTAAATTCACTCTGAAGAAAGGGGGGTATTATTTATACAAGACAAGCGCCTTCTGCAAGGATTGTCCAAGAAGATGAGTCAATCCGTCTGGCCCCAGACTCCATGTTTCATCTTGCAGAGCTGCAGCCCTTAGGCCATATGCCTGGACAAGAGTGCCATCAGCTTCCCTACAGGCAGACTCTATCAACACTATGATGCTTGGTTTCAGTGAAGACATCCTGAAAAAAAAAAGAGGGCCCTCCCTAGCATGTTCATGTAAGAGTCATGATCCACCTCTCTACTCCACACCATGACTGAGTCACCAATGTCCTGAGTGCCCATGAAATATGAACACAGCAAAGGCTTAACATGAGAGCAAGGGATGTCTCTGCTTTTCCCTTTGTAGCCGTAGCATGGAGCATAGTGTTTTGTACATAACAAGTGCATAATAAATGCTTTTTTTCTTCCTTCATTTGTTTGGGCTGGATAATCTCTGCTATTGTCCAAGTAATTCTCTATTTCTGTTATTAAAATCCAAGCTCTAGAGCACAAATTCTTAACCTGGGGTCCAGAAACTTAGTGGATTTTTTTATATTTTGATAACTGTATTTCAATATAATTGGTTCCTTCCCTTTGTGGTGCTGTTGTTCAGTTGTTTATGGTCATGTCTGACTCTTTGTGATCCTATTTGGAGTTTTCTTGGCAAAGATATTGGAATGGTTTGCCATTTCCTTCTTCAGCTCATTTTTATAGATGAGGAAACTGAGGCAAACAAAGTTAAGTAATTTGCCCAGGGTCACAAAGCTAGTAAGTGTCTGACTCTAAATTTGAACTTAGGAAAATGAGTCTTCCTGACTCTAGGCCCAGCACCCTATCACTGAGCCACCTCACTGCTCTGGTTCCCTTTGTAACACCATCTATATATTTTATTTTATGCATTTGAAATATTATTTTAAGAAAGGATCCATAAGTCTCACCAGAATGCTAGAAAGGTCTATATCAACAATAACCAAAAAAAAGTTAAGAACCCCTTCTGTAGTACACATAATTAGAAGAAATCACATATATATGGCACATTAAGATTTGCCAAGTGCTTTCCTGATGGCTTGTTGGTATTGGTAGTGTATTATTATCTCTATTTTGCAGGTGAGTAAAATGAAGACAAGAGAGGTTAAGGGACTGGCCTAAGGTCACATCATTAGTGTCAGGACCAGGATTCAGACCCAGGCATTCTGGTGGTTTCAAATGCAGCACTCTTTCCACTGCATCATAATTCCTCTACGTAGCACAATTCAACTTAATCATTCTCCTTCCAGAATGTGAATGCTCGAGGCCATAGAAACAGGTAAGCAAAAGCTTTCCAGAAGCCATCCAGCAAGTCAATGGCAGCGCTCAGAAGAAGCTATTGGAGCATTAACCTGCCTCGGTGACCTCAGACCTCAGCTGTGGTCCCAGCCTCTGAGAAAGGACAACGATGAGAATTAGTCTGAGCCAAGTAGGGTAATTGAGGTGAGTCACGCTAACAAGACAGAGATAAATCTGCAACTGATTACTAGGTTTTCTTCTCCATTAATTGTCAGAGACAAAGGGATGTTTGATCTTTAATGTCTTTCTCTCGTTAAAGCCTTCCTCATTGCAGCACATTTTCAGAGGCTGGAGCCAGTTATTGGGAATAGGGCACAGCAGCCGATGGCCAGCAAGCTAATTTCTTTCAGGTGTCCCTGTGCCAAGTTAGCCCAAGGCCTTGTGTGGAGCCAACATCTGTTTCCCAAGTGGCATCACTGTCATGGCTGACATGGGGGTCTGGGAGAAGACATCATCTATGGAACTTTAGAAATACAGTTCTCCCTCCAGTTCCTATTTCAGGATGTAGATGATAGATAACTTTCAACTGTCTGCAAATGGAAGCTTCATGGTAATTTTTTAATATCCCTGATGCACAACTGTTCTTGGCATGCTTTCCCCCTCCCTAGAACCATTTAGTGTGTGCTGAGGAAATACAACCCCATTAATGTTCATAGGATGTGAAGTGGATGTAGATCAAGAGAGAGAGAGAGCCTTAGTTCTAGGTCTACCATTAACCAACTCTGTAATCTTGTATGACTTGGTTCTAGCCCTTGGTTTCCTCACCTATAAAACAATCATAGAGTTTTGGCAGTGGAAGGAATATACAGGGTCACTTAGTTCAATTTTTAGCCAAAGTACAAGGCCCCTTTATAATACTGCCACCAAATTATTGACAAGCATTTACTTAAAGACTTCTAATGATATGAGAGGGTCACATCTTAACTCTCATCATTAAGGCACCCCAAAAAGACTGCATGGTGTGGTGGACAGAGAACTTGGAATCAAGGAAGCTTGGGTTCAGATACTTACTAGTTATGTGTCTCTGGGCAAATCACTTTTCTTCTGTGTACCCCAGTTTTCCCACTCATAAAATATGGAGGTTGGACTTGATGGCCTTTCAATTGCTTTCCATCAACACAATGAGGATAACACAAGATTTAGCAGCTTCTACATTAAGGGACCACAGGGCATGCAATATAATATTCCAGAGGGCAAAGGAGATAGGACTACAACCAAGAATCACCTACCCAGCAAAACTGAGTATAATCCTTCAGGGGAAAAATGGTCATTCAATGAAATAGGTGACTTTCAAGCATTCCTGAGGAAAAGACCAGAGCTGAATATAAAATTTGACTTTCAAACACAAGACTCAAGTGAAACATGGAAGAGGTAAACAGGAAAGAGAAGTCATAAGAGACATTAAAGTTGAACTGTTTACATTCCCGCAGGGAAAGATGATATTTGTAACTCATGAGTCCTTTGTCACCATTAGGGTAGTGAGAGGGAAAAAAATTATATGTATGTATGCATAGATAGAAGGCACAGGATGAGTTGAAGATGAAGGGGTGATGATATCTGGAAAATAAAGTTAAGGGGTGAGAGAGGATTATACTGGGAGAAGGAGAAAGGGAGAAGTAGAATGGGGTAAATTATCTTGCATGAAATAGACAAGAAAAGACTTTTACAGTGGAGGGGAAATGGGGGATGGTGAAAGGAAATGAGTGAATCTTGTTCTCATAGGATTTGGCTTAAGGAGGGAATAACAAACACAATAGGGTATGGAAATCTATCTTACCCTACAGGAAAATAATGAGAGAGCAGGGGATTGATAGAGGGGAGGGCATATTGGGGGAGGGGATAATCAAAAGCAAACACTTCTGAGGAGGGACAGGGTCAAAAGAGAGAATAGAATAAAGGGGGTAGGATAGGATGAAGGGAAATATACTTAGTTTTTCATAGCAGGACTACTACGGAAGTGTTTTGCATGACTACACATCTATAACCTATATTGAGATAGATGATAGATACAGACAGATAAATAATAGAGACAGACAGACAGATAGAAAGAAAGCAAGGAAGAAAGAAGGAAGGAAGGAAGGAAAGAAGGAAGGAAGGAAGGAAGGAAGGAAGGAAGGAAGGAAGAAAGGAAGGAAGGAAGAAAAAGAAAGAAAAAGAAAGAAGAAAGAAAGAAAGAAAGAAAGAAAGAAAGAAAGAAAGAAAGAAAGAAAGAAAGAAAGATCTCAATCAATAAGCATTTACTATTTTCCAGGAACTGTGGTAAGTGTTGGGGATACAAACAAAACCAAAGGCCATCTCTGCCTTCAAGGAGCTTACATTCTAATGGGGAAGGCAACATATATAAATAAGCACATAGAAGAGAAATACAGAATAGAATGAAAGTTAGCTTTAGAAGGGGAAGTACTACCAACTTCTGAGAGGGCATGTGTGTGTGTGTGTGTATGTTTTTAAAGTCTTGGATGAGTGATGTATGTAGAAGAATGCTGAACTGGACCCAGAACTGAGAAGAAGAGAGTAGAGACTGGGTCATGTAATTTTTTAAGTTTGATTGTTGCTTTTTTTGAATACTATAATCATTTCCTCCTTAAATCAGCTGTCCTTTATAAAAAAAAAATTTAAGCAAAATCAACCTAAACAATGACTATGTCTAACAACATATACCACATTCCCTACCTGTAGCTATACACCTCTCTATTAAGTATAAAAAGATGCAATTCATCACAGTTCATCAGAGTTTCCCACTATGTATGTATCAGACATGGTTCTAGAAATGTTAGCTACAGGAAGAAGAAAATAATTTGTTAAGGTAATTGGGGTTAAGTGACTTGCCCAGGGTCACACAGTTAGTAAGTGTCAAATGTTTGGTCTGAGGTCAGATTTGACCTCAGATCCTCCTGATTTCAGGGCCGGTGCTCTATCCACTGCGCCACCTACTGCCCCAAGAAAACAAAATTGAAGGTATGAACAACAACAAAGAAGGGATATGATTATGCCTATTCATAAAGAACATGATAATTTACTTAGAAAACTCCACAGAATAAATGAAGAAACTAATTTAGATGATTAAGAATTTCAATAAATTAACAAAATATAAAATAAACCCACAAAATAATTAGCACTTATATGCAGTACTAGCAAAGACCAGCAGGAAAAAAGAAAAGAAAATCCATTCAAAATAACTGCAAAATGCACAAAATATCTAGGTGTTAGCCTACAAACACAAAGATCTAAAAATAATGCTTTTTTAGAAATTGGAGAGATTTTAAGTGCTTATTGTTGGATCACGTCAATACAATTAACATGACAATACTACCTAAATTACCCTCTATTTAAATCTAAACCACTCAAAATACTAAAAGATAATTTATAAAAAGAGACAAAATAATAGCTCTCATTTGGAAAAATAAAAAGTCTAAAATCTGAAAGGAAATTGAAAAAAAAAGAAGGGAAGCATCGTATTACCAGATTTAAGCTATGTTATGAAGGAATACAGGCAATCCTCAATGTTTGCCTGTTTAACTTTTCATGACTTCAAGCATTCGGGTGATGTTGTTAGTAAGCTCATTTTCATTTTCACATTAGTAATAGCACACAATCTTAGCTATGCATAATAGAGAAAAAAATAATTGTACCACTCATAGTTTCCAAGCTTGAAGGATGGCTTTGCATAATTGACCAGCTGGCCAGAGACACCAAGGCTGCCGATCCCATCATCATTTGCAGCCTCAAAGTTAACTATAACTTGCTTCTGCTATGCTGCCATACTTTGAGACCCTTCGGGATCTCCAACCATGCATGAAGCAGACATTGCTGAAGGATTATTTCAAGCTGGTGCATCCTTCCAATCTCCAACACCATCTACCAACCATGAAGGACAGAATGTCAGAAGTGATGTCTGATGTCAAGATCTTGGCAGCCTTCCAACAACAACTCAGGTCCCAGCAACCTCTCTCTCCCTTGGGTTTCAGAGGGCAGCCAAAGTATGAAGGTTTACAACAGTATGGCATACAGTACAACACCGTCATACCACCATATGACATAGTGCAAGGTAAGATCAGATTAAAAAAATGCTTTGGTTTTTAAGAATTATATTTGCTCAACAGTATTTATGGTATAGATTTCATGTGTTATGAAAAGTTAATATTGTATGAAAACAATGGGTTTTTTAATTGATATATTAACACAAGAAGTCACAGATTTCCAGTGAATTACTAGTGAGAAAAATGCTTTGCATGTTACCAGATTTATTTGTCTACTGCATTTGATGAGTCATTTCATAGTACTATATTAGGAAAAGTGTGTATTATCTGAATTAATGTTTTGTTATAAAGAATTCTATGGAAAATAGTGTATTTCCAATAAGCTCCAGCTAAAGATGATAGTTTTTGATGGCTACAGGAACCTAACCCCATATTTCCCATAAGTTCAATGTATCAACGTTTATGTTGGTTTTTTTTTTTTACTTTCACTCCATTTTCTAGGAACATCACCCCTCTGAAAGTTGAAAATTGATTGTAGTTCTTTGAGCTATTTAGTACTGATAGACAATGGGGCTACAATTTGGTCCAAATTTACTGGGAAACAATTTGGCATTATGTGAGTAAAGTGACTAAATAATCCATACTCTTCAACTCATTGGTCTCATTAGTGGCCACACACCCAAATGATGTCAAGAACTGAGGAGGAGTCTGATTTGTACCAAAATATTCATAGCAGGACTTTTTTGTAGTGGTCAATAAATGGATACGAAGTAGATGCCTGCCAATTAGATAATGACTAAATAAATTGTGGAAATTGTGGTAAAGAAATATAATTGAATATAATTATGCAGTAAGAAATGATAAATACAAGAAATTCAGACACATTGGAAGATTTATATTAACTGATGCAAAAAGAAACAAGTAGTACCAAAAGGAAAAGTGACTGCAACAGTGTAAATAAAAAGATTATTAAGAGGAAATCAAACTCTGAGTAATTAAAAAAATCAAGAATCATCCTTAAGAACAGATAATAAAATGTACTTCCCTATTTTCAACTAAAGATATGGGAGACTACAAGGACAGAATATTACATACATTGTCAAAATTAATCATTCTATCAGTTGTTTTGGTTTAACTAATTTTCTTTGTTAGAAAAATAAGAATTCATGGAGTTGGGGGGTTGAGGTTAATGGTTTACTTTGATATGAAATCAAAAGGTTTCACTAAAACTTACTTTTATAAGATTAATCCAGGTTTGACTGACTTTTTACTATTTTTGTTTATAGTGTCATAATAATTTTGTACATTATTCTTTTTCTGCTTATTCTGTATCAGTTTTAACAAGTGTTTCTGTATTTCTATTTTCTAGCTACCACTTCTAACAACACAATAATATTCAATTACATTCATAATACCACAATTTGTCCAACCATTCTTCAATCCATGAACATCTACTTTGTCTTCAGGTTTTTTTCCTTCCACAAAAATTACTACTATAAATTGAAATGACATGTGGTTTTGAATGTTTTTATTTTTGATATGGTTAGTTATATTGGTTATTTTTCTAATGTTGAACCATCCTTGCAAACCTGGTATAAATTTTACTTAGTCATAATTAATGATTCCTAGGAAAAATCACTGTACTCTGACAGTTTTTGTTTAAAATTTTTCAGTTAATATTTATTAATGATATTGGCCTATAGTTTTCTTTCTGTTTTTTATCTTTTCTTGGTTTAAGTATTAGGACTATATTTGCCTCATAACAAGGTTCTGGTAGGGTACTTTCTCAATTTTTGAGAATAATTTCTGAAGTATGGGTACTAAATGTTCTTTAAAAATTTGATAGGGTTCTCCTGTGAATCCATCAGGAACAGGGCTTTTTTCCTTTAGTAACTCCTTTACAGCTAAATATAATCCCTTTTCTAAGTTTGGATTATTGTAGATCTTATCTGGTCTTCTTGTAGTTTCAGTATTTTATATTTTGGAAGGCATTTATCTATTTCTTTTGTGCTCTTAGTTTTGTTAGTATATAACTGTATAATATATTTTGATTATTTTATCTCTTCTGGTTTTATTGTGCTTATTTACTATTTGATGATTTGATTTCCTGCTCTCTTCTTTTTAATCAGATTAGCCAAAGGTTTATCAATTTTATTAGTCTTTTTAAACAGCTAGCTTTTTAATTTAATTAGTCATTTCTATGGTCTTTTTGTTTCCAATTTATCTATTTCCCCTCTAGTTTTTAATACCTCCCTTTGGTGCTTATTTTGGATTGCCTATTTGTTGGCTTTTAAATTTTTTAAAATGTATATTGAATTCATCAATCCTTTCTTTTTCTACTTTGTTAATGTTTATTTTATAGTGATATAATTTTTCCCCCGAGGACTGCTTTAACTGCATCTTAGACATTTTGGTATATTGTTTCATCCTTATAATTTTATTTTACATATTATTAACTCTTTCTATGATTTGCTTTTTTACCCACTCATTATTTTTAGGATTTCATTATTAAGTGTTCATTTTGGTCAGTCTCTTTTATTTGTGATCCCTACACTGATTATTATTTTTATTGTATTATGTTCTGCAAAAGATGTATTAACTATTTCTGTTCTTTCACATTTGTTTGCAGTTATCTCTATTCCCTAGTATATTGTCAATTTTTGTAACAGTTCCATATGGTGTTGAGATATATGTATATTCTTTTGCACTTCTGTTTAGGAGATGCCATTTAACTCTATTTTCTTCAGTAATTTGTTTAGTTTCCTATTTTCCCTTTTGTTCATCTTTCTGTTAGACTTATCCAAAACTGAGAGAGGGATATTGAAGTCCTATCATTGTTGTGGAGGCAGCTAGACAGCTCAGTGGACAGAGCACTGGGTCTGGAATCAGGAAGAACTGTGCTCAAATCTGGCCTCAGTGACCGTGGACAAGTTCCTTAATTTCTGTTTGCCTTAATCTACTGGAGAAGGACATGGTAAACTGCTCCAGTATCTCTGCCAAGAAATTTGCCAAGAAAATTATATGGACAATATGGTCCACAGGGTCACAAGGAGTCAGACATGAATGAACAAACAACAAACCACTGTTGTGTTATTGTCTATGTCTTCTTTAGCTCAGTTAATGTTTCCTTTATGAATTTGGATGCTTAAGGCATTTGGAGTGTATAGGTTAATTACTGATATTGGTTTGTTTTCTACAATTCCTTTCACAAAATGTAGTCTCTTTGTTTATCCCTATTTACTTTTTGAATGAGATCCATGAACCAATGTTGGTCTCCCAGCACTGGCTCTGTCTCCCATGCCTGGGATGCTCACCCTCCTCACTTCTTGGAATTCCCTGGTTTTCTCAAGGACCCAGCTCAAACTGAACTCTCTGTAGGAGTTCTGACCTAGTCCCCAGGGTTAGTGCCTTCCCCTCTTGCACCACTTGTACCTTGTATCATTTTTACATGTACGTATTTTCTCCCATTGGAAAATAAGATCCTTGAGAAGATGAACTGTTTCATCTTTGTATCTCCAGTGCCTAACACATAATAGGTACCTAATAAATGCTTGATTGATTGTTTTTCTCTGATACAAATGATCGTGGTGTTAAAAAAAAAAGGGCATCAATAAAATTTCTCAAAAAGTAGCAATTAATTATAATGATTATATACAAATTCATAAAATCTAAATTGGTTGATGTATCTCCATATCATAGGCAGCTAGATGGCACAGTGAATAGAGTACTGGCCCTGGAGTCAGAAGGACCTGAGTTCAAATCCAACCTCAGACATTTATTAACTGTACGACCATGGGTAAGTCACTTAACCCTGTTTTCTTTAGTTCCTCATTTCTCAAATGAGCTGGGTAAAGAAATGACAAACTACTCTAGTATCTCGGCTAAGAAAAGCCCAAATGGGGTCACAGAGGGTCCAACATAATTAGAAAGCATCAACACCAAAAATCTCCATAATCAGTCTTAGACCTCTCCCCCTTTTCTGCCTCATTGTGATCCACTTCATAGCCAAAGTTCCATTTCCAGAGCCTCCTGATCCTCCCATGCTTCCCTTCTATATCTCACTAGGGTGTTTTGAGCATCAAAAGGGACAGTCTTGATTTGAGCAACAAAGCAGATGATGGATGGGAGAGTGTTTTCTAAGCTATAAAGATGGATATTTAGCTTGATGACAGGACTTAAAGAAGTGTCTTCAAATATTTAAAGGCTATGTCAATTGGAGAATAGCTGGACAAGTTGTGGTATGTGAATGTAATGGAATACTATTGTACTAGAAGAAATGACGAGCAGGCAGATTTCAGAAAAAACTTTGAAAGACTTATATGAACCGATGCAAAGTGAAGTGAGCAGAGCCAGGAGAACATTGTACACAGTAACAGCAATATTGTACAATGATCAACTGTGGATGACTTAGCCATACAATGATCCAAGACAATTCTGATGGACTTATGATGAAAAATGCTATCTACCTCCAGAGAAAGAACTGATAAGAGTCTGAATGAAGATCAAAGGTAGTAAGTGTCTGAGGCCAGATTTAAATATAGGTCTTTCTGACTGCAGGTCCAGTGTTCTATCTAACACCTAGCTGACACCTAGATGGAGTGAAACTATCTAAGAAAGCTGGGATGCTCAAAAACCACACACACACACACACACACACACACACACACAACACACACACACACCACACCACCACCACCACCACCACCACCACCACCACCACACCACCACCAAAGAAAAGAATGGCTAAAAAAAACACACATGCACAAAATGAAAACCAAACAAAGTTGATTTGGGGAAAGCTTTCATACTTGCTCTAGTGCCAGGATGATTAGCTGGTGTTTTAAGCGGTAGTGATAGAAAAAGTCATCATGCAAAACATGCCAAGAAATGTCTCTAGATAGGTAAATCATGCATACAAAGGAATTAAGTAAGACTTGTCAATGTTAAGAAAATCACAAGACCAAATAAAATACTATCTTAAAGAAAATTGAAAATCAGTTGAGGAAATTAAGTTCAGAGATAGGAGAGAGAAATGAATTAAGAAAATGTCTAATGTGAAGAATACGAAAGAAAAAACCCTAAGAAATCTAAACATCATATAGCCAGTCAGGGAAGAGAAAACAGTTAATGTTTTTTGAATGCATTCTCAGTTCCAGCTAGGCAGGCAGTCAAAAGGTACTTCTTCTTCACATAGTAAGCAGACCAGAACTAATACCTACATATGTTCTGAAATCTGGTGGGGATCTTATCAGCAGAACACACTGAGCATGCTCAAAAAGATTGGGTTCATTTGCTAGTCCTGGTTCCCTGGTACAGTAGAAATAACACATAGCTGACTTTCTACAGTGCAATGATCAAATAGACTGTCTTGTGAGGTATTGAGATCCTCATCACTGTATGTGTTCAAGCAGAGGCAATAAGACCATTTGTCAGGAATGCTATGGTTATGAATTATGTGTCACATAATGACTACTCACATAGTTTGAGCCCCCAAAGAAAACCTCAAGATTTGCAAAGCTTAATCCACAACAACCCTGTTAGATGCAATTATATGTGTTAGCACAATTATGACTATCCTCATTTTACAGATGAGGAAGCTAAGTGTCAGAGAGGCTGAGTGACTTGCTCATGTATCACACAATAAGTGACAGAGCAGAAAATTGAATTCAAGTCTCCTCTTTTCCATAAAGCATTCTGAGTCAGAATAGATGAAGTCTGAGTTTTTTTTCTCCACCCTGAAAATCTGTGATACAGAAGTATCACACAATTCAAAGTCATCTTGACTTTTCTTTAATCCCTCTCTCTCTCTATTTCCTTTTGTTATTCTCTGCTTCCTGACATTGACACAAACAATTGAGAGTTGATCACATTGTGCCTAATTCTTGGAAGCAGAGGGGAAGATCAACTGGGTGTTCTGTGGATATGTCTTGCTGGTAAGATTTAATAAAACATCTTCACTAATTCAATTAAGTTTAATGAAATTTTATTAAATATCTACCATGTGCAAGATAATATGCTTGAATCTACGGATACGAAAACTGATAAAACACAGGATTTGCTTTCAAGAAGTTTATAATATAATAGAGGAAGGGACTAGTATGCAAATAACTATGATACAAGGGAGAGTTTTATTAATGACAAGGAGAAATCCAGGCAAAACTCTATGAGAAATTTGAAGAGGAATAAAGAGTGCTTTTACCTGAGAGTAATCAAGGTAGGTTTCATGGAGGATGTGGCAACTGTGTTAGGACTTGAAGCAAAGGAGGAACCTCATCATATGGAGACAGAAGGAACCATTCTTGGAATGGAGCATGGTATGAGCAAGGAATGGACAGAGGAGAGAACAAAATGAGAATGGGAAAGAGAAACTAGTTTGGTTTTGCCATGACAAAGACTATATGAAGAGGAGGAGTATGAGCTAAGGGTGGACAAGTATGATGGAGTCAAATTGTGAAGGGCCTTGAATGACAGAATTAGATATTTATATTTTATTTAGTAGACAATGAGAAGATATGGAAGTTTTTTAAGTAGAGGAAATGTAATGATAAGAACATTTCCACAGAGTCAGAAGACCTAGGTTTTAATCCCAGCTTCAATACTTTTTAGCTTTGTAACTTTGGGCAAGTTACATAGATTCAAAATGGGGATTATAACACATACATGAGACACAGCAGAGCAACATAGCTTCTTAGAGCTAAAAAGGATATTAATTTTTTGGCTAGGCAATGGGGTTAAGTGACTTGCCCAGGGTCACACAGCTAGTAAGTGTTATGTGTCTGAGGCCAGATTTGAACTCAGGTCTTCCTGAATCCAGGGCCGGTGCTCTATCCACTGCACCACCTAGCTGCCCCTTAAAAAGGATATTAATGATCATTTCATCTAGTACATTCATTTTTTGTAGTAAGAAACTGAGACCCAGAGACATTGTGACTTGCGTCCCTTTTCAAAGGTGAAGGATCTCAAAGTTTGCCACAGTTTATATCTCTAAGACTTAATGAGATATAATCCACCTTCCAATTTCCCACCCCTTGTCCATCTCAATGATGTTTGATTATTTTCTGAGACATAATCCACCTTCCAATTTCCCACCCTTAGATCATCTCAATTAACGACTAGTTTGATTATTTTCATCTTAGACCTGTCAGACATCCTTAAGTCCTCATGATGATTTTCTATTGGACTGTTTATATCTGATTTAAACCAAGTCTAGGTCAAGGTGACATTTTGTTATCTTTTCAAGATTGTGCTTTTAAGAAACCAATGCCAGCAATCTTTTATCCCAGGAAGTTTCCCATATATACCTTAATCCCCAAATTTATCTAAGAAGAAAAGCGATTTTTTAAAAAAAAATAGTAAAGCATTGTATAAAAAGGATGATGCTATCAGTTAGATAGATTAGAAAGAAAACTTGAGAATAGTGATGAAAATAACTAAAGGGCAATCATAGATTTAGGGCTGAAAGTGACCTTACAGGTCATCTAGTTCACCCCTCTCATTTTACATTTCCTCATTATGAAGAAACTGAGGCCCAGAGAAAGTAGGTGATTTGGCTAAAGTCACACAGGTAGTAAGTGTCAGAGCCAGAGTTTGAACTCACCTTGTGGCTTCAGGTTTAGGGCTTTCTCCATTGTACCTAACCTTAAACCTAAGGTAGAAAGACCAATTATAAGTCTAATACAATCATCTATGACAGTCAATATGGCATAGTGGAGAGACAGGTGATCTTAGAGCCAGGAAGACCCAGGTTCAAGTTCTACTTCTGACACATCTTGGCAAGGTAACCCTAGCCAAATCAGTTAACCTTTCAGTGCCCTAGGCAGCTAACTGTCTAAGACTGTAGGTCACAGAAAAGGTGTTGACCTACATCTGTAGAGATTCCTTATTCAAGAGCTCCCCCTATAAATGAAATCACATGTCCAATCCTTATCCTCCAATGATCTAGGTGAGAAGAGACTACGCTTTTTCTCTATTCTGGGTGGTCGATACCACTGAAGAAAACCAGAGTTAAAGAGAATCTTGTTATTGGGAGAGGGAGGAGAATGTTGTTATTGGGAGAGGTAAAAAGACACAACAGACAGCCATGTCCTGTATTAGTCATGGAGAGCTTTGGACTTCAGGTGAGTGTGAAAGAGGAATATGAAAGAAATCACCCAGAAATTTCCCCATGCCCTAAGCCAGGAGAGGCAGGGGAAAGCCAAGGCTCCATTTTTTGAGAGCACCACATGCCCCGCCTCATTTAGGTAAGATGTTCAGTTCCAATTTATTCCATGTCAAGTGATGTTTGGAAACTACATTTGACTCACTGAAGTAACAAGAACCAGATTTTCAAGGTACCTCCCTTGTCAGAAGCAAACACAGCCTCCTCCTCCAAATAAGAACTGAAATCCCCAACCCCACACACAGCACCAAAGCTGCTGCCTTAGCAGGATTTGACAAGGCTAATTTGAAGCCTAGAGTCTTTTGAGAAAAAGTGACTAAAATAAAGCCAAACATGGAGCTATCATACATCAACTGTACACCACAGATCTCCCAGGCCAGCCACAATTCCAGGAAAAGAGAGGATATATGTCCTAAAAGGCTTTGAGGGCTGGTGGTGGCGGGGGGAGAAGGAATATTCTTTTGTAAGATCATGTCTTCTAAGCTGAGGTTCAGAAAATAAGGGACATAATAGAGGCCATAATATGACCTCTACCTAACAATAATAGTTGGTATTATATAGTGCTTTAAAGTTTACAAATTCTTGTTTCATTTGATCCATATGAAAGGTGCTTTTATTTTCCCCAATCTTCCAGGTAAGGAAACTTAATGTTAATCTGACTTTTAATATGTAGAATAGTGGGGCAGCTAGGTGGTATAGTGGATAGAGCACTGGCCCTGAAGTCAGAAGGACTTGAGTTCAAATCTGGCCTCAGACCAAATACTTGACACTTAATAGCTGTGTGACCCTGAGCAAGTCACTTAACCCCAATTGCCTAAAATAAAATGTGGAGTGTACCTACCTTTTTACACCTAGCCTTAAGTCTTTACTTTTGACCACTTACTGTAGCCTGGGGAGCTAAGTAGATAAATAGAGCATTTATTCTCTGCTTTTTATGTGGCAAGCACTGTGCTAAATACAAGCAAACAAGACAGAGCTTACATTCTAAAGGGGGAAAACAATACATAAGAGGAAACTGGAAAAGCATGCCTGCAGAGGCATGGTGAGGAGATGGCCAGGACATTATGTGGAGGCCTGGTTCCAAGTAAGATAAAATAAAAGCTCTTCAATCTGAGTTAGGGCTCTAGGGGTAGGGTCCAATTTTCCAGAAATGAAGAAGAGCAAAGAGGAGGATGGCCGAGTATATTAGTGGGATAGATATAATTGGTCCCCATACCTCTAAAAGTCTTTCTTGCCTTCATAGCATGAGCCTGTGTCAGATGGGGATCCACTCACAGTGCTCACCAAGAAGGGATGGGTGAGAGGACTAGATAGAGAAAGACTTGTATGTGTATTCTACAGATCTCATTCATTCATTCATTCATTTGTTCAACAGACACCTGGTAAGCACTTATGCTTAATACTATACTCCATATTGAGAGAGAAACAAAATTTAGATAAGACACAGTTATAATGTAGCAGGGAAACAATGCACAGATACAAATAAAATATATAATATAAAAGTACAGTAGACACAAAAGAAAGGGCTAGCATCGTAAGGCAGGTAGGTGGCGCCATAGTGCACAGAGTGCCAGGCCTGGAGTCAGGAAGACTCATCTTCCTGAGTTCAAACATGGCCTCAGACACTTACTAGCTGTGTGATTCCAGGAAAGTCACTTAACCCTGTTTGCCTCAGTTTCCTCATCGGTAAAATGAGCTGGAAAAGGAAATGACAAACCATTCCAGCACCTCTGCCAAGAAAACCTCAAATGGGGTCATGGAGAATTGGCCACAACTGAACCACAACAAGGGAACTGAGGGGAAAGGTCATTACCAACAGGGTAGATCAAGGAAGGTTACGTAGGGAAGGTAGTGTTTGAGTTTAGCTTTAAAGGGTAGGGAGGAATTCATCAATTGAAGAACAAGAGGGACAGCATTCTCAGCATGTGGACAAAGGCAACAGAGGCACGAGAGTGAAGCATATATTTGGGAGGCAGAGAGTAGCTCTTCTGGATTACTGCTTCATCTTTGACCTTGGGTAAGTCATGTCACCTTCCTGGACCTCAGTTTCCTCATCTGCAAAAGGGGGATAGGATAGGAGGAGGTTAACTAGATGACCTCTGAGGTCCCTTCAAGTTCTAAATCCTAATTTTAAGTCCTATGATCTTGTGAAGGGGTTGGATAAGTTGACTTCTAAGATTCCTTCCAGTTCTAAATTTATGATCTGATGATCCAATCCATAAATCCTCAGCAAAGAATCCACCCAATTCTTTATAGGTCTTTCTCTGTTCTTTTAATATTTTGTGGTTGCCAGTATAAGCCATCCTTCTGTTATCCATATTTTCATTGGATGACTGGGCCATCTTCTTTTTAAGTCAATGCACAACCCCCTGGGGCTGTGTGACCTTAGACAAGTCACTTAAACTTTCTGAGGATACAATGGAACAAGCCAGGGTCTCAAGAAACAGAAACTGAACATGAACTTTTAGTGATATACACATTGTTGGAGGTACATTCACAGAAGGATCCAAGGATGCATTTTACAAGTCTCTTATGTCCCAGCAGTCCATCTCAACCTCCAAGGGTCATGCTTTCTATTTCCGTGACTTTTAGAAATTTATTTAAACTCTACTGGCCTCAGTTTCTTCATCTGTAACATAAAACAGTTATAGACCTGTTCAAAGCTTCAGGCTGGTGCCATATGACCCCAGAGGTTAGGGATAGCACTGTTTTACATTCAGAAGGGCAAAGGGAGCTAGAGCTTTTTTTAAGTGCATCTCTCTGGGGTAAGTAGCGCTCTACCCCTTAAAATATATAAAAAAGTGTGATGATGGTGTTAGAATGGCAATTATGAGTCAATATTTTATGCCACCCCTCTTGCAAGTCATCACTGATCATGGTTTTGGAGTTAGGAAAACCTCTGTTCAAATCCCACCTTGGACGCTTACTAATTGGATAGCCTTTGGCGAGGCACTTATTTCCTTGTGCCTCAGTTTCCACATTTGTAATGAGGGTGCAGGGTAAGCCCTATGGACCTCATAGGCCCCATCCATCTCTAAATCTATGATCCTGTGATTTTTCCATCCTGAATTTGGGAAGCAGGATCTGATGAAAAATCAAAGAATGCTTTCCCTGTACTATCAAGTCCCCATGCGGGGCTCTTTTGTTGAGCTTCACATTGCTCTTCCTTGTTGACACCCACACTGGATAGTGTTTCAGTGCCAATGTCTGGAGTACTGTAAAGGCCCAAAGATTCTGGTTCACTGATTCACCAATCATTGGCTATGCTTGAGATAATATCATGTGAAAAAGGCTTCTCAGGCTTCTGAGCAGCTTCACGGTCTCCTTACAGGCTCACCCCCACTAATCATCAGTGAGGATTTATTCATTTCAACACTTTCAAGGGATTACTATCTAGGTCAGGGCACAGAACTGTCTGCCACTAGGGTTTCAGCTTCCAGACAGATGGCATAGCTTGTGATTTAACAGCAAATCCCATAGAGGTAAACATCTGTATCCTGAAATCTGAGAGAGATTGATTGTAAAACACAGTTCTCACTAAATGGGTGGTGTGTACTAGTTTGCCTTGGCATGTGTTAGCCAGAATCCATACAAGTAAATGCACACCCAATAGATTTGCTTGATGAGGTTGGAGGGACGTAATGTATCTCCCCATGTCTGGCAAGTCTAATACTGTCAAGCTCTGAACTAGTTCCAAAAAGTTAAGTGCCATACCTAGAGTCAGTTAAGTAGGAGTATTGGCACTTAATGACCCTCAATGGATACCCTTCTACCAAAAATTCTGCTCCCATACCTCTCTGTCCTGTACAGATGATCCTATTTTCTCAAAGGCTGTGCCATGACAGATTCTACCAAGCTTCTATGAAGCTAGAAAGACTTTCAACTGTGGTATAAGTATTCATGCTCAAAATAATGACCCAGAGGAACGAAGAGATCCTTGAGTGCCTTGTCAATCATCCAATGTAGATTTCATTCCTTTCAGTATCATCTTAGGGCTAAGTTTATTTAATTGTGATATAATTCTTAGAGAACTAGCCACCTGGAGATAGACTTTATGATAACTAAATTAACCGGAAAATTCAGTTAATCAGAAAAACCCTATTCTGTAGTTATTCCATAAACCAGAGTTTACTGAGTCCAGCCAATGAGACTAGAATAGAAAGGAGAAATTATAACTCATTCTCCTTTTTTTCTTGGTATGACCACATTTTTGAATCTGGGTTCTTATTTTCCCTTCTTTAGGGCCATGGAGTTATCAAGCATCCAAAGAGTTGCATGTCTTTTTCCCATAGTTGCCTCTGCCATACATCAGACAGAACAACATGCAGCAAAATGTGCAAACTTTAGAATGAAAAGAGAATGGAAGTCAGAGTATGTGGTTTGAATCCTGGCTTGGCCAATTACTACCTGTATGATTTCAAGCAAAGTGCTTTGCATCTTTGGGTCTCAGTTTCCTCATATGTAAAATTGAGGGTGTTGGATTAGATGACTTCTAAGCTCTAAAGATCATAAAATATTATAGTAGGAAACATCTGATATTTCTTGGCTAGTAGAACTCCACTAGCTGTACTGAGACATCCATTAATTAATGATAATGCAATAACGATACTCAGTGCCTATCCTCTTGAGCCTGTCCACTGGCTGCATGGTGTGAAGAGAGCATGAGACTTTCTCCACACAAGAATTAGAGAAGTGGGGTGGGCTGAAAGTCACTCCCACATCTTCTGGCAAGAAATCAACTGTCCTAGGTTAAACCTCTACCATGATGCCCTCAGTGCATAAGGCCATCCAACTGAGGTTTGATTAAAATTCCCAAAAGTTCCTTTCTAGACAGGAACACAAAAATTTTCTAGAGGTCTCTGTGCCATAGAAGATCCCTTTAGATGGCTAAACAAATTTTCTCAGAGTCCTTATTCCAGAGAACACCCAAAATTTCTCCCAGTAGGTCTCTGCTACTACAAAAACAAAGAAACAGGATTAAAACTCACCCAATAGGACAACTAGGTTCAGAAAGAGAAAACACAAAACAAGGTCAAAAAAGTCCCAAAGATTAGTGAGGCTCCCACACTTTGGGATGTTATTTTCAGATGTTCCCACTAATTTCTAGGCACACTGGCAAACCTAACTCAATGAACTTGCAAAATATAAGGATCTTGTAATAAGGCAAATAGTCCAGTTTTGTTTAAATACAAAAAGAAAAACATGAACACTTCTCAACAGGCAACAGCAGTCTAGACATAAAAACTTCACATTTTTCATATTAGAGAAATCAGTACTTATTTAAGATTCAGTGATACAGAAAATCTCATTATTTAAAAACTAAATGACTCAACAAATGCAAAATTTACAAAATCACCTCAAATGGAGCTGAACAGAAAGGGAACATACACCAGAAAAATCAAATGTACGATTACAACCTTTTCTTAAATCTCTAGATCCAGTCAACTCTGTCTTCCAAAATTTTAAATCCCAGTTGGAGAATATTTCCAGGTATTCCCACAAATGTGAAAGACCTGGTTTTATCCCAGATGAGGTCCCACCTGTTAAATGTACATTCTGGCCTTCACTCCCAGAAACAGGCTCTTTACTATCACGAAAGGGTTCCCTGAATCTTGGATTGATGTGTCTTTCCTCTACTGCTACTAGCTTGAGGCTATAATGGTTAAATTCCCCCTATTTTTAGGGGCCTGTTACTAGTACCCTAATTCAATTTAACCACTTTAACATCCATTTGCTTTTACAAAACAGCTATTTACTCCAAAGATGTAGCAAGAGCAAAGTATAACTATTTCCTGCAATGTGCCTCTGAGACATACTCTCCTATATACTACCTTAGTCTCTGATGGAGTAGGCTTAAAACTTAGTCTGGCTCCTCCATAGCAATAGTTCCACCAAGTCCATGTGCCAAGGCAGCATTGCTATTTTCACCTTTTTCTGGTATGGATCCAGAAGGTCATTACCAAAACTTACTTGTTCTCTGGGATTCATGAGGAGGGCTGGCTACAATGCATGGCCTGGGACCCAGGGTCAAGAGCTATGAGAAGTCAGAAGGCCCTCACGACAACTGTTTGAATGTAGTAGGTTATGAGGCTCCACTCCCTTCACCTAGAACATAAAACAAACAAAATAACAACAACAAAATGAAAAGGAAGAAATAAAACGATAGGCCTATTTCTCAGAGACATATTGATTCAGGGGAAAGAAGGTGTTGAGCCTCTTCTCCTTACTTCATAGTCTTTCACTGGACCCTGTGAGCAAAAAAGTGATTGAGTTTCCCCCAATGTGAATGAAGCAAAGAGTGACCCAGATGATTTTAAAGTCTTTGTCCAGCTCTTTGACTGTATGATTTTGTGATCTCCCCTATGCCTCCCAGAAAGGTAAATGGGCTAAAACCTTAGAAAAATCAAGAGCAAATGGAAAATTAGTGGGAAAGGCTGAAAATAACACTCCAAAATATGGTTTTTTGATTGTTTCTTTGAGGTGGAGACAAACCCTAAGTCCAGCTCACTGATTTTTGGCCCCATTGGAAGAAACTCTTTTACTGCCACAGTTCCTTGACATTTTCTGGGCTTTCTGTGAGTCACCTCCAAGTGTGCCAACCACCCATCCATGCCTTGGTAGTACTTGCTTGGCAAGTAAATCTCCGTGCTGCTCGAAGATGAAAAGTGAAGCAGCAGGGGCATCTAGCATTGGACCAATTGCTGCTTCCCCAAGAGTGAGTTTCAAAACACTTCACTTGATAAGGCCAGTCAGTCAATAAACATTTGTTGAGCTCCTACTATGTTCCAGGCACTGTGCTAAGTGCTGAGAATACAAAGAAAGGTACAAGATGGGAGAATCAACATGCAAACAACTGTGTACAAACGAGACAAGTTGGAGATAATCAACAGAGGAAAAACATTAGAATTAAGGAAGATTAGGAAGGGCATCTTGTAGAAGATGGGATTTTAGCTGGTACTTGAAAGAAGCCAGTAAAACCAGGAGGTGGAGATAAGGAGGAACAGCATTCCAGGTCTGAGGACAGCTAGTGAAAATACCTGGAGTTATAAGATGCAATGTTTTATTCAAATAACAATAAGGAAGCCAGTCTTATTGGATTTCAGAGTACATAATAGTTGTCAGGTGTAAGAAAACTAATGGGGGAGGGGAAGAGGGGACAGGTTATAAAGGGCTTTGAATGTCAGACAGCGGATTTTATGTCTGATCCTGGAGATGTGAGGGAGCCACTGGAGTTTGTTAAGTGGTAGGGAGGTGACACGGTCAGACCTGTACTTTAGAAAGATCACTTTGACAGCTGAGTGGAGGATGTATTGGAATGAGAAGGGACTTGTGGCAGGCAGCCCCATCAGCGGTCCATTGCAATAATCCTGGCATGACATGAAGAGGATCTGGATCAGGGTCGTGGCTGTGTCAAGAGAAGAGGAGGGGGCATATTCTAGAGATGCTAGGAAGGTAAAATTGGCAACAGATTGGATGCAGGGGTGAGAGATAATGAGGAGTCGAGGATTTCTGAGCCTCGTATCACCTCCTAGATAACTGGGAAGATAGTGGTATCCTTGACAGTTAAAGAGAAGTTGGGAAGAAGAGAGGATTTGGAGGAAAAGAGAATAAGTTCCATTTTGGGCATGTTGAGTTTAAAATATCTGTTAGATATACAGTGTGAGATGTCCAATAGACAGTTTGAGATGTGAGGTTAGAGCTCAGCAGAGAGGTCAGGGCTAGACAAATAGAAATACAACATTTATATAGATAGTAAATGCAAGATAATCTGAGGAGCAAGAGAGTTCTTTTTTAAAACTATCAGAGTCAGGAAAAGTATCCCTTAGGAAGCAGCAGCACCTGAGTTATGCTTTGAAAAATCTAAGCATTCTAACAGGCCAGACAGGGATGGGGAACCTGTGGCTTCCAGGCCACAAGTGGCCCTCTAGGTGTTCAAGTGCATTACTTTAACTAAATCCAATCCCCTGGTCCAGACTGAGGAAAGATTGTGTTCCAGGCATGGGGGAAAGTCCATGCAAAAGCAGAGAGGAGGGAAATAGGATGCCAAATTCAGTAACAGCAAAGTTGGCCAATTTGTCTGGAATGTAAAATGCATGATGAAGAATAGTATGAAGCCAATATTGAAGGGCAAACTGGATAGAGACTATGAAGGACTTTAAACGTCAAGCAAAAAAGGTAGTATTTTATATACTAGAGATAATAGAGAGACACTGAAATTGTTTGAGCAAGGGAGTGACATGATCAGATTTATGCTTTCAGAATACTGGTAATGAGCACAGATTTAGAGCTAGAAAACACCTCAATTGCTAAATAGTCTAAACCCACCCCACTCATTTTACAAATGAGAGAAATGAGGCCCTGAGAGCCTAAGAGACCTGCCCAGCATCAAATAGTAAGTGCCTAAGGTAGGATTTGAACCCAGGTCTTCCTGATTCCAAGTCCAGTAATCAGACCACTATACCACTCTGCCTCTATAGTAACTATGTGGAAGATGAGTAACTGAGAGTAAAGACAGGAGTCAGAACGACTAAGACACTATTATAACCATTCAGGTAAGAGGTGAGAATGACCTAGACAGCAGCAGCTGTAGTATGAATGGAGGGAAGGGGATAAATGGAGAGGTGTTGAGATCATGTAATATATAAAATTTTGCAACTAATTGGATCTATGGGATGAATGAGAATGAAGAGTTTCTGATGATTCTGAAGCTGTTAAATAACACCTGAAGCAACTATTTCACAGTTGTTTTAAATCTCAAAAGAGGTAATGGATGTAAAAAAATTAATGACTTAAAACAATTATGGAAAATTTCAGGTATTGTTATCACACTCTCTAGCATATAGTAGACACACAGTAGATATTAACTGGATTGAATTATTGTATTTGATCACTTAATTTTAGGGAATGATCTTAGTTTTATAGATTTCTGTCAATATCCTTTAGATTTTAGGTGTCACACTTCTGTGTCCTACATGCGTAGCATAGGACAGTATCCTGTGTGGCTCATGGGGAGGCAAAAATAAATATCTTTAGTTTTTCTTCCCCAACCCCCAATCTTCTCCAAGGGAAACTTTGATTCCTATCAGGAAGGGAAGGGAATGGTTGGCATCAGAGGCTCACCATTCTCAAAGTAAGGGGTTACCAAGCTAGAATTATATCTATGTGTTCCCTTAAACTGTTGGTGTAGGACAGGCGTAGGGAACCTGTGGCTTCGAGGCCACATGTGGACTTCTAGGTCCTTGGGTGCAGCCTTTTGACTGAGTCCAAGTTTTATAGAACAAATCCTTTTATTAAGAGGATTTGTTCTTTGAAGTTTGGACTCAAACTTCAAACTGGTCTAGGAGATGTGATTTTAAGGTTCAAGCTAAACTCTTAATCATTATTTCTTTTTTTGAATTAATTTGTTTTTAGTTTTCAACAATCACTTCCATAAGCTTTTGAGTTTTAATTTTCTCCTCCTCCCTTCTTCCCCTTCCACCTCCCCAAGATGGTGTGCAATATGATATAGGCTCTACATATATATTTTAATCATTATTTCTTAATGTGGAAAGGGATCCCCCAGATTTATATCTAAGGCTCAACTCCCTTCCCACCAAATTCCAGTTGCACAATAAATATACGTGGCAAATAGCAAAGTAACTCATTTATCCAAGTTGATAACAAAATAGAAATTAAAGAAAGTATACATAGATGAATTTATACCAGACAATAGAGAGTGAAGAAGCTCTCCCACTGGGAGCAAAGTAACTCAGCTCAACCAAGAGGGAGACGTCCAGGTTTTACCAAAGAGGAAAATGCCTCAAAGTCTCTAGTGCAACAAGCCATCACTACAGACATAATGGAGTCTGCCAGTTCTTCTCATTTTGGCTTCTTCCCAGAGTCTTTTTCTCCCTTTAGCAATCATACATTCTCTCAAAGTGGCATCATACATTCTCTCAAAACAGAAACCAGAAGAGACTGAGGAAACCCAATCTCTCTTCTTTTCCATGTGTTAACTCTACTCTTTCCCTTACCAAGTGCTAGGCATTGATCTTCACCAATGAAGAGAGAGTCCCATACCAATGGGTGTTACGGCTCAGGTTAAACTTTTGTCAGAGAAGTTTGATGAGGATTTTTCCTAGCAAGTAACTTTTCTTCTTGTTATTTTAAAATATTTTATTTTTCCCCAATTACATGTTAAAAACAATTTTTAACATTTTTTTAAAGCTCTGAGTTTAAATGACATGTAATTGAAACAACTCAATTATAACCTATTAAAACAAGTTTTTGATAATTAAAATGGAAAATAGTGGCATAAAGGACATTGAACGCAATTATATAGTTCATATAGCAGTTTAACTTAAATCAAGTTGTCATAATATGGATACGGAAACGGGCTTAAAAGTACTTTTGCCACTAATCCCTTGAGTTACTAAAAAAGCCAAGGAAGATATCAGCTAAGGGCAGCATTGGTTTAAAATACAATCATTAAAATATAACATGTTATGAAAAAAAGATAGATTATTTATGTTTTGACTCCATAAGACAAAGAAATAGTGAAGAGCAAAACTACTTTTAAAAAAGTTTTGTCAGAAACCCAACTAAACAAAGCCATCCTGAAGGTATTTAAGAATGGAAAATGGAAGGATAACAAATAGTAGAAAACTGAGAAAGAGCTTCATAGATTTTTTTTATGACAGTCTTTTTCACTATGAAGTTGAATAGAATCATCACACTTGTAGTCTAATATCACAAATCCAGATATGTTCTAAAAAGAACATGGGGAAAGCATTTAGATAGGAGGTCCATGGGCACTGAGAGATCTTTTCATAAGATATCTGAAATAAAGGTTATTCCTAAGGCATGGGGGGGGGGAGGAAATCTCAGATCTTATTAATACACTTTCTTCCAAAGCAATTGACATAACATTACAAACTACATGCCTACTTTCCTATAAATATAAAATTCTTATAAGAATCAGCTATACATATGCCAAGAGCTTCTTTGATGAGGTTATTGGTAGGGGACAGACAGGCTTTTGCTAGTGATATTACACAATGGATCCCCATTTTTGCCATCCCACAAATGACAAAACAATCTAGAGAATATAATCCTATTGTGCTAATTGTTGATTATAAAAAATAATTTTTTTCAATAGACTGAAAAAGTTAACAGCACTGTTATAACAAGATGTCTTCTGTATATACATAAAGATCATTCAAGATTCCTTGAAGGATATAATAACAGAGATAATCTTGTTTAGCAATTGGCATTGGCATTAGGTAAGACATAAAACAGGGAGATGCATGTTCACCAAAGGTTTTTACTACTGTGATGAAGATTAAGCACATAACCTAAGGTGAAGAAAGATGTTCTTTGGATAATGAGCTACTCCAGATGCTCCTTTTTGTGGATGTCAACCTGCTGGTTCCTTCAAGCCCTGGAAAAACTGTAGAGCCCCCAGCATTGTTGGAAAGGAAAACCATTTCCTTTCATTCTCCTTAGCATTAATTACTAGCCTAAACTCGTTCTGGGTTTTAGTGCTATTGTCAAAATTCTTAGAGGCCTCGTCCAATCATTAACTATAGGATACTTCTCTACATATCTTTAAAAGATCTAACTTGATTGAGAAATTCTTGGTATATTTATTTCATTCACATATGACAGCTCCCCTTTTTTCTAATCAATTCTGTTTGAGCCTTCAGAATTTCAATCTTTAGAGTTCTACATCATTCTAAAACTGATTTTTCTTTAAAAATAATGGATCCTACTTATCCTTTTTCTGAATTCTTTGAAATATTCTCAATGAGTTCTAGGGTACACGGCAAAGTATTATAGGCCCTCCCCCAGCTAAGCCACTTGACCTACTCACATTGAACTGGTAGGCTGACTCCTCAGAATGCCATTGGCTACTACTCCCCTCAAGGTCCTGGGGGTAGCCCTAAGAGGTTGTAGCTTCTTGAGCCCATATCCAGTGTGCTCCCTAATATCAGTCAACCAGGTGACATCAATAAAGGATACTTACTGAAATAAAAATGATACTTACTGAAAAGATATAGCAAGGACAGAAGCTTCAAAAATATTTCTCCTAACCTAGAGCACATTTCCGCCCCACCATCCTACCCCACTCCCACACAGAGTTCATTGCAGTGGTAGGATGGCCATGAAACTACTTTCTTCAAAGTTATGAATAATTTCTTAATTGCCAATTCTGAAGGTCTTTTCTCAGTTTTAATCCTTTTTGATCTCTCCACTTCCATTTACACTGTTAACTACCTTTTCCTCCTGTATACCCTTTCCTCTCTGGGTTTTAATGACTCTTCTGGTTTGCTTCTTACCTCTCTAACCACTCCTCATACTCTTAATAACTCATTATCCATGTCAGAGGTGTCAAACTCAACCTGTGGGTTGCATGCCACCTTGCAAATCTCCAGAATGCAGCTGAACCAGTTTAAAATGTAATTGGTAAATGTTTAACAAAATAGATAAAAATATAATACAACATAGATAATATTAAATTGTGGTTTTCCAAGTCAATATGCTGCCAGCAGGAATTTGTTTTTATTTGAATTTGACACCAAAGTTCCATATCATGCCCCCTAATTGTGATTATTCCCCAAAGTTCTATCCTACTCCTGCTATACTTTCTCTCTTTATCAGTTTTATCAGTTCCTATGGATTTAACTATCAGCTTTACATAGCTGTATCTTAACTTTACAATTCTAGATCCAATCTTCCCTCTGAGTTCCAATCCTGTATCACCAATTTTTATTAGACATTTCAGATTGGGTGTCCCAGAGAAATCTGAAATTCAACATCTCTAAAATTGCACTCAATATCTTTCTCCCCTTTCCTCTTCCATATTTTCCTATTTTTTCTCAAAGGCACCACCATCCTTCCAGTGTCTTAAAATCTCACCATTATCCTCTACTCTTCACTGTTCTTCACTCCAAATATACAAGTTGTCAAATCTTGGAGTTCTATCTTAAACATCTCTCTTGCATTGTACTCTTTCTCTCTACCAACATAGCTTCCACTTTAATTCAGATCCTCATCACCTCTTGCTTAGATTGTTGCAACAGCCCCTAATTGGTCTCCCTTCCTCAAGTTTCTCATAACTCCAGTCCAGTTTACACACTGCTGCCAAAGTAGTTTTTCTTGAGTCTACATTTACCATGTAACTTTCCTATCCAATTAACTCAGGTGGCTTCTTTTTACCTCACAAATAAAATACAAAACCTCTGTTTAGCTTTTAAACCTGGTCCCAATATGCTTTTCTAGCCTCATTGAAAACTGGCCTTCTCTCTGTTCCTTACTCATGACACTCCACATTATATTTCTATGCCTTTGTTTCGGCCTTTCCCATTAACTAGAAAGCATTGTTCCTTACCTCAGCCTCATAGAGTTCTTCTTTTCCTTCAATACCCAGCACAGGAGCCATCTTCTAACAAAGCTGTTACTGAATCTTTCAATTATTGATGCCCTCCATCCCAGACTACCTGGTATTTAACTACTTTATGTGTGGGTGTGGGTATACATGTGTGTATATACCTATGTATACATTTGCATACACACATATACTTAAATGTATAAATATCTGTGCATATATAAATACGATTCACTTGCAAGTCATGACATCACTTTCCTGATGTCATGGTTGTCTTCAAGAACGAAAGACAATGAATGATATAAGTATATATATATATATATATATATATATATATATATATATATATATGTATATATATATATATATACACACACATATATATGTGTGTGTGTGTGTGTGCGTGTGTGTGTGCCATCCATTACTTTCTTTCCATCATACCACCACCATTTTAATGCACACTCTAATCATTCCTCACTTCTATTGCAATATCTCTCTTATTGGTTTCCTTGACTATCATCTCTCCCCATTCTGTTCAATCATCCATAAAGGTGCCACATTACTATTTCTAAAGTACTTCTAAAGTTTCTAAATCTGGCCATGTCACTACTCCACTCAAGAAGCATGAGTGACTCCCTATTGTTTCTAGGATAAAATACTACGAGGACTAGCCTATTGCCAGGTCCTCACATATTTGAACACTGATCTGGCTACGTATCCGGAAGTTCTTGTATGTGCAAGTAACTATCTTGGTTAGCTAATTTAGCACTGGGAATGTAATGTTAGTAAACTATCAGCTTCGAAAACTTCATCTAACCTAGGTGTGAAAGGTTAGCAAACTTCCCTAATCATAATGCCCTTGTGGTCAATAAGGAAGGTTGTAGTCCAGACCACCCACTGAGTGATTGCTCTTAAGGTCCCTCTCCCACTTAGTCCCTGTGAATCTGTCCCGCAACAATAATCAGGTATAAGGACAAAGACTCAGGAGATCTGAGCTTTGATTGGAGCGCACATCCCACTGTACACCCAAGCCATCATCATGTGCCCATGGAGTTAAGGGCAAGAGAGTTATGCTATGTCTCTGAGTAATAAGCTGCCTGATTTTTGATCCTTTGAGTGATTATGTTACTTCTCAATACCTCCTCACCCATGATCTCCTTACAAACTCCAACTTCTTTTTAAACAGGTTAAACATTATTCCCCTTCACAAACACTATGTTTCACCCTAAAAAAAAAATCATAATTAGCATGTGGCTTCATATGCTCATCAGTTTTTTTCTATCCCTCCTTGTATCACATTCTTCTACTCTTATTCCATGACACAGGTAAGAATCCTCTCTGTTTCTTTGTATCCTTTTTCTTTGTTTCATTCTTGAAGTATTTTCCTCCTAGGTTAGTTATGGGTGTTTACTGGCATTGGGCAGTCAACTGCATCCTAGGAATAATGGCCAATGGCTGATGGAATGTGCTTAGGATTTATTTGACAAAAAATTTACTGCGCATGAGCATTGCATACTATCCATAACGTGCTATATGATACTGTTTTTGTCATGAATGTTATATATGATAAGAGGCATTGTGGAATAGTCCATAGAGGGCTGACCTTGGAATCAGTAATCAGGAAGACATGGGCTCAAGTCCACCCTCAAACACAAAATAACTTTGTGGCTATTGACAAATCAGTTAAGTTGTCAGTGCCTTCAAGCAACTCACTAAGTCTATTAGTTACAGATGAGTTTTGGAGGGAAAATTTCTAAACTAGGAGTTCTTATACTAATGAAATCACAGATTCAGTCCTTAAAATAGATATGGCATCTAATGTAATTTGCAGGGACTGCAAATGCTTTAGCTGAGAGAACAATATAATTGGTGCTGGCAACTTTTTCCTACTTTTACTCCCAGCGGCTGATGAGAATGGATGGAGTCCACCCTGAGGAAGTGAATGAGGGTGAGATTTATAACTGGTTAGGACTGGAGAATAAAAAGTGGGAAAAGAAATCTCGCTTAACAAGCATAACCAGAAAATAATAGAAGTGGCAGCAAAGCCTCAACATTAGAAAGACATAATATTTACAGTCATAGAATCTTAGACCTGGAAGGAACCTCGATCCAGACTCTACATTAAGAAAAGAAAAAAGGAAAGAAAACTGAATCCCACAGAACCAAGTCAATTTCCCAATGTCACACACTGAATCAGTGGCAGAACTAGGACTAGAACCCAAATTTCCTGACTTTTCAAAGTACTCTTTCTACTACACCATGAGGTTAACTATCCCAATAGCTATTTAAAAACCTTATATTTATATGAGACAGCTCCAAAAAGATTGATCTAAAAGTCCAGATAGCAAAAAAAACAAGTAGATGAAGAATACCTGTTGTCAACAAGTCAACAAGCATTTATTAAACACTTACAATGTGCCAGGCACTGACATGCAGTTAGATGGGCAACTTACTGGGCTAGTCCATCAGCACACTCATCGTGGACAGGTATCAAATATAAACAATGAACTGGGCCAAGTTCATCAGATCCTATCACTCTACTGAAATTGCTTTCTTAAAGTTTATTGAAAATCTCTTAACCGTTAAATTCAATGATCTTATATAATAATAATAATAATAATAATAATAATAATAATAATAATAATAATAATACTATTTATATGTGCTCTAAGGTTTTCAAAATGCTTTGTAAATATTATCTAATTTGGTCTTTGATACAACCTTGGGAGGTGAGTGCTATTATATTCCCATTTTGTAGATAAGCAAACTAAGGCAAATAGAGGAACAAGTGACTTGTACAGGGTCACAGGCAGGATTTGAACTAAGGTCTTATTGACTTCAAGTATCACATGCTACCCATTGAGCCACCTGGGTGTTTTTTCTTGGTCTTCATCTTCCTTGATCTCAGTTCTGCTTTTGATGCTGATCACCCCATTTACCTAGATTATTTTTTTTTCTCACTAGACTTCTATAATCAGCTTTTTTGTGGTCCTAACTATCTGACTACTCCTGATCAATTTCCTCTGATGGATTATCATTCATCTTCTGCCACCTAAGTTGGGTATCCCCCAAGTCTCGGACCTTCTTTTCTCTTCTCTCAGGGATCTCATTAGCTTCCATTTCTTTGACAGCAATTCCCCAATCTTTATAGCCACCCCATCACTCTGCTAAACTCTAGTTTCCTATCACCAACTTCTTGCTGGACATCTCTATTTGGATACCATCAGCATGGCAAATTTAGAATGCCTAAAATGAAATTCATTATCTTCTCCCATAAACTTTCCTCTCCTCTCAGCTTTCCTACTTCTGTCAAAGGTGCCATTATCCTCCCAGCCATCAAAAGTTCATCACCACAGAGTCAACTCTGACTCTTCCTCACCACTTACATCACTATCTTTAGGTTTTTCCCTGTGATGATGGAGATCTTACCCAAAACAGACCAGGTTATGACATTCGGAGCTTTGAAAGCTCAAAAGAGTCGCCAGTGGTCAAGTGACTAGTAACCCATTATGGAGTCTGCCTATAGCAGCCACTGCCAAGCTAGGTGTGGGGTCAGCCCTGAGAAGTGAACTGTTTCACTGAGGCCAAAAGAGGTTCAACCTGACAACCTAGACACCATGTCTCAAAAGCAAGGGAGCAACTGGTCCTTCTGCTCTTCCACACCCAGAAGTGTTGGAGGGAGGCAGGGGAAAAAAGGAAACACTGGTGGTAGTCATCACTTTAAGTTCACTGTCTCCAAAGACTGAGGTGAGTAGAGAAGAGTGGGATTCTTGTTGCAAAAGTTTTTGTACTTTGGGTATTGCTGTATCTTCTCAGTAAATATCCATTTGTAAAAGCTAGTTGATATTAATTGATCCATTGATATGGAGGTGATATTGATAGGTTAACTAATATTGGGGGGATATTAATCAGCAATTATTATGGGGGAACACATTATATGGGGGCTCATAAGATAGGATTAGAGATCAGCCCCCAAAACTCTGAACTACCCCAGAACCCTGAGGGGAGATATAGCCTTACTCTGAGGACCAGGCCTGTTAATACTAGTGATGATTGACAGAGTAGCTCTAGAGCTTATATAGTCTATATTTATATGTGTTTTGATATGTGATATATGATATATGTGTGTCTTAGATCTCCTCCATTAGAATGTAAACTCCTTGATAAGAGGGGCTGTTTCATTTTTTGTCTTTACATACCCAGTACTTAATACAGTGCCTGGCACATAGAACACCTTTAATAAATGCTTGTTGATTGATCCATTGATTGATTGAAAATAATAAGATAAACATACCTTTGAAAAACAAACCAAAAAGTCTTACTCAAAGACGATGATAGTTCTTTTTTTTTTTAATCTTTGTGGACCAAAGATAACATTTCAGCCAAGTAAGGAAGAGTTTTACTAGGCTCTTTCCCTGGCTGGGAGCAGCAAAAGAAGCCTAATCAGAAGATATAGTATAACAACACCTGGGGACACCAGTTGTATTTTGAGAAACTCCAGGAGCCACCGCATAGAGCCATCTGGTGACACCTGCTGGGAATCCCTAGGAACTGCTGAAGGAGCTAAAAAACAGGACAACCTCTAGCAACCTTTCAGGAACAGAGAAATACAGAGAGGAAATCATGTATTAAGTGCCTGGGAATTCACAGACATCTTTCAGGGGTGGTTGCTGATTGAAACTTTTCAGAGAAAGGAAGAGAAGAGAAATGAGAACAGAGCCGACATTAATGAAGCTGGAGGAAGACAATGAATCAGCAGAGAATCCCTAGAAAAGGAGGCTAGATAAGTAAGACAAGAACAAGAAGATGGTGGTGTCAAGAACACAAAAGGAGGAGAGAGAATCCAAGAGAAGAAAGTAGCCAATGGCATCAAAGGATGCGAAGAAGTCAAAGGAGGATGAGGACCCAGAAGAGACCGTCAAATATGATGTTTAGGTCCTTAGCAGTCCAGATTTTCAGCATGGGGGCCTATAAGCCAAGAAATGAGAAATCCCCCAGTGTAGGATCATAGGATTAAGAGGAGGAAGAGACTTCATGTCATCTAGTTCAATCCCCTCATAACTGAGTCCCAAACAGGTTAAGTGATTTGCCCAAGGTCTGATGGGCAGAACCAGACTCAACCAGCATCTGGGCCAGGGGTGGGGAACCTGCAGCCTCGAGGCCACATGTGGCCTCAGGTTACGCTGCAACCATTCATTTTGTGCCCCATACTGTATCAGGCACTCATGAAGCTAATCTGGTTTAGGAACCTCAAGGAACAGAAACACAGCTCCATACTCCATTGCTAACCATTGAGATAATTATTATTAATAACAATTGCTGCCATTTATATAGTACATTTTGGTTTGCAAAGAGTTTTACATGCATGAGGTCATTGAAACCTCACAACAATCCTGTGCCTTGTGGTTAAATGAAGCAGCACATTTGGTAGTTCCAGGAAAACAGCCTAGTCCCAGAGTGCCAGCTGGTTCTAAGTAATCACAGAGATTGGGGGCAGCACTGTTTTATACTCAAGAACTAAAGGGAGCTGGAGCCTTTTTCAAGTTCATTAACCTAGGGTAAGCAGACCCCATACTCATTTTGAATAAACCAATCATGAATGAGTGAGATGAAGATGCAGGGGTGCAGGGAGGGCAGGGGTAGAATTCCTTTGGTGTCGGGAGCTGCACTTAGAGGTGCTTCAGTCCTTCTAGATGTTTCTCTCCACAGAAAATATCTAACTGGACAGACTGCATCCACTTACCCACACCTTCCACACAGAAGTGAGCTTGTATGCTTGTGATTCAATTCCATTCAGTTGTCCCCTACATAATCCTGAAAATACAAAAGGACATAATCTTGACCTCAAGGATTTTATAACCTAATAGGGAGGAACTGACAAGTATAGGACAGAATAGGATAAGGGCAAAGAAGAAGTCGAGAAAATGTATTATATGGAGATTTGGGAAGGAAAATATCACCTATTCTTTTCAGGAATCAGAGAAGGCTTCTTGGAAGAGGTAGTACCTGAGCCAGGCTTGAAGGAAGAGAATATTTCAATAGGCAGAGATGAAGAAGAAGTAGATTCCAGGCATTAAGACTGACCTGTGAAAATCCGTAAAGGGGGAGTTCTCTAAGAATAAAGGATGGCTAATTCACTCTGGTTTGACTAGAGCAGGGGTGGGGAACCTGCAGCCTCAAGGCCATATGTGGCCTTCTAGGTCCTTGGGTATGGCCTTTTGATTGAGTCCCAGTTTTGCAGAATAAATCCTTTTATTAAGGGGATTTGTTCTGTGAAGTTTGGATTCAGTCAAAGGGCTACACTTGAGGAACTGGAGGGCCACATGTGGCCTTGAGGTTGTAGGTTCCCTATCCCTGGACTAGAGTATGGAGTATAGAGTATAGAGTATAGAGTATAGAAGGAGAGTAGTGTGAAAGGTAGACTGGAGGTAGCTTTGGAAGTGGTGCCATTAAAGGATAAGGCCTTTGTACAGCATTTAATCAAAAGGGAACCATTAAAGATTCTTGGGCAGGGGAGTGACTTACAGATCAGAAAAGTTGTATTGGCAATTGCGTGAAAAATGGCATGGGGGATGGGGTGTGAATCAAATATAGGGAAATGGAGACCAATTAAGAGGCTACTGTGATCATACAGGCAAGAGGTGGTAAGGGTCTGCACTAGGATCATAGCTGTGTGGATATAGAGAAAAGAATTGCTGTGAGAGATGTTATAATGGTAGAATTGATTTGTTATTGCTGTTCAGTTGTTTCAGTCATGGTTGACTCTTCATGACCCCATTCAGGATTTTCTTGGCAAAGATACTGGAGTGGTTTGCTATTTCCCTCTCCAGCTCATTTTACAGATGAGGAAACTGAGGCAAATAGAGTTAAGTGACTTGCCCAGGGTCACACCGCTAATAAGTGACTGGGGCTGGGTTTTAACCTCAGCTGCATTCTATCCACTGCCCCATTTAGCTGCCCCTATTGATAAGGCATGACAGGATATAATTGATAGAATTTGGCAACTAATTGAAGGTGTGGAATGAGGTTGAGGAAAGAATTAAAAATTATTCCAAGGTTTTACATCTAAAACGAAGATGGTAGTATCCTCAACAGAAATAGGAAGGTTGAGAAAAAGTTCAGGTTTATGTGGTAAGAAAATTTTTGAGATATTAAATTTGAGATGCCAAATGGACAATTAAGATGACATATCCAGGAGGCAGTTAGAAATGACATTGGCCAGGAAAAAGATTAGAGATTAGATAGATGGATAGATAGATAGATAGATAGATAGATAGATAGATAGATAGATAGATAGATGCATACATGCATATATCATACATACATGCCTACATAGTTGCATAGATACATAAATACAAATATACATACACAGACAAATACAGAAACATAGATATACAGAGAGATAGAGATATACAAACATGGAGTCATAAACACATACATACATATGTGATAGATACATAGGTACATTGGTATATAGATACCTAGATAGATAGACATATTGAAATGTGTATAGAAATATATTATATATGTGTATGTATGTATATATATATGTATATATATATATACATATACATATGTAATAAGTTAATAAGCATTTATCAAGTACCTACTATATGCTAGGTGCTGTGCTAAGTGCTAGAGATACAAAATGAAGAAAAAGACATTCCCTGCCCTCAAGAAGCTCACAATCTAATGGGGAGAAAAAAAGCAAACACATATGTACAAACAAGTTATATATGGGATAAATAGAAAATAATTAAAAGAGGAAAGACATTAGAATTTAGAGGGCTTTGGAGATGGGGATATCAGGAGGAGGAGTGTCATGTGCAAGGAACAGGAAGGAGTCCAGTGTCTCTGGGTCACAGAGTATGTAGGGTAAGAAAACTGAAAAGGTAGAAAAAGTTAGGAAAAGTCCATGTAATGAAGAGCTTGGAAAGCCAAATAGAAGATTTTACATGTTATTTTAGAGCTGATAGGGAGCAACAAGAGTTTATTGAATAGAGGAGTTATATGGTCCTATCTGCCCTTTAGTAAGATGAGTTTTGACAGCTGGAGGACTGAGTGCAGTGGGGAGAGTTTTGTGGCAAGGAGACCAACCAACAGGCTGTTATGATGGTGCTGGCATGAGGCAGTAGTGTCAGAGAAGAGAAGGCATGCACGAGAGATGTTATAAAGATAGAAACAAACAATTAGACTTGACAGCTGATTGGATAAGAAGGAGGGGGTGAGAGAGAATGAGGAGTCAAGGATGACACCTGGGTTTTAAGTCTGGGTGACTAGGAGGATGGTGATACCCTTAAAAATAATAGGGGAGCTAGGAAGAGGAAAGGGATCAGTGGGGGTAGATAATGAATACAATTTTTGATATATTGAATTTAAGATGTCTATAGGACATCATGTCTGAGATGCCTAATGGCCAGTTGGAGATGCCAGACCAGAGGTCAGGAAAGAGGTTAGGACTGTACAAGTAGATCTGAGAGTTATCTGCATAGAGATAATAATTGATCGAGGATAGCGGATGAGATCACCAATTGCAATAATATAGAAGGAGAAATTAAAAGGGCCCCAAACAGGGGGATACCTGTGGTAATTGAATGTGACTTGGAGAAATATCTAGCAAAGGAGACCAAAAGAGTGGTCAGAGAAGTAGGAGGAGAACCAAGAGAGCAGTGTATAAAAACCTAGAAAGAAGAGAACGTCAAGGAGAAGATGATTGGCAGTGTCAGAGAGGTCAAGAAGGATGAGGATTTTAAAAAGTCCATTAGATTTGGCAATTAAGAGACTATTAGTGACTGGAAAGATCAAGTTCAGTTGAATGATGATATCAGAAGATAGACTGCAAAGATTTGTTGTTGTCCTTGGTTCTTGAAGAGGACCGATGACATCAGGAGGGTGATGTCTTAACTTGAGAGTGAACTGGATTTAAGTGAGGCAGAGCTGTGCAGTCATCAGCCTTGTTCTCTCCTCCAGCGTCATTCAGAATCCGATGGCAAAACATAGCACAGGAAAACAGGGATGTGATGGGAGACCTTGGTCTTTTTCACTGCAAAGACTTAATAAGAGAGTAAAAGGAAACAAAGTGGAGACACTTACTGTAGTCAGCCTTCTCAAGAAGTCTAGCCATAAAAGGTAGTAGAGATTTAAGATGGCAGCTAGCAGAGATTGGCAGATCAAATGAGGGTTGGGTTTGTTGTTGTTGTGGTGGTTGTGGTTGTGGTTGTTGTTGTGAATGGGAGGCTTGGGCATGTTTGTAGGCAATAGAAAAGCAGCAAATTGACAAGAAATGATTGAAGACTGCTTTGAGAATAGAGATAATAGAAGAGACAATCTGCTGGAGAGGGTGTGATGGAATGGGATCGTGTGGGCATGTAGAGGTTTTTGCTTTGGCAAGGAGAGCCATTTTTTCATGTAAAACACTGGTAAAGGAGGAAATCATGGCAGAAGGTATCTGAGTAATGTAAGATAAAGAAGAGAGGAGAAAAGGACCTCTCAGCAAATGGCCTCAATTTTTTCAATAAAATATGAGGCAAGGTTCTCAGCTGAGACAGTGTGTGGAGGGGGAGCTATGGAAGGTTTGAGGAAGGATAGAAAAGCCACTGTGATGAATGGGAGGTTAGGGAACAGATTAAGGAAATATAAAAGGTTTGCCCTCCCACACTGAGGGTCCAGTTGAGATTACACAACATAAACTTGTGGTGGACCCAGTTGGCATGGTATCATGATTTTCTGAATGATTTTCATTAAGCAGTATGTGAGTAGGAGTGAAGATAGTGGTTGGTAGGAGTAATATAAGGCTGGGGTTTGGCAGAGCAAGATATTTGAAAGAATCAAGGGACTTAAAAGGAACATAATAGTTTAGGACTTAACTGGTTCACCAAGGAGTCAAGATAAAGAATGGAGGAGAGTGTAGCCAGTGCAGAATTGGTTGATGGCCTGGGAAAGAACTGAGAGGTGACAAGATTGAAGATCAAGATGCAGATGGAGAAAGGGTATGGAATTGCAAGGCAGAGGGAAAGGTGGAACAATAATATAATCTGATTATATTTAGACAAAAGAATTTCTGAGTCCACGAACACGGACGTAAAATATTTGTGAGTGATGGCAAGATCGAGGATACGACCATCTCTGTGTGCAGCTATAGTGAAGTTGGTCATGGGAGATTAGTAAATTGAGGAATTGAGTGGGCAGGGTGTTTGAAGGAGTATCAGCTGGTATGTTGAAGTCCCTAGTAGGAGGGCAGCAGCTGGGGAAAAGAGAAAGACTGTGAACCAGGTACTGAATTCATTGAGGAAAGAAGGGGAGTATTCTCAAGGTTGGTAGATAACCAACCACTACCAGAATCACATTTGGGTGATAAATATGGAACCTCGAAGTGATGGGCAGAGGGAGAGCCTGGAAGTGGCAACTGGGAGCAAGGAGAAATCTAAGTCTCCCACATCAACCAGTGAGTCAGAGTTATGAGTGAAAGAAAAGCTGGTGGTGGAAATGGTAGCCAAGGAAGACATACCATCAGAAGGGAACAAGTGAGTTGGAGAAGACAGGAGTAGGAAAGCAAAAGGTTTAGGATGCAATCTGATTTGGTACTTATGAAGCAGGAACTCTGGTGGAAGGCTTGGGTAGCTTTAGAGTGGGACATTGGAAGGAGGGGATTAGGTTGAGGGGCATGGGCATAAGGGAACTGTCATTGGGGGATGGAGAACAAGTTTTGAACAATGGCAACTTGGGTTCATAATCACTGAGATAGGTTGGGTATGATGGGTATATTAATCATTGAAGAATAATTCAGGTAGCTTATCATTTGTTCATAGGGGTTCACCTCAGGTGGAATATCCCAAGACATCAGGAAGCTATGGGCGACTGGAAAGGGGGAGTAGGTAGGCAAGCCACAATATCCATGTCACTGGAATCTCTGTTCCAGAGGCCTGACACTTTTATACTGTAAGTCATGGATTCTCAACCTGAGATCTGTGAACTTTAAAAAAGAACTTGATTATTATTTCAATATAATTAGCTTCCTTTGTATTGCTATGTATTTTATTTTATGCATTTAAAAGCTAGTCTGAGAAGGGGTCCACAGGCTTTGCCATACTGCCAAAGGAATCCATGACACAGCAGAGGTTAAGAATCTCTGCTCTAAGATTTGGAAGCTTCCTGAGTAAAGCTCAGGCTCAGTCTTAATTTGCACAATCAGCAAGCATTAATTAAGTACTTGCTGTAAGCCAGACACTGTACCGTATCCTGGGGATACAAAGACAAACTGAAACAGCCCCTGCCCTCAAGGAGTCTACATTCTGTAGCAGCCACAAGAGACAGAGTTGAAATCTCTTTGTCAAAGCTGTTATACTATATGAGCTAGGACCATAGTGTCCTATGCACTATAGGGGGTCATGGATCTGATGTGGACCATAGAAAGAAATGATAATCCTCTAAGTTCTGCCCTGCACCCTTTTTCTTCTCTCTCCCTGCCTTGAATTGAGAAAATGCTTTCAGTGAACCATAAAATAAGGCAGGTGACTTTTCAAGCAGGGCTATAAAAGGGTCTTCCACCAAAAAGATTTTTTTTCTAAATGTTTTTTTTCTCCAGTTCTCTGGGAGACCCATGTGGGATACAGAAACAGAAACAAAGGCAGAGACAAACACAGGGTAAACTAGGTATCAGAATGATTTTTAAAAGAGAAAGAGGCAGAATTTACTGTCCTACAAAAGAGCCACTCTCCCATCCAAGTTATTCTAATGAAGCCCTGATCCCCCCCAGGGCATACTGTAGGGACCTGCTCTGCTCTCTGCTGCCAGACACATGAAAGAGAACAATGTAATTGTCTCCTACCATACTTAATACATTACCAAAAGAAACAAAACATCCCTTTTCTTTTGCTTCTTTTTTTTTTGTCTTTCTGTTTTGGTTGAAGCAATCTCAGAAGCCCATACCTCCAAAGCCAAGGTAGTCCTCAAGCATAAAAGAGACCCCTCCTTCTTCAGGACTCCTCTATATCTTCCTTGTACAGCTATGTGTCCTATCTTCTATTGTTTTCCTAAGTCCTTATTTAACCCTTACAGTATTACTTACCTATTTCACATGATGAAAGGAAGCTCAGAATTGTGAATAGGGTGGTTGTCTTGGAGTCAAGAAAACCTGAATTGAAATGTGGTTTCATACACTTACTAACCCTATGGCTCTTAGCAAGTCATTTAACCTCTACCTACCTCAGATAGAGGGGCAGTAGTGGGCGAAAAGAGATTGCCAAGGACATACGTGAGAAGAACAGAGGGACCAATCACATAGGAAGAGTGAGAGATAATGGATGGTTAGCTCAAAAGATGGACTCATATCCATGACATATTCAACCAATGGAAGACCTCCAGTCTATAGGGCAATACATGAAGACAAGCAGGGGAATTTCATGGGACAAGAAGGTATGGAAGGGTTGTGATCACCAGTGGAAGGAGGAAGACCCTGCCAAGGAGATCACCAATCCACTAAAGTTTTATTATTTATAATCTTCACATGGGGATCTTGTCTCCCAATCTACACTTCAGAGTCCTTGAGGGTAGGAACTCAGCCTTAGGTCACTGTATTCTCCCCAATGTCTTGCATAAGTAGAATAGGGTTAGAGACAGGACTACAGATTTCCTTGGTACAAGGAACTCCAGGTGAAGAAACAAACTTCCTCTACCAATGCAGGTTGGCATTTTCTCTGCAACTCATAGTCTTAGAGAATTGGATAAAGCTTTGAGGAGTTAAGTGACTTACCCAAGGTCCCACAGCCATTGTGGGTCAGGGGCAGGATTTGTTCCCAGGTCTTCCTGGTTTGGAGGTAGGTTCTCTATCTATGCTGCCACACTACCTTAGAATATAATAGGAGCTCCAAAAATGTTTGCTGGATTCATCAATGATCCACAGCTTCAGATAACTTTCTTTCCATAAGATTTTTTGATAGCTTTTGTTTTTGTATCACCTAGATTTCCCCATCCCTCCCCACCTCCTCCTTCCCTAAGAGCCATCCTTCTAATGAAGAATTTTAAGAGAGAGAAAGAGATTTCAACAAAACTTGTCAATGCATTTAAAAATATTACATTATATGCAATGTTCCATACTCATGGGACCCCCACACACATACACACACTTCAGCAAAGGAGGGTGGAGAAATGTCTTCTCAGAGAACTTAAACTCTAATATGAAGTGAACAAGCAGGTCCAGATGCCCAGGAGCAGCCCTAGAAAACAGATGAAAGTGAGTTGTTGGTGGCAGTGGTGGTCCTTGGTATGGAGAGAGTGAAGGAGTTTGGTGAGGAGCACTATGCCTCTTTCTGGGAGGTGGCACCTGCCACACCTTTCTCATCTGTCAACACATAGCAAGTATTGCAAGACACATTCATCCACTTCTGCACTTTCCCCCACAGTGTTGTGAGGCAAGCCTGGGATTGAGATTGTTGCTGTGGATGGAAGACAGCAGGACAAGGGGAGTAACAGGTCAAGCTATTTGGCCTCATTCTTCATTGTCAAAAACATTTGTTTGGTTTTAAGTCTGGTGAACCTCCAGAATACTAGAGATCAGAGTACATTATAAGTACTGCCCTCAATTACTGGCAGATTCTTCCCAGAAGGGTTTAATGAGACCAAAGGAAAGGTGGGGGCGAGCGGCACAGTTGCTTAACAATGGTCCCCTGGGTGGCTGATGGGTCCAAACACATGGATCTCAGAAATGGTCCATGCAGGTCCTCTTCACTCTGGAAGAGAGACTCAGGCCACTTGGAGGAAGCAGGGGAGGGGTAGGATGAGCCCTCCATGCCTGGTTAGTGCCCTGAAGTTATTTTCCAGGTATCCCTAGCCCCCCAGAAAGTGGGCATTCTGAAACTTTCTCCATCACCTCCTCCCTTCCGCATCAGTACCCCACCCCACCACCCCCATTTCCAACCCTGTTTTCAATTTTCTCCCTTTTTATTCCTCTCATGTGTGTGAAGAACCAACCCTGAGGCACTGCTGTTTTAAATAGGACTTCTGTACTCAGAGCTCTGGGCTGCATTTTGGACAATTATGTGGCTTTCAGAGAGGGTTTTCTTCTTCTTCTTAGTCTTATTATTATTTTTATTATTTTTAAAGGCAGAACATGAAAACCCTTAATGAACTGTGGGAAGAGACTCAGCAGGAGCACAAAGAAAAGACAGCAGATTCCTTGGGGCCCTTCTGCAGCCCTCCCTGCACTTTACAAGGGTGTCTTGGATCTTTGATTACAATATGTGCCTTCTAAAAACATCAGGGCATAAAAGGGAGGATATTTTCAATGACACTACATCTCACCCCCACCCCAGTGGTCACCAAGATGACTGTGACCAGAGCTCCTTTTCTCTCAGCCTTCATTTCCCACCCACAATGACAGCAATGACAGAAAGGTGATGTCTAGTGTGCAGGTATACCCTGACTCTCACTAGGTGCAGAACCCTAGACTTCATTCCCAAGGCAAGGAATGTGCTAGAGGGGGATCAGTAGGAGGCATAAGGGCAGTATGGCATCTTCCCTCATTAGAGAACAATTAAGTGTTTCCATGATGATCTGCTGACCAAAACTGCAATTTCAGAGAAGAGAGAGAACAGTGCAGGCCAGAGTAATCAGACAAGGTTTTGTGGAAAAGGTAGATGCTTAAGGAACTGAAGAGTAGCATTCCAGTGGGGAAACAGCATGAGTAAGGATGTAAACATAGAAAAAATCTTGGTGCTTTGGCCAGGTCAGGAGAGGTCACCAGAGATCATGAAGAGAAGGAGAACATGTGTTGGGTGCTTTGGGTGCACCCTTATCAGAGGCATATCACTTCTACTACTACCTCAACCACTACCTCAACCAGGGCACACTACTCACTTGCTAGGTGCCAGGTACTGGGGGATAGGAGATAGGGCTCTCCAACGTCCCTTTAACAGCTCCATTGCCCTTCTCTCAGGTAAGTCCTTTCATCTGTAAAACGGGTCCATTACAACAGAATGCTATATGCTGGATGAATAACATTAATGAAAAGGAGGAAACAAGTGCCATCTTGGAAGATCAAGGGCATACTGGATAGATCCAATGGCTAAATCTGCCTTGGGAACTGGATCTGAGATGTTTGTAACAGAACAGAAGGGAAGACACCAAATTATTGTTGTGACAGAGGAGGAGTGGGGTGGGATGGGAAATCAGATAAAGAGAAAATAGGGCTCTTTTTCACTTCTTTGACCATAGTGCACAGAGCACGTGGAGTCAGGAAGACTTGAGTTCAAATATGTTCTCAGACACTTACTAGTTGTGTGACCCTGAGCGAGTCCCTTAACCTCAGTTTGCCTCAGTTTCCCCATTTGTAAAATGGGGATAATAGAGTTGCTGTAAGAATTAAATGAGATAAAATTACAAAGCATAGGGCCTGGCACATAGTAAGCACTATATATATATATATATATATATATATACATATATATTCATTATTATTATTATTATTGTTGTACATATTAGTTTATTAAACTTAAGTTGAATTGAAAGAAATTGAGCTGAATTAGCTACAAGCATAGCTAGGATAAGACATAAAAGAAAAAACTGCTCCCAGCCCTTCTAAACATCTCTAGTTACTATTTTTTTAAAGAGCACCTTCCCACAAAAATGGGAAGTAAACTCTCACACTCAGACTCTCTCAGTGCCTTCTTAGTGGACGGCTGGAAAGGAGTGGCACAGTGGAAAGGAGTGCCTGGCCTGAAGTCATGAAGACTTATCTTCCTGAGTTCCAATCTGGCCTCAGACACTGACTAGTCTTTGACCCTGGGCAAGTTACTTAACCCTGTTTGCCTCAGTTTCCTCCTTTGTAAATTGAGCCAGAGAAGGAAATGGCAAACCACTCCAGTATCTTTGCCAAGAAAACCCCAACTGGGGCCACAAAGAGTAGGACACTACTGAACAACAGCCTTCTTAGTGTTTCCCTTATGAACTTTCATACTGTACCTTATATTAGAGTTATGGGAAAATGGCCAATGACAGCATGCAGCACGTTCTGCCTGCTGTCATCCCCCACGTTATTTTTAGAAGACGTGCAGGTATTCTGTGATTGTTTCTTGTCTGTTTGCTGCATGACAAAGAAAAGGTCCTTTTTCATTAGCTGCTGGGCCAGAATAGAGAACACATGAAACAGACTCTCACGGGGTGACTTGAAGTCTCTCTTTGCTGGTGGTAATTGAGCCAGTAACTTCTGTAAGTCTCTCAGTGAGGAAGGAGAGGTGGCCCCTGCTGCCAGTCACCTACTTCCTAACCCATCTGACATATTGGAATATGGTACCTTTGCTTCTTTGCCTTTTTGCATTGGTTCTTTCCCGTTCTCAGGTTGAATATCAGTAAGCTTTGATGATGATAGCTGACATTTACATAGCACCTACTATGTCCCAGGCACTGGGCTAAGTGCTTTATAACTGTTATCTCATTTGATCCTCACAACAACCCTGGGAGGTAGGTGTTATTGTGATGCCATTTTACAGTTGAGGAAAATGAGGCAGAAAGAAGTTAAGTGATTTGCCCAAGGTCACACAGTAAATATCTGAGGCTGGATTTGAACTTGGGTCTTCCCAAGTTCCTGGATCCAGGTCTAGGGCTCTATCTACTACACCACCTAGCTGCTTGAAAGTATAAGCTGCCAGGAAAGAGAAGTATTGAGTTACCCCAATGGGAGTCTTTTGTGTGTGCACTCAATTCTAGCTCAGTAGTCAATCAGAAGGGTGCTTTTCCTTCTCTATGTGGTGAGCAGACAGGAAAGAGTCACAGAAGACTTGTTCCCAAATCCGGTCAGAACACTGACCGATGTACACGATCATTGGCCAGTTTCCCATTACAAATAAATAGACCTTCTCTCCTCTACTGGCCTGTGAACTCTGTGAGGGTGAAGATTATGTCTTATTTATCTTTGGATTTTCCTGAGAGTCTAGCAAAGGACCTTACACATAGCAGGAGCTCATTAATGAGAAGGGAGGAAAAAAAAGAAAGGGTGGAGAGGGGAAAGAAGAACTGAGAAAGAGGAATTCCTTGTGATTCCTTTCCTAACTCTTTTTTTTGTATTCTCTTTCCTTTCCTCCAGTGCCTCCATGCTGCCTCTGACTGCTTAGCATCCCTTATTCCAGCTACCCCATGTTGCAGACCTTTCCAGAACCCATAAATATTTATGGGCCCAGGGTCCCAGTCTCTTGAATCTCTTTTTTTTTCCTAACACGATAAAAGTTAAACTGATCCATGCTAACCTTCTAATGAACACTAAGGCTATAAAGTAGCCTTTGCCAGGGATCATTTGTATTTCATTCTTAAAAATAAATTTTATTATCTATTCAGGTTTTGCATCAAGTGATGTAAAAATCCAATATGTCTCCTCCCTTCTCCTCCTCCCAGACAGCAATCCTTTATGACAGAATAAAAAAGAGAAAATAGTTCAGCAGAATTAAACTAATTGAAATATTTTCATTTTAACAAGAGCATTCTTAAGGTATCACATATAACCTCAAAGGGAAACCAATGGAGAGATATTTCAAGACAGGGTTCAATTATTCCAGGTAGGCTCCCATATTGTTCAGAACTAACATTGCACTCCAGGAATATTGTTTGCCTTGGGCCTTCCACTCCCAGCTCCCTGCAATGAGTATGTACTCGTGAGATTTCCTACCTAAAGCCAATGTCTTAAGCAACAAATCTACCAAAAGCCAATGATTCAATGGGGCCCTTAGGCTTTCTGTATTTAGAACATTCATTCATGAGTTCCCAGTTCTCAAATGGCACTCAGCCATTCTTTCTGATAACTTTTAGGAAGCTTTCCCTTCAGTGAAATAAGGGGTAGGCTCATGGATTTAGCCTTATAGATTAGAGCTGGCAGGAAATATGTAGGTTGCCTACTCTAACCCCCTCATTTAACAGAAAAGGAAACTGAGGCCCAGAGCATTGGGGTGATTTACCCATGTTCTAACAGGTAGTAAGTGGCACTACTGTGATTCAAACCTTGGGCCCCTGACTACAAATCCATCCCTCTCTTTTTTTCAACCACATTGCTATGTCACCCCTAGAATGAGGTGAACTCTAGGGTCCCTTCTATCTTGACTACCACATGCTTCTATGATAATGAATATACCAACCTTCCAGGATTATTAGGGATTAGAATTCATGGCATAAAACACTCTGAGCTTTTGGCTAAAAAGATTTAGTGTATATCAAGGTAGTTCACCATCGTGATGGCTCTTTTCCATAAAGAATTATGGGGAAAGGGTCAATGGGAGGGGTGTTGTTTTGTTTTTTGTTTGTTTTTTAAGTGAGGCGATTGGGGTTAAGTGACTTGCCCATAGTCATACAGCTAGGAGGCCAGATTTTAACTCAAGTCCTCCTGACTCCAGGGCCTATGCTCTATCTACTGTGCCACCTAGCTGCCCCCCTGGGGGAGGGGTGTTTCTTAAGGAGGGTAATTTAAGAAAGAAAAAAGTTGCCTTCTTTCTTTCCTCCAGATTCCATTAGAATCTTTAGAATAGCAAAAAATTATCAGAGTGTCCTAGCAAGTAACATGATTCTAGTCCTTAACTAAGAAAAATCAGGAAAATTGCTGGGAGACAAAGACCAGAGTTTCAGTAAGAATTCTAATTTACAAACAGTGTGACCTCAACCAAATCACTTTCCTTTTCTGGGCCTTAATCTCCCAATCTGTAAAATGCGTGGATTAGATTACATGATTTTTAAAGTTCCTTCTAGCTCTAAATTATATGATCCTAAGATAACTGGCCATATGTGTATAAAGTCTCCAGATGACCAATTCAAATGCCTATAGGGGATTTGAAAAGGTTCACAACCCAGCTTTGCTGCTTTCTTTTAACCCTTACCACAGTGCTTGTCACTTTATTAAGCCTTTATTAAGCTTGATTTATTATGCTTGATTTCTTCTTGTAAAATATTGAGTAATTAATTTAATTTCTCTGGGCTTTAACTTCCTCACCTGAAAAATGAGGGGGTGAAGTAGCTGCCTCTGAGGTCCCTTCCAACTCTAAATCTATGATTCTTTATAACAAATCTTACACTTCAAAATTCAGGGAGGACTGAAACATTCCAAAGGCCTGGTACATGCATTAGCAATTCACAATTCCAGAGGATTCATGATGAAACATGCTACCTACCTTCTGACAGCTGATGGACTCAGGGTATAGACTGAGATATATTTTTGGATATGGCCAATACAAGAATTTGTTTTTCATTACTATGCATATTTGTGACAAGAGTTCTGTTTTTCTTTCTTTTTCAAAAGTGGGGAGGGGTAGGGAAGAGAAGAGGAAAAGATGTTGCTTTTTGTTCATTGGAAAAAAAATATGATCTCTTTGGGATACAGACTTAGAAGTGGTATTTCTGTGTTAAAGGGTATGCACAATTTTATAGCCCTTTGGGCATAGTTCCAAATTGCTCTTCAGAATAGTTGGATCAGTTCACAACTCCACCAACAATGCATTAGTGTTCCAATTTTCTCACATCTTCTCCAACATCTATCATTGTCCTGTTTTGTCATGTTAGCCAATCTGATAGTTATGATGTGGTACCTCAGAATAGTTTTGATTTGCATTTCTCTAATCAATAGTGATTTAGAACATTTTTTCAAATGACTATAGATAGCTTTAGTTTCTTCCTCTGAGAATTGCCTGTTCATATCCTTTGACCATTTATCAACTAGGGAATGACTTGGATTCTTATAAATTTGACTCAGTTCTCTATATATTTTAGAAATGAGACCTTTATAAGAGACACTGATTGTAAAAATTCTTTCCCAGTTTTCTGCTTCCCTCCTAATCTTGGATGTATTGGCTTTATTTGTGCAAAACTTTTCAATTTAATGTAATCAAAACTGCCGATTTTACATTTCAGAATATTCCCCTATCTCTTGTTTGGTCATAAATTCTTCCCTTCTCCATAGATCTGAAAGGTAAACTATTCCTTGCTCTTCTAGTTTGCTTATAGTATCAGTCTTTATATCTATATTATGTACCCACTTTGACTTTATCTTGGTATATAGTGTAAGATGTTGGTCTATGCTCAGTTTCCGCCATACATTTTTCAAGTTTTCCTAGCTGTTTTTTGCTAAATATTGATTTCTTATCCCAGAAGCTGGAGTTTTAGATTTATCAAATAGTAGATTAGTATAGTCATTGACTATTGTGTCTTGCATACCTAACCTATTCCACTGATCCACCACTCTATTTCTTAGCCAGTGCCAAGTAGTTTTGATGATTGCTGCTTTATAATGCAATTTAAGATGAGGTACAGCTAGGCCACCTTCCCTTGCATTTCTTTTCATTAATTCCTTTGATATCCTGGACTTTTTGTTTTTCCAGATGCATTTTGTTATTGTTTTTTCTAGCTCTATAAAACAATTCTTTGGTAGTTTGATTGGTATGGCACTGAATAAGTAAATTAATTTAGGTAAAATTGTCATTTTTATTATATTAGCTAGGCCTACCCATGAGCAACTGATATTTTTCTTAATTATTTAGATCTGACTGTGTGAAAAGTGTTTTGTAATTGTGTTCATGTAGTTCCTGGTTTTGTTTTGGCAGGTAGACTCCCAACTATTTATAGTGTCTACAGTAATTTTAAATGGAATTTCTCTTTCTATCTCTTGCTGCTGGGCTTTGTTAGTAATACATAGAAATGCCAACGATTTGTGTGGATTTGTTTTATATCCTGCAACAAAGGGGAAAAGGACCCACTGTACAAAAATATTTCTAGCAGCTGTTTTTGTGGTGGCAAAGAATTGGAAATTGAGGAGATGCCCATCAATTGGGGAATGACTGAATAAGTTGTGATATATGAATGTAATGGAATACTATTATGCTATAAGAAACGATGAGCAGACAGACCAAAAAAACTTGGAAAGACTTACATGAACTGATGCAGAGTGAAATGAGAAGAACCAGGAGAACATGTATACAGTAATAGCCAATTACAGAATGACTGACTTTGATAGACTTGGCTTTTTACAGCAATGCAAGAATCTAAGATAACTTCATAAGATTCATGATGGAAATTGCTCTCCACACCCAAAGAAAAACTATGGAGTCTGAATGCAGATGGAAGCATACTATTTGCTCTCCTTTTCCTTTGTTGTTTTGTTTTATTGCTTCATTCTCGTGGTTTCTCCCATTAGTTTTAATTGTTCTTTACATCATGACTAATGGGGAAATATGCTTAATATGAATGTATATGTAGAGTCTATATCAGATCGTATGCCATCTGGGTGGGGAGAGAAGAGAGAGGGGGAGAAAATTTAAAACTCAAAATCTTATGGAAGTGAATGTTGAAAACTAAAAATAAATACATTTTTAAATTTAAAAAATTAATTTAGTTTTAAAAATAAATAAATTTGAGTCCGAAAAAACACACATGGACTTGTACATGGATTGTAAATTGTTATCTCACAAAATCAAATCATCTAATGATTGTTCTTATGAGTTTTCTGAAAGATAAAGGCTCTAGAAGTGAGGGCTATGATAGCTTTTTTCTGGATAGCTTCAGAAACAAGGGAGCATCTCATCTCTCCAGAGAGGTTGGCATTTATATGTGGACCTGATTAGAAACAAAGGATGGAGTAAAAAGACCACCAACACTGTTTTTGCAGTTCCTGTGAATTTGGGGGCATTGCTTTATATAGTGAAAGCTTCTAAGGGGCTAAATCTCCTCTCTACCAGCAGAGGTCAGCAAGTACATCTCCAATGGAACAAAGCTTTGTGCCAAGCTGAGAAGAGGAAAGGCTGCTTTAGGTGAAGGAAGGATAGAAGAATTAGCTGCAATTGCCTACCTGGAGCAGGATCTTAAATTCTCTCTCCTTCTAGAAAACAGATTTTGTTCACCGTGGAGGGCAACATTGTTCCAGCCCACCAAAGCCTTCCAGGAGGCCAGAGGGCCAGACTGAGTTGGAGAAAAGATGAGCCCACTCTTACATGATAAAATATAGCAGTATTTTCCCATTGTTACTAGTAACACATCCTCTAATATGCTCTAAGCTCTCATTGTGGTATGGAGGTGATTCTGGGGTCTCCAAGGCTTTGCCCAGGGCTTGGGAAAGACATTTGAGTGCAGACCTAGTGACTATCTGAGAAGTACTAAATTCAGAGGGGCTCATTGCCAAAAGGCTGCCTAAATTATGTTGGCATGAAGATCATGTGCAAAGGAATGGAGGAGCTGCCTTATACTTTGAGGGAAGGATTGTCCACAATGATGAAATGGTAATCATTGAAGTGTATGAAATTATTAATAACAATAACCACAACAATAGGCCTGTGAAATGAATGAACAGTTATCTGTAGTCAAGTCAGGTCAAGCCAACAAGTATTTATTTAAGCACCTATTACAGGACCAGCACTGTGCTAAGTGATAATCACTTAGCCTGGCTTCAAATCCTGACTCTGCTATTTAGTAGCTGAATGGCATTGGGCAAGGTACTAGTTTTCTTCATTTGTAAAGTAAATGGAAGGGAGTTCAGCTAGATGATCTCTGAGGTCCCTTCCAGCTCTAAATCTATACTCCTAAATCACTCACACTCTTGGTATTACCAAGACATTATAATGAATGGACCAGTCACTAGACTGTTCCAAGGTCCCCTGCAGCATTAAATCATATAATCTTACAATCCCAACGACTTTGGTAGCTCTTCGTCTGGTTGATATGAGCTGGGAGACTGGAAGCCTGATGCCTCACAGCCCTAGAACCCTGGGATTTTGATGTTCTCTGGCCTGGGAAGCCTCAAGTTAAAGGTCTCTTTCTCTATGGTAGTCAAATCACCTCTCTCTTTTTTTTTCTATACCCTATTTCTAGCCTCACCTTTAATATTCAAGTAGCAGTGGCCAGAGAGCTCTTGTAATTCACTAGAATCATCACAATATCCAGAATCAAGAGAAGAGAGACTTGGGCTATCAGGGGCAGGGATTCCCCCCCAAATGCAGACCAAACAAGGATTCTTATAATTCCTCTGCAATTAAGATCTTTTCTCTCAGGTCCTTTTGAAAACTTCAAAAAACACAGTGCTTGGCATATCAAACTAGAGTCTTTGGAAGAAGGAGTTGAAAACATGTTTTTTGAGGAAAGAGTGGTGGTGTTGGTGGTGGTGGTTTAGTTATGTCCTACTCTTTGTGACTCCACTTGGGGTTTTCTTGGCAAAGATGCTGGAGTGGTTTGCCATTTCCTTCTCCAGCTCATTTTACAGATGAGGAAACTGAGACAGTAATAGCCACATTACAGGATGACTGACTTTGATAGACTTAGCTCTTCACAGCAATGCAAGAATCCAAGATAACTTCATAAGATTCATGATGGAAATTGCTATCCACATCCAGAGAAAGAACTATGGAGGGGTAAAATGATTTGGCCAGAGTCACGTATTTAGTCAGTGTCTGAGGCCAGATATAAACTCAGGAAGATGAGTCTTCCTAACTCAGGCCTGGTGCTCTATCCACAGTGCCACCTTATCTGCCCCAAAGCATATTGGATTAGAAAGCAAATGACCAGGGTTCAAATGCCAGTGCTACCACCTGTGAGATCTTGGACATATTAGTTAGCTTCTCTGGGTCTTGTTTTCCTCTCCAGTAAAATGAAGGGATTGGAGTGGGTGACATCTAAGGGCCCTTCTCATTCTAAGTCCTATGATCCCATGACCTAGATTCTAGCCCCAACGCTACCTTTAACTACCTTGGATGAGTCATGACTTTTTTCTGGGTCTGAGTTTCCTGAGGAGTGTTACAGCCCGCTCAAACTGGCCTACAGATTGTTGAATTTTCAGTGTGAGTTTTTGTACCTCGGAAATCATCAAACATTGCAAACCAGGGCTTGATATATTGTTTTATTGATTGTCTAGGCTTAAGGAAGTGATGGAGAAAATTTTAATAATGCAGATTAATTTTTTTTGGGGGGAAGTCTGTTGTTAAACATTTACCACGACTAAGGTCCCTTTTGGTTCTGAAACTCTTTGAGTTTGTGAATCTCACTCCACTCTTGAATGAGGAGAACAGATACGAAGGCTCCATGGATGGTGAACAGACATTTAATGGATTCATTCCCTGTTAATCCCCCTGGTAAAGCAAGGCCCCTCATTCCTAGTGACCTTAACCAATGGAAGAGAGGAACAGAAAGGATTCAGGCAAATATCTCAGACTAATTTTCTTTCTCTTTAAATTTCCTCCAAAATGGTCATTTGAGTAGAAACATAACAGGCTGTCTATCCTCCAGGATCCCACAGGTCACTGGCAATGGGGGTGAGATTCTCAACCTTTCCCTCCTGCATCTTTCCCTGAAGGAACAGCCTCTGCATGGTGGGAATGTAACTCGGACATTTAGCCTGGAATTCTTCCTGATTAGGGCACTCTCCGTTCCCTTAGCTGAGCTTATAACCCAGCCTCCCTCCCTCTCACCCCCAGCCCCCAAGGCAGACAGCGTCTGGTTCCCATGAGGGCCAACCCAGGACTGGGGAAGTCTGAAGGTTACATTGTGACTTGCTGCCAAGTCACCCCCACCCCCACTTCCACCCCATGCGCAGGAAGACTCTGCAAATGTTTGCCTCTCCCATAGGGCCTGAAGCAGCCAGGGTCTGCCCAGGGACATCGTGATGGAACGTCATCGGGAGAAACAGAAAACATGCATTATTATAAACATCCAGGCCACTAGGCCAGAGGCCTGCCCTTCCCATACTGCACACAGGAGGGAGTGGGGAAACATCTAAAATGTCCTAAGGGATAGATTCCAGGGAAATCTGACGCCTGGCAGAGTCACCCTTAGGGTCTTCTGCACCCCCACAAAGGCACCTATGGCTCCTTCCTTTTCCTTTTCACTCTCCTCCGAGAGTACCAGGTAATAGAAAGAGCTCCAGACTGGAAATCAAGAAACTCAGCACAGAACAGAAGCATAAAGGGGAGAAGAAAGGGGTAGAAAGAAAAGGAGACCAGACAGCTCTCCTGGCAACATGGAGCAGGGCCTGGATTTGTCAACAGAGGACCCAGATTTGAGTCTTGACAGAGACTCTAACTCACTCCAGGACCCTAGGCAAGTCCTGTCCTGTCTCCAGGCCTCATTTCCTCTTCTTTAAAAATGCAGAGTAGTGATGATCTCTAAGGGCCCCCTTAGCTTAGCACCTATTTATGTTTTGAATCATTAATAAGATTTAGAACTAAAAGGGATCCTGTAGCCCAAGTCCCTCATTTGGTCTGAGAGGCCAGAGCTATAAGGAGGAAACAGGCCCAGAGAAGAGGAACAGCTTGCCCAAGATCTTATAGTTAATAAAAATAAAATAAAATGATTAGAGCTAGGTTTAGATCCAAGACCTCTGACACCAAATCCAGTCCTCATTTCCACAATGAGGAGTAATTTTCCTGAGTTAGACCCCTTTCCTTCTCTCACTCTTTGCTCCTTGTCCCCATTTCCCTCCTGCTCTATGCTTTTGGCCTGCCCAAAGCAGGAGGGTCCCCAGGCTCCAGGGTGATTTAGCCCCAGAGCCATGCTGGAGCCAGCTCAAACCAGCAGATCAAAGTGAATTATTAAATTTTCCGTGTGAGCATTTACACCTCAAAAATCAGCAAAAGCTACAAATCAGTGCTTGATTTGTGTTTTGTTGACTGTTTAATCTTAGGAAAGTGATGGGGAAAATGTATGATGCAGATTAAACTTAAAAGAGTGCCTTCCATACATTTTGTGGGAAGAAGAACCAGTTGCTAAATTTTTACCAACACACCCCTGCCTCTCCAGGCATTCAGGCCTACAAGGTGCTGCTGAACCCTGCCCTGCCTATCTTGAAGGAGAAAGGAAAGATCTAGATGTTGTCCTCCTGGGGGTTAGACCTTCAGGGTCTTAGAAACCTGCCTTACAGGTCTGGCCTCTCAGACCAAAAAAGGAGGTCTCAGAGCACCATGGGCAGTTTTCAAGCCTTGCTATTAGAGGACACAGGCTATTTATTGGACCAATCAATTTCCTGCATAGGAGAGATCTATTTTATATTCAACAAACAACTATATAGCATGTTGTAGCAGAGAAAGATTCAGTTTCTGAGTCAGAAAGACCTAGCTTAAAGCCATGTCCAACACATGTAGGCTATATGACCCTGGGCAAGTCAAGTAACTGAGACTAAATGAACTAAGACCCTGAATGTCTAACCCCCAGGAGGACAACAACTAAGATGAAATGGCCCTGCTAGCATGATGTTAAGAAGTAGGGACTATAGCACTATAAGGCTTAGTCCTTTTCTGCCCCAAACTCAATATCTAGTCAAGAAATCTAACATACATTTAGAAAACCATTATTCATTCATTCACTCACTCAAAAAATCTTTATTAGTTCCTAGGCCTTCTTGTAGCTCTGAGATTCTATTGTATAACCCTTGTAAAACCCTTCTATTGTATAACCAGAGGTTATTCGTAACAAAATGGTATGGGTACACTTTGGGGACTTTTCATTTCTCTAGTTTGTTACCTACACTTAGATATCTGAGTATTGGATCATTCCCTCCCCCACACCCACAAAGTTCCCCTTATAAGCACACCAGCTCACAAGGCTCCAAACAAAAATAACAGTTTTATTTACAAGTTAATAGAAAACAAGAGAACTCAGATCCAAGCCCATAAAAATAGTGATAATGACCAGTGAATAATCATTCCCTCCCCCTCAAAAACCTGTATATTCCTAGTTACTTACTTACCTTTATCTGGGACCAATTAGAGTTTGCTCCATCCACCACATCAGTGTTTCCTTCTGCCATCTCTCTGTCTCAGCAGCATTTCATTTTCCCTGTTCCCTGAATCCTTTGGCTCCTGCTGCTTTTAGCATGTATTCATAGTCATCGCTCCCTGTCATTATCCTCCCCTAGAGCTCTCAAGCAATTGGAAGCCCCATCTGCTATTCTCCACAGTTTGTGATTCACTCCTTAGCTCCTAGCAGGTGGCCATTTAATTACCCTCACCTCACCCAGTTACTGTCCTCTGCCTCTTTGCCATACTCCTCAGTCTCCAGCAGATGGTGGTCATTCATTGTACTCCCAGAAGTCCAACTCAACTTATTCAAAAGAGAAGAACCTCCAGGTGTGTTAATGGACTCCACTCACCTCCTTTTGCATACGGTCTCCATAGCCCCAGGTTTCACACACATAAGGAACCTCTTAGAACCCTATGAACACTCACTTTTAATCTTACCAAGGAAGTCTCTAGCACCATGTCATCTGCAAATAGGAATATCAAGAGGATCTGCCCCACTCAAATCCAATTCACTGGCAAGTCAAGACATCACCCTTGGGATGTCATTGGTCCTCTTTGAGAATGAAGGACCACCAACAACAGTAGCCATCTACAGGGAATCCCTCTTCTATTTGGACTCTGGTGGTGGTTGGTTAATCTCATTATTCTTGACCTCTCTGCAACAACTGTTGACCTCCCTCTCCTCCTTGATATTCTCTCCTCCTTAGGTTTTCATTAAACTTTTCCCTTTTAGTTCTCTGCCTACCTATACTTCAGCTTCTTTTCCTGGATCATCTGTCAGGTCAATATATGAAGCCCCTAAGATTCTGCACTGAGATCCATTCTTTCATTCTACACAAACTTTCTCTGTGATGTAATCTATTCCCATGAGTTCAGTTGTTACACCTATGCAGAAAGCTCCTATATCTATATATGAGGTCCTTGTCTTTCTCCAGAGCTCTAGTCCATGTATCCCCTACCAACAGACTGTCTATCACACATTTCCAAGTGGATATTCCATGGGCATGTCAAACTCAGTATGTCTAAGACAGAACTTACTGTATCTATATATTTTTCCAATACTCACCCTTTGTCCAGACTTTCTGTTAAGACATCACCATACTTATAGTCACCCAAGTTCAAAACCTTAGAGTCACTCTTGACTTTTCACTCTCCCTCATTCCCAACATCCAATCAGTTGCCAAGTCTTATTGATTTATACTCTTAACTATGTCTTTAAAGTATATCCCTTTCTCTCCACTCATACCACAACTACCATAGATCAAACCTACACCACTTCTCACTAGGACTACTTCAATAGCTTCCTAACTTGTCTCTCTGCATTCAGCCCCTTGTCTTACTAACCCATCCTTTATACAGATGCCACAGTCACATACCTAATTCAAAATCAGATTATTTCACTCTTTTACTCAAGAAGCCCCTATGGCTCCCCATTGCTTCCAGGCCAAAATGCAAACTCCTGTGTTTGGCATTTAAAGCCCTTCACAAACTGATTCCAGCCTGCCTTTCTAGAATGATTATGTATCATTACCCTTTAGATACTCTAGGATTCAGCCAAATGGACCTGCTTGCTGTTCTCCAGACAGACAGTTCATTGCTCACATGCACACCTTTACATGAGGTAGAGAACACCTCTCCTGACCTTCACCTTTTAGAAGCCCTACCTTTCTTCAAGGCTTAGCTCAAGTACCACTTCCTACATATGGCCTCTCCAGATTTCCAATCTCACCCCTACCTATAGTTGTTAGATCCCCTTATAATATGCAGGATGTACCAAAAGTCTTAGCGCAATTTTAATGTCTTAAAGCTTAAAACTTCACTAAGACTTTTGGTACACACCAAATTTCCATGGCAGTTAGTTTGGCATTACTCTTCCAGAACTAGGCCAGCTATGTCTCTCTTTTAGGATTCTAGGGGCCTTGTGGGGCAATAGGATCATTTTTCTCTAATGCTCTCTGCTTCAACTCCCTTTCCAGTGTGTTCTCTCAAAAGTCTGTGACACACTCCCCCACAAATACATGCAGAGTCCAGGGGAAAGTGGGCTCAGACTTAGAGACCACATGTGGCAAAGGGGTAACACATTTTCTGGTTGCAGGAAATCCCATTCTGCTGTCTGTGAAGAGCTCAAGAAGTTTTCCTTAAGCATGGTAAACCTGCGTCAATCTTTGGCCTTGTGGTCACTGCCATCAGCTGACCCAGGGACAACATGTAGTGGGGAACTGGGAAGTCCAACTGTCTCCAGAATATTTGGAGCTTGAAGGTCCTCCTCAGATGGAGGATTTGGGGAGGGTTTGGAGGAGGAGAAGGAGACTTGGCCAGAGCTTTTCCTTCCTCCTGAGGGAATTCCTTCTCAGGAATGTACTGGAAAGCCACACACTCCAATTTCTGGAAGTACTTCTCCCTTCTCAACTTGCTTGATATTTATAAATGATCCCTTGAGGCATGACAAAGTTTCCGAGACTACTGGAACACACTGCCTGTTTGACACCATTTCATTTAATCGAATGGTTTTCAGATGCTTCTTGAACTTAGTCTAAGGATTTCTGATAGATTGATTGAGACATTTTCTCACCTAGTTAAGATAACAGGCAAAAATGGTGGGGGGGCCCTGAGGTTTCAACCCCACCCTTATGATCTCCCTTCCCCCCAGGTTTAATATTTACTGTAAATACAACACATTTACTGGAGTATATTTGGCGAAGTATAACCTTAATAACACTTTAGTGATTTGGGGAGGGTCTTCATTTCTCTTTTGAATATCATCCCCAATATTTTCTACTAAAGAGTTTCAGGAAAAAGTCTATGTGGCACAGTTCATAATCAAACCCAGTAATTCACGCTACCAAATACTTGGTGACACAATTTAAGAAACAAACATAATTTTCACAAAATTCTAATAGTTTATGACCCTTTTTGTTGCTTGTAAAAAAAATGGCCTTCCCTAACCTCAAAACAATAAAGAACAAGAAAAAAAAATCAAGCTCTCTTCTGGGGAGGAAAGCTTTTTCACTTAAAGAATTCTCTGAGCACATGGATTTGGGACCTCAGGTGAACTAGAAGTCAGCCCCTCACACTTGGTAAAAAACCAAGCCAATTTGGATTGGTGTTCAGGTAACAACATTGGCCCACTGGCTCTATGGAGCTGGGGTTCTTGCTCTCTCCCTCTATTCTGGGCTCAGTTGAGCACCAAGTACTACAATAAAACTGGCCCTGAGTTCAGGACGAGGTGGGGTACTTTACTATCTCCTCCTTTTAAAGAGACCCCTCTATTCTGGACACACACACACACACACACACAGAGTGATTAGGTCAATCACTGAATAACTTAAAAAGGAAAAGAACATCAAGCTTCCTATTTCAAAAGGAAAGTTCTATAGCAGGGATGGGGAACCTGTGGCCTCGAGGCCACATGTGGCCCTCTAGGTCCTCAAGTGCCACCCTTTGACTAAATCCAAACTTTACAGAACAAATCCTTTTATTAAAAGGATTTGTTCTGTAAAACTTGGACTCGGTCAAAAGGCCTCACCCAAGGACCTAGAAGGCCACATGTGGCCTTGAGACTTGCAGGTTCCCCGCCCCTGCTTTATAAAGTTTTCCAGACCACATGGAGTTCTTTCCACAGAGATTAGGGGCCTGGGGTTGAATGAAAGTCAACTTTATTCCTCAGGTCAGAAACCAAACTGTCCTGGGTATTCAACATATTGCTGAGTATTCAACACATAAAGTCATCCAACTGAAGTCTGGACACAATTTTGTTTGTTTCTTTCTACATAGGGCACGTGAAAATTTTCTCTAGGAGTCCCTGTACCACAAGTATGTCAAAGTCTAGGCAAATTTCCTTCATGTTTTCCGTGAGTACATCCCTGTGGGAGAACAAGGGTTCTCCCACTGCTTCAGTTAGAGATAATAGTGAATAAGATCAAATATGTCCAGAACAAGGGCAAGTCTCCAAAGAAAAGAGATTAAGTACTCAGAGTTGATTGAATTTCAGGGGTTTTAGGACAATGGGCACACTTCATCCCTTCAACTTATAGCCCAAAAGAATCTCAGACAATTTGTCCGCCCCTTGTCACAAATAAAGTACTCTGTTTGAAAGGGGAAAAAATGAACATTTATGAGTTATCATAATATGCCCTATACATTCATAGTGATTTAATGATGCAAACTCCATACTTCTCATATTAGTTTCAATATCAATATCTACACAGGATTCAGTAATATAGCAAATATCGATATTTAAACATTCAATGAATCAACAAATGTAGAAGTCTGCAAAAATCATCACAGAAAGAATTGGTTTAACTTTTAGGGAAACATACCGGAAAACCTGACTTGCTGTATGACTGCATTTTAAATGCAGAGGGAGAGAGAAAATGCCAATTTTTTTTTAATGGAACTAGGGTATTCAATAATGAAAGTCCCAGGTGGAGAATCTGTCTAATGGGTCCCTGCCAAGTTTAATAGCCCAATGTTTATTCTGGATGAACCCCTACAAGTAACCAACCTAGCTCTGGGAACCCTGACTTGTGGCTGAGAGTGGGAGTTGGAATAAGAATCTTCAGAGCTTCCCTGGGCTACTGTTCTTGATATTATCTGGCTTAAGTAAGTTTCAGGCCAAGCTATCTGCAAAGTTGTCCACTCTCCCCACCCCAGCTCCCCTACTCATCCTTTCTTACTGTTACCAAGTGATTCCACTCATGATCTTGCACTGTCCCCTTTATAAAGTTTGGCAACTTCATTTTAACTCTAAACAAGTGTTGTCCTTGTTTTCCATATTGCCATGCTGATAAGGAGATCAAATATCTCTATTAATAACTAAATAATTCCTTACTCTAGCTCCAATCTCTTTTTTCTAGCCTTAGAGAATACTCCTTGACTTTGCCCCCATTCTAGCCAAACTCGACTATTCACCATTTCTTGAGCTCATCCTACTTTCTATTTCTCTGCTTCCTCATACATTGGTCACAAAGTTTGGAATGCTCACCCCAGTGGTATTCCAGTAAATGTTTTACAACTGGCTCTTCTGGAAATAAAAAGTATGTAAACATACTTTTAAATGTAGTCTATATTATTCACATTTTCTCCACTGCTTTCTTAAGTCTAGATAATTAATGAAACACTAAATGAAGCCTTGATTTGTAGTGTTTGCCAGTTTCTGAGGCATAAGTGCTCACACTGAAAATTTAACAATCTTCTCTCAGGAGCTGGTACAAGCTGGCTCTAACACACTGCTAGGGCACTCCCAAACTTCTGCCTGAAGAAATCCTTTCTTTCCTTTAAAGCACAACATAGGCATAATTTCTTTAATAGAGTATTTCCTAAAATCCCTCTGCTAAATGATCTGCTTCTTGAATCTGTCCTAGCATCCTATTTGGAGCTGTCCTATATACTTATCATGCTAAGTTATTTGAATATTTGTCTTGTTTCAGTGTCTCTATTATAAACTCTTTCAGGGCAGAAACCATATATTGTTCCTTCTTTATGTCCTTAACACCTTTATAAGTGACTTACTGCCCCTCCCCCCAACCTCTCAACCCCTTCCTCCCCTTGCAGAATGGGTGGATGAGAACAATGGCTATGAAGGGGGCTGAAGCAGGCCCAGAGGAGCACGTAGAACTTGGTCAGACATTTAAGACACCAAGGTCATCCACTGTATCCCAAGCCACTGACCTTCAATGACTCTGGAATAGAGAGTGAAGCTGAAGATTTTGTGCAACTCTGCCTCACTTAAATCCAATTCACGTATGAGTCATCACCCCATGATGTCACTGGTCCTCTTCAAAAATGAAGGACAAAACATTACCTTAACCTCTTCATAGAATGTAAGCCCCTTAACAGCAGAGACTATAATCTCTTTTTTTATGTTTTTGTTTCCCCTGTCCTATCAGTGCTATTATTTAATAAATGTTTATTGAATTGAATTAGTGTGAAGTCATGACAAAAGTGCTGGATTTGGGATTAGATACCTCCATTCAAACCCAGGTTCTGTTACATACAACCTTGCTTCAGGCAAAACCAATCAGCCTTCCAATGGAATGTAAACTTCTTGAAAACAAGAATGCTTTACTTTTTTCTTTATATATACAAAGCTTAATATGATACCTTGTAGATGTTGGGGGCTTAATAAGAAATTAGATATCTGGGACTCATTTCCTCATCCAGAAAATGGGAAGGTTGGAGCAGAAGTCCTCTGAGGTCCCTTCTAGCTCTAATCCACAACTTATGAGTTGAATACACAGTTCATAAACTATAAGCTTCAGGAAAATAGGGACATAATAGATAGTCAAGGATAATCACCATAATCATTACATTTTTATTATTTACTTTAAGCTGACCTTAACACTTAGCAATCAATACAAGTCTGATTAACCAAAAAGAGCAAATTATAATAATCTACTATTGGCAGAGATGATCTTGATGATAGGACAGGTACCTAGAAGTATCCCCTTCAGAACTCATAGCAGGTCATGAGAAGCCTCAATATTTAAGATTGCCATACAAATAAATGTGAAATCATCTCAGATACTGAGAAAATTCCTGGCTTTATTTTGATGTTCCTAAGGCCCTTCCATTATTTAAGTAGGTATTTCAGAGCCATATGTGTACTCTACTTTCTAGCATAAGCTTTGGTAATTAAATCTATCTTTTGCTGTTGTTGTTGATAAGTTCTCATTGATGTCTTCTGTTTCTTACTTTACCATAGATATCCCATATGTATCCCGCTTGCTCCCCCTCCCAGAGAACCAACCCACATAACAAATATCATTTTTAGAGAAGAAAGCACAACTGATCAATATATTGAAAAAGTCTGAAAACGTGCAATGTGTAACACCTGTGGACCTCTCACCTCCACAAAGGAGTGAGTTGGGGTGTCCTCTCTATCTCATTTGAGTCCTGCTTGATATTTATAATTTTGTTACATTCAGTTTTGATTTTTGGTATGCTATTGTTTTCTTGGCTATGCTTACTTCACTTTGCATCAGTTCATATAGATTTTTCCATGCTTCCCTGTATTCATTACACATATCACTTCTTACCACCCAATAATATTATACTGCATTCATATACCACAATTTGTTAAGCCATTCTCCAATTGATGGGCATCTACTCTGTCTTCAATTCTTGCTATCATAAAAAAGAGCTTCTATAAATATTTCGGAGTATATGGGGACTTTCTTCCTATCAATGGCTTCTTTGGGGTTTTAGACCAGTAATGGAGTCTCTGGTTCAAAGAGAATGGATATTTTAGTCATTTTATTTGCATAATTTCAAATTGCTTTCCAAAATGGTTGCACCATTTCACAGTTCCATCAATAATGTATTAGTGTACCTATCATTCCACAGCCCTTCCAACATTGATTATTGCCATTTTTTGTCATTTTTGCCTATTTGCAGGGTATGTGGTGAAACTTCAGGCTTGTTTTGATTTCTATTTCTCTTATTATTAGTGATTTGAAGTATTCTTTCATGTGGTGGTGAATATTTTTCAATTCTTTTTTTTTTGAGAACTTTTTGTTCCTATCCTTTGACCACTTACCTATTAAGGAATGGCCACTGGTCTTATATATATTTATTAATTACGTACATATCTTGTATACAAAACCCTTGTAAGAAAAATGTGATACAAAGAAATTCTTTTTCCTTTTGATAACTTTTCTTCTTATCCTAAATGCATTAATTTTGTGTAGAAGCTTTTCAGTTTTAAGTAATCAAAATTATCTATTTTATCTTTTGTAATTGCTTCTACTTATTGATTGGTTAAGAATACATCTCTTAGCAATAGCTATGAGACATGTATGATCTGTTTCTCTTTTAATTTTATATGATCTTTAATATTAAGGTCACATATCCATTTAGAATATATTGTGGAATGTATTATAAGGCCTAATTTCTGCCAGACTGCTTTCTAGTTTTCCCAGCAGTTTTTATCAAATAGGGAGCTTTTCCCTAGGTAACTTATGTTTTCTACTTTATCACTGAGTTATTGAGTTCTATTGTTTCTAAATATTTCTTGTCTAACCTGTTCCATTGATCTATCTCTCTATTCTTTAACCAATACTAGAAGGTTTTAATGATGGATGTTTTACAATGTAGTTTAAAGTCTGAAAGTGCTATTTCCATCTTCATTCCTACATCTTTTCACCATTGCCTTGATATTCTAGATCTTTTGTTATTCCAAATGAATTTTATTACTTTATCTAGCTTTATAAAACATCTCCTTGGTAATTTAATTTGTATTAAAAGTATAAATTAATTTTGAAAATATTATCATTTTTATTATATTGACACAGCCTAGTCATAAACACTGAATATTCTTCTAGTTATTTAAATTTGTTCTTTATTTCTTTAAGGAGTACTTTGTAATTGAAAGTATACAAGGGTTTTTTTTTAATGTGTTTTGGTAGGTTGATCCCCAGATATATTATGCATTTTGTAGTTATTGGAATTAGATTTCCCCTTCTATTATTGCTTCTTGTGTCTTCTTCTTATTATATATAAAAATGCTATTGATTTGAGAGGATTTATTGTTTAGTCCAAAAACTTTGCTAAAGCTATTATTTGTCTTAATTACTATCTTTGCTGAATCCCTTGGATTTTCCAAGTAAACCATCATATTATTAGCAAATGGGATTAGTGTTATCTCCTTTTTACCTAGCTTTATGCCTTTAATTTCTTTCACTTGTCTTATTGCAATTTCCAGAACTATATCAACAATAGTGGGGAGAGTGGGCATTTGTTTCATTCCTCTACTTATTCAAAATAGTTTCAGTACATCCTCAATGCATATGATGCTTGCTTTTGGTTTTAGATAGATGTTCTATCTGTTGTTAATATATTTCAGTCACCTCCTGCCAAGATGGACGTTTCTTGGTATTATAGGACAGAGCTCCACAGCTTCTTTCCACTTTCTGAGCTGTAACCAGAGAAGGAAAGATCCTCAGTGTTGCTATTACTAATACACATTTTTTATCTTCTAGCCAAGTTGGTCTTCAGAAGAAATAAGCCAATGAGAAAGACACCCAGAAATGTCTAGGTCAGACATGTCAAACGGAAGTGTCCTCATTGCTGCCCACAATGCTCCAGAGTATCACCAGGAAACAGATTAAAAAATAATTGGGAAAAAATTTAACAAAATAAATAAAAATACTGTAGAACATAGATAATGTCGATATGTGGTTTTCTAAGTCAATGTGCAGCCTGCAGAGATCTTTATGTACAGTTTAATGGCCCCATTGTTATTTGAATTTGACAACCACTGGTGTAGTTCATAGAATACTTATTAAATATCTACATCTGGGTTTCCCAGAAGCAAACTATCTTCTCCATTTCCTTTCAAGGCAGCCCATAACCATGCTCCTGCTTTTCTCTTACTCAATTGGTCTTTACCATCCTAGACCAGGGGTTTTTCTCAGCAAAGAGAAATTAATTATTTCTCATAAGAAAAAATGCGTAATATATCCGGGGATCAACCTACCAGAGCACATTTAAAGAAAACCTTGTATAGATTCAATTGCAAAGTGCTCCTTAAGGAAATAAAGAACAACTTAACTAGCTAGAGGAATAATCAGTGTTTATGGCTAGGCTGTGTCTATATAATAAAAAAAGATAATACTGACAAAATTAACTTATACTTTTAATGCTATGCCAGTTAAATTATCAAGAGGATATTTTATAGAACTCAATAAAATAATAACAAAATTCATTTGGAACAATGAAAGTTCTAGCATATCAAAAGAAATGATGATAAGATGTAGGGATGAAGATGGAAACAGCACTTATAGACCTCAAACTATATCATAAAGCATCCATCATCAAAACTATCCAGTAATGACTACAGAATAAAGAGAGAAATCGATGGAACAGGTTAAACAAGAAAGATTCAGAAACAACAGAACTCAATTACCCAATGTTTGATTACTTTGGTCAGTAATTTTCTTAATAAGATTTTCTCAGGGCCAGCTAGGTGGCACAGTGGATAGAGCACAGCCCTAGAGTCAGGAGGACTCGAGTTCAAACCCAGCCTCATACATGTAACACTCACTACCTGTGTGACTCTAGGCAAGTCGCTTAGCCCCAATTACCTCACCAAAAATAAATAAATAAGACTTTCTCTACCACATCTTGTTGTTTCAGAGGCTTCTGTTTAGACATCTCATGTGGGGTGGGGGATAGAAGAGAGAATCCAATAGTCCATCAACAAGCATTTATTAAACACCTACTATGTTCCAGCCACCATGCTAGACATTCAGGATACAAATACAAATACCGTGCAGGTGGCCAGCCATGTGACTGCTCTTACCATCTCACTAAAACTGGCATTTTCTCTCTGATTGCTTGAGTTCCCCTTTTCTAACTGTCAGATGGACACACTAGCCTGCCCTTAATTTGATCCTCAAACATGACTTCAAGTGTTCCCAATCATGGAGCAAATTAGTTGCTGTTCATTGATCACTGTTCACTGACTGAAGAAAACTCCAAAGTATCACCTTCTACAAGAAGTCTTTCCTAATCCCCCTTAATTCTAGGGAATTGTTTCCGTTGATTATTGCTTTTTTTCTATAATTAATTTATTTCCTTTTAGTTTTCAACATTCATTTCCATAAGATTTTGAATTTTAAATTTTCTTCCCCTCCCACTTCTTTTCCCGGCCCAAGATGGCGTACAATCTGATACAGGCTCTACTTATACATTCATATTAAGCGTATTTTCCCATTAGTCATGATGTAAAGAACAATGAGAACTAATGGGAGGAACCACAAGAATGAAGCAATAAAACAAAACAACCAAGGAAAAGGAGAGCAAATAGTATGCTTTGATCTGCATTCAGACTCCATGGTTCTTTCTCTGGATGTGGATAGCATTTTCCATCATGAGTCTTTTGGAGTTGTCTTAGATCCTTGCATTGCTGAGAAGGGCTAAGTCTATCAAAGTTAGTTGTCTCACAACATGGCTGTTACTGTGTACAATGTTCTCCTGGTTCTACTCTTTTTACTCAGCATCACTCCATAAAAGTCTTTCCAGGTTTTTCTGAAGTCTGCTTGCTCATCATTTCTTATAGCACAATAGTATTCCATTACATTCATATACCACAACTTGTTCAGCCATTCCCCAATTAATGGTCATCTCCTCAATAATCGGTTGATTACTTCTAAATTAAATGCTTGTGTGTGTGTGTGTGTGTGTGTGTGTGTGTGTGTGTGTGTGTTGTTTGTTCATGGTTGTTTGCACATTCTCTCCCCCATTAGACTGTGAGCCCCTTGAGGGCAAGAGTTATGTTTCACCTTTCTTGTCTCTCCAGTGGTTAGCACAGTGCCTAGTAGTTAATAAATTTTTATTGACAGATTGACTGACCCAAAGGGCTGCAATAGATTTCTCTTCTGACTATTAAAAGGAGACAGAGAAATGCTGGACAAGTTCCTTTCACCATCAGCCAACACCCATTGAGGGATAGTTTCTTAACCCTCTAAAATATTCTCCCTGAGAAATTCATAGCCATCCATCTATTTGAGTACAGAGAGGCACAGGGTGGAAGAGAATGATCCTACTACTTAATTCTCCCTTGTTATTTACAATTTAAGTTGTATTAAGAGAAGCAGATTGTGTTAAGATTCGAGGTGGCAGTCCCACTGAACTCTGCCTAAGTCAGGTCACAACTAAAAGATCATGTTCTGCAAAGTACTGTAATAATGAATACTAGGGCCATGATTTGCAAAACTGACTAGTCAAAATTGCCCCCAATGTACCTGCAAAAAAATAGCCAAGGATTCCAGAACCAGAGTTGTTACAGCCTTTAGCGACATAGTGTTACATAACCAAAAATATGGCCCCTTTCTCCCTCATGAGGATCCATGGGAAGTTGCTTGAGATAAGCAATTAATTCATAAATATTTATCTAGTATCTAGTACGTACTCAGCTCTGTGACAGACAAAAAAGAAAACATAAAATAGTGTCTACTAGATAGAGAAGATTAACACGTGTGTAAAGATAACAATACAGGAAGGGTTTAATAAGTGCCAAAGAAAAGACACAGACAAGAAAAGCTACAAAGTTTCAGAGAAGGAAAGATCAGTTCCTACTGCAAGTGTGTGTGCGTGTGCGAGTTGGGGGGGGCAGGGAAAGGAGGAGAGATCTGACAGCCCTAGACTACGATCCAGGAGGTCTGGGCTCTATTCTCATGTTTCCTATTAAATAAACTATGGGACCTTGGGCAACTCAGTGGGTGATAGCATCATAGATTTAGAGCTGGAGGAGACCTTAGAGGACACTTAGTCCAAACCTCTCATTTTACAGATGAGGAAACTGAGGCCCAGAAAGGTTACATGACTTGCCTAAGATCACACACGAAGTATGTACCAGAGACATTCAAACCATTCACTCCTGAAAAAGATGGGGAGAACAAGATGATGATGATAACGAGCACTTATACGGCACTTTATATACATTTTCTCATGCAGCGACAAGGTGGCTCAGGCAGTATTCTATCCAGGGGCTAGGCCTGGAGTCAGGAAAACCTGAGTTTAAAGTCATCCTCAGATACTTGCCAACTGTGTGACTCTGGGCAAGTTATGTAACCTCTGTTTGCCTCAGTTTCCTCATCTGTAAAATGGAGGTGATCATAGCAGGGTGGTGGTGTTGAGGATCATATGAGATAATTGTAAAGAACTTAGCACAGTTCCTGTCACACAGTAAGTGCCATATAAATAGTACTATTATTAAAGTTTCTCGAGAACTCTGTGAAATAAGTAGCATGAATATAATTATCCTCGATTTTCAAGACGAAGAAGCTATGGTTCATAGAGCTAAGTGACCCGTCCATATGGTCATACAGTTAGTAAATGCCTGAAATGACATTTGAACCCAGATCTTCCTAACTTCAGTCCCAATGCTCTATCTACCATGACCGTCTGCCTCTCTAGAATAAGACTTTAAAAGTAAAAACAATTCATCTTCTGACTTAATCTGAAAACATTTAAGTCACTGGCCTAGACTTCATGGCTGAGGTCTACAGACAATAGTTAATTATTAAACTCATGATGGCCAAATCAGTCCAAAAACAACCACCAGTTACTTATTGTTTGGGATGCTATAGGCGAAATAGTCAGCTAATTGATTTTTTTACTTCTCAATAAGCAAATCTTCTGGGTCCTGTATTCTGTGCACTCCTGTGAGTATTTGACACAGTCCTTTTCATTTGATGGCAGGGATGGTTTAGTTTCTGTCTTTTTACCCCCAGAGCCTAGCACAGTGTTTTGCCTATAATAAGTTTGTTGAATTGAAGCGATCTGGACATCAGAAGCTGGAAGGAGCCTTAGAATGTAGAACGTTGAAACTGAAAAGGGCCTCAGAGGTTACCTCATCCAACACTCTTCCCTCCCCTCCCCCTATGCTACAAGGGAAGAAACTGAGGCCCAGAGGACATGTCCTTCCACAAACACATAAAAACTGACTCAAGTTGGGCAAATGAAGGGAGGTGGGGAGGTCGGGAGGGGGAGGAGCTGGGATCAAGAGATTGTAAAAGAACACACTAGAGTTTGTTGGAAGCAGAAATGCTGCCAATAAAAGCCTGTGTTTCCCTCATATTCCATTTCATGAGCCACCGGGCAGGGCTCACGCAGACTGCAGGCCCCAGCATCAAAGGGGACAGGACTGGCTATGCCATGGCCCCCTCCGCTTCTCCCAAGCGCAAGTCCAGGAGGGTGGTCAGGAAGAGTGAGACATTGGGGGCTGGGCACTGGCTTCCCAGGCACTGTTCAAGGGTATACATTTCCTCCCTGCTCACAAACCTAATCTGCAGAAGGCGGTGAGTGACAACTTGATAGGACAAACTCTTAGCATCCCACAAACTCCAGTGCAGGGTTTTACAATCTCCTGATTCCATTAGTATAAAGACCAAGTCTTCCTGTTCCCTCCTTCTTTTATCTGGGGAAATCAGAGGAAGCAAACGAGTCAGGCTGAAACACCAGGAGAGCTGCTAACCTTTAACATATTCAAACAGTCCCAAACCCTATCTGTTGACCTTTGTCAACACACTGCAGGCATCTCTATAGCCAACTCCTCACCCACCCACCCCCTTCTCACTTTAACTATTAGCCCATTTTAAGTTGGAGTTCGGCTCAGAAAAGCATTGTGTCCCAGCTTAGATTTCCATCCTCTCTGTAGAATGGACTCTGGGTTCTCCACAGTCTGCAGACCAGTAGAGTTTGCTGAGATCTGCCCACGATGCTCCAAACACTCATTTCATACAACAGTTTCAACCTTTCTCCCCTACCACCACCTCCCTTTCCCGGACTGCTAATGTAGCGAGATCAGCATACCGAACCACTTAGGTTTTTCTCTCCTATTCCTGTTCCCTCAGCTTCCAGCAGAGCCACCAACAAGCTGCATCCTAGCTCAAAAATCAGAGGGGAAGCAAGGGGTCTGCGTAATTCACCAAGTGAAACGTCAGCCTCTGGATTAGGAAGTATTGGGCCAAAGTCTGAGATAGATAGATAGATAGATAGATAGATAGATAGATAGATAGATAGACAGACAGACAGACAGATAGATAATGTGTGTATGTATATATGTATATATATGTACGTGTATATGTATGTATATATACGTATGTATTGTATATGATATATGTATAATATATATTATACACACATATACATATACATAATTAGCAATTCTAATAATAATAGAAACAAGCTAAAGATGACAATGTGCCCAATGATTAAGGAATGTCTAAACAAATTTATTACAATTTTATTTTATTCTGTATTTTTCATATGTGTGCTTCTTAGGTCCCTCATTTGAATACAAGCTGGCTTATAGATTTAATGGCATTTTGTTGCGCTGTGAGGGATGACCAATACAAAGAATTAGAGAAACAGGAAGGCTTGTAGGAAATAATCAATAGTAAAAGAAGTAAAGCTACACTGGCTAGCACATAGAAATCACTTCAGGGTTTGTTAGGTATGTATTATCACTCTCATTTGTTCCTCACAACAACCCTGTGAAGTAAGTGATATTTTTATCCACATTTTATACATGAGAAGTTAACTGACTTGCTCAGGGTCACACAGCTAGTATCTGAGGCAGGATCTGAACTCAGATCATCTTGGCTCCAGGTCCAGGTTCCATCCTATCCACTATGTCACAACTGCTTCTGTCTCAACTCTAGAGCAATATTCATAATACCTATAACAAAGTAAATGAAGGCAACATTTTAAGGTAACAAAAAAGTCTGAATCCAATACAATGGACTAGGTGGTGTAGGAAATAAAATATTGGTCCTGGAGTCAGGAAAAGCCAGGTTCTAATCCAGGTTCAGACACTTAGTAGCTGTGTGACTCTGGGCGAGTCACTTAACCTTTGTTTGCCTCAGTTTTCTCAACTCTAAAATGGGGATAATAATAGCACCTGCTTCACAGGGTTGTCACAAAGATAAAATGAGATCATTGTGAAGCACCTGGCAGTTAATGAGTGCTCCTTTCCTTCCTTTCTGTTTAATAATAAACTATGAAAGTAGAAAGTAATATCAGTTGCATCAGTTATATTATTAAATTAAATAAGCTTATTTAATATTTTAGGGAATATACCTGGGGGGAAGGGAATGTTTGATATTTGTTGAGAAATTTTTACCGTGTTGAAATAAAATGTATAATTGATGAATCAAAGGTCAGCTCATACTTCTATAGCACTTTTCTGAAATGGAAATAAAGTGAATGCCCATTAAGTGGGAGGCCACGTGATATAGTGAAAAGAATGCTGGATTTGGAGTCAAGGAAGCCTTCTGTCACTTACTCCCTTCATGACCCAAGGCAAGTCTCATAGACTCTCTGACCCTCAGTATCCTCATCTGGGAAATGAGGAGCTGGCCTACATGACCTCCAAGTTACCTTCCGGATCTAAATTTATGATCCTTTTTAATTCTATGGCTGAAGAATGACAGAACAAACTGAAGTATATAAGTGGAATGGAATGTTATTTTGTGGTAAAAAATGATGAATGAGGAATTTTTGAAATAAGAAGATATGTATGAACTGATGCAGAGTGAAAAAGCAAAACCAGGAGATTTTACATCAGTCCATCAATCAATAAACATTTATTAAACTCCTACTGTGCGTCAGACACTGTGCTAAGTGCTAGGGATACAAAAAGAGGCAAAAGAGAATCCTTGCCCTCAGTGAGCTTACAGTCTAATGGGGGAGACAACGTGCAAACAAATATGGACAAATTAAGCTCTGTACAGGATAAATAAGAATAATTAACAGAGGGAAGGCACTGGAATTAAGAGGGGTTGGGGAAGGCTTCCTGTAGCAGATGGGATTTTAATTAGGATATAAAGGAAGTTAGGGAGGTCGGTGGTTGAAACACAGCATGAAAAGATAACTAGAAGGAAGCCCAAATCTGAGTAAGTGAAAAAGCAGTCTTGAAAAAATAATTAATTAATAAGTAAAAGCCGGACATGGTGGTGCACACTGTAATCCCACAATCCCTTCTACTGGGAAGGCGAAGGCGAAGGCTGGCTAGTCCAGGAGTTCTGAGTGACAGTGGGATAAGCCAATGAGGGGCCCTCACTAAGTCTACCATCAATATAGTGAGCCTCTGGGAGCAGAGGGCCACCAGGCTACCCAATGAAGGGGGAAAACTGCCTCAGGTCTGAAATGGGGCAGATCAAAGCTTGGGAGCTAATCAGTAGTGGGATCCAGCTATAATAGCTGCTGCATTTCCAGCCCGTTAAGATAGGGAAATCCAATTTAAAAAAAGAAAGATAATAGTGAAACATATCTCTATGTCCCATCCTCTAGAAAGAGAAGCAGAGGACTATTGCAGGCAAAATGTTCCTTCTTACAATATCAGATTCAGTCACTATGTGGATTTTTTTTTTAACTATTTTTCTTTGTTCTAAGAAACAATTTGATTGGGGATAGGGCTGGGGATGGGGAAATAGGACCAGAAATGAATGTAATATAAAAATTAAAAGCAACAATAAAACTTTTTTTGATGCTTCATCATAGAATATTAATATGACAAATGGAAAACACAAGGATTTTTAAAATAGTTGCACCTATTTCAACTGAGATTCCCCAATCTTCACATTTAAGTCTAGTTCCCCACCCTCTTCCTTCTTTGTATTCGTATCCTTATGACTGAGTACACAAATACTTAACTGGATACCAAGTGAATATGCTTGCTCCCAATCAAACAGTAGCAGAATATTTGTTCCCTTTGACTTCCAGAGACTGTTTTAAAAGCTATGCCAAATCAGGCTGACAGAGTTTTATACCCTGGTCTGAAATAATTGAAATCACTACTCTGTCCTGCCCTAAATTTAAGCCTTTGCTCACTGATAAGTTCTATTCAGACTTCGTTGATCTACTGAACATGAAACAAGTGGAAATTTCATGACTTCCAATCTTATTTCATATTTATGAGACCAACCCCAAAGATCACTAATTAATAAGAACAATTAGGTTTTTTAAAAATCTCTTCAAAGTGCTAACATTCATTGGTCAACTTTTTTTTCTTTAATCATCATCACTACAAGTAGTTTGAAGGGCTTGAACAGTGAGACATTATAGTCATCTCATTTCGAACAAATGAAATTCATTATTAAGAAGACCTGGATAAGGACTAGAATTCAATCTAGCTCTTCTACAAACCAACTGTGTGAACTTTTCTCTGAAACCTCAGTTTCCTCATCTGAAAATGAAGGATGTGGACAAGCTTCCATAGCTAGCATCCTATGAATAGAAATCCTTATCAACTGGTAGTTTCTTCTGTTGTTCTTAAAAGCAAATGGGATAAATGTGATGACATTTCTTCTTGTTCCAACTTCAAGGTTCATGCAGTTTTTAGCAGGATAAGGTCCAGTCACGTAGCTGAAGGTAAGAGAAGGGCAGAAAGCCAGATTTAAGGCATGATCTCAAACTACACAGATTGTCTTGGCATCAAAAAACTAGCTTAATAGAATTTTTAAAAAACATTTAAACTAAATTTTACTTTTTTCAAATAAAATTCTACCTCCCACCCCCATTGAGAAAGCAAGGAATATAAATTCCTTGCTTTGAACATGTATACTAAAGCAAAACAAATTCCTGTATTGGCCATGTCCAAAATAAAAATATGCTTCAATTTGCACTCTATAACCATCACCTCTCTTTCAGGAAGTAGATAAACTGTTTTACCATGAATCCTTGTGGTGGGTCATTGTATTAATCAAATTAGCAGAGTTTAGAGCTGGAAGGTATCTTAGAAATAGTCACTCTAATTTTTTCAGATGAGAAAACTGAGGGTAAGTGACCCACCCAAATTCACATGGAGGGTATGGAGCAGCATCAGAATTTGAATGCAGATTTTCTAAATCCAAATTTGCTGTACCACATTGCCTATCTGGTCCAGATCCTAGCTCTGTCACTAACTAGAATGATCTTGGTTAAGGAATTAATACTTTCTAGGCTTTAATTTCTTCACTTATCAAATGAAGAGATTGGACTAGATAATCTTTAAGGCAGAAGTGTCAAATTTGCTGGCTGGGATACCCATGAAACTCCTAGACCAGATTAAAATACAATGGGGAAATGTTTAACAAAATAGATTAAAATACAATTTGTTCAATCATTTTTCAATTGTGTCCAACTCTTTATGACCCCATTTGGGGTTTTCTTGGCAAAGATATTAGAGTGGTTTGCCATTTCTTTCTCTAGTTCATTTTGCAGATGAGGAAACTGAGGCAAATAGGGTTAAGTGACTTGCCTGGGATAACACAGCTAGTAAGTGTCTGAGGCCAGATTTGAATTCAGAAAGAAAAGTCTTCCTGACTTCAAGCCCTATGTTCTATTCAATGCACTGCTTAGTTGCCCCAAAATACAATACAACATAGGTAATATTAATTTGAGGTTTTCTAAGCCAATAGGTTGCCCAGAGGGTTCTGTTTCTATTTGAATTTATCACCACTGCTCTAAGGTCTCTTCTAGAATGCCAAGAACCAGTTGGGAGAACTTTTCAGCACTAGGGTTTTGGGAGACCAGATTTCCTTCTGTATAATAAAAGGATTCATAAATATAGCATTGGGAGATTGGAAGCAGCTGATTTGAAACCTGTCTATGGAACCTTTCCAAAGGAAGATTAAGTCCTGCCATGTGGTTTTAAATGGAGTTGGGGGAGGGGGGTGGTCCATGACTTCTGAACATTCTTTCCAAGCTGAAATTCTGTGGTGCTCGTTCTTGATTCACATTTTGGTCTTTAGGAGTTCTCTTCTTAACCGTACAGCAGGGATTGCAATCTGCTGACATGTTATTAATGAAAAAAAAATGATTGTTTCAAATGCCACGGGGAAGGCACTCCAATGGCCCAACTTGAGCTTTATAAAGGCTCATCTTCCCCAAGGAGTTCCTGTCCTCCTGGATAAAATGATAGGGGTGAGCTAGATGATTTGGAAGGCCCCTTCATCCTATGATCCACCTAGTGATTCTATTGTTGGAAATCTACCCTGGGCAGATGGCATACTAGTTGTGTGTCCATGGGCTTCACCTTTCAGAACTTCCCCCCCCACACACACACACACACATGCACATGCACATGCACATGCTCATGGGCACGCTGTCCAGGACTATAAATGACGGAAAGTTGCTAATATCAATCAAGCAGGAATCCCCTACTACCATTAACTCAGATTGAAACAAACAAACAAAAAAGGAACGATATAAAGCAAGTTTAACTGGATTTATGAATAGTTAATACTAATTGCATAATAAATCATTAAAAATTGTGTGGGCGGATATTATTTTTTATCCCATGAACTACTCTAGCTCTCTATTCTCTCCAGTCTGTCTTCTCCCCCTGCACCTGGCTTCAGGAATGGATGCAAATAGGGAGCTGGCTTTCCTTTCGACTCACCCTACCACCACCCCCCCTTTTTAATTCCCCAATTGTTTCTTTGAATACTTGCCCAACAAATGTGCCATATGACAAAGGACTTCCCTTGCATGGGGTAAGGGTGGGGGAGGAAACCCAGCTTTTAGCACAGACCCTTAATGAGCCCTGGAAATACCAGTCAAAATTGGCAAAGAGCATTCTAGTTTCCTGCCAATGTTGTTCAATGAAGTTTTTTAGTTTCAAACAAAGCTCAGCCTTTCAGGATTAGCTGCCAACAGGCAGCTCTTTGTTTTCAGTAAAATTTAAGATTATTGCTGAACTATAAAAGGGAAGAAAGGTGATACTGCTCTGATTGGGCCATGGTAAATCCAGGATTATACAGGGCATTACTTTTTTTCCCCCTCTCTCTTTAAGTTGTTGGCAAATATTGAAGGCCTATCTCACTGACACCTCTGAAAGCAGTGCTTAATGATTTCTGGAAAACCCCTCATGTTTCAGGGTTGTCCTTTTCAAGATAACTATCTACCTATATGTGGATGTATAGCTATCTATACATGTACAGATACACACATATAGGACCCACAGGAATAGAAGCTTGTTTTCCATCGTCCTGTTTGGTATGGAGGGAACCAAATCCCCAAGACTTTGCCCTTGTTTTATTTCCAGGGTTGGAGAGTTGCCGACGAGTGAAGGAAATACAGAACCCAACAACATCATGATAAAGTCCCTGCTCACAAACAAGGCCCTGTGGTGATCTCCCTTGGGCCACTTATCACACTCTTTCAAGCTTCTTAAATTCTCCAAACATCATTTCCCAGCCTCTGTAATCTTCTGTTTTGCAGGAAGGGGGCTGGGGTGGGGGGTGGGGAGGGAGGCCTGATAGGAGAGGAGATAGGCTGGGATGGACTCCCACTTGTTTGAAGTTCTTGGGCACCAGTGTGTGAGAAGTGTGCCTGCCAGTTTTATATGTAGCAAAAAGGAATTCACCCCTCTTCCTAGGCTTCTGGTTATTTTTATGCCAAAATAGAGTTCAGTGTATAAGTTTGGGTAGTTATAGTTCTAAACATCACACCCTTAATTTTAATTCAACTTAATTCAACAAGTTATTCAGCCCCTACCCCAAGAGAGGTAAGGTAATGTGGTAGATAGCACATGAAATCTGAAGTCAGAAGGATCTGGGTTCAAATCCCATTTTGGCTACTTATAGATGAGCTTAAGCAGGGCTCTTATCTTTCTTGGGCCTCAGTTTCCTGATCTGTCAAATGAGACAGGCTGATTAGATGTTTTCTATGATCTTTCTAGATCTTAGCAGTTGCTAGGATTAGCTCCGATTGTTCAACACTAACGAATGGGAGACGGGATGCAAATAATCCAAAACCTTGTATGTTTGGGGGAGGTGAAGGTCGGATCATGGTGGATGTACCCTCCTAATCAAGGTCTATTAGAAAGAGCATTGTATTGATTTGCAGGAATCCTAGGACGAAATTATCTCTGAGATCCCTTCCAACTCTGACATTCTGTGATTCTGTGCTATAGAAATGAAAGAGGAAGAGGAAGGAGAAGAAAGGAAGAGGAGGAAGACAAGGGAGAAGAGGAGAAGGGGAAAGAGGAGCAAGAGGCAGAGAAAAAGGAGGAAGAGGGAGAGGAAAAGGGGGAGGTAGGAGAGGAAAAGGAGAAGAAAGAGGAAAAGAAGATGGAGGAAAAGGAGGAGGAAGGAGAGAAAGAGATCTAATTCAATTATTCCAGTTCCTATTTTCCTCCTAACTCCAGTCCTTTCAAAGGCCTCAGGTGTGAGATTCCAAAAGATTCCTGCCTCACCTACCCATTCTGAATGTTTGACAACATGGGAAAATTCTTCCATGGAAGGAATATGTTATTTCATTCTTCAGCCTTTTCCTCTGACATTTTTTTAGGTGGAGGGGAGGGCTCAGACCTATGATTTTATTGGTGTGGGGAACTTCACTGAGGCAGCTCAGCAACTCATGTGTAACTTATGTCCGGAATTGCCTGGGGCACTGAAAGGTTAAGTGACTGCCCACCTTCCCACAGGGAGCCAGCTCAGCACTGAGACCTTAGCTCAGGAATCAGAGGCCAGACTTCAACCTACCTTCCCAACTCCAAGTCCAGTGGCCTCTTCGAGGCCACTTAGGACCTTAGGATCTCCATTTCATCAGCAATTCCCACTGCCTAGAGTCAGAATCTCATGGCCATGGACAGCCATGCTTCGTTCTAAGTGCAGGAAGCTTTCCAACCCACTGGTGCCATCGAGTCACCAACTTCAAAAGCAGAACTGGAAACTCATCAGCTTGATCTGTTCAGTTTTATTTTTTTCAACCACTCAGTAATAAAAGATCCTGTGGAAACAGTGGGTTAAGCCTAATGTGCCATTTCATAGGTTTGGTTTCTGGGCTGATTTGTCCAGGGAAGATCTGTAAAGATTTGCAGTAAAACCTGACCTTGAGTTCAACCCCAGCTTAATGACTACATGGACTAACAAAGACCCTAGCTTTCCCCAGCTGCTTTAGGGCACCTACCTCTAACCACATGACCAAGTTTCCCAGTAAGTAAACCTCCCTACCCCGAATCAAATGACTGAACCTCCTTACCTAAAAAGCAAATCCTTCCCTCCAAAGAGGCAAGCTCCACTTGGAAATACTTGCAAGGTTCAGGGAAGACCTTTAACTGAGCTTCGATGAGGGCATGGGAGAGAGAGTACAATAAACTCAATCACATGCAAATGAGTTACACAAGTACGGCACACTAGTGGGAGAGCTGGGTTCTGGTATCACCTCTGTCACTAACTGGCTGTGTGACTTTGGGCAAGTTGCTTTACTTCCTCAGGGTCTGTGCCCTTGAGACAAAAATTGGGGGAGGCAGAGGAAGTGCATGTACTGAACCAGACGATCACTAAGAGTCACTCTAGCTGAAATATTCCATGAGAAGCAAGGTGGTACAGTATGAAAAGCAGAGGCTTTGGATTCAAATCCCACCTCCAGATACCTGTGGGATCTTGACCAAGTCTATTAACCTCAGTTTCCCCATCTGTAAAACAAGAGAGAGGCAGGTTAGCCAATATGGCCTTTGTGGTCCCTTCCAGATCTGGATCTATGATCCTATGAACTGGGTTCTGAGTTTTTTTAGAAGACCAAAGGACCAAGAGGTGTTGACCTCTGGCCTTTAGGGCTCCTAATTGAAACCTGTTTCCTAGAAGATTCTTTGGAAGACAAACTCCTGCGGTAGTGGGTAGCACTCCCCCTTGACAGAGAGGTTCCACTCAAATGGCCTCCAGCTGACTAAAAATTGAATTTTCCTAAAGCTGTCTGTGAGAAGTCAATATATCTCTAGATCTCCTCTTCGCTATTAAGTGCATCAGTCTTTTAAAGTCTAACTAAAATGCCTCCTCCCCCGGGAAGCCTTCTCTGACTCCTAAGGATTTTCCCTTCCAAACCTCATAGTGCAATTTGAACATCTGGAATGCACTTATCATGTAATATCATGTACTATAGTCATCTAGGTTCACGTCTTAGCCTCCTACCAAGTGTAAATGCTACAAGAGTAAGGACCATGGTTTATCTCAACTGTGCATTTCTTCCAGTCCTAGGCATAGTGTTCTACACACACAGTAGGTACTTCATTGGTTGCATTGAATTAAGCAGTATTTTCCAATCAGGATGTTTCCTTAGAGACTACTGATTATACAAAAAACTGAACTGTTAGACCCACTCCCTGTCTGGAAGCATTCTTCTGTGAAAGACACATCCTAACAGAAAGGTACACCTTTCCTGGGTGTGCCTGGATATGCAAAGGAGAAACCGGCAAGAAGAATATCTGGGGACTCAAAGGGAGGAGGCCGTGTCCAACTTTCATGTGGTGAAGTCATAGTTGCTGCTGCTACTAAATCAAGGACAGGGCATAGCTTGGACTGATGATATCATGACCAGGTAGGGTTCGCCAGGAGTCAAAAGACATGGGCTCTTATTCTGACTCTAGCATTATCTTACTGTGTAGCATAAGTAAGTCACTTAAATTCTCTAGGCTTCAATTTATCATTTGTAATAAGGACAAAAATACCTCCTTTACAATGTGCTATTGTGGAAAGAGCACTCATCTTAGAGTCAGAAGCCATAAATTCTAGGCCTAAGTCTGGTACTTCCTAGCTGTGTGACATTAGGCAAATTACAACCTCTCTGAGCCTGTTTCTTCCTCTATAAATTGAGAGGCTGAGACTAATTCCTTCCAGCTCCAATTTTCTATGAATTCTGTAAATAAGATACAATGGATAAAAAGGTTTTGAAAAGTATAAAGTGTTAAGGAAATGTAAAGACATTGTTTAAGCATCTTCTGTTCCAGTTTCACAACCCTGCAAGATGAGGCTATCTTCCTCGGTCTGTTAAAGATTTGTAAATAAACTTCTTGTTTCTACAACAAGGGGCAGTTTTCATTTCTTGACCCTTCGTCCATCAGTTCATCTATCACGGCGTGAGCAACCTCGGCCTTCCACTCACAGCGTCATCTGTGTTGGCTCTCAGTAGCCCATATTTCATTATGTGGCTGATGGAGAACGTTACCAAGTGTGAAGAGAGGGCAGCTCCTCCGAGCTGTGAAGGTTAAATGCAGAGCCTCCTGAGTTTATGGGGCAATTTGTCCTCTCCTCCAGGACTTTGGTTACTGCTATATAAATATGTCCAGGGAAGCTGCCCATGCAGAACCTTCCATGCATCTTCACGAGTTTCCCTCCCTCTACTTTCAAGTTTTCTCGGTAACCCCAGGTTCAGGGGATCATCATTTATTGCTCTCAGGCCCTGGGATAAAAACGGGATGTGAGAGTAAAGTTATAGGAGGCAGCTTTGGAAGGAGGGGCTATCCTGGCTCCCAGATCACCTTGGCTACAGCTGGTATCTCTCAGTTCTCCTCCCTGGGCTAGGGGTGATCATAGCTTGAAATGGAGAGTGAACAACCAGGAATGTTTCCCACACTCCCTCCCCACAAAATCCCTGACCTGGTTGTGTCCTACCAATTTTTCACAAGAATAGGGAGGGAAAGATAAAGGAAAGGAGAAGAAGATGGAAGACCTTTAGCAAATCATTTAGTGTATCTGAGCCTCTTTCCTTATCTGCAAAACAAGGTTTACAGTTCTTACCTTACCTTCCTATTGGAGGCTGTCAGGAAAACCTGAATTCAAATCCTACCTTAAATACTTACTCCTTGTGTAACTCTGGGTAACTGATTTAAATGGCCAGCCTTAGGTTTTTCATCTGTAAAATGGAGGTAATAATACCTACCTCCTAGGGTTGTTGTGAGGATAAAGTGAAATGATATAAGTAAAGTGTTTTACAAACCTTGAAGTGCTATAAAAATATTTTGTTGTTCAGTGGTGTCTGACTCTTCATGACCCTATTGGGGATTTTCTTGGCAAAGATACTGAAGTGGTTTGCCATTTCCTTCTGCAGCTCACTTTACAGATGAGGAAACTGAGGCACATTGGGTTAGTGACTTGCCTGGGGTCACCCAGCTAGTTAGTGTCTGAGGTCAAATTTGAACTTAGGAAGATGAGTCTTCCTGACTCAAGGCCCAGCACTTTATCCACTGTACCACCTAGCTGCCCCTTATAGTTCAGCATTTATTTTTGTTGTTGTTTCAGTTGTATCTGGCTCTTTGTGACCCCATTTGGGGTTTTCTTGGCAAATATACTAGAGTGGTTTACCATTTCCTTCTCCAGATCATTTTATAGATGAGGAAACTGAGGCAAACAGGGTTAGTGACTTGCCCAGGGTCACATAGTAAGTGAATGAGGCTGGATTTGAACCCAGGTCCTCATGACTCCATGGCTAGACTCTATCCACTGTGCCACCTAGCTGCCCTATGTAAATATTAGCTATTATTGTTTTCTGTCTAATGCAGTCTGGCCAGACTGTATTCCTTCTCTAAGAGGGTAGAGAGGGAACCAGTGAAATAATATATGTAAAGTACTTCACAAACTTTAAAGGAAGTTTGTAAATGATAGTGATTATTATCAATATTCTATAGAATCAGCTAGAATTATTGATGTCTCCTTAAATACAATCCTCCAACCCTAAATAAATTCCACCATCCCCAATGTGCATTCCTACTGATCTTACTCCTGGTTGGTGTTTTCCGAAGGTGCTTGGGGTCTGTTTACCCTAGATGGGTGCATTTGAAGAAGGCTCCCCTTCCCTCTGTCCTCCTGAACACATGACAATACTATCTACCACCAACTCCTGTGGACACTCTGGCTGGGCCTGTAGTCCTGGATGGGACCTGGAACTTCCAAGGAGGCCCAGAATAGATGACAGTAAAATTGGGTGGCCCAGAAGCTGATTGGCAAATGAATCCTTGTACCCTTTTTTGTATGGCTACCAGATGTTTTTTATGTTACCAGTAAACCCTATAGTTAGACAATGGGTGTGGAAACAGTATTTGTATTCCTTGAGATCTAGAACTGGATGAACTCACTTCTTCAACTGGTGATGAGGATCAGACCAGGTAATGAACATAAAGCCTCCTTGTAAACAGTCAAGCACTCCATGCATCCAGTATAATTATTTTTGCAATTTTTAAAAATTCTATCAATATTCTTTGTTTTATGTCATCTTCATTTCCAAATATATCCCTCCTTTTCCTTTCCCCATCAAGTCAAACCTGGTGACAAAATATAAGAAGGAGAATTAGAGAGAGTGGAAAATAATTCATCAAACTAACCAAAATATCATCTACGAGCGTGTGTGTGTATAAGGAGTACTCCACAACCATAGGGCCCCACCTAAGCAAAAAGGATGAGGAAGTACATTTTCTCCTTTCTTCTGAGGACAAGCTTGGTCATTATAACTATGAAGTATTCAGTTTCAGCTATAATGATAATTATCATTATTATCATTAGTAGTGAGTATTAGTAGAAAGACATGGTCCAAGCTTGGGTATCTTTAGTTAGAGAGATCCAGAGAACTACCTCTGGACTTTTGGGGACAAGTAGGGGAATCTTGCCAGAGAATCCTGACAGGATTTTAGGGTGGGAAATTTGGCGTCTCTGGTCTATATCCAGCACAAAGAGTAAATCAGAGGCTATTCTAGACATTTAATGTTTTCTTCCTTCATAAGAACCACATAACTTGCCTTCATGTTTTTGGGGTATCTCTTAGGCAAATCACTTGCTTCCTGGTTCCAGCAGTACAACGCACAAGGATCTCTATCTTGTCTATCTAAACAGCCTAGAAGTTACTTGGAGAGGAGAATAAGCATTCATAGACCACCGGCCAAGCTGGCATACCAGGAGGGAGGAAGGTCATTCCCCTTGGCCTTCTCCCTCCCAGCTACCCTGTATACATAGCTATGGGCAGGATAGAGAGGGTCTTAAGAATGAGAGCTGAAAGAGAATAAAAAGGTCAATTTGTCCAACCCCTTGTTTTCCACTAAAATCCAGAGAGGGTAAACAGTCTTTCTAAACACAATATCTTATACTTGTGTGTACTCTCTTTTGAATAGATTGAATAGATTACTTGATGTGTTAACTTTTTAAAAATATACTTTTTCATCCCATTGTTAAAGCCAAAGACCAAAGAGTAAGAATCTACTTACCACCTACTAGTGGTAATTTGGAAATAGCCTTAGTAAGTTACTAACAGGAAGAGATAAAAGTCTGAGAGGAAGAAGATAAGAAACAACCAACAGGTTAGAGGAGACTCCTCCAAGAGAGTAACTTTGTGTGTGTGTGTGGTCTTGTTCAGTGTAGCTTCAGGGCCACCCTTCACAGGACCAGAAAAAAAAGAAGAAAATAAAAACCAACTATGAACTATCAGAGCTGGAAGGCGTCTTAAGAACAATCCAGTTCAGCCTTCTCACTTCACAGTTGAGGAGACAGAGGCCCAGAGAAACAAAAGGTCTGGCCTACGGTCATAACTAGTTAATACAAGAGTTAGAAACCAAATATCCTAAGTGACCAATCTGAAGAAACTTCTTGTTGTCATTGTTGTTCTAGGGGATGGGGTAGTGGTGGTGGAGGGTTGGAAAGAGCAACATAGAAAGACAAAGAAGCTCTGAGAAATTTGGGGGTCTTTTTAGGACCTTGTGAAATGATTAAGTATGTACAATATTTCATGCTCTTTCACTTCTGTATTGATCTCTGACATATTCAACAACTTCGCCACAAAGTTCTCCCAGGACTCCTAAAGGGGAGCCAGGGTTTGTACTCTGTAGAACATTTGTAGAAAAAAAGCAGTCAATAATCACAAGATGTGAAAACAGGATCTGCACTGGTGGCAGAAGGAGTAGCGGTATGACATTGATGAGATCACAATTCCAGTGAAAAAGAGAGAGAAAGAAAGAGAGAGAGAGAGAGAGAGAGAGAGAGAGAGAGAGAGAGAGAGAGAGAGAGAGAGAGAGAGAGAGAAGGAGAGAGGAAAAATAAGGGGAAGAAAGAGAAAGGAAGAGAGAAAGAGAAAGGATGAAAGAAAAAGGAAAGGGAAAGAGAGCAAGAGAAAACAAAGAAAAGAAAAAATGAGAGAAAGAAAAAAGGGAGAGGAAGAGAGACAGAGAGAGAGAGAGAGACAGAGAGAGAGAGGGACAGAGAGAGAGAGAGAGAGAGAGAGAGAGAGAGAGAGAGAGAGAGAGAGAGAGAGAGAGAGAGAGAGAAAGCTAGACCATCTCCAGACATTTATTGCTAACCCAAGATGGTCATTAGAGTAATTATAAGGGCTTGAGGAGGTGGATGATTCCTTCCCAGCCCTCTTTCCCTCCCCCACCCCCACCCCAATGACTTCAAGGTAAGAGAGAAAACCCAATAGGACTTTGCCCAATTTGAGTGGGGAAGCTCCCAGGAAGCAAGCCAGGGCAGGCCTCAGTAGATAGGGAGGGAACGTTCTTGTTGCAACTTCACCAGATAAAACTTATATTCAGAGCCCATCCTCCTCAGTAAAATTGTTAAGTAAGCCAACTCCTGGACCTTGCCTCATCTTTCTGCACCCGCCCCAAAGTCTCTCTACCCCCACATTAGCTGTTCCTCTTCTTCCTTATCCCTTTTCCCCTCTCAAGAGAGGATCCTTATCAGTTATTTACACCTCTTTGTGAATGAGTCTGAGGCTCCCCACATGACCCCTAGGGCTATGGATGTTTTAACCTGAGACAGAAGCCTTAAAACAAATCTCTAATTACAGAATATCTGGCCAGAGAAAGCTGAGTGGAGGAGATATTTGGGAAGGAGGGAAGAAACAAGGAATTTTGAACCAGATGGAAATCTTAGAAATTATTTCATTCAACTACACCCATCCCCAACCCCAATTTTACAGATAAGGCAACTGAAGCTAAGTGGGAAAGCCAGGTCACACAAGTAACTAAAGCACCAATTTGAACCCAGGTTCTCTGACTCCAAAACCAGGCCTCTTTCCACGATATATTCCTTTTACCAGTGACCCTGGAATCTCAGCTTCCTAGGTTCCACCTCTACTAGAGGCCTAGGGTTGAAATGGCTAGAACCTTCCTGGGTGTCTTGGGGCAGATTTGGCCCTATAAATCTTGTCTGATGATGTTCATTCTGCCGCTGGGATGGTCTTTCCCACATCTGTTTTTACTTCTCTGCCCAGTTCTGGAACCCCATACTGGCTGTCTCTCTGGGGGTGGGTAGCAAGTTCTCCCCAGAAAGACTGAGAAGGAAGCCCCTCAACTGCAGCCCCATCGGCCCCGGTCCTGTTAGAACCAGAGCAGTGGCTTAGGGTCTCCCTTGTTGTTAGGGAAACTGGAGCTGCAAATGTTCTCAAGCAAAGAAATGTTTTCTGAGATGCTAAGATAGTCATTGGTGCCTATTACCTGTCCTGGTATCCCTCTTTCCAAGGAAGTAGCCTGTAATTTCACCCTTGAGAATTTCCTCTCTTGATAAGAGGGGGTGGAGGTGAGGAGTGGGGGGGGGGAGGCAACTGAGACTGAATGAAGGAATTTATCCTAAGCCTATCTTGTACTCCCACCAAGCCAGAAAATAGTCCTCTTGGGATCCACTACCGACATGATATTCTTTTGTTTACTGACACTCTAATAAAATCTAGATGACTAACGAAAGTCTCCAGACCTAAGAAATAAACATCTTTCAAAAGGATATAAGGAGGTTGGCAGCTTTTCTAAGGCAGTACAGTGTAATGGAAAGGACACAGGGTTTGGAGTCTGAGGACCTTGGTTAAATCACAGCTCTGCTCTGTACGGCCTGTGTGATCTTGGGAAAAGTAAAATATTCTCTGGACTATAGTTTTCCTCAAGTGGGAAATGAGAGAGTTAGAAATCTCTATTGCTCCTTCCAATTCTAAATCCTATAAACCCCTATATGTGTGGTATAGTTGAGTACTAAAGACAGATGGGAAGTGTGGAAAAAAAATCCAATCCAATCCAATGCAAATCTATTAATCTGTTATGTGCCAGGAGCTATGCTTGGCATTCCTGTACCTCCTACCAGAAGGGCAGTAAAGTTTGGTAAGCCTGGAAAGGTAGACTGTAGCCATACTGTTAAGGGCCCAGCAGAAGAGTTCATATCTCATTCTAGAGTTATTGAACACGAGAACGACTTGCTCAGACTTGTGCTTTAGGAAGATTATTTTGGTAACTGTTTGGAGGATGAAATGGAGAAGGGGGAAAATGGAAGCCAGAAAACCAACTAGAAGGCGATTGGAATAGTCCATCTGAGAGCCTGAACTAGGGGATGGCAATGTGAATGGAGAGAAGGAAATGGATGCAAGAGAAGTTGGGAGAGGGGACATTGACATAATGCAGCAACCTCTCAACTACGAAGGAGATGGAAAAGGAAGAGTCGGGATTGCCTCTCCTGGGCACCTGGAAGGAAAGTGGTGTCCTTAACAGACTGAGGAGAGTTTGGAGAGGGAAGGGTGGTCTGCAAGGAAAACAAAGAGTTCCATTTCCGGCATCTTGAATTTGTGATTCCCAGGCATCTGTCAGATAGCCAGCCAGTAGTTGATGATGGACCTCCGGAATAGGATTGACTATCTAGATCTGAGAGTCATTTGCACAGAGATGTGAATTGAAGCCATGGGAACTGATTAGATCACAGATAGAAGGTGGTATAAAGAAAGAAAAAGAGAGAACCCAAAACATAGTCTTAGGGGATACAGACACAGAGGGGTCAGGAAATGGATAATCATTCAGCAAAAAAGCCTGAAAGGTGGTGGGCAGACAGGTAGAAGAACCAGGTGAGAACTGAATCCTGAAGACCCATGGAAAAGGAAATCTTCAGAAGGGGTCAAGTATCAAATTTTGAAAAGAGGTCAAGAAGACTAAGAGTTGAGAAAAGGATTGGTAAAAAAATAAACAAACACAAATCTGTGATCTGTTTCTGAATGAATGAAAGAAAATGCATTTATTAAGTGCTTTCTGTGTACAAAGCATTATGCTAAGTGCTGGGGATACAAATAGAAAATCATGCAATGGCTACTTGCAAGGAACTCACATTCTAATGATGGAAACCACACGTATAGGAAGTTTCAGCTACAAGCCCAGTAAACCTTAGGGTATATAGCAGCAAAGCAGATGGTAATGCATCTTCTTTACTTGCATTTCCAATGATAAAACCATATTTGTTTCTGATATTGAACTATTTAACAGGACTTTGGTGGCTAGAACTTAATTGTTTTTTCTCTTTTTAAAATTAATTATTATTATTTTTTTAATTTGTGGAATAAAACAAGCCATTTCTTTTTCTGGGTCTTCAGTAACTGCAGCTACTGAGGAGATAGGACTGCAAAGCCTCAAGGGTAACCAGGTCACAATCCCAAAAGCGTGGCTTCCCTGAAGGATGATGACAGGGGCTAGGATGTGCTGCTGTTCCCAACAGCCTCGTGCATGGGGTTTCTGAAGAGAGATGAAGGGAGAGCTGGTTTTGGTGGTTTGGCCCTGGTGACATGCTGGTCCCTACTTCTCCCTCAGTGTTCTTTGGCAAAATGTTTCAGCAGAGATATTTGTAGTTCTCTTATGATGGAATTTCTATTATAATATTATGTTTATTTATTATGTTAGCTTCAGTAAGACCATAGTATCATAGATTTAGACCTGGGGGAAACCTTACAGGCCATCAGGTCCAATACCCTAATTTCATAGTTGAGGAAACTGAAGCAGACATAGGTTAAGCAACTTAGCCAAGGTCACAAAGCTAAGGCATCTGAGGCATAAACTAAACTCAAAGTTTTCCCAGTTCTGAGATCTGTATCTGATCCTATACCTTGATATCAAGGACATGTTTGTGAAAAAATGTTAACTAAACAGGAGAAGAAATGTAGCACAATGAATAGAGAGCTGCCCTTAGATTCAAGAAGACATGGATTTGACTCTCGCCTCTGGCACAGACTGGCTTTGCTGTCACCCTGGGCTAGTCACTTACTTCTGAATACCCCAGGCAACTCTCCACAACTCTGAGTGCGGCTATATACTCACAGAGGACATTCCTCACTAGGAAATTCCCTATCACGATATATCCATGTCTTATGCATCTATTGATCGATTGTGCCTTTCTATATCTTCCATAGAACATCTACCTAAGACCTTCCTTTGGATCTTGTAACTGTTCATCTTTTTTTAATTAAAAAAAATTGACTACTTAGAGTAAAATAGAGCTTTAATTGTTCCATTCCGGAAAGACATTCCCCATAACCATACAAGGATTATACAAGATTCTTTGATAGGTGGAACCACAGAAATAACTTCCTTCAATGTTCCTCTGACTGGCCATACCAAGTAAGGCGCAAAAAGAACAAATAACATTGGAAATGGAGTCCAAGGACCTGGGATCCAAGCTTTCCTCTGCCACTTACATGACCTCGGGGAATGTGATCAACAAAGGTGTTCCTTATAGTCCTGAGGAATTCTGTATGGATGGGGAGATTTTCCAGGGGTTGTGAGTCAATGAGACTGGTTGGACTGGTTCAGTCCAAGGAAGCAACCATACTAAAGTTTAACCAATCCTGAGATAGGTTCTTCCCTGCCCCCAGCCCTGGACCCCACTGTTGACTGCTTTTACATTGTGGTACTGCTAGAGTTAAGTTTCCTGAATCCTTACCCCTCATTCCTCATTTTTTATTAGGCATTTCAGAGACTACCCCATCTCATTGGCTCACGCTACCCCACTGGCTATGGGACAGGCTCCTATTAATGCTACATCAGCTCTTTGTCTAAAAAGTCTATATACATTTGAAATCTGTATACTGGAATTGTGGAAGGGGAGTGTCGATGTCCAATTCACTGTTAGGTCAGCAAGAGGGGAAGGGTTCTGTGTATCTTGTCAGCTGCTGGGATAGGATCCCAGATCCATGTCAGTAGGTGGGAGGGTCTGTGAGGGGCTCAGTCAGGGTTCAGGGTAGATGTCCAAGCTACTGCAAGGAAGGGAAGGGGTCTTAGGAGGATGGGAGGCTCCTACTTGATTTCTGAGCATGGTTTCTGAAATCAATTTAAGGGGCAAGGCTCTTAGGTTTCAGACTCAGTGCCTGGGGCCTAAGACAGTCTGTAGATGGTGCCCTGTGTGACTACATTGGGGGTCCGTGTGTCACAGCTGAAGGTCAGGCTTTGCCCCTGAGCCTCTGACGACAGGTCAGGTGCTGGGGTTGTGGGGTCTGTTTAAGTATGGGGAGGGGTGGAGAGAACAGGCTGGGTTACAAGTTAAGGTCATTATCACCAGTGGGGCAGGGCTTCTAGGAGGGATATTATTGGAGTCCTTGTCAGTTCAGAGCAGCTGCTAGGAAGCCCACTGGACAGCCACAGCCAGGGCTTGAGGTGGAGTCAGAGGGTGGGCCAGGGTCCTAGTGATTAAAGGATAGGGAGGGGGGGTGGGGTGTCTGTGTCATTGGATGTTTGTGTAATTGACTTGTAGATGATCAGTACTCAATATATCCATCCCCAAGCCAGTCTAGGGATTCCTAAATCCAGTCCCAGGCAACTCAAGGAAGGAATCCTTTCCTGCCTCAAATGATAGCTAAGAAGACAGAGAAGTCAGGGCAGCTGGAGGGCACACTCTTAAGGCCCACCCTGCACAGTGAACTTCCTTAGGGCCTAACAAAGGTGATTAATCCTGGAGGCAGCTACTGCCAGTTCCCCCTAGAGTCTAAGTCCAAAGCCCCAGGGTGATCGAGGTATCTAGGCTCTTCTCTCTGCCACCCAATGGTCAGGCAGGAAGCTGGCTAAGGCCAAGAAGAAGCTGAGAGGAATGTCCTTGAAGGTGGAGGGGTAAACTCCAAGTGGGAAGGGGTTAGGCTCTAGGGTAGCATTACTAGGGCTCCATGAGGTTTCTAGGGCAATCCCTTTGCATGGAGGAAATCTCCTTGAAACAACAGGGGTGGGAAGGGAACAGTCAGATGGATAGTTTTCCAAGTGGCTGCTGGAGAAGAGTCATCTTTATGGAGATGATAATTGAAACTATTGGAGGGTATGAGATCACCAAGTGAGAATAGAGAGAGAGAAAAGAGAAGAGGCCCCAAGAGAGAACATCAGGGCAAACTCACCATTAATAGGTGTGATTTGGATGAACATCCAAGAAATTAGATCGAGAAGGAGCCTTTAGACAAGTAGAAGGAGAATCAAGAGAGATCAATCAGTGTCCCAGGAACCCAAAGAGAAGAGAATATCCAGGGGAGAGAAAATGTTTATCAATGTTACATGCTACAGAGAAGTAAAGAAGGATAAGAACTGGGAAAAGGCTATTCCATTTGGCAATTAAGAGATCACTGATAATTTTAGAGAAAGCGATTTCAGTTGACTGCTGCGGTCAAAGCCATTTTGTAAAAACCATACAAGGGTAGAGGCAGCCAATGTAGACTCCATTTTCAAAGAGTTTAGTTGAGAAGGGGAGGAGATATTTCTTTATCTTGCTATTTTATTTTTATTTCTAATAGTATTTTTCCCAAATTTTTTCAAGACAATTTTTAGCATTCATTTTTACAAGATTTTGAATTCCAAATTTTCTCCCTCTCTACCTCTCCTCCCCTCTTCCTAAAATGGTAGGTAATTTGATATAAGTTACATATGTGCAATTATTAAAACATATTTCATATTAGTCACCATTGTGAAAGAAGAAACAAATCAAAAGGTGAGGAGATATTTAGAACAAGAGCTATCAGGGATGGTAAGATCTAGTGAGGGTAGATGGATATATCTGTAGGGAGCAAGAAAGGAACCAGTAGATAGGGTGAGATTGAAGATAAGAGAAAGAAATGGGATAAAGTGGGGACAATTTACTGGATAAGATGGGAGTTAGATCAAAGGTTCTTGCTTTATCAAGAAGGCCCACCCCTTCAGCAGAGATGGAAAGAAAGGAGTAAAATCCAATTCAAGTCAACAAACATTCATTAAGGTCCCAGTGCTGGGTGCTGGAGATTCAAAGATATGTGACATTGTTCCTGGGGAGTGTGAGGGGTGGCACAGAGAGCAGGAAGATAGTAATGTATAATACGAGGGAAAGTGTGATAAGTGAGTACAACTTGAGACATCTAAAGCAGAGTACATTGAGAAATTTGAGGAAAAGGTAATTAAGTTGCTAGGCTCTGCCTATTTTGTATATGCATAAAGCTGTTCTGGGGCAGTGAGGTGGTGCAGTGGATAGAATTCTGGGTCTGGAGTCAAGAAGTCTTGAGTTCAAATGTGGCCTCAGACACTTACTAGCTGGATGGCCCTGAGCAGGTCACTTAACCCAGTTTGCCTCCATTTCCTCATTTGAAAAATGAGCTGGAGAAGGAAATGGCAAACCATTCAGTATCTTTGCCAAGAAAACTCTAAATGGGGTCATGAAGATTTGGACATGACTGAAATAACTGAACAGCACCAACATAATACCTACTACAACGAGGTTGTCAGTCCGTTAATAGGCATTTATTAAGCATCTACTACGTGTGTGCTAAGTGCTGAGATTAAAACTAAAACATAGTTCCTGCCTTTGAGGAGCCCACAGTATTATGGAGCATGCAAACAGCTATACATGAACAAGATAGATACAGGATAAATTGGAGATTATCAATAGAGGGAAAGCACTAGCATTAAGGGAAATCAGGAAAGGCTTTTCATAGAAGATGCGACTTTAGCTGGGACGTGAAGGAAGCCAGGAGACAGAGATGAGTAGAAAGTATTCTAGGCATGAGGAAGAGTGAGTGTGAATGCCCATAGTCTGGAGATTGAGTATCTTGTGCAGGGAATGATAATAAGGCAGCTAGTATCACTGGATTTCTGAGTGACAATGGTTGGGTGAGTGGGGCTGGGTCCTTGGGAAGAGGGAATAAGGGATAAGAAGACTGGTATGCACTTTCTAGTCCGTGGAAACCATAAAGCCCAATCAAAATGTCGGCTCCTGTCATTTTTATCAACTACTATTATTAACAAATGTTTGTTGAGTGAACGAATGTGAAAATGTAAATTAATAACATTATTATCAATCAACCAATGGATGAATGAAAGAATAAAAAAGCAAACTTACCTCCTTGACTCTACTGGTAGTGAGGACAAGTCAGAAAATCCACCCTCAAGGTTATTGAGGGTTAATAAGAGAAAGAAGGGGTAAACTCAGAAAAGTGCTCTATCAAATTTGCATATTTTTATTTTTTTTAGTTAAATTTTATTTTATTTTCAATTCTGATTCTCTCCCTCCTCCTTCCCTTTCCCCTTCCACTACCCATTGAAAAGGCAAGGAAAACAAAATTCATTGTAAATATGTATAGTCATGCAAAACAAATTCCTGCATTAGCCAGGTCAAAGAGAAAGGCAGGAAGGCAGGAAGGCAGGAAGGCAGGAAGGTAGGAAGACAGGAAGGAAGGAAGGTAGGAAGGAAGGAAGGAAGGAGGGAAGGAAGGAAAGGAGGGAGGAAGGGAGGAAGGGAGGGAGGGAGGGAGGAAGTCCATCAGCTTTCTATCTGGAGATGGATAGCATGTTTCATCATGAGTCCTTTGGCATTGTGGTTGGTCATTGTGTTGATCCATTACTAAGTCTTTCAAAGTTGATTATCTTTGCAATACTGCAGTTACTATATAAATTTTTCTCTTGGTTCTGCTCACTTCACTTTGTATCAGGTCATGCAACTCTTACCAGGTTTTTGTGAAACCATCCCCTTCACATTTCTTATAGCATAATAGTATTTTATTACCTTTCTATATCATAACTTGTTCAGCCATTCCCTAATTGGTAGGTGTCTCCTTAATTTCCAAGTCTTTGCCACTACCACACACACACACACACACACACACACACACACAAAGCAGCTATAAATATTTTTGTACTTATGGTTCCTTTTCCTCTTTCTTTGATCTCTCTGTGGCATGGAACTTAGTAGCAGGATCTCTAGATCAAAGGGTATACACAGTTTAAGAGCTTTTTGGGCATAGTTCCAAATTGTTTTCCAGAATGGTTGGATGGTTCATAGCTCTACTGATAGTGCATTAGTGTACTTGTTTTCCCATAGCCCCTACAGCATTTGTCATTTTCTTTTTTTTTTTGTCATCTTAGCTGATTTGATGAATGGGAGGTAGTACCTCAGCATTTCTAAAATTTGTATTCCTCTGATTATTAGTGATTAAAATTTTTTTATGGCTATTGTTAGCTTAGATTTCTTCCTCTGCAGACTGCCTATTCCTATTCTTTGACTATTTATTAATGGCTCTTGTTCTTGTAAATTTGACTCAATTCCCTATATACCTTAAAAATGAGATTTTTACCAGAGAAACTTGTTGTGAAGACTCCCCCCCACCATTTTCCTGCTTTTCTTCTAATTTTAGCAGCCTTGGTTTTGTTTATGCAAAAACTTTTTAATTTCATGTTATCAAAATTATCCATTTCATCTCCTGTGACACTCTCAATCTCTTATTTGGTCATGAACCTTTCCCCTCTCTTTAGATCTGACAGGCAATTTCTTCCATACTCCACTAATTTTCTCATGATATCACCCTTTAAGCCTAAGTCATACATCCATTTTGTGCTTATTTTTGTGTATGGTGTGAGATGTTGGTATATACCTAGTTTCTTTCAGACTACTTCTTAGTTTTCCCAACAGTTTTTGTTAACAGTGAGCTCTTGCCCCAATAGCTAGAAATTTGAATATCTTTCAATTCAACACAGCAAGCATTCATTAAACACCTACTTTGTGCAGGACACTGTGGTGGGTGCTGGGGATAGAAAGACAAAAGTGAAATAATTTAATCCCTCAAGAAATAACATACTAGTAGGAGGATAAAATATATATTTATTAATTCATCTCTGGTAACAAGGGGATTATTTCAAGGAGCTCATAGCTTTCCATCTATATTCCATGAGGAAAGCAAACTTTTCTAGAGTGTGTAGAGGAAAGAGGGAAGAGGGAGTGAGAGGGCAGGTGGTAATGAGACCTGGGACTTTTTACTGAGAAGAGTCAAGTCAGAGTAAATATGTCATTATTTTCAGAGTGATATGTTAGCTACACTCCCCAAGGCTGATGGGCTTTTAATTGCTTTGTCAAAAGCAAAGATATTTGCTAACTGTGACCTAAAAGGTGTTTATATTTCCTCCAACATTATCTTTTAATCATCTTTGCAGAGTCAGTGTGTTTCAATTCCTGCAGATAATCTGTTAGTTTTATAGGGCAGATTTTACTCCTACCAGAAAAATAAAACAAATGCATTGAATTACGTGGGGAGGGGGAGTAGGAGATCTGTTTTTGTTTCATACTCCTCTTTTTTGTTGTTTTTGGAATTGCCTGGGGGATGATTTCATTCTTTCATTGGACTGCTGCTCTTCCTTGTAAAAACTGGTCTTTTTTTTTTTAAGTGTCTGGCAAATAGTCCCTCTTGCCACTCATGCCTCCTCTCTGCCTCCTTCCTGGTTTCCTTGGCTTCCTTCAAGTCTCAGCTTTTCAGCTTTTCCCACTTCTTAATCTTAGTAAATTCCATTTGAGATTATGCCCAGTTTTTCCTGTCTATCTTATTTGTATATAGTTGTTTGCATGTTGCCTGCCCCATGAGCTTTTTGAAGACAGCTACTGTTTTTTGCCCTTCTTTGCATCTCCAGAATTTAGCATAGTGCCTGACACATAGGAGGCACTTAATAAATGCTTGTTGACTTGACTGCTTCAGTGTCAAAGAAACAGATATATGATTTAGAGTTTTTAGAAGGAAAAAAAAACTTGTTATGCATTTTTGTGCCTTTTTTTAAACTGTGAATTCTTCAGAAGACAGGATGATTATTTTCCCTCAAAAACTGATTTGTTAGTCAGATGATAATCTGATAACAGAAAGAATCCTCAGATTTGCAGTTTGAATTTTGGTTCTTTCTGTGTGATTTTGGACAAGTCCTCTCCTCTCTCTGGTTTTCTGTAAAGTGAGGGCGAGTGTCCTAAATGATCCCTAAGGTCCATTCCAGCTCGAAGTCCTATGATCTTATGATATATATGTGTAATGGGGTAACTAGCCAATGAGGGCTCAGTCCTTAGAGCAGGTGTAAAGAGTGAACCCCAGAAAAATATGGAAAGGCTTGAACTTCTGAAGGAAGAGATTATCTACTCTCAGAGAAACAGAGAATAAATAAGTACAGTGCAGTCTTACATAGATGCATATGAATGCATATTTCTATATATGAGTATGATTAGAGATATCTAAGTATATGTATGTGCAAGTATATGTATGTATGGGTATATATGTATGAATATGTATATCTTTGTGTATATATGTATGTATGTATATCTGTGTGTACTATATATATATTAAGCACAGATATGTGTGTATATGTATATGTATATATATATGTGTGTGTGTATGTTTATGTGTATATGTACATATATACATACATACATACATACACACATACACACACACACACACACACACACACACACACACACATATATATATATATAAAATCCGTGCTTCATTGTAGTCTTTGGTGGGGGGAAAGAATGAAAAAAAAAAACCAAGTAAAAAGTACACAGAAAAGAACAAAAGAAAACTTACAAGTAAGCAAAGAAAAGATGGACCGCTCTCAACACAATGCATAGCATTTATAACATAGGCTTTCTTGAAATGGAAATTTATTGCTGTATATTTTGAATCCTCTCATGTTCTGCTGTGTTCATGGCAATGCTTTTTTTTCTTTTCTTATTTTATATTGTTTTAGTATTTAAGTTCATTTCTTTTTGTCTTTTCTTATTTTGTATTTGAGTTTTAAAATTTAAAAGTTGACAAGAAAAAAATAAGTCCCAAAGGATTGCTACATACTTCTATGCAGGAAACGTCAAGGAATATGAAAGAAAAAAGTATGTAGTTATTAGGGGTGTGTTTTGAGAATTTTTTTCTTTACTTTTCCTATTTTCCCTCAAAAAGAGAAAGTTGGATTCATCAGCAACATTTATTGAGGTCTTATGATTCAAGACTCAAAGGGGGAAAATGATTAGAGAAAATAAAGTTCTCTATTGCATCCAACAATCAGTAAGCATATATTAAGCAGTTACTATGTGCTAAGTACTGGGGTTTCAAAGAGAAATATGAAATAGTCCCTGCCTTCAGGCGGCTCACATTCAACATGTACGTGTATAGATTAACTACAAGGCACATACAAAGTAGACCCAAGGTAACCTTTGACGAGAAGGCACTAGCAGCTGGCAGGGCATCTGTGAATTTATATAGCCTCTGTCAGCTTTTACCATAAAGTTAACATAATCTTCATTTTTCTGACTGATTGGGAATCCTCACTGCCTGCTGTAAGTATGAACGTGTAGAAAGATAAGCTCCAACAGGAGGTGGCTCCATTCTTTGAGAGACTTCTTTAGAAGTCTTGAGAGACTTTGAATCTTTGAGAGACTTCCTTAGCTTCCTTAGAATCTTAGGATTTTAGGCCTGGAAGAAACTTGAAACATCAAATCACATAACCTTTTTACTGTACAGAGGAAGAAACTGAGGACCTGAGAAGAGAGGTTACTTCATAGGATAATAGATTTATGGTCAAGTTCATCAATTCCACCCTCACCTAATTTTACATATGAGGAAACTGAGGCACAGAGAGGTTAAGTTGCCAAAGGTTATAAGTATTATGGCAGGACTAGGACTGCAATCTAGGCTTTCTGACGTTCTTTCCACTGAAGCATATCACTGCCTCATTATTTATTCATTCATGCATTCATTGGTCTCTCCCCTCTCTAATCTAATCTTCATACAGCTTCCAAAATAATCCCCCTTGTACATGTCTGACTATGTCACTCCCCCTGCAAAAATGGCCATAGTTGCTTCTTATTGCCCACATGAACTCCTTCAGCCTAACATTTAGAGCCCTTCCCAATCCAGCTCCCATCCATTTTTCCAGCCTTTTCCCCTACTTTATTCTCCTTCATACACTCTATGTTCCAGTCAAATAGGATTACCCTGATCACACTCTGCATTTCTACAGGCTGTTTCCCTTACCTAGAAAGCACATCTTTCTCCTTTCTCCCTCTTTGAATCCTTCTCTTCCTTCAAGGACCAGCTCCAAATGCTTCCATGAAGCCTTCCTTGATGCCCTCTGATGAAAGCAGTCTCACCTCAAATTTTCCCAGAGCATTTCCTTTAGATATTTTCTTTTGGCCTCCATTACAATAAATTATGTCTTTGAGAGCAGGAATAACACCTTTTTTTTTCATTTTATCTTGCCTTGGGGCCTCTATCTAACTAAGGTAGGTTGGGTGAGGTAATATGGATTGTCTAGGGATCTTTACTTCTTCTTTCTCTTCTTCCTCCTTCCTCTTGCTCTTTCTTTGGAAGTTTTGTTGCTTTGACCAGCTCAAGGTCAACAAAGGTGGACAACAGTGATGGGGCTAGACTGAATCAGCCTGTGTTGTTTTTACACAATAGGTACTTGCTGAATGTTCGCTGTTTCACTCTGAATTCATGAACACTTTAAACAAATATTTATGGAGTACCTACTGTGTGAAGGCAGTATGCTAGGTGAGGTCAGATGTTCCTATCTGGCAAATCCTAATCTAAATGGATCCAGCTTCATGCAGTGGCCAGACTACTGTATCAAGGCATGAGAAGCTTTGATTCTAATTCCAACTCAACCACTTACTAGCCATTTGATTTCTAGAAAGTCCCTTCTTTTCTGGACCCATAAATACAGAAAAATCAAAACTGACCAAGTTTAGCTCTGAAAAAAAAGTAAAGAAAATGTACTTCTTACCTTCATTGCAAAGAAAGACCTTCACTGTTGGAAGACTTTAAGTTCAAATCTGGCCTCAGACACTTACTAGCTGTGGGACCCTGGGCAAGTCACTTAACCCTGTTTGCCTCAGTTTTCTCATCTGTAAAATGAGCTGGAGAAGGAAATGGCAAATCAGTGCAGTATATTTGCCAAGAAAACTACAAATGGGGTCACAGAGATTCAGTCATGGAGAATCAGACATGACTGAAATGACTGAATAATAGCTCTGAGGGAAAAAAAAGGGAAAGAAAATGTGCCCTTTATCTTCATTGCAAAGGTGGGGGACTTTGGGTGTGGGATGTTGCGTATCTTCAGTGATGTGTTAGAGCCAGGTCTCTTGAGCAGATTGTTAAATTTTCAGTGTGAGAATTTACAGTCTGAAAATTGGCAAATGCTTCAAATTAGAACTTGGTTTATTGTTTTATAGATTGTCTAGATTAAGACACTGATGGAGAAAATGTAATAAAGTAAATCAAACTTAAAAGTAGGTTGTGTGTACGTGTTTTTCCTTCCAGAGAGTCCATTACTCACCATTTCCTAGGACATCCCTGCATATCCTGTCAGAAAAGGTCAATGTATTAATTTGTTTGGCCAATTTTTTTCATTTTTTAAAAATCCTTTTAAAAATTTATTTTTACAAGGAATGATTCCCTGGCTAGGATTAAGAAGAGAAATATATTCAGAAGTGAATGTGCTGTTAAAAAAAGATATCCATAAAAATAGATATAATGGTTAGATAGGGATAGTGCTCCCTCCCTAAAAGTTTACTTTGGGTTCCATGTGAAAAGACTTATTCATAATATTCTGGAGGTGAAATTGACTTCTCTTGAGCAGTGAGACCATTAAAAGGCAAAGTGAACCAATTAAATGACTGTCACCTGTTTTTGAGGGAAACTGATGAAACCTTTAAAAATGAGGTGTATGGCGTGTGGAACCAGAAAACAACCGCAAGCCACCCAGCTTATTAACTTGGCATGATGTGAGCACCCATGAGGTAGCCTTCAACTTTAAAGTGACATAAAAATATGGGCTTTATAATTTCCACCATTTAATGAATTGTTCTGAGGGTCATTTGTAATTTTTCTCTTTCTGAACGCAGATTTCTCTGTGTTAAGGAGGTGAACTTGGGTTCTTGTAGGCTGTGCCGGGGAGAGTGAACTGGGTAAAGTCTTATAAAGCCAAAAAGCCTTCATATATAGACCAGCAGCAGATCATGTGTCTGTCATAGAAAAAGACTTCTTCAATGTGGTAAGCACCAGGACCCTTCTATCCTAGTCTCTCAGTAATTTTGTTACTGTTGCTCAGTCATTTTTTTTAATCCATGTCCAATTCTTCCTGACCCATTTGAGGTTTTCTTGGCAAAGATACTGGAGTGGTTTGCCATTTCCTTCTCCAGCTCATTTTACAGATGAGGAAACTGAGGCAAACAAGGTTAAGTAATTTGCTTAGGATCATACAGCTAGTAAATGTCTGAGGTCAAATTTGAACTCAGATCTTCCTGACTCCAGGTCCAGTGCTCTATCCACTGTGCCACCTATCTGCTCTTCAATAATTTTACAAACCAGTAAAGGCTCATTTCTTTTTGTTGTTGTTTTAATTACTAGATTGTGATTGAATTTGTATAGGCCTAGAACAGCCAGTGAAAAAATGCCCTCTACCAATACAGATCTGCACCTGCTGTGCAATTTGTAGTCTTAGAGAGTTGCCTGGGCTCTGAATGTTTAAGTGACTTGCCCAGGGTAACAGAGCTAGTATGTGTTGGAATAAGGACTTGAACCTGAGTCTTCCTGACTCTGAGACCAGATCTCTATCCACTATAACACTGTCATTCATTAACTTTCACAATGGCTCTTTAAACTTGAGAACAAATAAGGAGACATGCTCCTGAGGATGCTTACTCTTAGATGTTTACCCTTAGATGTTAACCCATTCAAATCAGTAGCATGTTATTTCATCATTGACTCCATCCAATGTCATGATGAAAAAACAATGACCAGGAGCCTACTAGGCAACAAAGGGTCAAGATGAAGTTACTAGGCCATGACTGTAATGTTCCTATGCATCTGTACAGACTACAGTTTTCAAAGCACTTTTACATTCATCTCATCTGCTACACAAAACAACCCTGGAAGATACACTAAAGAGGTCCGGCCTCCTAAAAGAATATCGTGATCTAATAGTTAGGAAAAAGCTTCAAGGTCATCTAGTTCATCCCTGACCAAGAATCCTCTCTACCATATCACTCACAAATGGTCATGCCAAAGCAGCCTGTTTCTTTATGGGACAGCTCTAGCTGTTGGGAAGGTTTTCTTTAGGACCAGGCTAAATTTTCCTTTCAGCAACTTCCCCTTGTTGCATTCTGGGTCCTTTCTTTCATAATAGTACCCCAAATGCTTGAAGATGGCTTTTATGTTGCTTTGTCCCCAATCCCAAGACAACATCCTTTGTATCTTCAGCAAATCCTCTTCTGGCATGGTCTCCAATCATATTACCTGTCTGTTCCCTTTCCTCTAGATGTCTTCAAGCTTGCCTAAATCTTCTGGTGCTAAGAACTAAATGCATTATTCCAGACGTGGCCTGATTAGGAGAGAATGGAACTATTCCCTTGCTTGTTTTGAACCCTAACCTCTTCTTTAGCAGCCCAGGAGAGCTTGAATCATTTTTGGCTGCTCCGTCACACTCACTGCTGACACACATTGAGCTCATAATTCCTAAAAGAACCTCTCTTTTTTCATATGAACTGTTGCCATCCGTCCTCATAAATCAACATAGTGGATTTATTGAACCCAAATGTATAACTAATCAATTTCAACTTGCTAAATTTAGTCCATCCATTTGGTCTTTTGAGATCTTTTCAGATCTTAAGACTGTCATTTAACATGTTAATTCTCCTTCCCAACTTTGTGTCATCTGAAAATCTTATCAGACTGCTCTTCCTGTCTTTATTTAAGCCATTCATATAAATAGTGAATAGCAGAGAGGAAAAGAAGATGCCTGAAGCACTGCACTAAAGAGTTTACTTCCTAGTTGACACCCACCCCTTAACAATTACTCTTTGAGTCAGGTCACACAAATTCCAAATCCACCTAACTGTACTATCAACTAGCCCACATATTTTCATTCTGCCTACAAGAATTACATGAGAAACTATCAAAGTTTTCATGAAGTCTTCCCTGATCCTCCTAGCTGGACTTCTCTAGATGCATTATTTTGCTTTTTAACATACCTATGCACATTCCCTTTATTAGACTGTAAGTTATTTGAGGGCAGAGGTTCTGCCTTTTTTTCTTTATGTCTTCATTGACAACAGAGGAAGCTGGCTGGTTGGTTGTTGTCCTTTGTTCTCAGAGGACCAAAATAACATCGTTGTTTTTGAGTCTAGTTGCCGTGTGTCCAACTGTGGCTGATCAGACCAATAGGAGCTCAGAATGTTCAACCATGTGAACATTTGGGGTGGATTCTCTAAATTTGCTCATCTCACATTTCTTTTGAGCTACTTCAATTCTGCTTTGCTCATAGAGCACAGTACCTTCCTTGATGTGGGTACACCATGCTGGGCAGTCCTTTGCCAGCATTTTCCATGTCACCCAATCAATTCCAAAGTTCTTCAGAGAGACCTTGAGAAGTGTCCTTGTATCGTTTCTTCTGATCACCACGTGAGTGCTTGCCTTGTGTGAGATCTCTGTAAAATAGTCTTTTAAGCAAGCATACATTTGGCATTCGAACAACATGGCCAGCCCACCAAAGTTGCACTCTCTGCGGTAGAGTTTGAATGCTTGGCAGTTTAGTTTGAGAAAGGATCTCAGTGTCTGCCCTATCCTACCAGGTGATCTTCATAATCTTCCTAAGATAATGCAAAAATTTTTTTTGCTAGGTAATGGGGTTAAAGTGACTTGCTCAGGGTCACACAGCTAGGAAGTGTCAAGTGTCTGAGGCCAGATTTGAACTCAGGTCCTCCTGACTCAGGTCCAGTGCTCTATCCACGGTGTTACCTAGCTGCCTCTCAACTTCATTATCAATGTGTACATCCCTGGAAAGTATACTGCCAAGGTAAGTGAACTTATCCACAGTATTCAAAACTTCTCCATTTGGTGTATCCAATGGTTCCATGTATGGATGGTGTGGTGCTGGCTGGTGGAATACCTGTGTTTTCTTGGTGTTAATTGTTAGGATAAAATTAGCACAAGCAGCAGAGAATTGATCCATACTTTGTTGTATCTCAGCATCAGAGGCTGCATTGAGTGAGCAATCATCTGCAAACAAAAAAGTCATGCACTAAGTCTTCTTCCATCTTAGTCTTGGCTTGTAGCCTTTTCAAGTTAAATAATTTACCATCAGTGATTAAAAAAAAAAAGCTGACCTTGATGCCATGTTTATCCTTATTGAAGTGTCTGACAACATTGCTGAAAATATCATGCTAAAAAGCATGAAGCAAGCACATAGCCTTGCTTCACTCCATTGGTGACTGGGAAAGTGCAAGAGAATTGTCTATTATCCAGAACCCAGGCAAGCATGCCATCATGAAATTGACATACATTACTGATGAACTTCTCCAGGCAACCAAATTTTGACATAATTTTCTATAAATCTTCGCAACTGACAGTCTCAAAGACCTTGGTCAGATTGATGAATGTTGGGTACAGACTTCTGGCATTTCTCCTGGAGTTGTCAGGCAACAAACACCATATCCACCATTCCTTGGCCTTTTCTGAAGCCACATTGGCTCTCAGGTAGGGTGACCATCTTCCAGGTGAAGGATCAGCCTAATAAGAACTTGGCAGAAGTCTTGCTAGCAAGGACTAAGAGAAAGACCTCACCCTGTGATTGTCACAGGACAATCTATTTCCTTTACCTTTATAGAGATGAATAATGGAGGCATCCTTAAACTCCTGGGGAATAACCTCCTCTTGCCACATAACCCAGAAAATTTGAGTCAGCTTTTGAATGAACAATGGACCCCCTACCTTGTAATCTCAGCTGGAATAGAATCAGTACCAGGTGCTTTGCCACAGGAAAGGAGCCTAATGTCATTCAAAAACTCTTTTTCAGTTGAAAATTTGGCTAGAGAGGGATACTTCAACCTGAGGTAAATGATCAATGGCTTCAGCATTGATTGAGGATGGTCTGTTGAGAAGGCTATGGAAGTATTTAGCTCATCTCTCCAGGATCACGTCCTTACCACTAATCAATGTGGTTCTATCAGCACTGAGTAGTTGAGATGCACCATCGGTCTTTGGCCCATAAATAGCTTTCAGGGCAGCATAAAAGCATTTTGGATCTTTACTACTGAATTTCATCTGCCTTCTTACTGAGCCAAGAATCCTGCATATCTCTAAGCTTCTCTTGCACTTTACTTTTGATGGAGTTAAATGCTGCTTTCTTAGAGATAGATGAATTACGCCCTTGATAAACCCTATGGAGTTCTCATTTTTCATTTAGCAGCTTCCAAATTTCCCCATCATTTTTGTCAAACCAGTCTTGATGTTTGCGAGTGCTATGACCCAGATGAGTAACACCATATCTCTGAAAGCTGCTCACTCTTTTTCTGTTCCACTGTTGCCGACCACGTATTGGCTCAGCTTTCCCTCCAAGTTAGCAAAGAACTGTTCCAGTTCAGATAAGTGCTCTCATCTGTTGACATTAAGTCTTCTGGTAGTCATCTTGACTGGGAGCCAATGCTTTTGTTGAATACAAATATTTAGCTTGGAGAGGATAAGTCTATGATCAGTCCAGCACTCTGTACCACACATTGCCTTCATCACTCTCACATCCTGTCTGTCCCTTCTCTTCACAATTACATAGTCTATTAAATGTCAGTGTTTACTGCAAGGGTGCATCCACAAAGTTTTATTGTGTTTAGGTAAACGGAAAACAGTGCTGGTGATGAGAAGATCATGAGATGCACAAGTCTTCAGTAGTAAGTAGTGATCACTGCTGTTGCTATTTCCAACTCCATTCCTCCCAAGGACTTCCTGCCATGTCTGATAGTCTGTGCTTACTCTAGCATTAAAGTCACCCAGAATTATAAGCTTATCCTCTTTTGGCACATTGATGATGTGGAGTCATATAGATAGTAGTGAGTCAGAATACCTAATATGTACCAGGCAAATGCTGGGTACACGAAGAAAGACTTGACAGTCCTTACATTTAGGGAGCTCGCAATGGAAGAAGGCAACACATGAAAAGAAGCTGAAAGAGGGAGGGGGTTAATTTTACATATGATAAAGTTCTGCAGCCAGACCAGGAAATGATCTGACCTCATCAGGGTTCATCGTGATGGGTGTATAGGCACTGATGATGGTTACATGGTGCTTTCTTGCAAGTGGCAATCATATTGTCATAAGCCTGTCATTCACTCCTTTTGGTAGGCATACAAGCTTGTTGACTAGATTAGCTTTGTTTGCAAGACCTACACCAGTTCACTGTGTTCCCCTTCACTGTGGCACTTTAGAAGAACATGTATCCAGCTCCAACTCAGTAATCTGGCCTTCATTTGCCAATCTTGTTTCAAGGCTGATATTTGTACGTGATACCTGTTGAGTTTTCTTGCAACAAGAGCTGTTCTTTCAGATCTACTGGATTTCATGTTGTCCATAAGTGTGTGCACATTCCATGTACTGGTGATGAGTGGAATCATCTTTGCAGAAGTTTTTGTACTTTTTTTGTGTTCCGGCCAGAGAGTGGCATCCCCACCTGTTGTGCTAAATGAGCTAGGGGTGAATAAAGCAGACAATTTTTAGGGTACCTTTTCTTTACTTTTTTTTTTTTTGGTGAGGCAATTAAGGTTAAGTGACTTGCCTAGAGTCACACAGCTAGTAAGAATTATGTGTCTGAGGCTGGATTTGAACTCAGGTCCTCCTGACTCCAGGGCTAGTGCTGTATCCACTGTGCCACCTAGCTGCCCCTAGGGCACCTTTTCTAGCCCCTTCCTCACACCAAGACATGAGCAATGCAGTCCTCAAAAGGCTGCTCAGGGGGTAGCTAAATGTCACAGTGGATAGAGCACTGGCCCTGGAGTCAGGAGGACCTGAGTTCAACTCTGGCCTCAGACACTTGACACCTACTAGCTATGTGACCCTGGGCAAGTCACTTAACCCCATCACCTAGCAAAAAACAAAAAACAAAAGCAAAACGGGCTGCTCAGATACCTAGGAGGCTGCCAAATTCCACCACTGCTTCCAGTAAGATGACCCGATGGCCTGGGCCACCTGTATGCAGGGTTGTGATTATAGCTCCCAGTGTACCTGCACCTTCTGCTTTGTCACTTGCCTGTTGCCACAGGACTTTGAGAGAGGTAAAAATGGTAAAGTGGTTTGGGTGATGTCTTTTGATTTGTGTATAAATTGGATTTAAGTGAGGCAGAATTGCATGAAGTTGTTGACCTCTCTCACCCAAAGTCACCACAGTCTAGTGGCAGGACAGTCAATATGACTGATGATGGCTCAGTATGCAGTGAATGACCTTGGTGTCTTTGATGTCTAACCAAGCTTCAAGTGTTCCACAGCTCCTGGTTCATCTGCTTTCATGACCATTGGAACAAATTATTCTCACCTGCCCATTCCACCAGGGGGAAGTCTTTACATGCTTGGGGTAGACACTACCTAACTCATCAAAGGGTTTGAGACCCCTTGGTAGGAGCTAATGAAGCTAACAGAAGCAGCTAACAAAATAGTGTCCTGAGCTTGGTGTCAGGAAGACCTAGGTTCAAATCCCTCCTCAGACAAATGCTAGCTATGTGTTATCCCTGGCATATCACTTAACATTTATGTGCCTTAAGAAACTCCCTAGCACTCATCAACTGTTTTTTACTCTAAGGGCCATCCTAGCCTCGTTGGTGACTCCCTCCACCCTGATTTCCAGCCCCCATATATGTACTGTCTTTGCCCATTGGAGTGCAAGCTCTTGAGGCAGCTAAATGGCATAATGCATAGATTGCTGAATTTGGAATCTGGAAGTTCAATTCTTGTTTCATATACTTAGATCACTTCCCACTTGACTTCGTGATCTCATCATCCTGTAAGATAAAATCAACTCTGAAACCTAGACTTCCTCAGTATCCCCTGTACCTGGGGCCCCTCCCTCCCTCTGACTGGAGATGGTGGAAAGTGGACATTAAAAGAACTTTCCCCCAGATCCTCTCCCATTGAAGGAGGATGCCCAAGACATTTTCCTCATCATTTCCCACCCAGCTGCTTTCCTCACCTTCAGGATATCCAGAAACTCATCATCCTACAAGATGAAATCAGCCCTATAACTCACACCTCCTCAGATCATTTCCCACTCTGGCTGCAGATTTTTATCATACATAAAATACTTCCTCTCTTTTTTTAGCTTTTTTTCATATATTGTCTTCCCCCATTAGATTGTAAGCTCCCTGAGGACAGGGACTATCATATCTTTCTTTGTATATCTAGCATTTAGCATAATGTCTGACATATATTAGGTACACAATAAATGTTTACTGACTCTGACTAGCTACTAGCTATATGACTCTTAATCTCTCTCAGCCTTATTTTCTTCACCTGTTAAATGGAGATCATAGTAGCATCTGCCATACAGGATACATGTAAAGCACTTTGCAAATCTTAAAGAACCATATAAACGCTAACTCTTATCATTATTATTAATATTGCTTGTATTTGCATCTTCAGTGCTTCTCACAGTGCCTGGCACATATTAAGTGCTCAATAAATGCTATTCTTGTATCTACCAAGTCATAAATGGATTGTGGTTTGTGCTGGTGGTAGGGTATTATTACACTAATAAATCCCCATGTGGATAAAATTATAAATCCTTTCATGTATTGCCTACTTCATTCCCTAAAAAAGTGCCCTGCACATAGTAGATATTCAAATTCTTAAATACATCATGTATGTCTTGGACAAGAAGGCCTCTAAGATCCCTTCCAACTCTTAGAATCCATGATTCTAAATTTCATCAGTGTGGGTTCTACCTCCAGTGGCAATAAGGAACAATTTCACATGATACTTAGTCATTTTGTATTACAGTGCTCGTGATGATAAACAGCCAAAAAAAAAAAATAAAGGACCATCTTGAAGGTAATTGCTGCTGGTACATAAACCAATGCTTGTGGCAGAGGATGAAAAGATTGAGAAACTTCCTGAATAACTCAATAAGACCCTCCAAGTAGATATAAAACATATATCTTAATACATGATAACTTCAATGAAAAAAAATAAGATTAGGATAGTGAAAAAAATGCATTGGGAAGTATGGTGTAGGGGTAAGAAACAAAAGATGATGACACTTTGTAGAACATAAAGAAGCCTCAAACCTATGTATCAGACATACATGTTTTCAAGAAAAGAGTTGGAAGATGCTAACGATGATAGACGCCCAACAAAACCATAAAAAGATGAAATCTGTTGTTTTCTAACAGATAAGAAATGACTACCTATGTAGGAATCATTTCTGAATCAGCTATCTGTAGATTCAGATTATCAACTTATGAGACTAAAAGCCAAAATCAATCAATACCAAGTTAGAAGAAAGAATAAAATGATAAGTTATGGCATACAACTAAAAACTCTAATCTTGTCTATTTAAATAAGCTATTGATGGCAAAAAGAAGTGGATAAAAGAGCAGATATCTATATAGACTAATACTCTTTCCTAAGGAAGTTTCATTAACCTAAATCAATTGTCCCAATAAGGAGATCAAAAGAGCCTAGAAATTGCTTCCACCAACAAACATCTCCTTTTGTGTTTGTGTCTGTCCATGTGTGTCTGTCCGTGTGTGTTGTGTGTGTGTGTGTGTGTGTGTGTGTGTGTGTACGTGAGATTTCCTTGTTAAGTACAGAGATATGGTAGGCAAGGGAGATAATGGTTTGGAATATAATCTTTTGTAAACATTATGTAATCTTTTGGAAATCTTTTGGGAAAGAATAATAGAAGATTATGAGCAATATTACCTAATAAAACAGTGAGGAACACTGAAAGGGAAAACAAGTTTACAGAAATCTGAGAGACACGATTAAACAATGTCTAACACATTGTTCAATAACATTAAGTATGAAACTAGAACAACAACCAAAGAAAACCATGAAAAAGAGAAAACGCCTGTCAATATTTCTCTAACAAATTTTTTTCTACATCAATAATAGTACAGCCATCATATTTGAGCTGTAACATCACTTATCTTTATGTGGTTCATGAGGAAGTAGAAATAGCAACAGAAAACAAAGATAGGAAGAGCAGGTAGACTAGACCAGGTAAATACACACGTGGTCCATGTTGGAGGTGACATAATTTTGAGGGAATTGGAGGATCAATTCTCAAGCTATCTCAACATTTATAAGAAACAGATATTAACTGCTTGGCAAAGAAAAAAATCACAGATCTTATTATTACTAAAAAGACAATAGAGAAAATGTCAATAATTGTTGACCCATATTCTTACCTTTCCATCTCTATAAAATCTTCATAAGAACAAGCTCCACTTGTACTTGGATAAAGGTACAACAAGCAAACAGGGAGGCTTTTGTAGATAATATCTTATAGCGTATCATATCTTTATACAATTGATTAAGAGATACAGAAAATACAACATCCTACTGCACTCATTATTGATGGTTTGAAAAAAAAAAAGCATTCCAGGAGCCAAGATGGCAGACTAAGCAGTAAATCACTGCAGCTCTCCCATATTCACCACCAAACAATAATAAAGTAGCACCCCATGACAAGTCTTGGAACAGTGGAGCCAGCAGAAAGATGGGGTGGAACAGTCTTTTAGCCTGAGAGACTTAGAGGATCAGCAAGAAAGATCTGTATCACTCGAGTAAAAGGGGAGTACATTCCAGGACAGGAAGAATCCCAGCAAGCCCCACCTCAGCAAACTAGCAAGAGATCCTGAGCCCCAGTGTGGTGAAGCAGGTAAATGCCAGCATCAGGACCCTCCATGTGCTTCAGCATAGCCAGGGGAACCAGCAGACTCCAGCTCCAAGAACCACCAAGTGCTTCAGCTCAGCCCAGGGCAAACAGGCATCCTCCAGCAGCCATCATGTGCTTCAGTGTAACTCTGGGCAGACAGACATCCTCCACCGGCTGGACCTCTGTGCGCTCCAGTGTAGCCTAGGGGAAATACAGAACCTCCTCCCCCCGGCCTCAGCATGTGCCAGACACCACCACTAGGACCCCAGCTCAGCACCAGGTAAACTGCTGTACCCCTAGAGCCTCCACAGTGACAGCCACCCCCCACATATGAATTTGTTTGATTGATTCATGATGTCTCATAGAGTCATCAGCTTCTGCTTGCCCAATTCTGACTTTTAAGGTGTTTTTTTTCCCCTCAATTAGCCTTTGTATTTTCTTTTCCATTTGGCTAATTGTACTCTTTAAAGAGTTGTTTTCTTCAGTGGATTTTTGTATTTCCTTTTCCATTTGGCCAATTCTACTTTTTAAGCAGTTGAGAACTGAAGGCATCACTAGTTGAAAAAGTTTAAGAAGCCCTGACCCAACAACAAAATTCATAATTGCTCGCAAGAGTTTGGCCTAACTCTCTACATAGGAGTAACCAAATGGATGAAGAATGCTCATAGTCCATACTATGACACGCAGTTGGATGGAATACTCTAGAGAATTACATATATCTTGGACAGACATTGTACGTGGATGATGACCTGGGTCCAGGATAGGAGAAGAGAATAGAATAAGGGGTGGTATTTAAGAAATTATGCAGTGATTTTAATGATATTTTAAATAATTCTCTGAAACAAAGATTCATTCTTTTCTATGTCAATAATCTTCTAGTAATGCTGTATGAAGTTGTGAGTCATGGAACACCATAGTTTCTGAAGCATCAAAGTTGAGGATTACTCAAAGGGCCGTGAAGGGTGGCCAGGAGTTTACTGCAGGATATCACCAGTGAAGAATTTCACAGGAGAAGTAGTATAAAAGGTATCAGAGAGAAGTACACCTGGAAAAAAGAGGCGGGCTAATCATGTAGGAAGATCAAGGGATAATGGGTGAACAGCCCACATGCCCCATCAGAAGCCTCTCCATCTCAGGAAATCTAAAGGAAGGGCTCCATAATATTGGTTAGATACACAGACAAGGATTTAAAGTAGCATGTAGATAAGATTAGCATTATATAGGAAGACACACATGGGCTATGTTCTCTACCACTGGAAAGAGAACGTACATTAGTGAGACCACACATAGATCCATCAGTGCTTCAAAGAACTTGGTGGATTTTTATTTATTGCTTGATGATCCTTTGATCTCTGAGGTCCCTTGTAATGCCGAGATTCTAGAATCCTGCCTTTTAAACCTCTTCTCCAGCAAAAGCTATAATTAATCAGCTACTGAACCCTGCTTTGTAAGCACCGTACACTGTTCCATTGCCAATGTTTGTGAAACTGAATTGACTTTCTGATGGAAGATAGGAATTTCTCTGGCGGGGAAAGGAATTTTTTATTACAGTGATATGTATTTGTATCTTATCCTCATATATGTCTAACTTCATCAGCGCAGGAAATGTATCAAATCTAAATTCTGTGTTAACTATAGATTTTGTATCTGTAATGACCTATAACAGTTAGGTAGTTCAGTAGATAGAGCTCTAGGTCTGGAATCAGGAAGGCCTGAGTTCAAATCTGGCCTCTGACACTAGCTGTGTGAACCTGAGCAAGTCACTTTACTGTCTGCCTTAGTTTCCTCATCCATAAAATGGGAATAGTAATAGCATCTAGTTTCCTATGAGAATCCCAATGAAATGATTAATGTAAAGCACTTACCATAGTAAGTGCTTTATAATTGTTAGCTATTATTATTGTTATTATTTCTATCAGTCAATAATGTAGGTTCTCTTCACATTTGGGTGGGGAACATGAGAGGGAAAGTGAGGAGAGAAGAGGTTGGACTAGTATAGAGAACTCCCAGTGTGGAAATTCATTTTGCCAATGAAGACTGTGATATGTATGGTCACCAAGAATCCTAGGAGGGCACTAAGAGGTTAAGTGATATGAGAAATGAACATTTCTCTCTTATATTTAATAACTAATTATTGAATCAGGACCAAGGTTTTTCCCCTTTTCTACTTCCTTATCCAGAAACCAACCAGTGTGGGAAATCTCTCAGAGATTTACTCAGGCCAAGATCTAATCAGAGAGTAAGAGAAATTCTAAGTTTGAGTTAATTGGTGTATTTCTGCTCATTGTGTTTGCTCTGACAGGTCTGGGGAAAGGTTGATTCTCCCTTTATCAAGACAGATGATGGGGCACAACACAACATATAAGGAAAACAGACACTACAGAACAGTTCCTGCCGTTGCTGCTGCTGCTGTTGTCTTGGGCATTTTAGAAAATGTGTCTCAGTGTATTTGGATGGGTAGAGGCTGAATCTATGCCTCCACTTTGCTGCTGAAATTCCATTTATTAGACTTAATTTCGTAATGTTCTTAACCCATTTTTCACACCTTTGGTTCAGAATGGCATGTCTCTCCAGCAATTTAAGTGCCTGATACAAAGTCCAAAGTGTAAAATTCTCTTTTTTTTCCTCTTGCTGCTGCAACTCCTATTGGCTGTTCTTTTTTTTCTTTTTTCTTTTTCTTTTTTTTTTTAAAACAAAGCTGTAGTGGATAGAGCACCAGCCCTGGAGTCAGGAGGACCTGAGTTCAAATCGGGCCTCAGACACATGATACTTCCTAGTTGTGTGACTCTGGGCAAGTCACTTAACCCCAATTGCCTCACACACACAAAAAAGAGACAGGTGACATGGAAACTGACATCTCTTTGACCAAGACTGAGTGACCTAAGTCAAGAAATCTGAGACCTTCATTTTAATATAGCCCACACTTCCCATTGTGTTAACCAATGCGAATTGATTACCATCCCTCAGGAACACCTACTCTTGCAAGAGCATATAAACTGTGATCCCACTGCCATTAAAGGTCTTTGGTCTAAGAGAGACATCCAAGTGACCATCCTTTTATTAATAACCTGCTGTCCTTATTGGTAACATAATTAAATTACCCTGAAACTATGTCTCTCAAACCTTTTTAATCATCACAGTGACTTGCCCAGGGACATTCAGTCATTATGTGTCTGAGGCTGGTCTTGAACCCAAGTCTTCCTAATGCCAAGGCCCATTCTCCCTCCACTGCATGATGTCGCTTTTCACTGCAAAGTATAATTGCTTTTTGAAGGGAGAAATAAGTAGGGATGGCGAATATAGTGACAAGGATGAAAATGGATATGGATTAAGGATGGAGACTGAAGGAAAGTGTAGAACCGAGAGATTATAGATTTTACCTATGATCACTTAGGCAACTAGGTGGTGCAGTGGGTAGAGTGCTGGGTCTGGTATCAGAAGAACCTGTATTCAAATCCGGTCTCAGATACTTATTAGCTTTGTGACCCTGGGCAAGTCACTTAACCCAGTTTTCCTCAGTTCCTCATCTGCAAAATGAGCTGGACAAGGAAATAGCAAGCCACTCCAGTATCTTTGCCAAGAAAACCCCAAATGGGGTCACGAAAAGTCAGACGTGGCTGAATAACAACATGATTACTTAGCTGGTTAGGGTAGAAAAGAAACTAGAACTCAGTTATCTTGATCCATATTCCCTGGTTTGGTTTGGTTTTGTTTTTAACAGGGACTTCTTTTTATTAAGGATTCTCTAAAAAAGACACATCTGGTTCTGTATTCTCCCAGTAACATTTGGGGATTTCACCAGTTAATCTCCTACAGCTACAACAGACCTTGTGAAGGAAGCCTGCCTCTACCTCATAAATAAAAAGCCCATCTGATTGATGGTATAATTTCTCATCTTGGAATTACATATGATTTAAAGAATTCTCAACTTGTTTCCTCGTGAATTCTATACTTGTAGACATGGACAGTGGGGAAACAGGGGCGGGTGACGTTCATCAAACATCTTTTCAAGTCCCTTGGAATAGAGCCCAGGTTCTGATGGTTAAAATGAAAGGAACAGATGCCTTTCTAGCCTAAGCTAGATCTTTCTCTCTTTACTTGTCCAGAAAAGGCCCTGAGATCCATTGTTTTGTGAAATCCTATCTAATTTGAGATCACTAGATATCAGAGTTGGAAAGGACTTGAGATGTCCAACTTCCCCAATTTAGAGATGGAAAAACAGAGGACAAGAGAAAGGTAAATGACTTGCCAAGGTCATCATAGCTAAATGAGTGACAAAGCCAGACTAGAACCCAGGTCTCCTAATTCTCTGTCCAATATTCACTTGTCAGAGTCCCACACTGGTCCCTCTTTAACATGTCAGTTCAACAAAAATCCTTAAGGGAACCAATTACGTGCAAAGACTTTTGTCAGAGCTCAGAATATAAAGATAAAAAATAATACAATCCTTATTCTCAAGAAATCTAATCTCTTACTCAGATGGTTTAAGAATGAAAATAAAAACCTTTGGAATTAGAAATATTAATACGGTCATCTCCCTCAAATATTTATTTAAGAACCTTCAATGACTCCCAAGTGCCTAGGAAAACCAAACTCTTCTGCACAGAGCTTAACTTTATTAATTATCCTTTTTCCTTGTTTTCCTCAGGACCAGCTTTACAAGCTCCTCTCTCCTTACTCATCCACCACGCCTTCTGCTCCAGGCAAGCCAATCTCCATGCCGATGCCCTACACTCCACTTCCTGCCCAGTTCTCCCTCTGCCGGGGCTGATCCATTCCCCTCGCCAGAAATGCCTTCCATCTGATCTTTACCAATCCACTTTCATTAGACCTAGACCCAAATTCTACTTCTCCAAGACTCTTTCCTTGATGTTGGCCTACTTTTTCTGCTCCCTGTACACAGACATTCCAACTCCCATTTTCCTACCTTTACAAATACTGTGTCCGGGCCTAGAATGCATCTCCCTCCCCACCTCTGGCTGTTGGAACTCCCTAGTTCCCTTCAAGGCTCAGCTTGCTGCCAGCGCATCTCTCCTCCAAATAACTTTGTATTTACCTTGTAGCTTGGAGTGAGTCAATTCAATCTGATATAGCGAATGATTATTAAATGCTTACCATATGCCAGAAACTGTACAAGGTGCTAGGGATACAAAGGTGAAAACAAAACAGTCCTGACCCAAAATCTCACAATTTATGTGGGAAACAATGTATACACAGGTAAGTATACATTTATACAATATATGTGTGTGTACATAACACATGTATATATATATATATATATATATATATATATATACATATACACACACACACTCACATATACACATGCTTGTATACACAAACATAATACATATGTGGCACATGTGCTAATGTATGCATATACACTATGCAGTGCATGCATATGCATTACATGCAGTGTACATGCATGCATGTGTGAATACACATCCACATGTATACAAACGATATATATATGTATATGTGGGTACATATATACACAGGCACAATATCATATATGTATGCATATATGTAAGTGTGAACGTGTGTATAATACACATGAATGAGTGTATGTGTACATGTTATATACACTGTGCATATGCATATATGTGCATATATACATAGTATATGCACAATCTACTTATACATATTGCTTCCTACTTAAAATGTAAGCTTCCAGAAGATAGGGATTGTTTTGTTTTTACTTTTGTATCCCTAGTACCTGGTAGTTTCTGGAATTTCACAGGCATTTAGCAATCACTTGTTGAATTGAATTGATTCATCCTAGCCAGTTCTTATCAGTGCATTTTGCCACATCCTCTCAGGCTTTCTGTTATGCCTTTTTTATGATGAATGACAATGCACACATGGTATTCAAATGAATAGAGCAGGTTTTACTTGGGGGAGGCAAATGCTTTCACAGGAGCAAGGAGCAGTTTCACATGTACCACAAAATTCTTCAGATTTCACCGCAAATTAACAAGGAGACTTTACCCAATGTATTTCCTAGGTCACGTGACACATCCCTCCTGGAGAAAAGTGACCTGCTATCTGACTTAGCCTTAACCCCACCCACAAGCTCTTCTTTCAAGCCCTCCAAGCCTAGAGGTTCTGCAGGATGGGGTTGTCATGAAAAGACAAGGTATGGGATTGGATTTCCACATGGAAATCAGCTCTGGCCTCCTCCCGCCCCACCCATGTATGGGTGGATGCCAGCAGAAACCTGATGTTTTTCTGTATTAATCACAGGCGAATCTGCAACTTGAGCCTCATGCACCCAAAATGAATGGAAAAGTGCAACCTGACCACAAAAGTATTATTTTATAAATAAGGCCCTTCAGTAGTGGTTAATTGGATACACATTTTGCAAGATTCGTGGAACATTAAAACTATCATATCCAAATTGACTGACTAAGCTCAAGTTACATTTCCCAAATCGCCAATGACCGTTCACTGTGCCCAGTAGACTCTTAGTTGAACATTTTAGTTAGAGGGGACCTCCCCAGCCCCCAGCCCCTAATCTAAAGGATGTTGCTTCTTTTTATTTTTCTTTCTTCTTTCTTTCTTTTTGGTTTAATAGAGATTTATTTAGTGTATCTTTAATAGCCCCATAAATCACTCAACATGCCCAGCTCACGTACAAACGCTGCCAGAAAAGATTTTCACTGAAGCAGATGGCTTGTTTGGGGAACCAGTCTGGCTTGCTGCTATTTCAATCAATAAGTATTTATTGAAAGCCTACCATGAATGTCCTCTGCACTGTAGGAGATTCCAAAATCTAAGATATAGGCTCTGCCTTCCAGGAGTCTGGTTGAAGAGATGGGAGACACAGGGATGAGAAGGTAATTCAAATTCAAGAGAAGACAAAAGAATATATCAGGAGGAAGTAGATAATTAATTGCTGAAGGACTGGAACATGGAAAGGCTGAATCCAGACAAGTGAGTGACCCCTGGTAGCTATATGGCTCCAGAAAGAGTCCATGAGGAAGGATTAGATTACATTAGCGCTGTACCTTGAGCAACAAGCACAAGAATTTAGTATACCACAACTGTGTGTAGAGAACAACCAGGTGCTAAGCAATCAGAAGATGCAGAATTTAAAAGACACTCGGTCCTTTCCCTCCCGGAGCTAGGCTGAACCTTTAGTGGATGGGAAACACCTCACCCCTGATCTCTAACCTCAGAAATCTTCCTTCTTTTTTGTTTGTTTATTTGTTCAGTAGACCAGTAAGGGCTGGAAATCTAGATAGAAATGGAGATAGATGGAAAGTTAGGGGGAGGACTGAAGAGCCTTTGTTTCCAGACACTCCCAAGGAAGATTGCTCTCTGTCCCTCCCCAGTCTACACCATCAGTCAATGGGAATGAAGTTTCTGCCTTAAGTGGAACTCTCTCTCTCTCTCTCTCTCTCTCTCTCTCTCTCTCTCTCTCTCTCTCTCACACACACACACACACACACACACACACACACACACACACACTCTCCATCCCCTGGAGAGACTGGGGACTGGCATACAAAGTGCTGAAATGCCAGCAAGTCAACAACTAAGAAAAGGAGGAGGCCATTGACACGCACCCATTTTTAAGGCCACATTAGGCCAAACGATATGCAATAGGATAAGGTGGGAGAGGGGAGCACAGTGCACTACACTATTGATGCAACTCAAAGTGATGGATTATAGGACCTCATTTCCTTTGGTTGGAAAACAAAAAAGTTTGTATTCAGTAAAAGCCGGAGGCATGACGCAATGCAGCCCTCGAACACTCAGAGTGTAGCTGTTAATAGCTTCCTTCCCCAGGACACTGGTTTACCCACTCACTTAGTGACTTTGATGCATTAGTAAAAGAAAGTATCAGCCCCTCATAACTCTCAGAAATGATACAATACATCACTTGAAAGTAAGCTAGGATCAACACATTGTTAACTGTTTGATCTCTCAAGTCAGAATTAATGATAGGTATTTTGCACACACAAAAAAATGAATGTTAAAAGCCTATTTAAGTTAACTAAAGACATCCCTATAACATCAGGGTTGAATTGGAGGTGATTTCCTGCGGCACAGCTGTTGTAAGTTTGTTAGTCTGCGGGTGGCAGAAACCAGTAATCATAACCAGATTGCATGGGGGTGGGAAAGGGAGGGCGAGGAGGAGAGGATTGGAAGATTGGGGGGAGACATGGGGCAGGGAGTGGTAGTGATGAGGAAAGAGAATCATCTTTAAAACAAAAATCTAAGTCACTAGCAGACGTGGGATGTGCACGCAGGGTTTGGAGTCAACTCTCTTACATCTTTGGAAAGAGCTGATGCTCTTCTTGGCACATTCTGCCTGGAAGCTGGCAGTATAATAGCTAACTGTTGGCTACTGGAGAAGCCAAAGGCAAAATGATTTAGAGTAACCTTTCCTCTCTCCTACCATTTCCATACCAACAGTGAGATGAGGAATGACGCATGACATAGAGTTCCATTTTCTTCACCGGGTCAGAGCCACCAGTTGCCAATGGACTTTCACAGCATTCTCCACTTGCCATGAAGGTGTTGAAGTTGAAATCGGGCAAGGACTTAAAATGGAAAATAGTTCGGGAGGCTTAGAAAGTACCAAATTTAAGGAGAAACATGTTAAATTGCCCAACTGGTTCCCCAGAGAGTTACAGTCCATGAAAATCAAACACACTTCTCAAATTGCTTCATTCCTCAGTTAATCTGACTGCAAGGAACACTCACTTGGAGGACCCTTTAATTTCTCTGATACATCAAATTTGCAATATCCGCCAGAGCAAATAACATGTTTTCTGGATGGAATTAGAGAACGCCAGAGAGGGCTTCAAAGCTGGGTCAGCTTTCTTGTGTTAGGGGTAATTTTCTAGTCCAGCAGAAAGCCATGGAATTCATTTAGGATCATCCAATCCAGTCAGCTCCAAAGACCAGTGGAGACAAGCTTAAAGACCCATAGAGTCACCTGAAATAGACCTTACAAAGCCATAGTCACTAAGGGCAGAACCAAGGCAAGCCTCATACTAGAATCCTTCAAGTTTCATCTTAAACTCATTTTAAACTTTCTAAACTCTAGAAATTCATGAGATCATAGATTTAGAGCCAAAGGATACATTAGAGACAGGGAGGCCTGACCCTCTCATTTTATAAAAGAATAAACTGAGGCCCAGAGAAGTTTAGTAATTTGCCCCAAGTCACACAGATAGTAAAATGGCAGAACTATGATCCAGCTCCTCTGGTGCCAAGTTCAGTGAACCATATTGCTTCTGCCGCTAGGCACATTATTTATTATGATCATTATATTGCATTATATTATATTATATTGCTATATTACGCTTATTGTCTTATATTCTATTTATAGGCTCTCTAATATAGCTAAGCAATATGGAAGATACCTGGTTTAGATAAAACTCAGCCCTTACCCAGTGGTGGAAGTGAATAAGCCACAGCATGTTACCAATAAAGAAATATGCAAGAGAAGCAACATAGACTGTATTATCAAAGAAATGTATGACCCCAGGAAGGGAGGTGGGTTGGTTATGTGGCAAGAGGGAAGGCTGACTGAAGTGGTACTCATTCAATGAATTGGTACTCACTCATGCAATGGCAGGAGATCTAGAGGAAGGTCCCCTTGACATTGGTTAGACACTTCCTCCCCAAGAGGATTTATGAGAGGCCATGGATGAAGTCACACAAGACGAATAGGCATGGATGAGTTGTCATCTGCAGCACTGAAGGGAGCATCTGTATCAATGAGCTAACAGATCTGTGGAGTGGAAGACAATACTGTATTATGTTGCATTTGATAACACTTCATTTGCATTTTATTTCTATTGTTATATTTTCATATATCTTATCTTATATCCTCAGTGAAGGCCCTGATGCCGTAGATGCCTTATCTGATGGACAGGACAAAAGGCCAAAAACTCAGATGAGACTTTTGAAACAGAAAAGCCTCAGCTGGGTCATGTATCAGCTGTCCAAGGCCCAGCCTCATTAAGTTTGGAATGGCTCATCACTGCCATGAACTCATGAAAACTGTTGACTAAGGCAAGGAGGGTCTACGTTCTATGTCAGTAGAGGGAGTGTCCACACTGTTGAAATAATGGATCTTCCTAGAGAATTGAAGAAATTGATTCTACAACAATCCTGTGAGGTACTGAATATAGATACTATTATCTGCATTTGACAGATAAGGAAACCCAGATGAAGAGGGATTAAAGTAACAGGTCACACTGCTAGCTAGTGGCAGAGCTGGCACTAGAAATTAGATTTAACTTCCAGGCCAAGGCTCTTCCCCCGCCCCCATTTTGAGAGATATACACCGAAGGGGTGTGCGGTAAATGTTTAACAAACTGCTCCCTAAGGGGGAAATATATGATACACACTGCTTTATTGACATTTTCTTCATCACTTTTTAAAGTGTAGAGGAGGGATGGGAAGCCTGAGGCCTCAAGGCCACATGTGGCCCTCAAGTGTGGCCCTTTGACTGAATCCAAACTTCACAGAACAAATCCCCTTAATAAACGAATTTATTCTATAAAACTGGACTCAGTCAAAAGGCCGCACCCAAGGACCTAGGACACCACATGTGGCCTCAAGGCCACAGGTTCTCCACCCTTGGTCTAGACAATCAACAAAACAGAAAATCAAGTACTGATTTGTAACATTTGTTGATTTCCCAGATATAAATGCTTACATTGATAATTTAATAATTAGTTTTCCCAAGCAGATTTCCACCTCTGTATCCAATCAACTTAAAATTTGCCTTCCTAAACTTGTGGCATTTTCTTTTAGTCTTAGAAGACATAGAAGCCAAGTTTCTTGAGGCCTGGGTTTAAATCCCACCTCTGACATTTTCTACCTATGTGACCTTGGACAAGTCATTTAACTGTTCTGGTCAGAGTTCCCTCAGCTCTAAAAAGCGGGAGTTAATGTCCACTAAGGTCCCTTCCAGCTCTCAAATCTATGATCCTATGATCACATGGCTAGTTCTGCTTTGTCTTTGTACTCTAGGGAGGAGCCCAGTGCTTGCATAGAAGAAAATTGAAATGAATGGTACAAACTTGACAAATAACAATAGGATTTAGAGCAAATAATGAAATCCAACCCTTTCATTTTACAGAAGAGTAAACTCAAGCCCAGGAAGATGAAATTGTCCTTTCTGGTGTCTCTTTCTATAGAATCCATATGTAATAGGACTAGCCAGGGCCCCATTCAGCTCTCTGCCCCCAAGTCAGAATTTGCCTATTTAATCCCAATTTTGTCAGTTCTCTGTCTTGTCCTGTGAAGAATCATGTGGTTCAAAAGAATTCAAGTTGGAAAGGACTTTAAAGATCACCTAGGCTCACCACTTCCCTGCACAAATAAGGAAACTTAAGCTGAAAGAGATGATATAACTTGCCCAAGATCATGTTGTTAACCAGTAAGAAAAAAATAAAAGGCAGAATTCAAACCCAAATCCTCCATAATTCCATATTCAATGCTCTTGTTATTTTGTCAATTAACTGTGTCCAACTCTTCATGACCCCATTTGGGGTTTTCTTGGCAAAGATACTGGAGCAGTTTGCCATTTCCTTCTCCAGCTTATTTTATAGATGAGGAAACTGAGGCAAACAGTATTAAGTGATTTACTCAGGGTCACACAGCTATAAGTATCTGAGGCTGGATTTGAACTCAGGAAAATAGGGCTTCCTGACTCCAGGCCAGGTGCCACCTACCTGCCTAGTTGGCAGTGTTCTTGGCACCAAACTTCTGTGATAGTAGAGGTTCTTCACTGTTGGCTTTTGTTTAGCCTTCTGGACCCAAGGCGGATTATTTTTTGTTTAAGAAAAGTTTTCTTGATTACAGTAAACAAAAGTGTGTTTGAATTGTATAAGTCTTGCATTTCATCTTGCAGTAAATACATTTTCCCATGGCAACGGCTTTGATCAAGCCAGAAAACCTTATTTACACAATTAGCCTGCAGGATAAACATTTTAAAAAATTAATAAATTTTCTATTTATTCTTCTCTTTAAACTTAAGCCAGTATCAGGAACTAAAGACGTCTCATCATTCTGATCTCTTAGACCTCACTACTTAAAAATATTCTGTGCATTCGTCCTTCACCTTCAGAAAAGACTGCTCAGGAAGTGAGCAGGTTTCAGACTCCAACCTCTCTGGATAACCAGATTCCCAACTGGTGATTACAGGACAAGAACCACATAAATTGGAATACTGAACCTCACTCCTTCCTTTTGGAAAGCCAATTAGACACTCTAAGTAGATTAGTGCCCTTCAGGAAGTAAAATTCCCAGGGGATAACCACACATCTTAGAAGTTGGCTGTCCAGCATAGGTCTCATTCTAAGTCCCAGGAATGTGGTTATCTTATACCAACCTCACAAGCCAGAGTGTGTTATTGCCCCCTGTGAGCTCTGATGTTATTGGCTCATGACCTCTGTTACTCTTGGCAAATCTAAATGGCTACCAAGGGCATCAGAGCCATATTTGCTGGGCTCAGTACCACTCCATGCCCTGTCTTGGCCATATATGTAAATTCTGAGTTAGAATTGCAAGCAGTCCCTTCTTGTAGAATGGGTTTAACTTTTTTAAAAGATGATCGAAGTTGTTCAACTTCAGGTGTTGATATTCTGGGTGATTTATAATCACAGTGCCCTATTATATATAGTATCACTTTTAATACCCTTTGAAATAGTTTAGAAAACATCTCCTTTAATTGATCCAAATCATTTGCATAAAAGTTCCATCAGGAACCCTTTTCTTAGCATCTTTGAGTTAGAAGGGACTTTAGTGGTAGTCCCACGTCAATGGGCAGCTAGGTAGTACAATAGATAGAGTGTCAGGCCTAGAGTCAGAAAAACCCCAGTTCAAATCTGGCCTCAGATACTAGCTGAGTGACCCTGAGCAAGTCACTTAACCCTGTTTGCCTCAGTTTTACCATCTATAAAATGAGCTGGAGAAGAAAATGGCAAAGCACTCCAGTATCCTTGCCAAGAAAACCCCAAATGGGGTCACAAAGATCAAAGACAGCTGAAACAACTGAACAACAATCACAAGAAGTTCCGTATCTCAACTAATTTGGGAGTCCCTTCTACAGTGTCCTTTACAGATGGTCAGCTAGTTCCTGTTTAAATACTTCCAGTGATAACAGACTTCTAATGAAGCCATTCATGTTACTGGAGCATTCTAATTATTAAAACTGAGGTGTTTGTATTTTTGTTTTTTTAACATTGAGCTGACGTGTGTGTGTGTGTGTGTGTGTGTGTGTGTGTGTGTGTGAGTGTGTGTATCTTTTTTTTTCTTGTATTTTCTCTGGGAGTATGGGAAAGGAGAAAAGGAGAGATCAAAGGCCCCAGTCAAGTCCTGACTCCTTCACAAATGTATCTGTCTTTGACTATTTCAGCTCAGACTGATTGCTCTCCTCTCTGAAGTCCTGTTACATGTGGGGAACAATTTCATGATAAGTTTTATAGTCTTGACTGTTTTCTCCTCCATTAGATTTTGTCTCTCACCTCAGGGATATGTTGGAGCCAGCTCAAATCTACTTTCAAAAGCTGATTGTTAAATTTTTAGTGTGAGCATCTATATCTCAGAAATCAGTAAATGCTGAAAAAACAAGGCTTAATATATAGCATTGTTAATTGTCTAAAAAGTGCTGGAGAAAATCTTAATATAGAATAAAATTAAGAGTGTGTCAAGCATTCATTTTTTCTATCAAAGAGTAGATTGTTAAAAATTAACCACACTACTTCTTCACTTAGACCATAAGGCCTTTGTAGACAGAACCCACATCTAATACACGATAACCCCTACAGAGCTAGGTCAGAGTTATTGGCTTCTTGATTAGTTAATTGAATGACTTAAACCATTCAGTCAAATTCCCTGTGGCTGCATCTCTATAGGCTCAACAAGATGAAGAAAGGGCCCATTTCCTACTGAGATAGCCAGTTGAGATCATTCAGCCCCTTCCCCACCTCTTCCTAGTATCTTCCCAGTACCACTTCTTACTTAGCAGCAGGCCTAAGTTTCCAAAATAATTGCCTAGACTCCTCCTTTACCATCCAAAAGTCACACACAGCATGAGAGGGGACATGGTATAGCAGAAAGATAACTAGACTTGGAGACTGAGATGTAGGTTTGAGTTTCAGTTCTGCCAACAAGTCTTCAAGTTACTTAAGTCTGTTTCCCCTGAAATGGAAATAGTATCGCTTGCATTACCTACCTTACAGGTTTGTTAGGAAAAGGGTATTCTATAAACCTGAAAGCACTCTAAGAATGTGAGTAATTGAGTTACTGTCACTGTAAGACACACATCATCAGAGTCACTGATCCAAACTGGTAGAGCCAAAAGCAGTGTCTTGTTGAAAATATTTGAATCGGGAGGAAAACTTAGGAAATATCAGATGAAGCTTCTAGGAGATCAGAAGGAACCTGGTCCACAGTGGATGAAGGCATCCACAACCCAGGCAAGCAGCCCACACACTCTCAGGGCTCCTACCACCAACCTCCTCAATGTGGAGTCCAGATGCAAGCATAATGGAGCCCACATCAAAGTGGCCAGAATCACACATGCTCAGAGCTGGAGGAAAAACTAGGGAGCGTAGAGGCCAACGGTTTCTTTTAAAACTCATGAAAACAGGGAGCCTTAAGGAGGAAAGAAATGAAGAGGTGTCTTGTGTGCTATCACATTTTTCCTGGCTTTCCAAGATTATATTCAAGGCAAGAAATAGTACAGTCTTCAGATACGTCTTTAGAGTTGTATAAATTCATAGAATCCTAGAACACCTGAGCTGGAAAGCAAGCTTAGAACATAAGATGTGACACAAAACATCAAAATTGAAAAGTAATTTTTATATAGTCTAGACATTGTTGGAGACCGTACATACTTTAAAAATAGAACACAGAATACTGACATTTGAAGGAACCTTAGAACATAGAATATTGGAACCAGAAGATACCTCAGAACATAGAACAAGCAATGTCAGAACTAAAAAGAACATGGACATGAAAAATAAAGATGGGAAGGATCTTAAAACACAGAGCATCAAATGTCAGATACAGAAGAGACCTAAAAGATTGTCTAACTCAGGGGTCTGTGAATTTGTTTTTTCTTTACTATTTTACTGAGTGGATTCTAACATAATAAGTTTCCTTTGTAATCCTATGTATTTTATTTTATGCATTCAAAAGCATTATTCTGAGAAGGGGTCCACAGGTTTCATCACACTGCCAAAGGGGTTTATGACACAAAAAAGGTTAAGAGCTCCTGGACATTGTCTCTGAGGTCTCATGGAGAGACAGACAGACAGACAGACAGACAGAGAGGGGAGAGAGAGAGAGAGAGAGAGAAGAGAGAGAGAGAGAGAGAGAGAGAGAAGAGAGAGAGAGAGAAGAGGAGAAAGAGAGAGAGAGAGAAGAGAGGGGAGAAAGAGAAAAGAAAAGAGAAAGAAAAGTGAGAGAAAGGGAGAGAAGAGAGAGACAAAGAGAGGAGAGAAAGAAGAGAGAGGAAAGAGAGACAGACAGACAGACAGAGAGGGAGAGAGAGAGAGAGAGAGAGAGAGAGAGAGAGAGAGAGAGAGAGAGAGAGAGAGAAGAGAGGGGAGAAAGAGAAAAGAAAAGAGAAAGAAAAGTGAGAGAAAGGGAGAGAAGAGAGAGACAAAGAGAGGAGAGAAAGAAGAGAGAGGAAAGACAGACAGACAGACAGACAGACAGACAGAGAGGGAGAGAGAGAGAGAGAAAAGAGAGGGGAGAAAGAGAAAAGAAAAGAGAAAGAAAAGCGAGAGAAAGGGAGAGAAGAGAGAGACAAAGAGAGGAGAGAAAGAAGAGAGAGGAAAGAGAGAGACACAGAGAGACAGAGAGAGAGAGAGACAGAGAGATTGAGAGAGCTATTGTTATTCTAATTATCACACCTAAAATCATTACCTGGCTGCAATTCATAGATTTAGAACTGGAAGTAAGGGCCCTTACAAGCTAACTACTGCAAATCCTTCATTTTAAAGCTCAGAAAGCAAACACTGTGACCTAATAGAAGTTTAGAATGAGTACAATCTAGAGTACAGGATGTAAAATTGCCCATCCTAGCCTTGGAGTCAGGGTACTTGGGTTCTCACCCCATTTCTGTCACTACTTAGCTCTGTGATCTTGTGCAATTCACTTAAACTCTACAGGCCTCAGTTTCTCTATCTATAAAACAGAGAGGCTGTACCAATTGTCCTCTAGGGGTCACTTTCAAATCTAAGATTTCATGAATTTGAGATCAAGGAAGAGAAGATGACTTGCCCAAGGACACCCAGGGAGGTAGTGGCAAAGCCAGGTTCCCAGCACCATGGACTGTTTACAGGACTGTCTATGAAACAAATATTCTTGATGCTTTTGGAAAGGGTGAGTCAGATGGTAAGGATGTGTGACAGAGGACATCTTTCATTCCCAAACCCCTTGCAAGATTTCACTCCAGTTCTCCTGTTTCCCCCAATCTCTACCATTCAGCACCTGTGAGGGCCAAACCTGGAGGCTATGTAAGAAAACCCCATGTCCTGGATTCCCTGTGTCGATTTGTTGTACTTAGGAAAACATACCCACTGCCAAGACCTCTGGGCACAGGCACAGAATCAACACATCAACAAGTAGGAAGCCAAAAACTAGCACTTGGAATAGGCCTTTCTTCACCCAGGCCACTCCTCTCTGTCGCTCAGAGAAGGAAACAGAGGGAAAAAGAATAAAAATAATAATCAAGTTTCCTTGTGGTTCTTATCCACAATATCTTCCACGTCTGGTCCCACCTGTCCAACCTCCCTGCAACAGTCTAGCTCAGTCTCTTACCACCTTTCCCTTGGAGTAGGAATCGGAGGATTTATCAAGTTGTAGAGCTCAGAGGATATCTAATCCAACTCCATTTATTTAAAGAGGAGGAAATTGAGGCACAGAAAGGAGAAACGAGTTGTATAAGATCTCTCAGAGAGTGTGGCAGTCAGGATTTGAACCCTAGCCTTCCGACTCCAACACCATTGTTCTTTCCCACTATACCACACTGGCTCTTGTAACAGCCTCCTTGCTGGTGTCCCTGCTCCCTGTCCCTCCCCTTCTCCAATCCTCCTTTATTCTTTAATGTACTATACTGATCCTAACACTTCTGTCTTCAAAAGTCCATTACCTACTTAGTGAAGTATGCGATAGTGATTAGCAACCAAGACCCTCCACAATCTGTCTCAAATCTATCTTTCTAGCCTTGTCTTCATAGTGCTTCTCTTCACATTCTTTGTGTCCGACAAATTGAATATGTCTTTATCTCCCTGTTCTTATCTCTCCTCCCCCAGTTCTGTGCCATGCTTATACCATGCCCATGCCTAAAATGTATTCCTTTCTATTGTTGTTGCTCAGTCATTTCAGTTGTGTCTTACCCTTTGTGACCCCACTTGGGGTTTTCTTGGCAAGGATACTGGAGTGGTTTGCCATTTTCTTCTCCAGCTCATTTTTCAGGTGAGGAAACTGAGGTAAACTCCAAGTGACTTGCCCAGGATCACACAGCTAGTAAGTATCTGAGACCATATTTGAACTCAGGTCTTTCTGACTCCACGCCAGGTACCTCCTAGCTGTCCCAAGCCAGGAAGACCACAGTTCCTTTCTACTTCATCTTAATGTTTTAAGTCCCTTCTTCCCTCCAAGGCACAAATTCGGTGTCACTTTCTCCTGGAAACCTTCTTTGACCCTTGAGCTGAAAGTGATCTCTCCCTTCTAAAGTTTCTCATATCACTTAACCTGGACTCCTCTTTTGCAGAGCTAGGACTATAAACTAGATTCTCACTTCAAATCCCATAAACTGATAATTATAGAATCTTAAAACCATAGAATGTTAGAATCTTACCATTTCTAAAGTTCTACGATTTTAAAATTCTATAATTCTGTGAATTTTTTAGAGTATCTTTAGTGGTTGTGAAAAGTAAAATCAGGCAAGGCCAACCCAATTTCAGTAGTCTGAATCAATGGTTATATGCATGGTATAATTTAAATGGTGACAAAAGAACCCTCCTATACACCTTTAGAGGATGCCTAAAATTTCTTCTTTAAACATCGATTCCTTTTAGGTTAAGGTGTTAACTCCTGTTGGCATTCAAATCTCTCAGATGGAGTATTAACCCATTACTAGTCTTTTGCCCTCCAATGTAAATGAGTTTATCAGATCCTTTCTAGAGTGAAAGCTGAGTTGAGAGCAGATTCAATGGAGGGGAGAGGAGAGCCACAGGCCCAGAGGACTCTGGTAGAAGTTGCTTAGGTCTGACTAGGAGAACCTGGAGAGGTATGATGGGTCAAAGAGATATTGAAGGGGAGATAAAAGAGCGTCAAGGTCTGCCACAGATTGTCCCATCTCTGGGCAATCTTCCTCGGTGATGGGAGATTGAACTCAACCATGAAGGATCAGATGTAGAGCTTAAGCCAAATTTTGTGGATACATCATAGGCACTCACATCCCTTCTCAGATGTCCTTTTTGTAGTGGCTCTGGAGGCACAAGGGGCCTGACCATGCAAAACACTAAGACTTTGTCTTTCAGTGTCCCTTTACTTTCAAACATAACAGTTGTCCTGAGGTGTTCTTGAACGACAAACTGGCTGACTGTCATCTGTAGAGCTCTGTGTTATGGAACTGTGGGACACACAATGATGAATGGATTCTTAGTTCTTGCACTCATGTAACTTGGAGTCTAGTAAGGGAGATGAGAACATATAAATAAATAACTAGGATACAAGGAAATATCTACCCCATAAGGAAATAAATGATTGGGAATTTATAAAAGGGAGATATCATTTCTAGTAGGGAAAAAAAGGAGGGATCAGCAGTGTTATTTGAGAATATTTCATGAAGAAGGTGATATTTGAGTTGGGCCTTGAGGCATTTTCTGTTATCACAGATAGGACGGGAGGGAATGCAATATCAGTATCATAGAAGGGACCTTAGGGGTCATCTGGCCCAAACTCCTCATTTCCCAGAGAAGCAAATCTAGGCCCAGAGAGGTTAAGTGCTGTGCCTGATGCACCAGCAGCACTAGGGCTTGAACCCCTCCTCTCCCCCCCCCCGGCTCTTGGACTGCAAATTTAAGTCTCTCCTGTACCATGCTATAGATCAGGGTTTCTTAACTTTTTTGTGTGTGACATGGATCCCTTTGGAAGTCTTATGGACCCCTTCTCAGAATAATATTTTTTGATGCACAAAATGAAATACATAGGATTACAAAACAAATCAATGATATTGACTTGTGGTTATCAAAATATTTTTTAGAGTCCATGGATCCCAGTTTAAGAGCTCCTGATATAAGAGCAAAGAGGTACATAAGCAAAAAAAGGGCAGAGAAGATTCAGAGGATGGCAAGTAGTCCTTAGAGCACTTTCTTTTGGTTCTCCAAAGTAAGATCACAGGATCTAGATGTCATCTAAACCAAATTTCTCATTTTAGAGATGAGAAAACTGAGGGCCAGAGTGGGGAAGGCCTTGTCCAAAGTAACACAGTTACTTAGTAACAGAGTCAGGACTTGACACCCCCATATGCTCTTTCCAGCCCATAGCCTCCTAAGACCATGTGATTCTAAGAGTCTAAGATTCCCAGACTCCCAGATTCTAGCTCATTCTGAGTTTCTAAGATTTTTCACTGAAGCTATTCTCTCTTTCTTTTCCCATTTCTAGACACAGAAACAAGCAACAGCTGTCCTGTCAGGCGGATTACAGATAAGGATAAGTATCATCTAGTTTGACAATGTTTGGAGATTAGCTTTCATAACATGGTGGGAGGACAGCTGAGCATTCAAACCAATAAAGCAAATCTTGCTCTCTCCACGCCTATGCCTGTCACGCTCACTGCCTGCAAAGGGAACTCCATCATGTTGGGAGAAGTTACTAAGGATTGAATGTGAGCACAGGCTCAGAAGAGGAGGGGGAGGGAAAGACGGAGAAGAAGTGCTTCTAGTTTCTTTTTCTCTGATATGGGGTAGGCTTTTCTCTCTAGCAGGTTCTGCTGTTCCCTCCAGAGAAAGCATAGGGACAAATGAAAGCATCTTTATACATTCCCCCTCTTCCATTCCTTTGCTATTCCCCCTGCCTCCTACCCCACCTGCCCCTGAACACATACCTATACTACTTAACTGGCAAAGCTCAACTCAAATGTCACCTCCTCCAAGAAGACTTCCCAGATTCCTGATACATGGGTAGAATGGAAATAACAACGGGTTTGGAGTTAAAGGGTATGGGTTCAAATCTTGACTCTACCATTTAATACCTGCATGACCTTGGGCAAATCATTTAACATCCCAGGGTCTCATTTTCTTCATTTGTAAAATAAAAGTGTTGGATTAGGTATCCACTCAGGTGTCTCTATCTCTAGATTTATGATCCCATGATTTTAGAGAGCACCTTGTTCTGAAAGTCTCCAAATACACTTATCAAGTATTATTAGGTATTATTGTGATATATGCTTGAGTTTTTCATAGTATATGGGGTGGGTGTGCTGGTATACTTCACGAAGGTGGAGGCGGGGAGATTCCCATTAGTGCTTCCCCTGTAGGAAGCCCCTTAAACCATACTGGCCCACCCCACTCCCCACCCATGCTTTATGTGTGCCTACGATGTCCTCTTAGATGACATACTCCACACTAGTCCAAGAATATGTCTTATCTAAATTCTGTACCTCTCTCCAGTGCCCAGAGCTCTGCCAAAGTTAAGTACTTTATAAATGTGTGTTGAATGAGCGAACGATTAAATGGATGAAATAGAATATTACAGGCTGGAGACACTGAGCCATCACCATTCCAAGGAGGTCTTGCATATTGGATGACGGTTGAAAGAACCATCTCCTCTGGAGCCAAAGTCTAAGCTTGGTTTTCCATCCAAAGGTGCCAAAGAGACAACCGAAGTCAGGCCAATTGACAAACCTCCGGACTGTCAGAATAGTGGAGCCTTTTTCCTTGACTCACTGAGGTAACCCAGAACAAGAGGGAAGGTAGGAGGGATGAGGAAGACCTGCCATTCCAATCTTTCATCTTCAGTGCCAGGTGGTCAGTGGAGGTGGTGGGTGGGACATCATCCTCCAGCTCCACTGCTCAGTGGTGAGTAACTAGTTCCATATACTTCCATGTCTGTCATTAATCTCCAGCCCTAATGACCATCCTAGTTCTTTCCATTTCCAGGTCTTGTTTGAACTGGCACTATTTAAAATGCTGGTTGTAATTACAGTGGTTTCTGCAGGCTGGGACTTAAACAGCTCAGATTCTATTGTGAGTGGATTTTTCTTCTTTGCTTAGCAATTTCAGTAATGATAGTCATTCACATCATTTATCATTGGGGTTTTCAGAAACACAAGGACTTTTTCAGACACTTGACCCTATACACGTGCACCATGAGAGAGAACAAAGAATAGTAAGATAATAGTAATAGCCGACATTTACATACTACTTTGAGGTTTAAAAAGTATTTTATTTTTTAAAAAAGTATTTTATATCCATTATTTCATTTGATCCTCAAAAAATGAAGGCATTATTAGCCCCAGTTTACAGGTGAGGAAACTGAGGCTCAGAGAAGTTAAGTGCCTTACCCATGGTTACATAGCTAATAAGAGTTGGGGATGAGATTCTAACCCAGGTTGGGGCTGGCCTGATTCAAAGTCTAACACTTGCCATTATATTATATGCTAGATATCATATAGCAAAGCCATCTAGGAAGTATAGAAATATAATGTGTATATAGACTCTCTCCATTCCCAATATCATGCCTCAAAAATGTCATACATCATTGCCAAGTTAAGCACAAACACAAAGAAATCCTGTCATAAGTAACGTGGTTCAGGCAATCACTAGAGACATGTCACAACTGGGACTGCTACTTAATATCAATTTTTGTGACACCTACTAATGATATTAGGTGGGATGTCTTAGACTTCAGGGAAGTTGGCAATTATCCAGATAGTCTAAGACGGCCAAGTCAAAGTGAATATTTTTGGCCCCAATTACCAGGTTTGGGCAAATGACGGATCAGATAAAGTATATAATTGCCAGATCTCCACTCCACTTCATGTTTGAGAGATGGTTTCAATATGCCCCTTACAAAACAGTTCTCCTAGAGACCCTGTATTGCATATATCACATGCACATAGGCAGCGCAAGGAAATAGACATGAGATGCTGGCTGCCAGCATTCAATCCAAAGTCCTGATATCATAATTTCTAAGTGTCTGACACTCCCCCCACCCAAAAATGTCACCTGACCCTGGCCATCAGTGTAGTGGAATAGAACAGGGTGGAAAAGGTCTAATGGTCAAAAGACCCAGGTTCTCATTCCGGTTCTACCTCTGTGTGCCGTCAGGAAGCCATTTCCCTTCTCTACACCTTAGTTCTCATCTCTATAAAGCAAGGAGGTCAAACCAGATGATCTAAAAAATTCCTCTGATCTATGACAAGCCTATAGAGACATTATTAGTCCACAGAGTTTGCAACAGCACTTCAGGGCAGATTCATGCTTCTGACTCACTAACCAACCTATAGGGAGCAGGGACAAATGTGGCCAGATGGAACTCAAGGGTAGAAGGTGAGGGCCAGGTTTCGTTACAAGAGGGGAGATTTTGCATTCTCCCAGAGCACACTGAGCTCACCCTTCATCAGCAGGAGAACCCAGAGGACAGCTATTCCTGATTTATAGGCTAATCCTTCATCCCATATGCTACATCCCATACGGAGGCTTTCAAAAGCAGCATTGTGTATCTTCCTCCGAACATAGTACGCAGAAGATGTATTATTTTCTTTGATTAAAAGCCAAGGGAGGCAGGAAAAGAAGATTTAGAAGCACACTAGACACATGGTTTTACAACAGGGGCCCAAAGAAAATGGTGACGATCAGTTGCAAATACAAAAAAAAAAAGAGAGAGAGAGAGAAGGGGTGGAGGCAAGTTGAGCAAAAGAAAATCTTCTTAAACTAATGGGTGGGGAAGAGCTTGGGGGTGGGGGATTTCAATTTCTCTTCATTTTATCGATTTAGTAATAATTCTTTGTCTCCCAAGTGTCACTCTCACCCATCTTAGAGTGGAGAAGGGCTTGAAGATAGAGGAAAGAGGAAAATAGGCCTTGTTATTTCTCTGCTCACAGACAAAAAGGTTTTTACAAAGTCTGTGAGTCATTAGCTGAGAAGCCCACACCTGGTTCCCAAGAGCTATGGTTATGGATCTTAGGAGCCTATGTAATAGAACTAAGAGACCCAAAAATGTAGAATGTCAGAACTGGAATGAATCTTAGAACAGAAAACACAGAATATCAAAGGAGAAAATGACTTTAAATCAAAGAACATAAAATGTCAGAGCTAGAAGGGACTTTAGACTATAGGTGGAGGAACCTTAAAACATAGAACGTAGAACTAGAAGAACTGAACCTTAGAAATTATCTAGACCTACTTCTTCATTTTACAGATCAAGAAACTGAGGCTAAGGGCAGTGATTTTCCTTATGGTAAAACTAGAATTGGATCCCCGTTGCTCTGCTCCCATTCCCTACTCTCTTTATAGCACCACCGATACATGAAATGTATGGTAAGTAGAGAACTTGGCTGTGTACATGGAGGGGAGGGATGTGTGGAATGGTGGATGTTTTTATATTAAACATTATATTCTATGCACTCCCCAGGAACACTAAACTACATAGGACTTTGGTTGTTTAGTTGTTTAATCGTGTCTGACTCTCCATGACTCCATTTGGGGTTTTCTTGACAAAGATATTGGAGTGGTTTACCATTTCCTTCTCCAGCTCATTTTAAAGATGGGGAAACTGAGGCAAACAGGGTTAAGTGACATGCTTAAGGTCATGCAGCTAGTAAGTGTCTGAAGCCAGATTTGAACTCAGGAAGACTCATCGTCCTGACTCCAGGCCCAGTATGCTATCCACTGTACCACCTACCTGCCCTCTACATAGACTAGAAGATTCTAAATGAGTGAATTTGTATTCCCTAGATGTCTTTTTTACCACTACCCACTTTAGGGTTTGGCAAACTACTATGGCCCAGGGGCCAAATCCTGTCAGCTCACCAAAGTTTTTTGTACAGTACCAGAGACAAGAGCAGTTTTTTTTTAACATTTTTAAATAAAGTTTTATTGTATTTTTAAAAATATATAAAAATCATTCTTAGCTCTCAGGCTATAACAAAAATAATGGTAACCCCTGCACTATATCCAGGGGTATGTTTTTAAAGGTGAAAAACATTCTTAGCTGATAAGCCATATGAAAACAGGCCACATTTGTCTCTCAGGACATGGTTTGCTGACCTCTGATCTAGTCCAATCTATCTTGCTTTAAAAAAAAAAAAAATCCCTCCTGTGACACACCTGATAAGTGGTCATCTAATATTTGCTTGAAGACCTGCAATGCAAAGGAACTCATTATATTTGGAGACACCCTATTCTACTTCTGCATGGCTCAGATCATAAAGATATTTTTTCTGATGCCAAACCTAACTTTACTTTTTGGGAACTTTCATTCAGTGCTCTTAGTTCTTCTTTCTGGGGCCACAGAGGGAAGGTTTAATTCCTTTTCTGGGTGAAAGTGCTTCACATACTTGACAACTTTTCTTATCATGTCCTCTCCTGCCCCTCACCCCAGGTTATCTTTTCTTCAGGCTAAACATCTCTAGTTCCTTCAATCATTACTCATGGAGACCGGATTCGACTAGTAGGCCATACATAGTTTTCCGACCCATGACCTAGATGACCACTGAGGTCCCTTCCAATTCTAAAATTTTGCATGTATGACTGCATAAGCCCTAAGGGTTCTTCCAACTCTAAATCTCATGAACCTGTGAACAAAAGGCCTTAGTAGGAATGAGGGAGATGGAATGAATGGGTCCCTATAGAAACTACATAGCAAATTTTTGGTGGAATTGTGACTTGATCCAAATTTTCTGCAAAATAATTTGGAATTATGTAAGAAAAATTACTGAACTGTTCATATTATTTGACACGCAATGTCACTTTTTCTAGGCATGTCCCAAGGAAGTCAAATGCAAAAATAAAAGTCTCTTATGAACCAAAATATTCAAAGCAACACTTTTTAAGGTAACAAAAAAACTGGAAACAAAGTAGGTGCCCATTAACTGGAGAATAGTTACACAAATTGTGATATATGAATGTAACAAACATCATTATGCTGTGAGAAACAATGGGAAAACTTTTATGAACTGATGCAGAGTAAAGAAAGAACTCTAAGAACAATATAAATAAGGGTTACAATTATGTAAATTAAAACAATGGAAAAAAGACAACTGAACTCAGATTCAATTCAATGACCAATATTGATTCCAGGAGATAGATGAAAAAACCCACTCTCTCCTTTAGGTAGAAACACCAAATGTCTCAAGTGAAGAAAATTATGGTTACTATATTGGTTAGTCCTACTTGACAGTTTATTATCACAAGAGAGAGTTGGATGGTTATGCTGGAGAAAGTATAGAAATGATTATGATGTTTAAAAAAAGACACCAGTAAAAATTGAAAAAGAAAGGAAAGAGGAGGGAAGGAAGAAGATAGGAAAGAGGAAAAGGGAAGGGAGGGAGCAAAAAAGAGAGAAAGGAAGGAAGAAAAATGAAAAGAAAAGAAGAAAAGAGGTGAGGGAGAAAGAGGAAAAGAGAGAAAGGAAGGAAGGAGGGAAGGAAGGAACAAAGGAAGGAGGGAAGGAAGGAAGGAAGAAAGGAAGGAAGGAAGGAAGGAAGGAAGGAAGGAAGGAAGGAAGGAAGGAAGGAAGGAAGGAGGGAAGGAGGAGGAAGGAGAGGACGGAAGAGAAGGAAGGAGGAAGGAAGGAAGGAAGGAAGGAAGGAAGGAAGGAAGGAAGGAAGGAAGGAAGGAAGGAAGGAAGGAGGGAGGGAAGGAAGGAAGGAGGAAGGAAGGAAGATACCCACACTTAAGAAGAACCCAGACAAGAGTCCTTCTGTTCAACTGCTGCCTTCCGATTCTTCACAAAGAGGTGGTTAAGTGGTTTTCAGAAGGGAACTGAGAGTTGGATCCTCTTGGCTTCTGGCTAAGTGGTCAAGTCACCACATTTTTAAATGCAGCAGGCCTCCAAGTGTGCCCACACCACATGGGTGGTTAGGACTGGCCACAGTATCCAGCACTCCAGCAAATCCTCTGGCAGCAGAACGAGGAGATGATGAGTACAGGGAAAGAATCATTCAGGCGAAGAACATTTGAGGTAGGAGGACCCTTATGCATCATCCTGTCCAGGGCACACTCCCCTCCCATTTTTACAGAAGTGGAAACTGAGGCCTGGAGGTAGGAGTAATTTATCCAAGGCCACAGAGCAACTTAATGACAGAGTCCAAGCTGGAACTTATAGCTCTTGATTTCCAGTTTGGATAAATATCAAAAAACAGAGGGTTTAGCTCTCTTTTTTTCCTTCCTCTCTGGCTTTACTAGTCCCCTTTCCTACCTGTGAAACTCCTAAGATCTTTCTTCAAGAAGAAATTTCTCTAAGACTTTGCCATCCAGCTACATGTCACCCCTTTGCACAAAAATTCTATAGCACATTAAATAAAAATTGAATAACTTTTTGGAGATCAAGGTCTTCCACATGTAGGCACCACTCAACCTTTCCAGTCTTATCTCATATTACTTTCTTCTATGTCCTCTATACTCCAGCCAAACTCGACTACTGCCCCTAAACATGCACTGCCTTCCCTGGTCTCCTTGTCTTTGCTCCTGCTGTTCCTAGGCCTGAAGTCTCTTCCCCTCCACATTCATGCTCACCCCTTCACTTCCTATCCATACAACCCAACTAAAATGTTCCCTTCTCCAGGGAGCATTCTCTACTCTACAATAGCTAGTAAGCTCTTCTTTCAAACTTCACAAAACACTTTGTTTTGCTACTCTCTGATGCACTGGTCAGGCATTTTTGTGTGTCTTTAATTAAAGAAAATATATCCATCTGTGTTAATTATTGCCTTACTCCTTTCCTGTGCTATAGACTCTTTGGGGGAGGGTGGGGGGTACTACATCTTATCTAATTGCTTTATCTCAGTAATGCAGTATTCTGCACAAAGTAGACATTTGCTGTATCATGGGGTTGGAGAAGGGGGGGGGGGAATTTCTCTATTTAGGGGAACGGGAACAACTGGTTTTGTGATGTTTTGATTCCTTATCTTCAGAGGCCCATAGTCAGGATCTGTCCACATGCTCCCCAAAGATGGGTGCAACCACTTAGCTGGGTGAGTCTTGTATTGGCCTTCACCACAATGGTTTCCAGCTGGCAAATGAGTTTGCCTCAGAACTGAGTTTCCTTCATGAGGCCTTGCATCTGTTCTCCTACTCACCACATCCCTTAGCATCTGGGTCCTCCTTACTGTTGCCTGGTTTTCACTTACCTATTATGTCTGTATGCCCCCTACCTCTGAACTCCTCCAGAGAAATCTGACTCTTTAATCACAGGTTTCCTGAATTCAGTCCCCTATCCTTCCCTCTAAGACCTATTTCATTCTTCAAGGTCCCAGTTCCTTGCTCCAGGAAGGGAAATCTAAGAGCTGGGGCTTGTTGAAGAAGGATCTTCTTCTCTAAATGACCCTCTGGGAACCAGATGCCAACGCCACTTAAAAGAGAAATGTAAAACTGTACAAAGGGACATTTAAAATACTGTATAGATTGTTAATTTCATGTCCTGAGACTTAAGTACCACTAGTTCTGTCAGTCAGATAATAAACATTTATCAAGCATGTAATATGTGCCAGGCACTATGCTAAGCACTAAAGATACAAAAAGACACAAAAGACAAATCCCTACTCTCAAGGACCTCTCAATAGGATGGAGGAGACAACAAGCAAACAAATATTTACAAACAAGCTATATTCAGGAAAAACAGGAAGTAATTAAAAAGAAAGAAGGCACTAAAATTAAGAGGGGATAAGAAAAGCTTCTTGTAGAAGACGGGATTTTAGGTGGGACTTGAAGGAACTCAGGGAATATGATATGTAGAGATGAGGAGGAAGTGTATTCCAGGAATAGGGGATAGCCTGGAAAATGCCTAGACAGAGTGATGGAGTGTCTTATTCAAGGAACAGCAAGGAAGTCAGTATAATTGGGTTACAGAGTACATGGGAAAGTGTAAGGTGTGAGAAGACTGGAAAAGTAGAGAGAAGAAGAGTAGATTATGAAAGTCTTTGCCAAACAGAGAGTTTTAAAATTTGATCCTGGAGGCAGTAGGGAGGCACTGGAGTTTATAGAATAGAAGGGTGACATGATTGGACCCACGCTTTAGGAAAATAAATTTGGCAGTTGGAGGATGGATTGGAGTGTAGAGAGACTTGAGGCAGACAGACCTTTCTGCAGGCTATTTCTATAATGGTGGCAGTACCAGAGGAGAGAAAGGATTGTTTCAAGAGATGTTTCAAATGTGAGATTAATAGGCCTTAGCAATCAATTGGATATGGGAGGTAAGAGATAGTGAGGGGCTGAGGATGACACCTAAGTCATAAGCCTAAAGGACTTGGGAGGATGGTGTTGCCCTTATCATTAACAGGGACATTTGGAAAGAGGGAATATTTAGGGGGAAAGACAGTGGATTCAGTTCTGGATGTGCTGCATTTATGATGTCTACTGGATATCCAGTTTGAGATGTCTGAAAGGTATGCCAAAGGCAATTAGGACATACAAGACTAGAAGTCAGCAGAGAGGTTCGGGCAGGATAGGTAGATTTGAGAATCATCATCAGCATTGAATTGATAATTAAACCCAACGGAGTTGATGGCATCACCAAGTGATACAGAGGAAGAAGAGAAGAGGGCCTAGAACAGCACCCTACAGAACCCTAACCTACAGTTAGAAAGCATGACCTGTATGAGGATCTAGCAAAGGTGACTGAGGAGGGCTCTTATAGGTAAGTGGAGAACTAGGAGAGAGTGGTTTCCCAAAAACCTAGAAAGAAGAGAGTATCAAAGAGAAAAAGGTGATCAATAGTTGTTAAAGGTCGCAAAGAGGTCAATGAGAATGAAGACTGAGAAGAGATCACTGGGCTGGCTACTAAGAGGTCAATTTGATGCATTATAGGTTTCACTTAATACAATCACATCTCTCTGTAGTCTCTATCCATGAACCAAAGTGCAGCGGAAATAAATTTTTTAAATGATAGATGATAAACCCATTGCAAAACTTTTATTGGCTGCCATTTTTTTCTACCATAAATCATAGTAAAGTGTTACTTGAAACCATTAATAGTGTACCAAATTATATCAAAATCAATTGGTTCCTTTGAAAGTTAGCGCTAAATCAAACATAGAAGGAAAAATAAGGACAATTAAGCTTTGGACTTAAAAGAGAGATCTCACTTCCTTCAGTCAACAAAATTGGTCAAGAGTGCCCATCTTTTTCAGCTCTTCCCTTTGTGAAAACAGATTTAGGCTTCAATTAACAGCAAGGCCCTACCACTACAGTCAGGCACACTGTCTATGTGTCTTTAACATAGTCATACTCTGATTTAAACAAACATACATGAAAATATGGAGTTGCCAAACAGACAAACAAAAGGGTGCGATTATTCACTCTGCTAAGGGATTCTTCTCTTTTTAAAAAAGACTACTATCTTATACAAGGTACCTCCTTTGGGCCTTTTAAATGGAACTCCATTTGGAAAAATAATATGCAAGCATGACTTTTCAGAACAATATTTACCTTGTGAAGCAAAATTTGTCAACATTCTTCCTCCTAGTTGGGGGAGGCTACCATATGCAAAACCCCACAGGAGGGAAGGAAAAAGAGGCAATGGGATGGTGGGGAAGAATACAAAAAAGCAGCTGATGAGGCATTCCATCCTAGTCTAAGAGGGAAGCATAAAGGCCCACAACTCTCAGCCTCTCTATAGTTTAGAAAGGAAGAGAGGTGGAAGGTTATCTCACTTCTATGAACCCTGTTGATTTAAGTGGGTGTTCAGTCTACAAAAAGACCAACAGGCTGGGCTCCATCCACCTTGTACAGTATTAAGCAATTGATATATACAAAAAGTTAGCCTATTTATATACCCTGGAATGCAACCACTAGAGCTGGGTTTGGGCCAAGGCATGTGTATGGGGGTAGAATTAGATCAGAAATGGAACTGTTTGCCCCCGATTACTGGCTCACTCAAGTGCTTCTACAGGAATCTGGTCTGTGTTAACAGAAGCCTCATTCCTTAGATTAAAAACAAAAACTTGCAAAGCTAGACTAATGGTATTATTTTAGGGACAGCTCAAGGAGTGATAGAGGCATTAACTCATCCATCATCGGTTCCTTTGTCAACGCTCAAAATAAGTTAAACTGGGCTGTGTTCCCCATCAATTTAAAGTTATTCAACTAGGCCAGAAAATACTCCCTTTTGGAAAGCACCTAAGAAATCATAGGATATAGGGCTGGAAGGGACCTTAGAAATCACAGATGAACAGAGGGCAAGGCACGGTAGAGCCTGCCATAGTCATAGAGAGATCATAGTCACAGGATGAGAGGATCAGATTTAGACCCTGAAGCAACCTTGAAGGTAATCTAGTCTATGACCTCATCATTTTACACATGAAGAAACTGAAGCCCTGAGAGATGGTCACATAAGTAGTATTAGACCTCAGCCTGTTGTTTGTCCATTTTCGAAGAGGACCAATGACATTACAGAATGATGTCTTGACTTGCTCATGAATTGGGTTTAAGTGAGGCAGAGTCATCAGCTTCACTCTCTTTTCCTGAGTCATCAAAGTCCAGAGGCAGGGCAAAAATCAAGACAACTGGCATTGGCCTGGGATACAGTAGATGACCTTGGTGTCTTCAATGTCTGACAGACCTCTAAGCTTTCCACAGCACTGCTTCAGCTGCCACCATGGCCGTTGGAACAAATTGTGAAGTCTTCACGTGCTTGGGTTAGACACTCCCCTAAATCACATATGGGTTTGAGGCTAGTCAGTTGCTCTCAACCTGGTTTAGCCCATCTGCTGAGATGGTTTTACCAGGATGTAGCCACTACACCTGCCACAGCTTCTCAGAGCCACAGGTGAGAGTTGGGTGAATCATGTAGACACCAAAGGTGGATAAGCAGCCCTGAAAAACAGTCAGCAAGCCCTCACACCAGAGGCACTAGTTTTTCTGAACACTCCATACACCCAAAGGGGAGGATCAGGGAAAGGGACATTTTGGTGGGCTTTAAAGAGAGACCACAGTCTCTAGAAAGAGTGTTAGAGACAAGCAACAAAGTCACCTGACCTCTGGCCTGACTAATGAAGGCTAATTGCTCAGAGTCGGATAAGTTACCACCTTACTTGCCATCGATATGTCAAGCTGGAAAGGGGAGGGGAGGATGATTTCAAATAAAATATCTTGAAATGGAAAGACCCAGAATCTGGATTTGGTTAGAAAGGGTCAGAGCTCAAATATGTAATTTCTCTGTTCTCTTCAGCAATTGAAACCATTTTATGAAGCCTTTATATAACTTAATTAAATATGATATGCACAAGCAAGGGTAAAATACAAAGATGGTGACCTCTGAGCTTTGTAAATCATGGTCAAAGCCACCCCCCTCCCCACCAGCTGAGCATTGGAAGTATTTAGTCTGTTCCTTTGTGAATTGCTTGTGGCATTAAACAATCAGAGTATTCCAGTGTAACAAGGATCTAAGCTCAAATTCGTCTTTCCTAACTTCCCAAATCCACTTGTTTTCTTGGAGCAATGAAATAGGAGGAAGCCATTACAAAATCTGGATGACAGGTCATCATTTGCTTCAGTGCTTAAAAGGTCTATGTTTCAATTCTTGTGAATGCTCTCTCCAAGTGACAAAGAAAGCAACTTCTACTCATCCCCAAGAAAAACATCTTAGTGGGTGGGCTATGAAATCACTGTGGCTGAAAAATTCCTCAGCATGGCTCCAATCCAGGACTGGGAATACAAAGACAAATAATGTATCATATAAAATATTATTATATAAAACATAGTCCCTACCCTCAAGGAGCTGCCATTCTACTGTGAGATAACCTCTCTTTGTAGAATCTCCCATAGCTTTCCCTCTGTTAAGACATGCTGACATGCTTGAGAATTCAGGGTCACCACTGTACCAGAATGAGGGGTGAGGAAGAAGACTTTTAAGGAAGCCTTCAAAGCAGGCCTTTAGAGGTAGAACAGCTGCATAAGTTTACCCAAGGAAGCTTTCAGCTCATGATCTCTAAGCACTGCTCAAAAATGAAATCAAAACTTGGGAAGTAGGAAAGGACCAGTGACTTAAGGGGAGCCAGGCACCAAGAGGCAAAGAAAATAGCCAGAAGAGTCAGCAAAGGGATGAATTTTTACTGAAGAAGGATTTAGAGACTGCAGAGATCCTAGAGGTTTGTTAATCCAGCCCCCCTCATTTTAAGAACAGGGAAACTAAGACCAAGAGAGGTGATTTGCTCAAGGTCACAAAGAGCACATTCTCTGGAGACAGAGGATTTGGGTTCAAATCCCCCCTTTGATGCTCACTTCCTGTGTGGAATTGGACAAATCACGTAACCTACCTGGGCCTCAATTTCCTCTCATAAAATGAAGAAGAGGGCAGCTAGGTGGTGCAGTGGATAGATGACCGGCCTTGAATTCAGGAGGCCCTGAGTTCAAATCCAGCCTCAGACATATAACACTTACTAGCTGTGTGACCCTGGGCAAGTCACTTAACCCCATTGCCTAACCAAAACTAAATAAATAAATAAAATAAAATTACAAAGTTTGGACCAGATGGCCTGAGAGGTCCCTTGCACCTCTAGATACAGAATTCTATAATCCCATGATTTGCCCAAGAAAGCCAAGGGGTTCATCAAGAGATCAAGAGAGTAGGCTTAGATTGAAAAATAAGAGTTCTCAGGAAGCAGAGCCCAAAATTTAGCCTTTGGAAAGGACATATTTATTCTAACTAAAGAGACATGTAGGAAAGCTTTGTAAAAGTCTCTGCTCTCAAGGAGAATTTTATATCCTCTCCAAGTACTGACTTGTAAATCCTTTTTACCTGTCTTTTCCTTTAGCAATGTTAAAAAATAATAATAATAATAATAGTTAGCATGTATATATCATTTCATTTAATCCTCACAACAACCCTGGGAGGTAAATGCTATTAATATATTTTTTAAGTATTTTAGGTACTGCAGAAGACTGGCCTGAGACTATTCTGTAGGATGCAGAGGGGTATGTTCCCAAGGCCAGAGTAATAGGAGGGAAGGCAAAAAGTGAAGGAACAATGTCAAACTCCTAAAGAATACAGACTGGCTTAGAATACCCCAAAGGAAGATGGAGATTTCTTTCCCTTCACTTGAAAGCTCTGGATTCCAAGCTGCCAAGAAGCAAGGCTAGCATTGCCTCCTTGGACTGGGAGGATTAATGCTTAGGTTAATTGGCTACATAATTGCCCTCGTGATTGCAATTACTATTGTTTGCTGGATTAAAAAAAAAATCCCCTGTAAGGAGCTGGTAGCAAAAGGGATGGAGTAGGGTTCCAGGAAATTCTAGATTTCCTCATCCTTAGCCCTGAAATGCTAAAACCCAGACCAACCTAAAGGGAAGAAAAATAAGAGATGAGAGGTTGTAGGACCTGACAAGGAAATAATTTTTAAAAGCTTTGTTTGTTCTAGATGGAATGCAGAACTGTGGGCACCTTAGTCTACTTTATTAGCTGGAGGAAAAGTGAACTGGGGTTTATAACGATGGTCCACAATTATCCAGCAGTAAGCAAAGCTCCTCCCCACCTCCCTCAAGAGTTCCTTAGTTGGTGGAGAACAGGTGGAATTCACGTTAAAGCAAGCCCAGTAAATGAAAATTCAGGTGCTCATGAAAGATAAATTAGGAGGTGATTTTTCCAATTATAAAAAGGATTAATTGCAAAGTGACCTTTGAAGAGCCAATTCCTTAAGTGCATTTAAAATAACATTCAGTGACCCTGGACATATCACTTAGCCTCTGTTAGTTTCCTTATCTGCAAAAAAAGGATAATAGTAGCACAAATGAGATAATAACTGTAAAACACTTAGCACAGTGCCTGGCACATAGTAAGCACTATATAAATGTTAGCTATTATTATAATTATTAAATACTGAATTTACATCCAATTTTGAGGAACACATCTGATGCATAAAGTAAGGCTCACCCTTAATAAGGGAATTGCACGAATTGGTTAGAACCTCAAAACTCACCCCCAAGAGGCTATTATTAATTTTTCAGCATGATCATTTAACCCACATAGAGATTAATTCAATTTAACAATGGATGAAGAACCTACCCTGTGTGCAAATCACCCTATTAGATGCTAGGGATATAGAAAACAAAATGAACCACTCTCTGCCCTCAAGAACAATTCTACTAGGAGGGATGAGGGGTCCATTCAGATATGTCTAATAAAAAGCAATCTGAGAAGGGGTGGTGGTGCAGGGGGACTCAGGGAAGGCTCCATAGAGGAGGTAGTATCTGAGATGGGCCTTGAATGATCCAGGGAGACATAGGGAAGGGAGGAATGTATTTTCGGCTTACAGCCTAGCTGGTACAAATGCAGGAAGGTAGGGAGATGTAATGTTGAGTTCAAGGGCTGGCTTATAGTCCAGTTGGACTGGAATGCATAAGATACGAAGTGAAATAATGTGAAATGAGCCTAGAAATGGAGGTGGGAGCTAGAAAGTGGAGGATGGTCAATACCAGTCTGAGCTGTTTGTATTTTATGCTTAAGCTAGGAGGGAACCATTGAAGGTTCTGACCAGGGCAATACTTGCTCACACCTTGATTAAGAAGAAAAGTCACACCCTTGCCTTATTTGGCAGCTATGTCCAGAATATTTTGGAAAGGGGAGAACTTGGAAGCAGAGATGCCAGCTAGGAGACTGTTACAATTATCCAGGAAGCAATTGGGCCCAAATTAGGATGTTGATGGTCAGAGGGGGCAGATCTGAAACTCTTACGAAGATTAATCCAAGACTTTGACAACTGATCAACTACAGGAGTAAAGGAGAAGAAACCGTCCAAGATGAATGAGTTTATGAACCTGAAAGGATGACAGAGTCTTCAACAGCAATTAGGTAATTTGGAGAAGGGGCAGGTTTAGAGGGGAATACCATGAGTTGTGCTTTGTACATACTGAGCTTGAGATGCTTGTAGCAAGCAGTTTGAATATACGTAACTGAATGGAGGGAACAAGCATTTATTAAAGTTCTTACTATGTGACAAGCACTTCTACAAATATGATATCATTTTGATCCTCACTACAAACCTGGAAGGTAGGTGCTATTATCATTCCCATTTTATAGATGAGGAAACTGAGGCTGAGAAAGGTTAAGTGACCTGCCCAGGCTAGTGAGTGTCTGAGGCTAGACTTGAACTTGAGACTTCTTGATTCCAACTTTGGCTCTATCCACTGTACCACCTAGCTGCCTCTGGAATTGAAGTTCAGATACCTTCATTTCAACTTCATTCTCTCTGCAAGTCTGGCAGGTTACCTTCTTATTTGTAGTAAACTCTTTAAAAAAATCAATAAATGTGTAATGAAATGGATTTTAAAGTCCTGGGTATCCCACAAAGGGACACCCAATTGTCACAGACCAATCAAGTAGCTAAAAACTGAAAAGCCATGGATTTTTATTCATTCTCCCACCCATTATCGAAGAGGCAGCTTCCTGTCTTTCTAAACTTTCACCTTGACTCCCCTACTCTTCAGCCCAGCAACACTGCCCTATTTCAGTTCCTCGAAAATGGCACCTCATCTTCAATTCCATGCCTTCGCCCTAGTTGTGCTCCGTGCCTACAATTCCTTCTCCTCTTACCTCTGAATCTTGGCTTCCCTGATGTCTTCCAAGACTCGGCTCAAAGCTCCCATTCTGAAGGGGGCCTTTCCTGCCCCTCCTTATCAGCTGATGCCTTTTTTTGGACTGCTATCCACCCTCTGTATATCTTGTATGTAGTTAGTTATTTGCATGTTTTCTCCCCCGTTAGAAAAAAGATCTTTGGCAGTAAGGATTGGGGTTTTTTTTGTATGTGTGTGGTTGTTGTTGTTTTGAAGGGGGTAGAATTTGGTATTTTTCTTTGTATCTATTTCCACACAGTACAGTGCCTGATACTTAGTAAGGGCTTAATAAATGCTTGTCCCCTGGCTATATAGAATCAGGAGACCTTGGTATTAGTTCTGACCTTATGACTCTCTGTGTAACCTTGGGCAAGTGACACAGGCACTCCGGATCTATCTCTTCACCTGTAAAAAAAGGGTTCAGATCAAATGATTTGAGATCCTTTCAGTGCTATGATTCTATGGAGAAACCAGCTACTTACATTAAACTATCAAGTCTGTTAAATGAAAGGTTGAACTAGATGGATGATCTCTAAGGTTTCTTTCAGACTTAAATCTGTAAACCTAAATTCAGACCTAAATCTATAAACTCAGGTCTTCGGGTGCTTAGTATTCTAGGCCCAGTACTCTGTCCCCAAGGAACTCACAATCCAGAGCAGAGGTATCAAATACCAGGCTACGTGTGGCCTGCAATACTCCCTAGTGTCCCTGAACCAGATTAAATGTAATCTGGAAATATTCCACAAAATAAATAAAAATACAATAAAACATAGATAGCATCATATTAAAAACTAAGTCAATATGCAGGTACAGGGATCCTTACGTACAAGTTAGTGGTCCTGCTATGTGTCTGACACCTCTGTTAGAGGAAATAAAACTCAACGGGCAAAAATAACTGGAGAATAATTAAATGTAAACTAGGCAATACCCAAAAGAAAGAGATTAGTATATATTGGAGGAGTTGGGGAAGAAGCTAGATAGAGGCAAGGGAAATGTGAGATCATTCCAAGTTGGGGAGGAAGGGAGGGGAGAGATGATAGAATATGAACAAAGAGCAAAGTGGTTCAAGGAATACGTGTGACGAAGGCAGGTCAGAGAGGCCTGTTCTTCAGGAAAAACCACAAACAAGGCCTCGTTGATTCTACGGATAAACAAATGGGGGAAATCAATCCTGAATCTAAATGGCTGGAACTTGTCAGGGGAGGATGGTTGGTTCACTCTTGCCAGAGAGAGTCCTTCAACCCAGTAACCATTACCTACCTCTTCAGGTCAGGGATTTTGTTAACATCAGTCAGGGGACTTCAACTTGCCCTTCAAAGCCTCTGGAAACCTCCAATATTATTCTATGCCTGGAGTTATGGTGTTGTCTTAATTCTCTATTTAGACAAGGACTTTTTAGTTGCCTCCATGGAAATGCCTGTTGTGTCCACGCAGAGGGAAAGCTTTCCACCAGCAGCATCTCTAAAATATGTTCTAATGATCCACATTAGAAAATATCAGCTCTTTGGCAATGGTTGCTTCAGAACTGTTATTGTTGTTGTTGTTGTTGTTGTTGTTGTTTCCTTTCTTGTGCCTCTGTAATTTTATTTGGATGACTAAATCTCTGGACTATGTCAGCCATATACAGAATTTATTTACCTCCTACTTCTTTGAAACAGCTGCTGACAGCTGTACTGTAATTCAATCAAGGATCTTTGCTGTTGAACCTACCAAACATTCGGAATTTTTTGTTGTTTCATTTCATGTTGTTCAGTCTCTCCTGCACCGAGACCCAAAACAGCTGCATCAGAGACTGACATTCACTTTTAGGCAGAGCCTACTGGCAGAAGTGAGCAGTGTATCAGCAGTGTATTGATATAGCATTTTATAGGAAGAGTTCAAATATTGGAGCCTCAAAAATTCATCAGGCAGGTATCTGCAAATATCATAATTCCCGTTTTACAAATGAGAAAGCTGAGGCTGAATGACTTGCCCAAATGGGAAATCCATGATTTGAATCTTCTGATTCAATCCAGTGGTCCTGGCACCACACCTTATTTTGGTCACAGATTTTTTAAAATTATTTTCATAATTATTTTGACATATGGTTTCCTTTGTAATCCTATGTATTTCATGAAATGTATTTTAAAACATTCTGAGAAGGGGTCTGTAGGCTTCTTCAGACTGACAAAAGGATATATTACACAAAAAGGATTAAGGTCACCATGTTATTTGGTGAACGATACCACTCTCTTCCACATCACCTACCTCCTAACCCCACAGGCCAGGTTTAGGGGGAAAATGATCACAAACCAAGCTTTTTTGCAGTAAAAAGTCAAAATGCTTTATTTTTCTATTTTTGTACAAAATTTCTCTAAGGACTGCTCTATTGGAAGGAGAGGAAAAAAAACAGAAGTGTACATATCTGTCCAACTGTTAAAATAAATATTTTCTTAAATAAGGAAACAAAAAGTGTTTAAAGAGATGAAAATCATTTTCCTGAACAAGTGATTAAAGAGGAAACTGGGATGGAAATAAATAATTTTTCTGTCGTGACAACTATTTACACTTAAAATGTACAAACACACAAGTAAGCTGACCCAGCAGCCACAGGAGCCTGGTCTGGGTAAAGGACTGAGACAGTAGTGACTATGGGATTGCTTATGCCTCGAGCCAACAGACTATGACCCTAAAGTCCTCAGCTCAGCCTAAACAGAATATTCTGCCCCCAGCTGATGAAGTATCACAGTCTGACCTACTGGGAAGCAGCAGGCGACAGGAAGCCCAATATTCCTGGAAGCCAATTTAGCTGAGGGATGCACAAAAAATTTTTTCACCCTTGAAATAAGTATTTATTTTTCAATATCCCCATATGACTCAATCCGTGATAAACTTGTCCTTTGTGCTCGCTACTTGGGATATAGGAACCATTGGATAAAGTCTTAATATTTTGCAAGTTGGCTCAAAACAGTTTTAATAAGGCGCATGGTACAGATTTGAATCATCACTTGGAAGGTTTAAAAAGGCACCGAGTCACCCTCCCTCCCCCTTGGTCCCTTAGCATCAAGAAACTAATCAGAAGAAACAGGCAAAGACTGATTAATGAAAGCATGGCCTTGAGTTTCTGACTTCAGGATAGCATACCACACTCACAAAGCCATGTTTAATGGGTATGCCATTCCATCCTCAAATGCAAAGGGAAGCCTGGCAGGTTAACTTTGAATCTAATTTACAGGCTAGAGATTGTTTTAAGCATAAACTAACTATATTCAAACATCTGAGACATTTTCAAATCAAGTGCTTTGCAGATATGGGTTCATAATGTCTGTCATTAGAACCTCATGTTTAGGTAATTTGCATACAACACATAATGGAAGTCCTTCTCTGAGGTCCGAGATACATGACACTCACAAGGGCCTTTACTGGACCCCAAATTCTGAAACAATTTTCTAAATCTCAAAAACTTGATAACTCAAAAAGGCAGCTCAGAGACCAGTGCTATAGGGACCCGGACCCAGTAGTGGCTTCTCAGAACTCCTGATTTTGTTAGTTCAGACATTGCATAGCCTGTGTAACACCCAAAGTTCAGAATTACGGAAGTGATTTGCCACTTGTCTCCCTGGCCCCCCTTGGTTTCAGATTTAGACAGTTTTCCCCCACAATAGCAAATCAGATTTCTGCCGGTATTTAACATGCCTATTTAATCTCTGGCACACACAACACAAATACAGAGAGTGAACACGTCCTTTGGAGTTTATTTACTTTGGATTTTTCCTTCTCCAATCAACGTCAACACATCCCCCAGAGTGGAAATTTATTTTCCCTTCTACCTACTTGTGTTTTGAGTGAATAAACCCATACATGCTTTCTGTTCTTGTGAGTCAAATGCCGAGACCTTTCTGGGATTTCAGGGCCCTCTGATACCCAGCCACAGCTTCTGTTTATGAAGTTGGGGTAAATAAAGGAATTGGGATAAATTGTTTAGGAAATGTATCTAACATCCTAACCATTTTTCATTCATTCGTTTTATTGTGACTTTTATTTCAGGAACTTCCAAGTCATTCTTACTAAGCACATATAGACGTGCACACGCGCACACACACAGACATACACACCCCTACCCTGCTGGGTGGCCTCGATGAAGGGGTGTTCATAATTACCCGCAGAGAGTGAGTAATCTTCGGATTGAGACTTAGAAGCCAATCGTCATGGCCAGGTTTTCGGTAAGACTGTTTCTGCTTTGTTTTTCTTGTGCCAACTTGCAGCATCTTGCTCTTGAGATTTTGCTCAATCATCCCTGCACCTTTTATACACATGCACACGCGAGTGTACACACACACATACACACACACACACACGCAAACACCACACCCTTGAAAATGGCAGCACGGTGTGGCTCCTTTTAAAAGGACATGTTGTGGAAGGCCCCAGCTCTTTGCCAAATGATCCAGAACGGAGTTCCTTCTGCAGCACAAGAAGATCTGAAACCTGAGGCTAAACTGATGCAAACCTAATGACAACCACAGGCCCGAACAACCATGTTCCTGTATTTTTTTAGAATGACATTGGAGCTATCATCAAAGTAGAGAACGGAGATGGCATTGAGTTGGGTTGGAGCACAGCAAGGCTTCGGCACGGTCTCTGGGTTTATAAAATGTACCTAGAAAGGAAGAGAAAGAAAAAGTAGGGTAAAGTGATTTCCTCTTGGATATATTTTTGATTCTTCTCTCCTACAGGCATCATTTACATATAAAACAAAACATTTTTGTTTATCCTGTTTCTCTGCATTGAAAAATATGGGATACCCATCTCTGGAGAACATCCAGAACAAGAAAGGCCATATTCCTTTCTGGTCCAACCACATCTAGCGTACTGAGGTTAGAATTCTGGGTCCCACACTTAAAGAGGAAAATTTACAAATGGGAACATATCCACAGGAAAGCAAATGGGACAACTAAAGGTCTAGAAGTCATGTCATGTAAAAGAAAAAAATTGAAGAAACCAAAGCTAGTCAGGACTTCTTCAGGGGAAGACTAAGGGGCAGGGGGAAAGAGACAAGAGCTGTTTAATTCATCTGGATGGCTAACGTTGCCAAAAGTCTTCTGTGTGGCTCCAGAAGTCAGAACTAGAACTAGTAGGTAGACTTTTTTGTAAAGAGGCAGATTTTGGTTCATTAGGAGGAGAAACATCCTTTTCAAGTCGTAGAACAAAGGAAAAGGCTGACTTGTAAGGTAATAACTTCCTAGTCACTGGAAATGTTCAAGCCCAGACTGGTTGACTGTCAAGATTGTTGTATTGGATGAGGGATAGCATTAGATGACCTTCCCAGTCCCTTCCAACTATATCACTTTGAGAATGATGTCCTAAAGAAGTGGAGCATAAGCTACAAATAGTTCTACTGTTAAGTTACTGCCAAAGTCTTGTGCATAAGCTTTGGACCACTAACCCTGGGTTTTTTCCTACCTGATGAGATACTACTCCTCTTCCAAAGGACATAAACAGATTTTATTTTTTATCAGTGTGAATGGCTTTATACTAATTTATCTACTGTCCCTGATTTGGGTTCCCCTTTAGACCAATGATAAGGTCAGGCTTAGGAGGGAGAAGAAAGCAGGAAAGCTGGCAATACAGGAAGTATTAAAGTAAGGTATTAAAAGAAAAACTTGACCCACCTAGCAATTTTAGCAACAAGTGGTCATTCAGAGAAGTCATTTTAGTCTAGCAAATCTTTACTAAGCACTTTAATATGTATAAGGGGCTATATTAGACACTAGGGAGGTCTCAAATGCTGAATAAACACTACTAGCAGACAGATTTTATCTAAACACCACTTTTATCATATCACTCTCCTGCTCAAGAATATTCAATGGCTCCCATTTTCCTACGCCAATCAAGACTGAATTCCTGAGACTGGCTTTGCAGACCCTTTGCAATCTCATCTCATTCTAATTATCCAAACAACTCCCATTGCTATCAAATAAGGACCACAAAATGGTCTTCCAATAACACGAGATACTCTCTCCTGCTTCCATGCTTTCACTATAGAACACACTCCTTCATAGCAGATTGAATACTAGAATCAGAAAGACCCAAGTGTAGTTCCTGCCTCAGACACTTACTAGCTGTGTGACCCTGGACAGAATATTTAACCTCTTTCAACTTTAGTTTCCACTTGTATAAAATAAGGAAAACAACAGCACTTACCTCCCAGCGTTGTTGTTAAGTTCAAAGGAGATAATATATGTAAAGCATTTTGCAGACTTTAAAGTACTACATAAAACTTAGCTCTTATTATTCAAGGCCCAGCCCAAGTCCCATCTTGTCCATGAAGTCACCCTTCACCACCATAGTTCTTTATGTTGAAACCTTCATGTTGTCTTTGACTCATTCTTCTCCCTTACCTTTCCTCCAGTCAGTTACCAAATCATATATCTCCTACCTCAGAAATCATTTTCATATGCTCCCCCATCTTCTCTGTTTCTATTGTCAGAATTCTACTAGAGGCCCTATTTCAACCAGTTGGGACTGTTTCGTCAACTTCCTAACAGGTCTTCCTTCATCTACTCTCTCCCCTTTCAAATTCTTCCTCCACATCACTGTTAAAATCATCTTACTAATGTACAGATATGGCCAAGACTTTACTCTGTAAATAACAGGGACTCATTGGAGGCTTTTAAGCAGGAGAGAATTCAAGTTCCTTAGTTTGGCATTTGGACTCCCACAAATGTTTCCAACTGAAGTTCAACCCTTCCATAGACTCTATGCCCTAGCCACATTAGACTACTCACTGTCCCCCTAAACACAACCTAAGCTTTCCTGTCTTTGTTGAATACTGTTCCCTTTATAGAGAAGTCCTTCTTCAATCCTTACACCTATTAAATTCCTATAGATCCTTTTAAGTCCATCCTAACTGTCACCTCTCCCATGAAGTCTTCTCTGATCCTCTCCCACCGCCACTTTGAAATGATCATTGTTCCCTCATGCCTCACATAGTTAATCTGTATTGCTCATGCACTTTAACTAACATTCAAAACAATATAGGATATTTATGTATGTATCACATCCCCTTACTGGACTCACAGCTCAACAAGGATAGGGACCATACCTTAACTTTGTATCCCTCCCTGTGCTGTCAGGGTGTTTTGCCTACCAGAGGTGTTTAATAAATGTCTATTGGGCTGAATCATCCTCTTCCCTGAGCCTCATGACTCAATACTTAAATGATATAACATTTTTTGCATTTCTTGCTATTGTTTCATGTGTCTGTAACATGTCTCCAGTTAGACTGAGCTCCTAGAGATGGTCTTTGGCTTCCCATGCTCCTGGTATGAGGTTAAGTATGCAATAAGCAACCGACATCATTTTCATTTCTGAAATAGCAGTGAGTCTTAGCAACTACTGAGCACATCAGCTTGGGCTACACACAAGCCTGCACGCACTCTCTGTATCTATCTCCCAGTGAGGGCTGGGAATGCAACTCAAAACCCGAGTCTCCTAGCAGATGCTGTCCACTGGCATGAACTCCGTGGTTGAACTTGAAGCCTTTGCCCCCTCACCCCCAGCTTTAACTCACCCACTCACTTGGAACAATGGGTTCTCTCTTCCCCTAATTTGAAAGTCACCCTCCAGAAGTACTGCATTAATCTGCTCAAGAGTCTTCCCATATCAACTCTCTACCCTTCCAATACATCCCTCAAATACAGCCAGAATAATATTTCTTAGATATGATTCTATAACTCTTCAGTGGCTCCTTACTGCTTGCTGAGTAAGGTTACAACTCCTTTGCCTGGGATTCAAGGCTTTCCAAAATCCAATACCACTATACCTTTCTGACATTATCTCAAATCACTCCCCTCTGTGAACTTTATGTTCAAAGTTGACCTACTCTCCATCCCCCTCCCTTAGAAAGTCAGTGTTTTTAGCTCTCTCTGCTTTTCTTTCTCTCCTCTCTTGAGGCTTATGATACCCATTTGTCACCTAATCCAGATCCTGATGACCATAATCTACCAGTCCCTAAGACATTTTCCTTCCTTTCTCAGTGAGTTCATGGACTGATCCACCATCTCCTTCTATACCCCAACTCTTGTCCTCATGCTGGGGAGCTATAATTCTCTCCAACATTCTAACTTAGTTCCTCAGTCTATTCAGTTCTGATAACCTACTTCCCCACTCCACCTCAGTCACACACAAAATACTTTGTTTTGTTCCTCTCTAATATGTTTTTTATAGAATTAATATGTTTATCATTTGACATAAGGTATGATAGAATTAAATCTTCAGCTGCAAATAACCTTAGAGATACTCAAGTCCAAATTTCTGATTTTAAAAGATGAGGATAAGAAGGCTGACAGAGGCTTAAATGAATAATTCAAAATAGGTAATAAATTGCAAAGCCAGAATACAAATCCAGGTCCCCTTCCTTGAAATCCAAGGCCCTTCCTATTACACTATGCTGTCTGTCACACATAATATTACATACTATAATATTTCTTATTGATGTTTTGTTATTTAAGTTTGTGTCTTATCTTTTTCCTAAACTGTAATTTCAAAAGTCTAAGAACTCACAGAATTACCAAAACTCTATCTCTATCCCAGTGGTTCACACAGTGGCCTGAACCCAGTAGATACTTAATGAATGTTTGTTGAATGAATGAATATTGTTCAGACATCTCTCCACCAGCTTAGTCAAAACAAAGACCCCAGTCTCTACAAGCAGAGATGGAGTGTGGCCATTTATCACTTCCCTTTGAACCTTCAAGGACAAGAGTTCCAAGGCTAGGGCAGCAGACATAAGAGATTGACTACATGGGCACAGCATTGCAAGTGGAGTCACTGAGGCACTTTGACAAGGACATGGCCATCAATCAATTCTCTGAAAATTTAGACCAGCAGAGGGTCACCTTCCAAGAGTCTACCTAAATTTAGCTCCTTCTTAATACATACAACGAAGAACAATTAGCCCCAGGCACAGTTTTGTTCTAACTCTGACTCTGACTCTGCATTTACCCAAAGGAGAACAGGCCATTATTTCCAACACTTCAAAACAAGAGACAAACTTAATTCCAATTGCCTCGCCAAAAAAACCCCCAAAAAAACAAAAAGCCAGGGACAAGGCATCTTCCTAATGCAAAACTGAAGCCTGATTCTCAGCCAGTTGGGCTTACTCGGTCATAAAACTTCAAAAGCAAGCAAGCTTATGGTGACAAAGACAGAAAGAACCTACCAGTGTCTGAACAATAGCATGGTTTGTGGCATTCATGTAAGAATTCAAGGGAAAAGCACACTCTCCTTCACAATAGTAGGCTGCATAACCTTCAGGGGCAATTATCCAGTCCTGGAAAAAATAGACAGGTCATGAGTTACTTGTTTAATAACCCACAAGGAAGATGAAGACAGAGGGAAACATTGCAATGATATGTACCTTACATTTGCTAGTCATAATGGGGGATACATAGGAAGCAGGAGAGACTGTCCTTTGCCTTTCTTATAATCTAATTGGGAAGATAAATTCCAAGGGCATCATAGTGGGGCATTCTGTATCAGTGAAGGAGAGATGCTGAATATAGGGGAAATCACAGAAGATGGGGGTTGGACACAGAATGGGATTCAAGCTGTTTCATCCACCAGAACAGTGTGTTTATCCTCATGTGACTTCCACCATTCTAGGAACCTCTCTCCAGCACTAGTGCACAAGTGGGACTTCTAGGTGGTGGAATAAAGCACTGGACTTGGATTCAAATGCTTCTTTATCTACTTCACAGCTTGTAATGCTGGGCAAGTCACAATTTTGGTCAGCGTCAGTTTCCTCATATGTAAAATGAGGATAATAATAATAGCTAACATTCATGTAGAACTTTAAGGTTTGCGAAGCACTTCTGCATATGTTATTGCATAATACCTCTAGCACATGCCTTTCAGAGTTGTTTTAAGGACCAAATGAAACTGCGTTGTTGTTAAGTCATTTCAGTCACGTCCAACTCTTCGTGACCTCATTTGTGGTTTTCTTGGGAAAGATACTGGAGTGGTTTGCCATTTCCTTCTCCAGCTCATTTTACAGATGAAGAAACTGAGGTAAATGGCATTAAGTGACTTGCCCAGGGTCACACAGCTAGTAAGTGTCTGAGGCCAGATTTCAACTTAGGAAAATGAGTCTTCCTGACTCCAGGCCTGGCACTCTATCCACTGCACCACCTAGCATCACATGATTCTACATAAATGAAATGTCTTCTAAATCACCTGACACACTTAAAGCACAATTAACAAATGCTAGCTATTATTATTATCATCCTCATCATTGTTATTACTGTAAGGTTCCATCGATCAGCAAACCCCTTGGCATTTCACTCTAACATGGAATTCAGTAAAGTCTTGGTCCTTTCTCAAGGGAGCAAGCTTTCTCATCACCACCTTCTTTTATACCTCGTCACATCAGGTCACGTGACCCTGAGGCAGAGAACGTGAGGACAGCTCTAGGGAGGCCTAAGTGCTATGCTGTGGTCACATATCTCTATTAGCGAGTGCTGTGTATATTTCCTGTGTACTTGTTCCGACTCCCCCATTAGATTAGAAGCTCCAGGAGAGCAGGCATCACAATCTATCTTTTCCTTGATACCTTTAGCAGTCCCTCATAAATAGGGGTACTTAACGTTGGGTAACTCAGCATCGCTTCTGCTGTTACATCAACAGCCAGCAACCCACGTGGTCCACAAGGACCTCCTCTAGCAAAAGATAACACTTCCCACCCCAGTGAACGGAAGCCACTTCTCTCAAGCGGACTCTAGACTCAATATTTTTTTTCTCTGTGGCCACATTCATATATCAGTCAGAGTCACGGCCCATCCATGGTGTAAGCCGAAGCCAGGGGACACAGGCCGTACAACTCAACAGTAGAATATGATTCCTCCCTACGGAAGTCACAAGAATGCTACCTGTGGTCCCACGATCACTCAGCGCTGATGGACTTACCTGCCAGCCCAGATCTCGGAAGCTGACATAGAGTTCGTGTTTCTTGCAGGCTTGCCTCTGGTCACTGCTACTGTTTTCTGAATCAGGAAAGGAGGCAAAAATAAAATACACACTCCAATATCAACTATATTGCCACATCCATGACACAAACACCTAGTCACAGGAATATTTTTAATAACTGGATAGTGGAGTAGTACCCATTTCCCCAAATGAAAATTCAGTCTTTAGGGACCCATGAACTAAAAGTCTCCAGCTCTCACTGCTGACACAGTTTGGCAGGAAGGTTCCAGGAAAGGAGGCACTTACATACCATTACCACCCTTTCCACACACATTCTTTAAAACACCTGTCAGATCCTCATGTGAATTTCAGTTCATTCATTCATTGCACCATATACATATGTATGCATGTATTTATATATGTACATATGTATGTATGTGTGTGTGTATATATGTATGTGGTGAAATTGGGAACGGATTCAATCAAAATAATCAAACCCCCATCTGGCTTCCAGCAGCAGTCTGCAGAAGCCTCTCTCAGTATAATCTCTTTCAGAAGGAGGTTGCTTTGTGTAGCCAGCCAACTTGCAGAGAAACTAGTTCCATCCCATGGAGGGAGTGAGGGGGAATGGAATTACTGTTCTTGTTTCCCCCAGAATGAATCCCCTTCAGAATGTGCTGGCAGAATTCTGAAGGGGCTATGGAGTCAATTACTCTAACATTCCAGAGAGAGAAAAACCAAGGAGGACAGAGAGCTAACTTGATATGGGAGGTTGGGTGAAAGGCCTTGAGACTTCCCTTGGCTATGTGATTCAAGCCTTCTGGGTTGCCAGGAATTTTGCTGATAGGTTACAAGGACTTAAGACAAACAGTGCTGAAGCTCAGAAGAATGACCCTCCCCAAATCATTCAAATGGACATTTAAGCCAACACTGATAACTGATATCCCATCTAGGGGACGATTTAAAGAAGGAAAGGGGCATGTTCATTTCTAATGGGAAATGGATTGGTGATCCTTTTGAACATGGAAGGGAAGGGAAGAGAAGGTAGGAGGAAAGAAGAAATAAAGACAGTCATTAAGTGATAAAAACGCAATAACAATCAGAAATCTGATCCTATCCTCTTCCTTGATCACTAGGTGCTCCCATATGCCCAGAACTACAGGATTTAGAGCTAAAAGGGACCTTAGACATTGTCTAGTCAAAACCCCTCATTTTACAGATGACGTAACTAAAACCCAGAGAATAAGTGACTTGCACATGTAGTACTTTCACACATAGTAAGAAGCTTCACAAGGTTTTGACTCCAGGCCCCCTGAATCAAAACCCAGGGTCCTTTCTAATATTCCTAACCGCTTCTAGGCAACTCCAGAATCCCAGACCTTCTTAAACTCTGTCTGTAAAACTTAGGTATTGGGCAAGGGTAGGACGTGAGCTCACTGAGGGCACAGACTAAATAACATCATGTCTTTGTATCCTCGATACACAATGCCTTGGGCTTCCTCCTCCTCCTTTGTCCAGATGTGTGATTTCATTGATACCGGGACCTCTTAGGTACAGCAACTATTAGCCACAGAAGCTCTAACCACCAATGTAGATTAGCAATTACTGTAACTTAAAGGTCTTAGAGAGCTGAAGTGACTTATTTGCAGCCAAAGAGATAGTTTGTATCAGAGGAACAACTTGAACCCAAGCCTTCCTGACTCCAAGATGGGCAAAAATCCACAACACAACACTGCCTCTCACACAGCAGGCACTTCATCACTGAATTGAATCTGTCCTCACCTGGTGAAACCACTGGGAATCAAATGGACCGTATCTTCCTCCCCTGCATAGACTCCACTGCCCCCATAGAGTAGTCTGATGCTGGATAGAGAAACAAAGGAGTCCTTCCTTCCCTCATCCCAGGACTACGGGTTCTTAATCAATCAGCTGCAAACTCAGCAAAGTTCTAAGAATCAGATTTATACCAGAAAAGGGTTGCTTGTAGGCAAGTTGGTGGTGGTAGCTTTAGCTTAAACCAAACTGATTATTTCAGCTTAGGGTAGAGCCCTGTGACACATCCTAGTTGGGCTTAGGACAGCTTAGGGTAATGGTTGGCTGAGTGCTGCAATGCTACTTAAGATACCAGGCACATACTATCAAGACCAGAGCATCTCCTTAGGGACCTTAGCCAACGAAGAGCAATAGAGATGCATTAAGGACTTTCCAAATGAAAGTCACCACTGATAGCCTCACAGGGTACCACCTGAGGAACAGAAAGATGTTATTCATTTGTTCAGGCCAACAAAGAGCAATAGAGATGCATTAAGGACTTTCCAAATGAAAGTCACCACTGATAGCCTCACAGGGTACCACCTGAGGAACAGAAAGATGTTATTCATTTGTTCAGGCCAACAAAGAGCAATAGAGATGCATTAAGGACTTTCCAAATGAAAGTCATCACCGATAGCCTCACAGGGTACCACCTGAGGAACAGAAAGACGTTATTCATTTGTTCAGGCCAACCAAGGACACTGGCCATAAGTTACCAAGACATCCAATTAGCTAGGTATTCTATAAGGCTGAGGGGTGGGGCACATGTGGGACTTGGATGATCTAGGAAAATGAAACTTCCAAATTCTCTACCAGTAATGGAGGATACTCAGATGATGAAAATCCAAAGACCTTTAGATTTGTTTCCTTTATCTTTTCCCTCAAATTCCTGGTCCAAGCAGATAAAAAGTCAAGATGACTAGTTCAAGATTCATGTTTTTCTTCTGGTGGAGATGCCTAAGAGGAAGGTGGAAGCAAGAAACCTGGCTAATCTGAAACCTGTGTAATCAGCCTCTGGTTAAGTTTACAATGACTAACCATAAATCATTATCCTTGAGCAAGACTGCATGAAAAAGGCTTAGTTTCCCAGTGTTAAAAGATAACTGTATTGTTTATATTTAAATTCAGCTGAAATGAAGGAAGAGAAATGGCAGCTGAGGCACCCATAAGTATGTAAAAGACAAAATCCAAGAAACCAGGAGTAAAACCCATGGTCTCTAATATCTATATACAAAAGCCCAAAGTTTAAGCAAGCAGGAGATACAAATGTCAGGAGACAAATTTGAACACAAAGGTCTCAGGGTGGAAGAGAGATAAAAGTGGGGTAGAGTGCCATTGTATATTAAGAAGGCATACTGAAGTGAGGAAATCCTGGAACCAGAGGGGAGAAACATTGTGGAAAGAATTTAGGTAAAAATCAACAGAGGAGAGAAGTAGAAGTGAGTTTCCTATTAGAATATACTACAGCCCACCTAAACAGAAAGAGGAAACAGATGCACTCAGGAAAGTGATCACAAGCCTGGCGTGCACAGGAGCGCACGCAAGTGCACGCACACACACACACACACACACACACACACACACACACACACACACACACACGATGATATTATTGTAATCATGGTGGGGGAGGGGGGAGAACTTTAATTATCTAGATGTGTCCTAAAGTTCTCTCTGCTAAAAACAGAGCAGCAAATAACTTCAGGATTTGCCTTTAAAAAAGAAAGAATTTCATTCTTTAAAAAATGGAGGAAACAGGGACAGCTAGGTGGCACAATGGATAAAGCACTGGCCCTGGAGTCAGGAGAACCTGAGTGCAAATTCAGCCTCCAACATTTGACACTTAACTAGCTGTGTGACCCTGGGCAAATCACTTAACCTTGATTGCCTCACCAAAAGAGAAAAAAAAAATTGAAGAAACAACAAAAGGAAATTCTATTCTGAACCTGATTCTCACTAGCAGGGAGAAACACACAAGGGGCTACAATAGGTAGAAAACTTTGAGGGGTTTTGAGGAAGGATAGGTAGAAACTCACAGACTACAATTCTACAGAGAAAGTCAGTTTGGGAGGAATGGGAAATTCTAAAGAAAGAAATCCTGAAGACATAAAGGGAAGCAATTCCCATGGAAGGGAAAAAAATGGGAGGATATGAAAACACTTGTGGATACACAGAAAATTTCCTAACCAACTTAGATTATGAAAAAGATATGTACAGAAGATAGAAGCTATCAATCCCTCAAACAACAAGCATCTAGAAATGCCCACTGTGTCAGGTACTGTAGTCACTTAATGAACAAGCAAGGACAAGTAACAAAGAATAAGTCTAAGAGCATAATACTGTAAAACTGATATCAAAAGTGCTAAAGCACAGAATAAGCTGAAGCTAGATAAAGACAACAAAAACGGGAAAGATATTCTTTTTCAGTTGTATTGGGAGAAAAGGGAGGGTCCAAGGGTGGACTGGAGAGCTGCTGGAGGTGGACAGAACAAGAATAGATGACAACAGAAAGAAAGAAAAGCTGCTCAATTCTTACGTTCTCTGCCAAGGGGAATAATTTTTGTACTGGAAATGACACCAAAAAAAGCTAACAGATGCTTAAGATAAATAAGGAGACAATAAGAGAGAACCCAGATGCCACTGATGAATTCAAGTTACTTGACATAACCATTCTGAAAACCAATTTGGAATTAGGGAAAAGTCACTAAACTCTTCATAACCTTTGACTCAGAGATCTCATTACTTCCCATATAGATTAAGGAGGTCAAAGAGAAAAGGAAATACCCTATATATACACCAAGATATTATTAGCAGCACTTTATGTGGTAGCAAACCTGGGAACAAAGTAGGTACCCATCAATTCAGAAGTGGCTGAATGATTGTCGTATCTGAATGTAATAGCATGCTGGGAAATGATGAATATGAGGGATCCAGAGAAGCATGGGAAGATTTGCTTGTCCTGATGTAAAAGGAAGTAAACTGAACTAAGAGAACAACATATACAATGATGGCTATAATGTAAACGAAAAGAAAAGACCTACTTTAACTGATTAATTCTAATGACCAATGAGAGCTCCAGAGAACAGATAATGAAACTCATTTCCCACTGTTCTGTGGAGATGTGGAGTGTTGCATATCCTGTCAGATATCTTAGTCACTGCTGTGTTTGGCGGTTGCTTTTGCTTAACTGTTCTTTTTTCTGTGTTAAAAGAGAGGATTCAATGACTGGGCATGAGGGGCAGGGGAGGAAGGGAGGTACACCTGAAAAGAAATGGGACATAAAAACAAAAGACAATATATTTTTAAATAAATGCCATAACTTTAAAAAATCACAGCATTAAATAATTGCCCAAAGGATGTCACTAACAGGATTTGGTTAATTCCAGCTCAAATTCAATTGTTACTTCCTTTCCATGGTCTCACAGCCTCCTAGACCATGGGTTTATAAGAAGCACATGTGTCCTCTTCCTTCTCGAGCTCTGCCTTATATTTTCCACAAGGCCTGATACTCGGCCAGAGAGGGCTCTTGGGGGAAGGTTTTTGGTCAGTTCAGCTCAGACCTCCAGCACAAGCAGATGTTAATTACAGCCTCAGATGCTTCCCTACCTTATCACCAGATAAACATTTAAATCAAGTTAAACAGAACTGACTTCAGGGAGGGAAGCAGCCAGGGTATAATGGAAAGATCCTTAGGATAAGAGTCTGAAGATCTGAGTTCTAGTCCCAACCCAGCCATTATATCTGTGAGATCTTGGGCAAGTTACCTCCCAATTCTGAATTTCAATCTCTTCATTTATAAAATGAGCGGGCTAGACCAGATTGAGCAATCAACAAGAATTTCAGTGCTTATTCTATGCCAGGCACTGGCCTAAGCACAGGAGGGTATAAAAAGAAAGGCTAAAACAAGGTCCCTTGTTCTTAATGAACTCACATTCTAGTGAGGAAGAAAGAATTAAAAGAACTTGGTATACACAAGATATATACAGTATAAATGCAAAGTAATCTCAGAGAGGAGAAGCTAGCAGCAGTTGGGAGGGAGGAGGGTTGGAGAAGACTCCTGAAGAAAATAGCATTTGAGCTAAATCTTTCAAGAAGCTACTAGGCTGAGGGGAGGAGACAGAACATTCCAGTTCTCTGGAATAGGGGCAGACGGTACAAAAACATGGAGCCAGGACATGGAGTATCATGTACGAGGAATAGCAAGTAGGATAACATGTCTGAATTGTAGAGTTGAAAAGTGTCAGATGACTGGAAAGGTAGAAAGGGGCCTGACTATGAAGGGCTTTAAATACCAGAGGATTTTATATTTGATCCGGAAGAGGGCCAATGGAGTTTATTGAGTTGGGGGGAGGGGGAGTGGTTTGGAGACCTGGTCAGAATCGTGCTTCGGGAAAATCACTTTGGCAGATGAGTGGAGGATAGACTGGATGGGGAGCAATGTGAGGCAAGGAGACCAATTAGAAGGCTCTTTCAATACTCCAAATGAGAGTTGCTGAGGGCCTGTACAAGAGTGGTGGCTCTGTGAATAGTTAGATGATCTCCAGGGTCATTTACAGCTCTAAATCCTATGACCATATCATGAAGACGATTGGACTAACTGATCTATGAGGTCTCTTTGGGACAGCAATATCAACTCTATTTGCCATTCCATTTTTGTATTTCTACAAATGCATGCTATTTTTAACTGATAAGATGGATCATGGCCCACTATTAACAAAGACGAAGAATTTTTTTTAATGCCTTTCTAAGGACCTGGGAAAGTTTTTCAAAGTCACTTAACAGAGAAATCACACAATTACCACTGAAAGAAACAGGAATGATATCACATTTATAGCATCTCATCAGCTGAAGTGAACTACAGGAGGTCATTTAGGCCAAATGCATGGAGTCCTGACCCCACAATGACATATACCTAAGCCATCATCCAAAAATAAAGACTGTCTTATTTTTTAAAGCTATGGCCCTACATCCTAATATTCTTAAGTCTCTCATCAACTTACCCTTATAAAAGTCTTTTTTAACCGTATGCCTAAACTGAATCCCTCACAACACAGAGTAATTTCAGCCTGCTTCCTCCATCCGTCTACAACATCATTCCTTAGCTTCCTGTCCAGCACTTTAGAGAGTTTTTTTTGGGGGGGGGAGGTGGGAGGAGTTAATGATAATTTCTTTGACTATTACTAGTGCCCTTTCCCCATCTGTATACCTGCAATATTGGACATCCTCAAAGCTTCCTGGTTCTTAGGTGTCTTTGATCTGTTTTGGCTGCGTTGCTTGCTTCCTGTAGACCGGACACTACGAAGATGTACTTCTGTGGCCTTGAAGAATGCTACCATGAACGGCTGCTTGTTCTGGGGACCATGTCTTCCAACCAGACCTGCCATCTTGGGATTGATGCTTTGTCCTGAAGGGATATCAAATATACACAGAGAAGGATCACCAGGGGAAGACAGGATCAAATCCGCAGCCATGCCAACACAATAAGAAGTTGCCAAATAACCAGGCCTGGTTACAACAGTAAAAGGACTTTGTAAAGAAAATGCAGTGATCATTGCATATATGTAATTAACTTTGCTTGGAATCTAATACATCAGACTTAGAAACTGGACAAATCCCATCCCCTAAAATAACAGATCAGCACAAGAGACTTCTTTAAAACCTGTGTTTAAAATAAAACTCCCCCATCCATAATTATTTTACCTTAAATCCACTCAACATTAGATTTTTCTGCATTCTTTAGAGGGGTTTCTTTAAGTTCACCAACCTATAATTTGAAGTGATTCTATAAAAGAAACCATAAAATGTAGCCCCTAGGAACTGTAAATTCCCCCTGGAAGGTTATTAAGTCAAAATAAAAATGCCTTGCATGAAACCTTGACACTGTTCCAGATATATTAAATTTGAAATTTGCAAACAGTTTCCATCTACAGGTCTGATCTGGAGGTAGTTTGGTTATTGTGTAGCTGTCAAGAACAGTCCTCAAGTCTGGAAAAACCCCATGCCTCTAGGCTGTGGAAGTGTGATGAGCGAATGAGGGCTCAAGTCCTTCCCACCGACACGTTTGAAGATGAGGGAGATCTCAGGACTTCTGAGGCAGAGCAGAGGAAGCACTAGGAATCGTCACTTGCACATCATACTCAGTCTGTTGAGGATAAAATCTTCTCCTAATCCTAGAAGGAGCATTTCTGAATCCTGAAAAAAACTAACCACACCTTTGAACAGTAGGTCTTTCTCCTTGGGTCAAACAATGCCAACCAAGATAAGAAATCATTGTTGGCCATGTCCATCTAGGAGAGAGGGACATATTTTCAGTCAGTGAACAGTTGCTGGAGGAAAAAAGTCACCAGAGGGCTAAAAAACCAGTTAGAGAATAACCCCTTGGGACCAGAGCCACAACTGACATGGTAAGGTAGATGTGTCATGTATATCCATCCCTGCCCCTGTCGTTTCCTATACAATTTGTGTCACTCTTAACATGGCCAATGATCTTCCCCTCTTTTCTTGTATTGACAAATTGTAGAAAGTCACAAGACAGGTTGGCATGGGCTTTAGGGATCTCTTTTATCAAACACCTACTACATTCAAGAGAACTGTGAGAAGCACTGTAGGGGGCTACAAATTTACATACGACCAACACAGTGGTATTCAAAACCATCTTCAATTTAATGAGACAGCTAAGAAAAGACATTATTTATTACCTTTAGGTGGATGGAATGGGTAAACTTGGATGGACAATGGATAGAATACTGACTGTATTTAGGGTCAGGAAGACCTGAATTCAAATCCTGCCTCAGATACTTCACTAGTGGTGTAACTCTTGGCAATTCATTTAACTTCTCTGAGCCTCAGTTTTCTTATCTGTAAAGTAGGGATAATAATAGTACCAAAATTCAGAGGATTTTTGTGAGTATCAAATCAAATGCAATATGTAGCTCTTTCCAAACCTAAAACCATTGTCTAAATGCTAGCTATTAGCTATTATTATTAACTTTTTCTAGCTGCCCAAAGCATAATGTACATATAGTAGTGTGCATGTAGGGAGACAAGTACACAAGACAGTGACTAGCTCTCTCGGAAAATATGAATAGCATTTATGAAAACAGGATGCATGGTCTATAAGAAGGCTAAACAGAGATCTTAAGGAGGAGGTACTCATTCATAGGCACTGAGGGAATATATAAAGGTCCTTAGGAAAGAGGATGATGGGTTCAACCCCAGGAGGGTGGCTTTTCTCAGGATACCATTTTCTTGTTCCCTATGGGTGGTACCTCAAACAACCCCCATGCCTTCAGGGATATTCCTCATGAACATAACAGCGGAAATTATTCATTACAATCATTTATCTCAATGTCTTCCTGTAAGTATGGACTAAAATGTCAAACCAGAAAGGAGTTCCATTTTAAACACATCTTCCCTACCTCTAATTCAGCAATAGAAATTTTGGTCCATCACGTACGTTGAGCTCTTGGATCGTCCAGCACTGTCTCTATCTTTAAGACCCATTTCATTTTCTCCTTTGTCTTCACAAAGGAGACAAACAGGATATGAAGCAATAAGAAATGGACTAAGGAGGCTCAAGCAGTCAGCTGCTGCTCATAGGTACTGTCAGTAGAGCCTATTACTGGGCTTCGTTTGGGAGAATGCCTCCAGCTAATGAATCACTCCACTGTTTCTCTACTCACTTGCTTCAGCTTAACCAAACTTAAGAATAACAAATTCTTCTTTAAGTGCCTTAATTCCTATTTTTGAATTCCAAGCTGGGGTGATTACGAGGGAGCAGAGTTAATGCTATTTCACAGCAATGAAGATAGGTACAAGGCTCTTTACTGGAAATAACCTTCCGGAAGCAGATCAAATGTTTGGTCTACAAAGAGATTTTGCACAATGAATATGGCAGACAGTGGAGAGCAAAGCTGTAGCGAACTGCCGATGTGATTTTTGACAGGAATCAACACTGACAGAGATGCTGCCCACTAAGGAAGAGGCCAGTTCAGAAGATAAAAGGAACTGAAGAATGTGGGTTGAAAAGAACTGTTCTCTCAGATGAGTTATCGGGCTTCAAGTTGTTCCTTCATTCCTTTTTCTTTTTCCTAACAACAACAACAACAAAAGACTTCCAAGCAATGACACAGAATGATGGTTTTTATTCACCCATGCAAAAATAGGTAGGATTAGACTATGCTACGCCCCACCTGCTTGGTAAGCGGGTGTCCTAAGGGGTCCCTTGTCTCCCAGCTGCAGATAGATGCTGTGGCTGCAGATAGGTATTCACAGTTCGATCCAGGTTCTTCTAGGCTTGGGGTCCATGAACTAGTTATTGTTGTTGTTTTTTAATTTTGAAAACTGTATTTCAATGTCATTGTAATCTTATGTATCTTATTTCATGCGTTTAAAAACAGTATTCTGAGCAGGGGCCCATAGGCTTCACTCAAAATGTCAGAGAAGTAAATGGCAACATAAAAAGGTTAAGAACCTCTGCTCCAGGTGAAGTCTAGGATTTTAAAATATAAAATAAACATTTGCCTATAATAATTCAGAGACATATTATTTTTTTGGTCCAATAGACCCCTACCTGGAATTCTTTGGAGGAAAATCTCCAACTATGGCTTGGCACTCATACCTGATTCCTAATTTTCTATTAAGACTCTCATCATCTTCCTCACTTTGCATAACCCAAATTTTCTTAATGTATTCATATTAGAATTTCGAATACATTTGCTACATGAAAGAGAAAGATTAGTAAAACATAGTACCAAGACTCAAACAGCTATTGTGTCTACCATTCCCACCCCAATTTACCACTTTACTCTCCTGAAGGAAATGAAAACAAAGAGCTAATATTTATTTGTCCCCACCAACATCACAGTCATATGTGGGAGGAAAGACAAAATCTGGAGGCCAAAGATTACCAGCATTCCCTCAGAGATCTCTGAGGGACTGTCCCAAGACCCAGAGTCCAGCAAGATCATTGATTATGCTTTGTTTCTGAGGAAATTTCTTGTACATTCTGGCACAGCCATCTCTCCCAGGGAGTACCCACATTGCTAATCCTAAATTCCAGACACAAGAGTCAGGGGGGAGGGTCATCTAATCATAGGCAAAGTGTCATAGGCAAAGTGACCCCCACCTGAAATCTCTGTCATGCCAGCCTCCCTTCCTCTCCGTCTCTCCCTCCTTTTTGCCTTCCCCCAGTTGCCTGCCTCTCTGGCACAGCTGTCAGGTGGTCTACTAATGGTGGTCTTGATCTGATCTCAAGTCCAATCCATCTTTTAAAAGAGATCCACTCAGGGCCACTATACACAACATTCTCATCATTTTGGAGCTAGGTACCTCCCTTCGATCTTTGGATTCTTCTCCACAGAGTGCAGGTCCAGGTTCGCATTGCCACAGCATCAAAATCAGAAGAATGCAAAGGGAAATTCTGACTATATAAATGAAGGGACAACCTGTTAAGGGCTTAAAAGTTTTGTAAATGAAAGTCAAAATATAAAGACTCCATTCTAGAATTTTCTTCATCTCTAGATCAAAACAATAACCCTAGACCATAGGATTTAGAACTAGGAGGGACCTTAGAGGTTATAGAGTCCAACCTCTTCATTTTACACATGAGGAAACTAGTAGGGTCATAGAGAGGAAGTGACTCACCCAAGATCATACAGATAGCAATCAGAAGAGGGAGGATTCAAATCCCCAACCTCTACCTCCAAATTTAATGCTATTTCCACTGGACTCCCATTCTCCAAGACAAATATCCATAACCAACCTGATTTTAGGAAACAGGAGTTTGTTTTCAATAAATTTAAGAAGGTTCTAATCTGAATCAAGAACTTTGGTTCAAACAAACTATGCTGATTTCATCGTCTCGGGACATAGCATGACTAGCTTCAACATCCAGCTTCCTCATAGACGGAAGGAATCAAGCCCTGCATGTTCTTAGTCTCAGAAAGTCAGGAGTCTTATTATCTAGGCACTGACATTCCAGGAAAGATAGATCCCAGAATTATCGTTTGTTTGTTTGCTGTTCTTGTTGTATTGTTTTGGTGGAGTAGAGATTAGCTTCTGGGTACTTTTCTTCAGACAAGAAATAAAGGAGGGCAGCAAAGAGGGAATACCCCTTTTATACCTAATAAACTCCTAGATCACAGAACCATAGATTTGGAATGGAAAGAAATCTTAGATGTCATCTAATACTATCCACTCCGACATTTTACAAATAGGGAAACTAAGGCCCTTAGATGTTAAATAACTTATCTGTGGTCACAATAGGGAATAAGTAGCAGTCAGGATTTTAAACTAGGTCCTCTTCTTCCACACCCAGCACTTTTCCTACCACACTACAAAATTAGTCCAGAGACCTAAAGAAGGATGAAGGAAGGATGAGCTCTATGTGCTAACTGGTTGATCCGTGCCAAACTTAAACCAAGGACCAGCTTTCCATTTCTTCTCTTGCATCCTCCCTTGGTAACCAGCACCAGGCCCGGCACACAGATATTTGCTGCCCCTTTCTACCATTTTGGCAAGGCAGAGCTGTACACAATAGTCTAGTTGCCAGTGATTTGATTTCAAGAACTGAGTGGTTATAAATCCCCAGGAAGGTTTCAAGGGTAAGTATTCCCAGCACAACAGGGAAGGGAATATTGCCTTATTCCTTAAGCTCTGTGCTAAAAGATTCCCAGATTTTCATACCAACCTAATTATGAGCCTCTTTTCTTGGTCATAAGAAGCAGTAACTTGAATTAATTTTATGGCTATACACAAGGCTGCTGCTATTTGGGTGCTCTGTGTATCTACCCAAAGCAACCTATTACACAAGAAGGAAAAAAAATGTCACTAGTCCAAGAATAAGAATATATAGCTTTCACTAAATACTTAATCATTAATGCTTGTTAGTATGTTATTAATTAATGCATAATAAATAAATGCTTGATAAATACTTGTTGACTGACTGATTGATTTGTTCATTCCATTATTCCAATTATTAAGGGAGAGGAAAGGGAGAACTAGTTTCTTATAGTTGCATTCTCTTCCAAAAGGAAAGAAATACATTCCCTCTTTAATAATAGCATCATTCAGGAGATGATACAGTATTCCAACCATACACATAACACATGGACTGTGTTTCCTCTCTGATACATGTTGGTCATTTGGATTTCCCAATTTCACAGTGTATGCTACAAGAGATGTGCTCTGTGCATCATGAATACATAAGCCATCATGTCTGATAGAGCAATCAGAGAATCCATGCCCTATTCCCACCTTCCCATATGGATGGGTACGTGGACTTGCTATGTCATGGAATCATAGCATCATAGACGTGGAGCTGGAAGGGACCTCAGAGGCCTAACTTTCTAGTCTAACTTTCCATTTTGTAGATAACAAAACAGAGGCCAAGGGAGTCAAATGACATGCCCAGAATCACACAGGTAACATGTATCAGAGTGGCATTTGAACCCAGGTTCTCTGATTCCAGACACAGTCTTGGGAAAAGTAGCTAATCTGTCTGGATGTCAATAAAAATGGATTCTTTCTCCTTTCACACACACACACAAAATAAGCTGAATGCTTTAAGCTATGTCAGTTCTAGTTCTCTCATTTTGTACTTTGGGGTAAACTGAGGCTTCTTAGAGCTAGCATCTAAAAAATGAGCATAAGAAACATCTCCTCTCTCTTTACCCATTCTGAATTCCAATACAAGCTTTGGGATCAGGGTTTCCCCTGGCCAGCCAAACCTGTACCCGCACATAGCTGGTAGCGTATCTGCTATGCCTTTAGCCAGAGAATAGGGCAAGGATCCACCCAGAATGGCAGAAGCCCAGGAAGGAGCAACAGCCATTTGGATCAGGTCCATTTGGGTGGCATCTCATTCAGTCTCTCTGCCCATCCCATAGGAGAAGGCAGAAAAACCCAATGCCCATCAGTCTGAGAAGTTCCAAGTGGCCTAATTCAGACAGGTACTGGGTCCACCAGTCTCTTGTCAAATCCTTTTTTTTTTTTTTAAAGAAAACAGAATTTATAGCAGATACAAGGATGATGAGCCACTTCTTTCTTCATCCCCACCCCCACCTTTAGTGGCTTGGCAGAGAACAAAACCTCTAGGACCTGAGTGGATTGATTGTCTCTGGTCTAACCAGCTCTGCCCTGGCTCTCCTGAGTTTGAGCACTAAACAGCCTGAGCAGGAGCTGAATTGAGCCAGGTCTCTGTGTCCAAGCATTCAAAGGGCCTATTGCTGATCTCTAGGGCATCAAAGGAGTGAGTCCTCTGATAAGGAAAGCATGCAGGCTTATCTCTCACAAATCACTTGAACTGATGAAACCTAAGAGCTAATCTGGGCCAGGAAAGGAACTTATTTCTTCCTATGGGTCCAGGTCCCAGCCTACAAGGGGGTTATACATGACCACAGTGAAGAGATCTCAGTGGGGCATCCAGGAAGCTGATGAGTAAGCCCCTGTGGTATGTCCTCTTCCAGAAATGCAGCAGAAGTGAAGACACCATCCAATAGAATATGCCTCCGATGACAAGGTGGGTGGTTTTCCTTCCAGCTGGGCTGTTTGATGCTTGAATGATAATCCGTCTGTGCTTCAGATTCATCTCCCAAAAGTCAAAGACTACTGCTTATGGTTTATACTCAGAAGGACAAGCACTGGTTTTTGTTTTTTGTTGTGGGGTGGGTTTAGGGGTTTGGTTCTTTGTTGTTGCTTTTTTTGGGGAGGGAATATACCATATATTTGAGATGCTACTATTTCCTCCACACAAGGATTTTTCTTGATCATCCTCAGCTAGGAGAACTTACTCAAAATGATCTGCAGGAGAATAATCCCAGAACTTCACAGGGGCTCCCTTCTGTCCAATACATGACTGGGTCAGATGGCTTTACATTTATGGAGAACTAGGTACTTTCCAAACCCCCTTCCCCCCCCACACACACACATCCCTCCTTCAGAACTGAGACTTGATAGAGGAAAAAAAATGGAATATCCAAAATGCTATTGGCCCAATTAAACATTCAGCAACAATAAGTAGCTGCAGTTCCAAGAACCAAGCCCAACATTCCTCTCCCCCACCCCAGATAAATTACCCTCAGTTGCCCCCCAGTTTGATCCAAAAGGCCATGTTACCCTTTCATTGGGCTCCTAAATGGGAGGGGCACAGACAAGAAGAATCAGTGAACTTGAAAAGCTACTCAGAAGTAGTATCTGGCAGCAAAGTGGGCCTGCTTCCTAACCCCTCCAAGCCCTCAGTCTCTCCTATAGCCCTAGCCACCATCATCCTGGGGACCTCATTCAGGATAACCACTGCTGAGCAGCACCACAGTATCAAGCCCTGTAGCACTGCAGAACAGAAAGGGAGAAAACATACACATTCATCAGCAAGCCTGGGAACCATCCCAGCTTAATTAGAAATACATTTTCTTGGGAGGAGTGACTGATGCAACCAACCCCACCTACATCCTACTCACAACTGGTTTGCCTCATCAGCTCAAGGCGAAGTGTTTACAGGGATTCTACCAGAAGGCCTTCTCACTCTACTTTTTTCCAAAGGAAGTAGAGACAACATTGATTCCTTAAGACTAAGTGCCAGTACTCTTATTTGGGGGGAGGGAGGAGAAGGGGTTGGGAGAGAGGAGATGAATACTGCAGAAAGCTGTTCACTCTGTCAGATTTGTGGTGGGGCTGGGGGCAAACAGTCAATAAATCCTTGTGAGTGAGATTTTAGATTGCTTTGGTCAGTATTAGTATTTTGGCAAGTACTTGGCCATTTTTTGTCCCTTTAAAAACCGGGGGCTTTAAATAAATAAATAAATAAATAAAGATCAGGGGTTTTAAACCTATTTTGTGCCATGGTCCCCTCTGGCCTTCTAATGAAGCCTATGGACCCCTTCTCAGAATAATGTTTTTAAATGCATAGAACAAAATCTGTTGTATTACAAAGGAAACCAATTATGTTGAAATATGGTTATAAAAAACATTTTTTAAAGAAGTTTATAGACCCTAGGTTAAGAACCCCTGCAAATGGAATGCCTTTAGCTAAGACTGCCACGTTAGGAGAAAGAGGTGGATAGAAAGGCATGCACCTTTCTAGATGTTCTTCAGGAGCTTTCTCCTGGTCCACTCTTCTCCATCCTCTGCTTCCCTAACTCATCCCTCATCTCAAGTTAAAAAATCAAGGGTCAAAAGCAAGGCTCTTCTTGCATAAACCAGTGATTATTTAAATCTCTATTCTTTTATTTAATCTAGAAAAAAGAGGGGGAAATTGCTTTCTATTCCTACTCAAAATGCTGCAGCTGTTTGGGGGGAAAAAATCTTGCCTCTTAATGAAACTCAAGCATAAAGCATTCAAAATATCCCACTTAAGTAGATGATTATTGGCTGTGCTAAAACTAGTCTGGGCTAGAGCTCTTCGACGCACACTCGGGTTCTCACTGCTGACAACAGGCCTTGGTACTCACCATCTAGACTCTCCACTGACAGCTGCAGGCCGAGGTTGTGCTGTGGGTTCACCACCCAGTGATTACTCGTGGCTGTAATGTCAAATACCAGCCAACCCTCCTCCGTAGCCCAGAGAGTTCGACTGTCAAGCAGAAACAAATCGGAATCCCTAAAAGAAAAAGAACACAGGGCTATGAGTCACCTGGGGGAGAGGTCATTAAGGAACAGTTTGATCACTGAGCAAAAAATGTACAACCATGCCATAGAAAGGAGCTATAAGGGAGTGTAGAAGAAAACAGGGAAAGAAAATTCTCCAAAACAAGACACGTAAGAGAGTCAGTAACTGGCACTTTAATGAAAGTTTCAGGGGCCTTTTTTCTTCACCATAAGGAGAGAAGAGGAGGCGTTGAAAGGAACGGAATATGCATATATTAAGTACCTACTACTTGCCAGGCACTGTGATAAACTTAGTTTTACAAATATTATCTCATCTGATAATGAAAGGGAAAGGAAATAGATGCAGAAACAGGCACCCAAGAAAATACTTTGTAAAAAATACCCCTTGGTATTATTATGTTCACTGAATAAAGGCCATGCAACAATTAACTGCATATTGTGTGCAATAATAAAAATAACAGCTCGAATTTATACAGGCCTTTCTGAAGCTCCTTCTCACAAACTACTGAGGTTATATATTGGAAGCATTACCATTTCCATTATGCAGAAGGAACTAGGAATCAGAGCAGCAAAGGGATCACACAGTAAAGGGTCACACAGCCTAGGAAGTATCAGAGCTGGGGTTGGAGCCAGTCTTGTGACTCCAAATCCAGTGATCCCTTCACCATGCCGAGCTGCCTGTGAAGACATTCTGATAGGCATTGTAGACACAAAAATGAAACGTGACAAGTCCACTAATAATATAAGGGCTGGGAGTCCAGGTACCAAGCTCTCCTCTCATTGCTCTGACTGTTCTTCTAATGTTATTTCATCTCTTCTAGCTTCACTTTACCTACAGTAAAAATGAGTATATATATATATATGTATGTGTGTGTGTGTGTGTGTGTGTGTGTGTGTGTGTATAAACACCACAATTTCTTTGTCAGCTAAGTCTACTGTGGAAAAAAACATCTTAAAGTGCTTTGAGATCCACACATAGTCAATATTAATATACAGGGTACAAAGAAATGTCTGAGTGAAATTTCTACCAGTCATATTGCCAAAGCTGATTCCCATCAGGGACTCTTCCTTATGTTTGCTGCTGCTGTCAGTGTTCACCAAACACTCAAGATATTTTTAATTTCTCCCCCTTATTCTCTCAGGAAAAAACTCCTTTTAATTCAACGAGTCTTTCAGGATGAAAAAGCTTTATTCTGGAATTAAGGGGAAAGGTAAAACAAAACTAAATGATGTCCAGAAGCATAAGGATACAAAGACCTAAAAACCTTTCGTGTGCCCTTTCTGTGGCATTTGACGTTCACATCTAAAGGGTGACTCTGTGGTGTTTAATCCTTACCTTTCCCTGTACTCTCCAGCAGGTGGTTACATTCAGGGCAATTGAGTATAATAACTATCCCTCTCATGTACTTGAATATTTAAGTTTCTATGACTATGAATTTCTATCTCTGATTTTACTTAAATGACATTTTTGGGAAGGGAAGGAGTGGAATATATGAAGTCCAGAAAGTGAATGACCATCCAGCAGCTCAAATAATTAACTGTTGTAAGAAAAATTTTTACTCCCCATCTTTGACCAAATTAGCTTACCTTGGGCACAAAACTGATTATATCACTTTTGTTCTCAAGGTCTTCTACTGGCTCCCTATTACCTAAATGCCAAGCTCCTCATCCTGGCATTCAAGGATCTCTATGATCTGTTACCAGCCTAATTTTTAACCTTATTTCACACTATTTCCCCCTAATATGTACTCTGTGTTCTATATAAACTGGATTACTCCCTGTCTACTACACATCTTGTATTTTCCACCTCTGTACCTGTGTTCATGCTTTTCCTTATTCCTGGAATGTAGCCTTCTCCTTATTCTCTGTATATTGAATTCCTATCTATCCTTTAAGGCCCAACTCAGATGAAATCTCTTCCATTAAACCTTCTCTGGTCTCTCTCCCTTCACATCCCCCATAGTTCTCAGGATCAATCAGGAAACATTTATTAATTACTTACTATGAGTCAGGCACTATGCTAAGTGCTAGGAATACAAAGAAAGGTAAAAAAACAGTCCCTGTTCCAAGGAGCTCACAGTGTAATGAAAGAGACAACATGCAAATAACTATGTACAAACATGCTATATTCCAGATAAACTGGAAATAATCAATAGAAGGAAGGCACTAGAATTAGGAAGGATTAGGAAAGGTTTCTTGTGGAAGATGGGATTATAGCTGAGACTTGAAGGAAACCAGAAAATAAGAAGGTGGAAATAAAGATGGAGAATCCCAGGCTTGGTAAAAATTCCTGGAACTGGGAGTTGGAATTTCTTGTTGAAGAGCAGCAAAGAGGCCCATGAAGGGGAGAGGGGGAACAGATGGAGGTAGGGGTGGGAGGGTAGTGTAAGAAGCCTAGAAAGGTGAGGGGAGGAGGGGATGTTTGATCCTGGAGGTGATAGGGAACCACTGGAGTTTATTGAGTGAGGGTTGGGTGGGAGTAACATGGTCAGATCCTTACTTCAGGAAGATTATTGATAGTTAAGTGGAGGATGGACTGGAGTGAGGAGAGACTTCTGGCAAGGAAACCAACCAGCAGACCATTGAAATAGTACAAGAGTGAGGTAATAAGGAATTGTACCAGGGCTGTGGCAGTGTCAGAGGAGAGAAGGGGTCATATGCAAGAGAGGTTATAAAGATATATTCAATAGGCCTTGGCAACAAATTGGACATGGGGAAGAGAGGGGGTGGTGAGAGTGATGAGTTGAGGATGATGCCTAGGTTGCAAGTTTGAGGGACTGGAAGGATGGTGGTGCCCTCAACGGTAATGTGGAAGTTAGGAAGAGGGGAAAGTCTGGGGGGAAAGGGGAATAATGAGTTTAGTTTTGGACCTGTAAGTTTAAAGTATCCATGGGACATCTAATTCAGGGCAGTTGGAGATGGTATTTCCTAATCTGAAGGCTAGGAAAGAGGTTAGGGTTGGATAAGTAGATTTGAGAACCACCAGCTTAAATGTACAGAAGCTGGTGAGATCACCAAGTGAAATAGTATAGTGGGAGAGAGGGCCCAGAATATAATCCTGGAGTATACCCATAGTTAGTGGGTGTAATCTGAATGAAGATCCAGCAAAAGGAGACTGAGAAGAAGTTGTCAGACAGGTTGGGGCAGAACCAGGAAAACCTAGAGAGAAGAGAGTTATCAAGGAGAAGAGAGTGATGGAGAGGTCAAGAAGGATGAGGACTGAGAAAAGACTAGACCATTGGTAACTTTGAGAGAGAGCTGTTTTGGTTGAATGATAAAGCTAGAAGCCAGGCTACAGAGAGTTAAGAAGAGAGTGAAGGAATAGGAAATAGATGAAGCTATTGTAAGTGGCCTTTTCAAGGAGCTTGGCTACAAAAGGGAGAAGAGAGATGGGATAATAGCTAATGGGATAGATTGATTAAGTGAGGGTTTTTGAGGATAGGTGAGACATGTGCATGTCTGTGAGCAGTAAGTAGAGAAGCAGACAGTAGACATGAAGAGATTAAAGATAAGCAAGCAAGGGGGGATGATAGGTCAATCTATTGGAGATCATAGATCATAGATTTAGTGGTAAAAGGGACCTTAGAGGTCATCAAATCCACTCTCCTCATTTTACAAATGAAGAAACTGAATCCCAGAAAGGCTGAGGGACTTGTTTAGTATCACACAGTAAAAGTCTTGTGGTGGGATTTGAACTTAGGTCTTCCTGACTCCCAGTCCAGTGCTCTATCCAATAAACAATACAGCATATTGGTGATTACCTCTCTCTCCCCTGTATGCGATCAGATAGTAATGTGTATACCTGTCATATTTTCCACTAGACTAAAAGCTCCATGAGGTGAAGGCCCATGTGTTCTGAAACTTTGCCTCATTCCTCACCTTCCCCCCACCCTAGCCCCTAGTACCTTGTACAACATTCTGCACATAGTGGGCATGTAACAAGTGCTTGTCATACCAAAGTGGTAATTGAATAAAGTTCTGAAAAATATTAATGGACATGTTGTAGTTTTCTATGGGGACAGTATCTTTTGCCAGAACGCAGGAGTTACACTTGGGTGATGACTTTGCTGGAAACTTTTACAGGAAAATGGGAAAATGTGAGATCCCTGGACAAGCCCATTTGGACCATAGAACAATGACAACTTGGGGAGCAGAGCTATGTCTTTTAAACAGGGAATGCCTTGCCAAAATGGTGTTAAACATTCTTTTATTACAAACCATGAAAGTGAGGGCCAGATTTGTTGACTCATCTGTGAATCAATGAGCGTTTGGGGACTAGGGAGTTTTTTAGCTTTTTTTTTTTCTTTCAGTTTTCTCTGGCCTTCAAAGGAAGGAAAGTGTGTACAATTTTTTTTTTTTTGTAATGTGTTTGAGAGGGCCAGGGCAGTTAAAAGATTGGCAATGAGCACAGAGTTTAGGAGGGAGAGGCAAAATCTCTCATTCTGAGATTAAGCCCCCAAAAGGGTGGGAATCTTCACATTCTTGTGGTAGACATCCCCCTAACTCAATGAAAGGTTTGAGGCCTGTTGGTTACCCTCAACCTGGTTTAGTCCATCTGCAGAGATGGTTTACTGGAGGTGGCCACTGCACATGCTACAGCTTTGTGGAGTTGCAAGAGAGAATTGAGTGCCAGGTAGACACCAAAGGTGTAGGAACAGTCCTAAAAAGGGCTCAGCAAGTCCTCATACCAGAGGGCTTGTCCTCCCTGAATATGCCATATGCCCCTCTCTCCTGGCAGAATGGGTGGATGAGAACAATTTGTTCCAATTTGTTCTTAGAGCTAAGTCAGACATCAAATATGCCAAGGTCATCTACTGCATCCTGGACTACTACCAGTTGTCCTGACTTATTGCCACTGGACTTCAATGACCCTAGGAGAAAGAGTGAGGCTGACAACTTTATGCAACTCTGTCTTGCTTAAATCCAATTCATGCACAAGTCAAGACATCATTCCATGACTTCATTGGTCCTCTTTGTAAACGAGGGATGAACATTAACAAGTCCCCAACCTCTAGCATCATCAGGTAAGCAGAAAGTATCAAAGAGCTATGTGGAGAAACAAGTAAGAAGTCTACTCCACACTGCATACTACAAAACCTATTGTCCAATGATTACCATGCCAAATCCTCTTATCAACATAAACTTTGATCTCCTTCCCCTTCCTCACGATGCCCATCTCCATGATCTTTTTCTCCAGACCTCATATGTATACAGAATATCTCCAGTGCTACATCAGAAACTAACTAGGACAAGTTAATCCAGGCTTTGCCCCAGGACACTGACATAGAAAAGGGAAACTCTTCCTCCCTGAGGCAGTGTAATGTCCATCAAGTCCTTGGACTTGATGTGTCCAAGTCCTTCACTTAGTCCTGGGCCACCATGGACCTACCTTCCCTAATTTTACCCCTTTCTTTTTTTTTTCCCTCCTACTCTGTGCTACAGGGAAGCAGCCTGCCCCCACTCCTGGCACAACTATATCTGACTGGGGCAGAAAAGAGTGAGGGAATATTGGCTCTGCTATGGCAGTATAGACCAGACCCACTAGGGGAATGCTGTCATTTCTTCTTTCTTTCTTTCTTTCTTTCTTTTTTTTTAGGCAATTGGGGTTAAGTGACTTGCCTAGGGTCACACAGCTAATAAGTGTCAAGTGTTTGGTCTGAGGCCAGATTTGAACTCAGGTCCTCCTGACTTCAGGGCCGGTGCTCTATCCACCGCACAACCTAGCTGTCCCTAAATGTTGTCTTTTCTTAACACCTTGCTGAACACCTAGGGAGGACAATCCTTTGTACTACACTACCCATCTTAAATCACCCCCACCCCCAACTAAATTTGTCCCAAATACAAGAATTCCTAGTTCTGGCTTTTGCCTAATAGTAGCACTTAGCCAAGAGTCAAGAAGGCCTGAGTACAAATCATGCCTCAGATACTTACTAGCTGTGTGACTCTGGGCAAGTCACTTAACATTGTTTGTCTTAGTTTCCTCATCTGTAAAACAGGGATAGCACCTACTTCCCAAGGTCGTTGTGAGGATCAAATGAGATCATAATTGTAAATAGCTTAGCACAGTGCTATGTAAATGTTCTCTATCATCATCATCATTACTATTATTATTAACAAGCTAATTATGATGGTGTTTTAACCCCTAGACTGCAAGCATCATGTGGGCAGGGGCTTCTCTAGACTTTATATTTCCTTCAGTACCTAGAACCAGTTCTTTATACACTATAGACATTATTAAACAGTTTTATTAAAAAAACAACAAAGAAATAAATCCAAGTTTCTCAACTGCCTTTTTCCCCCATCTGCCCTATGCTCAAGTACTGAAAGATAACTGGGTTGGGTCAGAAGACCTGGATTCCAGTCCCAGGGCTGGTGCTTACTACCTGTGTGACCACGGAAATCGTTTAACCTTTCTGGCCCTTGGCTTCCTCGAATGTCCTTTCCAGCACAAGTATGGGTGTAGAAAAGGAATGGAATTGAATTTGGTGGTTCCTGCATTCAGGGGTGGGCTGGTAAATATTGTGCAACTGGCTCTCTGGAAAACAGTAACAACAACAATAAAACGTGCCCATAATACACTTACGAGTTTAATTTGCATTATTAACATTTTCTCCATCACAGTCAACAAAACAATAAATTAAGTCCTGATTTGTAGCATGTGCTCCAAATTTCCAAAGTCTCCATGCTCAAACTGAGAATTTAGCAATCAAGTTTTATCTGGCTCCAGCACATTCCTGCCTGTATTCCACAGGACTCAACTCCCTTACTATATGTAAGGTTCTATTGTAGGCACATGGAAAAGTCCTCAAGGAGCATAAGATTGTCTCCTGGGTATACGATGTATTTGAGGACACCAGACATTTCAACAAGCTAGGCAGGAACTAAGGGCCAAAATGAGAAGTAAGACGTTTAAGTGCACTAACAGTTTAGGGAATGGGAGAGATTGGAGGAGCAGGAATCTTTGGAGGTGTGATAGGGCTGAGGTGGAACTGGGCCTTCAATGTTGAACAGGATTTAGATAGGCAGAGAAGGGTGAGGAAGGGGTAGGTGGGGGTTGGGAAGGTTTCCTGGCAAGATCAGCAAGAGACAAGGTACAAAAACAGATAAGCACAGCCCATTGCAGAGTTTAAAAGGCTGGAAAGCCTTTTAAGGGAGTGTCCTTTTCTGGTGTCTTCTCTTTCACTCTTGGGAGAGCAGCAGCTAAAGGAAAAGAGGTAGATCAAAACAGTGTCCAGGACCCTAGAGAAAACTAGCCAGGCTGAAATGATACAGCTGCAGTGTGGTACAATGGAAAGGGGGCTAGATGGAAATCCGAGGACCTTGGTTTGAATTCCCAAATGGGCTATTAATTATCAGTGATATTTTGGGCAAATTAGTTAACCTCTCTGGACCTCGGTTTCTTAATCTGGAAAATGAGGGTGTTGGTAAGAATAAAATTAAGTTGACTCAATGTAACTGCGATGTTCAATCTTGCCTCTGATGAATAGATGAGAAAATATACCTCTCTCCATTCACTAGAGAAGTGGAAGGCTGGTTGCAAAGTGTCACGTACATTGTCAGAGGTGGCTGCTTAACTCTTTTTCTTTTTCTTTTCTTTTCTAACAACGTAAGAATCATTAGAGAGGTATGTGTTTGGGTGGATATATCTGGAAATGATATGTAAAAACAAAAAGCATCAATAAAATTTAAATACACGTATGCATAGATATGCATATATAGATATAAACACATATGTAAGAGTACCTTAGCTCTAAATCTATGATCCTATGATTAGAAAGCATGTATTGAGAGTAGGAGCCAATGTTGGAAAAACCATGTTCTGGAGGGCCTTGAAAGACTTGAAAGACTTATGATTTTAGTCTTAAACCACAAGGGCTTTTGAACAAGAAAATGACACAATGAAAACTGTCTATAATGTCAATGGTCACAAAATTATTTTCCATTCACCTTGTTGGGGAGGCCAGGGAGAAACAGATATAGTTAATTAAATATAGCAATCAATAATCGCTATTAAGCCCTTACTATAATTTATGCCAGGCACAAAGAATACAAAGACAGAAATGAAACTGTCTCTCCTCTTGAGAAGTTTCCATTTAATTGGGGAGACAATTTGTACGTATATACATATATTACAAAATAAACATAAGATAGATTGGAGGTGTAGGGAAACTGCACTAGCAGATAGGGGATCAAGAACGGCTGCGTGTAGAAAATGACACAAGTCGCCCTTGGAGAGAAACCAGGGATTCCAAGATGCAGAGTTAAGTACTGAGCCCGTCCTGGTATATCAGGACCATCCAGAACAAAGGCTGGAGAGAGTGTCACGTGTGGGGGACAGCAAGGAGGCCAGTTCAGCTGGATCATAAAGACAGGCTAAAGCCAATGGTACATAATAAAGCTGAAAAGGTTAAGTCTGTCTTACATGATTGTACATATACAACCTATTTAAAATTCTTAACTTTTAGGGAGAGGGGAGGAGAGGGAGAGAGAAAATTTGGAACTCAAAAATTTTTTAAATGAATGTTAAAAAATTATCTTTACATGTAATTGGAAAAAATAAAATACTATTTTTAAAAATGAAAAGGGTAAGTTTGGGCAAGGTTATAAAGGGCTTTAAAGCCAAAGAGAAGAGTTTGTAGTGATCCTAGAAAAAACAGGGAGCCACTGGAGTTTACCGAGTAGGTAAAATCACTTTAGTAACTATGTGGGAAATAGATTGCAGTGGGGAGAAACACTTGAGGGAGGGAGACCATTTAGGAGGCTATTGCAATAGCCCAAGGCAAGAAGTGATGAGGGCCTAAACATAGGGTGGTGGCCACGTGAGTTGAAAAAAGACAGATATGAGAAATGTTAGAGATGGAAGCAGCAAGATTTAGAAACTGAATGGACATGGGGGAAGGGAGAGGGAGGGGCTGAGTTCAAATCCAAGGCTGTAAATCTGAGTGACTGGAAGACGGTGGCACTCTCAACAGAAATAAGGAAGTTAGGAAGAGGGATAGAGTTGAGGGAGGAAATATTGAGTTCTATTTTGGGACATTCTGAGTTTGAGATGTTTATGAGACATCCAGATGAAAATGTTCAATAGGCAGTTGGTGATACAAATATGGAGTTTGGAAGACAGTGGAGGCCTGGATACATGGATCTGGGAATCAAAGGAATAAAGAAGATAAATGAATCTGCAGGAGCTGACGAGATCACCAAAAAGTAGTAAAGAGAGAGAAAAGAAGACCCAGAACTGAGCCTTGGGGGCCACCCACAGTTAAAGGGCAGGACGTGAATGATAAACCAAAAATGACTCTTCAAAGGAAAGAGCAGACTACGAGAGCAGAACCAAGGAAGCAGTGTTACAAAAATCCAGGCAGGATAGAGCTGGACATCCGTGTCAATTGCTACAAAGGAGTCAAGAAAGATGTGGATTGAGAAAAGACCATTAAATAGTTAAGACATCATTGGTAACTTTGAAGAAAGCATTTTCAGCTGAGTAATATGATTGGAAGCCAGATTGTAGAACGCTGAGAAGTGAGAAGAAAGGAAATGGAGCCAAAGAGCTTAGACAGCTTTTTTTTCTAGGAGCTGGGCCACAAAAAAGGAAGAGATAAAGACAATAGCTTGAAGATGTTGGGGTCAAGTGAAGGGTTTTTGCTTGATGGTCTGTTTATTGTTGTTAAACCAAATTTCCCATGGTCACCTGGAAAAGGTCCCCATTATTCCTGCTGAGGTCTGAGCAATAAGGGATCCTCCCAAATACTCTGCAGTCAAAGAGGCAAGGAGCTCCTGAGAACCCAAATTACAAAACATTCCACTGCCAGGAACCTGCTGTTTCCCAAGGGCCAAACTTCCCAAGAAACTACCTCTGATGACTCTCAAGTGACCCCTACCTGTCCTTCACTGGGGGACATTCCAACACTACCTTACTTAGCATCAAGACCCACTCTTTGAGGCCCTGGACTACTTAAGGCTATGACAATCAACCAACAAGCATTTATTAAAAACCTAATAGGTAATAGGAACCATAATAGGCATCAAGGGTCCAACAAGAAAAGTAAGACAGTCCTGCCCTCCAGGAACTGAGGCAACACTTAGAGAAGTACTTTCAAAATATTGAGGAAAAAGCACAAGCAGATGGTAAAAGGCAAACAACAGAATTAAGAAAGGCCTCCTGTAGAAAGCAGGACAGGAACTGAGCCTAGAAGGAAGCTAGAGAACCTAGGAGGTAGAGGGGAGGAAGGAATACATTTCACATACGGGAGATAGCCAGTGAGATAGCCCAGAGATGGGAGATAGTGTCGTGTTTAGGAGACATTTTGTCATTGTATGCTTGAAGGGAAGCAAAGTGTAGGATCAGAAATTTAGAGCTGAAGGTTACTATCCAACTCCTTCAGTTTATAGCTAAGGAAACTGAGTCTCAGAGAGGAAAAGGGACTTGCCTTGTGGTCACACAACTATAAAGTAGCAGAGCTGAGATTAGAACCTAGGTCTCCTGGTCCAGGGCTCTTTGTACTCAGACTAAAATGCCTCTCATCCACAACATGCAAGGAAAGCTACATCCAGGATCATGGACCACAGGAGCACTGATTTAGAGATGTTAGGGACTTCAGAAGTCCTCTAGTCCAACTTTTGATACCACCCACTAGAAAGCCGAGACCATGAGAGATTTAGTTAGTTAGTAGCCCAAGGTCACACAGTAAGTGATAGAAATGAGATTAGAACTGGGACCTCTAGTTCCAAATCCAGTGTCCTTTCCATGGGTAGTGTCTTGGCTTAGTACACTCATAGATCCAAGAAGGTTGATCCCTATAGCTATATAGCTATAGTTAGTTGTTCATATAATCAGAAGGGTAGAAATCCATGGATGTCACCATCCCCAACTACAGAACACCACGTTAGTGCATTGCATGTATGTATGTGATCAGGGGACAATGTCAGAAGCATGGCAATGCCATGCGATCGAGGCACTATAGTGCTGCTGATGACAACTTTGATCTTGAGGCCAGAGCTCGCGTCCCTAAGTCCAGGTCACCAGGCAATGGGATGTGCTTGAGGGCCAGTAAGGTCCCCAGAGACTCTGGGATTCTAAATGGAGGCTCAACAGCATACTATTCAATTGCTAAAATTAAAAAAAAAAAAGCCTGGGATTACTAGTTTTCCCCCTTCTGAACCAAGGCAAAGTCTCCAGGTTCTAGCAGAGAGACTACAGCAGCCTCTTTCTCTCACCTTATCCCTGATGTCTCTACCCCAGAGCCACTTTCCCCTTCTATGACATTTTGCTTCTTGGTGGGCTGGCTGCAGATGGAAAATAAACATTTTTAAAGTTCTACATGTTGCTGCAGTAGCATTGCTTTCAATTCCCTAAGCTAACATGATGCAATCTGGGGAACTCAACCAGACAACACGACACATGGTTGCTGGGGCTGAGTCAGTCTGGGAAACTGGAATCCATTGGACAGCCTGTAGTTACAGCAAACTTGCAAACAATAGGCCTGGAGGGGAAACCCGCAGTGAAAGATCAAAGACTAGTTCAGAAGGTGTTCATTGTCCCACCCACACAGACTAAGATACTTATTCAGATCCACTGTCAGCTCCAGTCAGCTTTTCAATAAGGTAGACTGATGGTAGGAAAGCCAAGTCACCCCCACCCCTTTTCCACCTCCCCCTTAGTCCAGCTCAGAATCTGAGAATGTCAGGTCTAGGCAGGACCTTTGATTTCTAATCCTAGGCCCTGCTACTACTACCTGCATTGCATGGCCTTGGACAATTCACTTAATTTCTTTGGGCCTCATTCTCATCTGCGAAATGATGTCGTTAGACTAGATGGTCTCTAAGGCCCTTTCAAGTGCTAAAATCTATGATCCTTTTACAAGAACTGAACCTAACCTTCTTATTTGCCATGTGGGAAAACTGAAGCCCAAAGAGGGAAGAGTGATTTGAAGTCCTGCTGGCTGTGTTAGCAGCAACAGCCTGGGCTAGAACTTGGGCCACCTGACTCCTAGCTCATTGCTTTTTCCATGTCTCCTCCACGCCACCACCGGACAAGCTAAATGAATGGTTTTGCTGGATCTAGGTTTCCCCGGAGATTTCAGGGAATGCCCTACTCTACCTCCCCTTTTCTCCTCCCCCACCCTCTCACACTCACCAGGATACCAAAATAGTGCCCACCTTCCTGGAGACATAAGGAAAAAGAGAGTCATGCAGGTCTGAGGCTTTTAAAGCATATCCCCTTTAAAGCAGCAAGAAGCCAGGAAAACTAAAATTAAGTCATTTAGAGGAAGGTGGAAAAGCCAGCATGAACGGCAATGTTCCATCCACAAAATAGCCAGGGTTCCTTCCTTCCTCCCCCAGTCCAGATGCTCTTCAGGTGTTTTCCTACACAACGACCCCCTCCTCGAAGCTAACGGACAAATTAGCTGCAGGAGGGCCTTCCTTACGACAGCTGTTACAAAGCTAGAAGAGACCTTCCACACCATCATGTACCCTCTCATTTTACAAATGAGAACATCGAGGCCTGGAGAGGTTAAATGATTTGCCTAGAATCATATGAATAGGATGTGGGATTCATCTTCATGCCCTCTGACTCCTACAGGTCAAAAAGAACCCTCTATAGATGTGAGATGATTTCATTTTGTTCAGTATGTATTCCTTCATTAAATTATCAGGTGCCTTCTTTAAATCTGCATTTTCATAGCTCAGCCCATTTTTAATTCTGAAGATCTTTACTGGTCAGCTTAAATCTGTATTTTCATAGCTCAGCCCATTTTTAATTCTGAAGACCTTTACTGGTCAGCTTAGCACTATCTACATAGGCAATGAATAACTAAATGATATCTGTTGACCCCAGTAACACAATTACATAGGCACACCAGTATCTTAAGCATACCCATAAACCTGGTCCTCAACTGAATTTTGATTTAGCCCAAGTTTCTTAGGTATCTGGAAAATTAAAATACTTTTAAAGATTTCCAATTAGTAAATAATCTATTTAAGTAGCAAGACAACTCCAAAGAAACAGAGATGTCTAGATCACTGTTAACTAAGACATATACACACCTAACCATGTGAACTAGCCCTGATTCCTATGATCCCGCTCTGGCAAGCAATACTTAACAGCTAAAATTATGACCTAACATGCCAGTATTATTCCTGAAGCCTAAGAGAACACAGGAACTGGAAAAACACGGTAAGAGGGGGGAGGGTACAAACAAAATGGTCTATTCTACCCCAAAGAGGCATTCAGGAGCATGAAGAAGGTCCTAGTATCCTTTTCATCAGAGAACTAGGAACGTATCAAGATATTTTGCATGGAAGCAGATGTGCCCATCCTTCCTAAAGTCTCATATAGTAACCTATAGCCTAGTCAGGGGTGGGGGAACCTGTGTCCTTGAGGCCACATGTGGCCCTCTAGGTCCTCAAGCGTGACCCTTTGACTGAATCTAAACTTCACGGAACAAATCCTCATTTAATAAAAGGATTTGTTCTGTAAAATTTGGACTCAGTCAAAAGGCTGCATGTGGCCTCAAGGACACAGGTTCCCCACCCCTGGTAAGCTGACCAAAACAAGGGAGTTAAGAAAAAAGAATAGAGGGAAAAGCACCTACGTAGGCCTTTTAAAAAAGCATGCATTTGACTGCAACAACTGAGACAAATAAAAGGGAGGAAAGGGGATGGAATCCATCAATATTCACGACTTGATTGGTATAAGGGGTAGGTAAAGTGAAAGGAAGTCAGAGTGTTCCCAAAGGTACCTGAAGGCTATCTACACTGGAAATCTGAGGCGACCTTCAGCTGGATTCTGGTGGAGGGAGAGATTGACAGGCGTGGTCCTGGCTCCAGCCTGTGGGGTGAAGAGGTGGAAGAGCCAGAGCCAGAGTCATGGGGAAAGCCCCATTTGCTGCCCATGCCAGTGGGGCCTTCACAAGGCACTCATGTGTACTAACATGCTAAGCTGGTAAACTCTGCCCTAAACCACACACAGAAAACATCTCCTGGAATCCTTGGCAGCTCTTCCTCAGAATGTGTCATACAGTCCCATCCTACAATCATGCAGCAGACTGCCATGGGAGTTAGTAACGGCCAAGTAAGTTGGAGCTATCCCTGAAGTGTCCAAGAATTTCCCCGTTTTTTAGCTCTCCTCAGCCTCTCCATTTTCTTTCTTTTCTCTTCTCTTCCTTTCAATAGAGGCAAGATGCTGGCCAACACATGTGGCCACAAAGAGAAAGGTTGGAGAAGTCAGGGGAAAACAGGAGGAGTGGGAGCTGAGCAGGCAGCAGGAACAGGCAGCTGGAGAAAAGACAGCAGACTTGAATATGGTTTTTGAATCTGACCTCTTTGCCTGATTTAAGATTCCAGAATTCAGGCCATACAATTTCTGTAAAACCAGAGTCCCTTCCTACTCTACTCAATCTAAGCCTCAGTCCATACAAGAAATCTGATAACCAGAGGTGAGCCAAGCTGCTGATTTCTGTACTCTGGGACATATTTGTGGTGAAATTTAAAGATCTGCTGCGGGATTCCCCCCCCAAAAAAAAAAAACACTTGGCCCTGCGGGTGGAACCAGGAAGCCTCTGAAATGCCACAGAAGAAAATTACTAGCTGATCAGCTGTCCACTTTGGGCATTTGCAGAGGTGGGTGGATAGGGAAATGTGGACTTCGAGACTGTTTCCTCCTCACATTTTTTGTTCCCTCATCGCCCCCTTTCCTCTAGTGACTCCAGTTCTTGACCAAAATAGAAGTGAAGTAAGTTTAGAATCTTTCAAATGTGCTCTAAGGGAATAAACACAATGAGATAGATGCACAGACAATTTTAAGCATCATTTTCTGACTTTTTTTTTAATGCCACACCAAATTTAAGAATTATATAACTTGAAGGAAATGAGTGCAAGTCAAGTGAGATCCTCAGATGCAAACACACAAATGGACAAGGTGGGAGGGGGGAGGATTAATTCCAAATTGTTACAACAATAACAGAAGCCAGAGAATGGGACTCTTAGATAAGGAAGGGATGGAATACAACATAATGCTACACACATACTGATACTAATAAATGTTTGAACTGAGAATGGGAGAGGCCAACAAGGTCTGAAATTAGTTGAGGAAAGGGGGAGGGGAGGGAAGGAATAACTATTTATATAGAACCGATTATATGCTAAGCACTTCACAAATATTATCTCATTTGATCTTCACAATAACTAACCCTGGGAGGTAGGTTCTGGTGCAGAAAGAGGAAGAGCAGAGAATGGATTTTGGCCATTTATTTGTGGGATAGGAAGTGGGATGGGGTCTGGCAGAAGAGCAAAAGGTAAAAGAACGAGGAAGAAATAAAGGATATTCCTACCCATCGATGACCATTCATTCATCTATCATTCATTTATTCAGTACCTGTGACCTGGCAGCCACCGAGCTTCCATTAGGCAGTCTAGGAAGACTAATACTGAAATGAGTTGGCAGGTGAGAATGCCAGCTAGTTTACTCCTAAGGTGTGGGAGATACAAAAAGAAAGTTCAGGATAGAGTCAGTGAAAACACCATGGAATTTTATTGGAACAGTAGCGTCCACAGAAAGGTTTAAGGTGTGTTTTGGTTTGGTTTTTTTTGAAAATTCAATTTTATTTTCAGCTCTAAATTCTCTTCCTCTCACCTCTGCTCCCCATCCCCACTTCCTCCACTCCTACTAAGAAAGCAAGAAAACTAAACCTGTTACAGACAGGTATGGTCAACGAAAACAAATTCCTGAATTGGCCATGTCCAAGAAAAAGAAAGTCTCAATCAGCACTCTGAGTCCATCACCTTTCTTTCTGAACATGGGAGATGGGTAACATGTTTCATCATGAGTCTTCTGGAATTGTGGTTGGTCATTTCTAACACCTGTTTTACAAGCTGTTAGGGGTAAAGGGGGAAGGAATAAGCATTTATTAAGTGCCTACTATCTGCCAGGCACTATGCTAAGAGCTTTACAAACATTACCTTATTTAATCCTCACAACAACCCTGAGAAGTAAGTGTTATTATTAGACCCATTTTACAGTTGAGGAAACTGATACAGGCAGAAGTCAAGTGACTGGCCCAGAGTCACATAGCTAGTAAGTGTCTAAGGCTGAATTTGAACTCAAGTCTTCCTGACTCCAAGCCTAGCACTCTATACACTGCATACCACCTAGAGGCCTCAGTCTGTTAACAGATGAAGGGGTTCTTAGCATGGAGTCCACAGACCCTTAAATGAGTCCATGGATAGATTAAAGGAGGTCCACGAACTTGGATGAGGAAAAAAATTACATCTTTATTTTCACTAACCCTGTATTTCCTTTACAACCCTATGTATTTTATTACATGTATTTGAAAACATTAAGAAGGGGGTCTGTCGGCTTCACCAGACTGCAAAGGGGTCCGTGACACAAACAAAAGTTAAGAATCCCTCGACTAGATGAAGTTACGTCCACAGGGACATAACTTGGCCCAGGGTATTTCTGAAATCATGTACCAAGCTGTGCTACAGCTAGATTCCAACCACATTAACGTTCTAAAGAAATTCTTTTTTTTGCCACCTGTTCTTTTTTTACATGATTTAATAAATTGAGAATTTTGTAGTTGGAAGGGACTATTTTTCCACCCCCTTATTTTAACCTGAATCCCAGAGAAGTGAAGTAATCTGCCCAAAGTCAAACAGCTAATTAGTAGGAAAGTCATGACTAGAACATATGTCTCTTGTTTCCCAGTCTATTTCTTTCTCCCATTATACCAGGACACCTCCCATTACTATTTGAGAGTTCCCCACTTCTTCCTCCACCCTCACACAACATCCAGGTCACAATCAGTGCTACAGACATTCTAAGAGGTACTACTGGAGGTGGGGGTGATCAGGGAAGTTGGGGTCAGGCCACGGACAGCCTCATCTGACTCTAAACTCTAATCCTATGGGCAATGGGGAGCCATTGAAGGCTTTTGAGGAAAGGAGTGACATGACCAAAGCAATATTTAAAAGCAATTAATCTGGCAGTACAGAGAAGGGAGTGACTAGAGGTGGGGGAAACCAGCGAGGAGACTATTGTAATAGTCCAGGCATGAGGTAATAAGGGCCTGGACTAGGGTGTTGACTGAGGGAATGGAAAGGGACTTTTTTTTTTAAGGTCCTTTGCCCCTCATCAAGCTCAAGAACCCTATTCCTGACCTTAATTTGAAATATCAGCACAATTTTGCTAAGTGAGTCAAACACAAACACTCTTGGTCAGTCTAGATTTAGTGATAATCTTTATTGATAGCCCTTGCACATGTTGGTATATGTAAGATCTGCACAGTGCTCTGCTACAGATGACTGCTTATGAGGAAACTGAAAAATATTAATTCTCTTTGCCTCCTGCCAAAAAGTTGAACCAATTACAGGGCTCTGATATGAAATGCAGATGTTAATGCATTTGGAAAAATAGCCTTCTATAGACAACTTGAATTCTAAGTTCGAAATGCTTTCAGAATTAAATTCTGGATCAAGATGGATAGACCACAAGCCTTTAACATAAAAGTAAATTCTACCAAGATTTGTTATAAAATAAATAAAGGGGACATTCTGATTGCAGATATCAAATAAATACAGGATAATTCTCCCCCAGCGTGCATGAGAGCCCAGTCTGCTATTGTGTGTCCTGTTGGCACTCAAACAGCAAATATAATTATAACAATCAGAGGAAAACCTCCATGGAATTGAAAAGTATTATAATTATGGGTAATTTTCACTTTTTGGAAATTGGGCTCAGTTAGACATCGAATAAAGCTTTTTAAAACTAGTCTCCAGTTTCAGTTCTGAAAGAACCAGCTACATATTAGAAGACCTGCTGTACCAGACAGCTGAAAGCCCTAAGGGCTATGCCACCATCAATGAATGACACAGGAGATAGGATAAGGCCCTCAGACTTGAACAATTTTTCTTCCTGAATGAGACATCGGAAAATAAAATACCAGGCAAGAGTCAGGGGACCTTAAGTTCATGGATCCACCCCTGCCTCTGGTCCTAATTTACAGCTGTGTGACACAAGATAAGAACACCTCAGTTTCCTCATCTGAAAAACTGAGCACCTGAGCTGCCCTCCCTTACTCACCTCACCTACCTCATAGGTCTGCAGTTCTCACCCTCATGCTCTATGTGACCTTGGGCAAGTCACTCCCCGACCTGTTTCCTCCTATTTAAAATGAATAAGTTGGACTAGAATCTTTAGAAGGTCTTCCAGATTGGATATTTTGAAATTCTGTGATCAAATAAGAGAATCTGATATGAATAGACTTAGGTAAGGAAATGGTAAATGTGGTATATATTGCAAAGATTTCCCTAGATCCAAATGTCATATTCCTGACTGATATTTCCAGAGATTAACATCTCTGTTTTCTCACAATACAAGTGGTTCGATGCTAAATAAAGGACATTTCTGAGGCTTGAGTTCTTGGAGAGACTTTAAGGCTTCCATTTTCTTCTTTTTCGGCAAGAAACTCTTCAAATCAGCTACCTTACACAGATACAAATAAATTCCTGGGAAGAAAGGCACACCAAGACAGGGATATCTCTGCAAAACCACTCTGAAAACAAATCCTAAATGAGAAACAAAAGGGTGGCACTATCATCAGAATTCACAGCCTAAGTAGATTTAGAGCCAAAAGGGACCTAGAGGTCATCTAGTCCAAACCCCCTCATTTTACAGAGGGGTCTGAGATCCAGAGGGACACAGATCCCTCTATCTACATGGCATCATCAAGACCAAGTTTCAAAGAATATTATGGAAGAGAGCTTAGCAATCATTTTACAGATGAGGAAGCTGAGGCTGGGGGGGAGAGGGGGAAGTGTAAGAAAAGGGGTTTTCCCCATCTCCTCTACATGGACACATATACCTCTCCAGCATGCCTATCCCTCAGGGCCCAGCTAGATGGAGCAGAATGGGTCTGCTGAATTACAGAACAAGTGCCTCTCCACTCCACTCCCTAGTGCCAGTGATGAGCAAAGTTTCTCAAGTGACATAAAGATGCTTTCAGTTCAGCTTGAGTTCTAATGAGGCACTCCACAGGTTGTTCTTCCCCACCCACCCCCCACCCCCTAAGAAGAGGAGTTACTGAAGCTTGGAGCCTTCAAGGAAAGTAAGTAAGCCTGCCCTTTTGATGGGGTCCTCTTGAGCGTTCCAAATGTCACACTAGCTCCTCTGTGATAGCTGGCTGGTTACTCTGAAATGTGTTCTCTTCTTGGTCTTTTAAAATGTCCTAATGCTAATGGGAGGGGTAGGGAAAGTCTAAGAGTAGAACTGAAAACTAGAAGCCCTAGGGGAGAAGGCAAATAGGATGGAGGTCAAAGGTTGGTAAATTGATTCCCACACACCCACGAGGAAAGCTGAGGCACTGGAAGAATAGAATGTCAGAGCTGGAAAGGACACTACAAGAGTTCATCTAATTGAACAGCCACCTTCATTTTACAGAAGAGGCCATCAAGGCCCAGAAAAGGGAAGTTGCTTTCATGCAGCCGGTGAGTATCGGAACCAAAGCTAGATCCAACAAGTCCGGAATTCTAGACTAGACCAGGCTTTTTGTGGGAGTTAGATGGGATCTCTGAACCATCATTCTCACAGATACCCTCTGGAAGTCAAAGCCAATGGGGAATAATTGGGGCAAAGGAGACAGATACACCCTTCAGTAAATAGAAGAAATTTCTCTTCCCTTTACAATTTCTTTTTTCTTTTTTTTTTTCAAATCTTTGTATCCCCAACACAGCAGTTCCTTGTTCAGAGTAGGCACTTGAAGTGAATTAACTGAAATTTTCTTTTCCATTAGCAGATATGAAAAATGCCTAAAATACCACCTCCAGGTGGACTAAGCCAATTTGAATCCACAGGAAATGTCCCAATTCATTTGGATCCATATTATTTCTTGGCCTCAGTGCATTCTACATGGAAGGATAAAAGTCCTCAAAGGGTTCTTTTTCACATTTGCCACCACATGTGTGTTCTGTACTCATTCTCCCCACCTTCTCTTAGCCTCCTCCCAGTCCCCTGGGTGCCATTGTACTAAGGGAAGAGACAGCACCATACAAACATAAGGAGTGATCTCACCCAGACAGCTCAGCTTTTCTCCCCTCACTACATTTACCCCAAAATGGGGTCAGGAGGTACTTACTGATGGGGCAGCAAAACCAGCTCAAAATAAATCACTTGGGGCAGTCAGCCTATTCACCCTCACCAACACACCATGCCCCTTCCTGTCTCTGACAATTCACTAGAACTACCTCAGCCCTCCTCCCACCTGTTCAAAGCCTTGAGTCATTCATTCTTCAAGGCTCAGCTCAGTGCCTACCTTCCCTGTGAGGTCTTCCTTGACCCTTTTAGCTGAAAATCGCCTTCCCTTCCACTGAACTCACAGAGGCTTTGCCCTAAGACTGACTCATTTAGCACCTGTGAGCCTCACAATGTAAGTTCTTTTCCTAGAGGCAATGCGGTAGCAAGGAAAGAGTGCTGCATTTAGGGATCAGGAAGAGACAAGTTCAAATTCTGGCTCTGACACTTTCTAGCTGAGTGTCCTTGGGGGGTAGGGGAGGGGTGGCTTTCTCTTGTCTTTTACTTTCTTCATCTATACTTTTCTTTTTTTCTTTACTTTCTTCATCTATAAAATTAGAGGAATAATACTCACATTACCTTCCTTTTAGGTCTTAACTGTGAGAAAAGCACATTGTAAACTTTAAAATTGTATAGAAACGTGAGTTGTCCTGTAAGTTTCAGCTCTCCCACTAAATTCCTAAAGGCCAGGGCTGCATTTTATTTCATTGTTATCACCTGCCTCCACTGGTCTGATTGCCTCACACACAGCAAGTACTCACTAAGTTATTATTGAAAAGTCTGAGATTCACTTCCCCCACCTCAAAAAAAAAAAAAAAAGATAACGGAACATGTACCAGAAAGCCTAGGGTTGGGAGGACCTGCACTGTTTCCTCTTGTATAAAATGAGGTGGTTGGCTGAGATAATCTCTAAAGTCCCTTCCAACTCTAAAGTTCTACAAGTCTATATTTGTACTTTTCCAGGCTGGGGAGGGAGGAACAGCATTGGCCTGGCTTCCCGGAGAATTCCTGGTCTATTGATCAACAAGCATTTGTTAAGAGTTTCCTATGAGCCAGGCATTCTGCTAGGTTTTAGTGATACAAAGAAAAAGGCAAAAACACTCCCCCCACCTGTCCCCAAGGAGCTTATGTTCTAATAAGGAGACAAAATGTACATATATAGGTAGAAACAAATAAAAACAAAATAAATACAGGGTAACCTTCAAAGGGCAGGCCCTAGAAGCTAGGAAGATGGGAAAGGTCACCTGTAGAAGTGGCATGTAACCTGGGGCTTGAAGGAAGCCAGGAGGTTTGGGAAGAGAAGGTGAAGAAGGAGGCATTTCAACCACAGGGGACAGAATGTACAAAAAAAAAAAACCCACATGGGAAATAGAGCACCCTATGTGTGGAATAGCAAGGAGACCAGTATGGCTGGACCATATAGTGTATGTAGGGAAACAATGTCTTAGAATATAAGAAAGATAAAAAAGGGGCCGGACTGTGAAGAGCTTTAAATGCCAAAGTACTTTATATTTAATTCTAGGGGCCATAAGAAAGCCATGAGAATTTATTTAGTAGGAAGGTGAAACAGTGAGACTAGTGCTTCAGGAAAATCATTTTGGAGGTTGTGTGGAGGATGGATCAGACCAACGAGAAAACCATTTGGATAGTCTAAGAGAAAGGTGATGATGTCCTGAATTAGGGTGGTGGCTCTAGAAGTAGAAAGAAGAGAACGTACACAAGAAATATTTGGAAATGGAAATCAATAAATTTAGCAACTGCTCAGCTATGTAGGGTGAATGAGAGTGAGGAGCTGGGGATCCAAACCTGGATGAAGAGGAGGATAGGATAGTAGTGCTCCCAACAAAAATGTGGAAGTTTAGAAGAGGGGTAGGTTTGGTGGGAAAGCAAATGAATTCTGTTTTGGACATGGGGAGTGTAAGAGACTTTGAAAGCATTTGTCTCAAAATTTCCAGTAGTTGCTAATGTAAGACTGGAACACAGAAGAGAGACTAGCTAGATATATGGAACTGGGACTCATCTATAGAAAGATGATCATTGAACCCAACAGATGGGATAAGATCCCCAACCGAGAGAGCACAGAGAGAAAAGAAAAGAAGATCTAGAAAAAAAATCTTTGGGGATAAACCCACTGTTAATGGACCTAACAGAGAAAGATCCAACAAGGGAACCCAAGAAGGAGCTGTCTTTCAGGTAGGAAGGGAACCAAGAGTATAATATTACTAAAATCCAGAGAGGAGAAAGTATACAAGAAGAGGTGATCAACCACGTGGAAAGTTGCTGAGGTCAAGAAGAAGGGGACTGAGAAAAGACCATTAGATTTGGCAGTTAAGCATTTTTTATGTTATAGACTAGGGTTCTTAACCCTAAGTCTATGGACTTCTTCTCAGAAGAATACTTTTAAATGCATAATAAAATCAAATACATAGGATTACAAAGCAAACAAATTATATTGAAATACAATTATCAAAATATATATTTTAAAGCAAGTTCATGGACTTCAGGTTAAAAACCTCTGCTGTAGAAGATATTTCAGCCTAGAATGTCATCATAGGTGAGGGCCATATACATTCCAATTTAAAGCTTCAAGATGGACATTACATTGTCTTCTCCCTTACCCTATTCTATTTGGAAGTATGGGTGAGAGACGGGTTCAGCTGAGCTCTCTAACTTGGTTAGAGCTTATAGGTTTAAACAAATACATATCCTACAGAAACCTACGTTATATATATAACATTATATAAATATGTTATATGTTTACTTGCATAAACACTCTTATTTTCAAGCTAAAAGGGAGATGGCTGTATTGATTTGCAGCTCAACAGTGAAGGTTGGTAGCTGCTTCCTGCCTCTGTGGAAGAGTCCCTTGGTTTGCCCATCTCATTTACCTGGGGGTAGGGGTGGGGGAGGTAGAATGCTGGCACTTGAGTAGATCTGTACAAGGAATAAAACAAATCAATCCAGCCCAACCCCTCTACTTCCTGGGCCAGTAGCTCGGTGCCCCTGGGGAAGGCAGCTGTCAGTATGGTTAGTTACACCCTGGGTGGTGTAAGCTTCTCTGTCATTATCTCCTGAGACAGAGGACTTTTGTTTCATCTCTAATCCTTCATTCCTATTACTTACTGTTAGGCTGAAGGGAGAGGTCAGCCAATTTTAGTTTCTATTCTTTCCCTTCCTTATTTCTAGTGTATATTGGAGACACGCTAGTTTGCTAGAATGTCAGAAAAAATTTATTTTCTAAATTTGACTTGTGTTCTGAAAGCTGAGACCAGAGGCAGTAGCAAGCTCCACTCCTCATGACTTTACTCTGAACTCACCCTGACTTAGGTGGGAGTCTAAGGGAAAGGACCTGGTTCTTTGGAGCAAACATGGCAACTTTTTCATCCAAATGCCAAGGATCATTTGGCCTTCGGCAGGCCCAGTTGTTGCTCGACTTCATCCTTGGACCAAGGGAACACTTACTAGTGGATTCTGCAGTGTCACCGGGGTCGTGTCTGCTGCCCAGATGTCCTGCCCTTTCAGCTGGATCAAATATCCTGCCCCTATGAGACTTTTGGAGTGAGGCTATGAAGGAAATGCCACGTTCTACCCAGATGGAGCTACAGGCAAGTCAAGGAGAGCCTGTAAAATGCTTAAGAAGCTTTAGGGATGAAAGGATAGGCAGTTCCCAACACAGGGAATTTAAAGGTTAATAGCATCTGACTGGGTTTTGTGTTTCTCTTTTCTAATAACACCTACACTTGTCTCTCCACCCCAATTCTGGTTCTGAAATAGTCACCTTGATCTAGAAAAATCAAGACTCAGCAAAGGAATAAACTCCCAGGTTCCTGAGACTCCAGAGAGCCTAGAGTCCAAACACCTTCTTATACCCTATGTGCTCTTTGATCTCTCTGGACCTCAGTTTCTTCATCTGGAAAAAAAGATAAAGGTAGCCAGAGGGTTAGAGCATTGGGCTTGGACCTGAGACACATGCTAGCTGTATGACTTTGGAAAAGTCACTCAGCCTTTTAAAGCCTCAGTTCTCTCACCCATAAAATAAAAATGGTCTCTAAGGTCCCTTCTAGCTTGAATTCTGTGATCCTCTGATAGGGATGGACTCCATGATCTCTAAGGTCCCCACCAGTTTTAAGTCTATGATCCCAATTGACTTTTTCTCAATCTGCAGTATCTGGATTTAGGACAATCATGTTCAGTATATGGTCCAGTTTCCCCCCAACCCCCGTCATTTTCCATTCCTCACCCATTCTACAGTTTGCTTCCCTGATTGAACTTCTGCCTCCCCTCTTTCCCCTCTCCCCGACCATAAGGCCAGGACTGCTGCCAATGGCCCAGAGTTCTCATTCCTAATTTACACTACAGTTTCACCAAGACCCTTCTCCCTCCCACTCCAGCCTGGTCTTGTCTGGTCCAGCCTGTCTGAGTCTGTGTCCTCACCTTAATGAGCAGCACAAAAGCGCTAGGCCTGGACCGCATCCACAAGGACTTATTATCGGAATTTTATCTGGACAGAAGATCAAGAGGAGTGAAAGGAAAGTGACCCCCATGAGGGAAGAGACAATGCAGCCAGATCCAAAGCCGGTTAATCCCAAAGCATCCCCAAGGCTTTCGTGAAGCGTATACAAAGGTTAGCCAGAGAACCAGATGCTCCAGCTCTTCTACAGCTGTGCAGCCCAGTCATGAAACCTCAGTCAGCACACTGCGTGCCTTCTGCGGCTAACGAGCAGGACTGCGCCCCTGGCTAACGCAGAAAGGCACAAGAGAGCCGGAACAATCAGACAAGGAGAGCAATGCAAGAAAGAGGGCTGAGGTTTTCATGGTCACAGACTCTGTTGTTAGGAGTCACCTTCACCGAATAACCTACGCTGCACAGATGACAAAAACGGTTGGGTCCTAGCATGTTTTCGGGCCAATTGTTGGGGGCAGGGAAATATAAAACCCTTTTACACAAAGGTTAGGAGTTTGGGGAGCTGAGGTGGTTTTGTCAGGTCCCAATTAGTCCAAACAATTAATTCCTCCTGAAGTGATTGTATGTATTTGAATTCATATTATTTGAAGTTGCGATTACGTAAAGTATGGTCATTGGTTCCAGTCCAAAGGAAACATGTGGCAAGAAGGTGAATAAATAATACGATCATGTCACAAGATTCATTATCCATACTAATTGAGACTCAGTTATAATTGAAAAGTTTAGGGGTACAGCCCAATTGGGTAGGAGCAGAGGGGAAGGCTAAGGGAGCAGGGAGATTGGCTTGCAGTCCCTCATTATCTTCACTCAGAGATGCAGCATCTAACGAGGTATCAAAAAAGAAGATTATTTGGCTTCAGAAAAAGATCACTCCTGGAAAATCACTTGCGAGCAATTCCTTTCTCCAAGACCCAGGCAGATTTACCTTTGAAGGCCTTAAGCTTGTAAAGCTCAGAGGCAGGAATCTCAGGCAAAGGAATGGGTCCCAAAGGAGCACTTCTCATACCCAAGTAATCTTGGAACAGAACTGCACATCAACGTGCAGCATGTTATGCCTGGCTCCTGCCTCCTCTTGCCAAGGAAATGCCACACATGACACCAAATTCATCTTCAAACAAGAGTGACTCAGGGCCTTAGTGTCCTGGGTTATAAATTCAGTCTGCTGATGACTCCTTAGCAGGATCAAATAGGTAGACAAAGTGATTCAGGATGGAACTAAAACCCACAGAGCTTTGATAATTAGCACAGAGAGTAAAAGAAATCACAAGAAGTCAACAAGAAGTTAAGAGAAAGTGCAGGGAGAGGGTGAAGAAAGAAAATGGATTTCCTGGCATGAAGATCTGCTGCATTATTTAAAAATGAAGAAGAAGAAGAAGAAGAAGAAGAAGAAGAAGAAGAAGAAGAAGAAGAAGAAGAAGAAGAGAGAAGAAGAAGAAGAAGGAGAAGAAGAAGGAGAAGAAGAAGGAGAAGAAGGAGAAGAAGAAGAAGGAGAAGGAGAAGGAGAAGGAGAAGAATGAGAAGAAGAAGAAGAAGAAGAAGGAGAAGGAGAAGAAGGAGAAGAAGGAGAAGAAGAAGAAGAAGAAGAAGAAGAAGAAGAAGAAGAAGGAGAAGAAGAAGGAGGAGGAGGAGGAGAGGAAGAAAGAGAGAAAGGAAGCAAGGAAGGAAAGAAAAAGAAAAGAAAGAAAAACACCCAAGCAATTAAAAACAAACCACACCAAAAGCAAAACTCTCTTATGACTTGGGCCTGTACCCTGAGAACACAGAGAAAGACTGAACGCTGTCTATCTCATAGTGACTGGATACGCAGAACAGCTGAGTTGAGCTTGACCCAGTATTCACACAGGCTAGTCAAATTCCTGAGATTAACTTCTTGACCAATATTTTTGAAGCAGGTTTTGTGAACATAATGACAACAAGCTTTTATGACTGCCAGTGGGCTAATGGTGTAAGCAAGGCATCATGCAACAGAACTGATTGAGTGTTATTGATAAATGGTCTTTGAGGTTATTGTAGTCCCAATTAATCAGCCTAGATGAGAAAAATCAAACATATGGTCTTGTTCAAGGACTCTGAGGGATTTGTCAGAGAGTAGAGAATATGTTAATAATTGCTTGGAATGGTTTTAATGGCTCATCTTGTAATTTTGCACACGCAAAACAGTAAATCAATGGGAAGACTAAGATGTGATCTGTATGGGTTAATTAGGGTACCCAAATGCCTTTGCTAATAAAGTACTGCAATTAAGATATTCTGTAAGTGGGAGTGAGAGCAAGGGCTTCAGCCTGCATCAGAGAGAACCACAGTTCTAGAAATCATACCTCCAAAGAAATGTCTGAGGTCTCTTTATGATGATGTCAATCTGGTCAGTTCTACAGTATTTTTCCACTCTAGCCCTGAATCAATTTTTCCAAAAGGATCAAAAAGTTTGGCCATGGGGAAAGTAACTCTCCCTTCTTAAATCAGGAAGGGTTTTTAGGATCAGACACCTCTGTCCTCCTGTAGAGATGCTGATGGTGGGAATGGCTCCTTTATAACATATCCCCCCAACTCTCTAAAGCCAATTGCCATGTTTTATGCTGTAAGACCATATTAATTCAAACTCTCCTAATTTGAAATTTGCAAATAATACCAGTATATTTCTGTAACTTTATGAATAAAAAGCTAGAAATGGTATCTCCTTATGGCTTTTTAGGATCCTATCTACAATTTCAAGAGAATCTGGTCTCAAAATTAGTATCTTTTCAAGGTATGTTTGTAAGAAATTAAGTTTTTGGACGAGACACCTTGGATCAAATGGCCATGGAGACTACTTCCAACTCTAAGACTGGTGACTACCTCTTTTATTTCTGGCAATTTCAGCTCTTGAAATGCAAAAGAATTTTTGTATTTTATGGTGAATGGCAAATGCCTTTGTTAATTCACCAAACTCTGTTCTGTATGTCCTCCATAGCACATCCCCAGTAACACAGAATAATATTGGGTACAGAGTAGACAGGTAAACTGTCTGAATGCAATTTGAGAATTTAATGAATGTCAACATGGCCTTCTTCCCAATAGTTCTAAATAAATAAGTCTCCGCTGCAAATTTTGTCCAATAGCAGTGGCATTTATGGTGCTAACTTTGCAACCACACACACAATACTCTACCTGTCACCATCCTCTTCAACGGGCCCCCATAATGTCTGCCAAAGCGTAAACCTTCTCCCATTCAGAACCTCACCTCCCTGTGTGCTCCTGAAGCACCTGGTAGACGCTGATCCGGAAAGTTTCATTATCAAAGCGTTCTCGGATGTAATCCTTGTATATCCTAAATTCAGCAGCAGTCACAGCTTCTCCCTCTGGGATCCTGGAGAGATCAAACCTGAATTCCCGATGATGATAGCGTTGGTGGAAAAACTCTTTGTCATGCTCCACTGGAAAAAAAAAGGGGGGGGGGGAGAAAGGGTAACTGACTTTCCATTTGTAAATCTTCCAGCAGGTACTTCCTACATTCTCCCTGTCATTTCACTTTAGATAAATAGGAAGTAAGATGGGAGCAAGAAGCAATTGGTTATATTTCTCCCACTTCTTTACCACTTTCTGAATTGGAGAGCTAGATTTAACTCCTGTTTCTTCTCCTGCCTGTACCAGTGACAGTTTTACTTTGGACTCTACAGGATGATATAGTTAGGAAAGAATATTGGATTTGGGGTCAAAGGCTCTAGCCTTGAATTCACTCTCCTACAATTTTCCTGTGTAACCTTGGACAAATCACTTTCCTTTTCTAAGTCTCAGTTTATTCATCTTTAGAATGAGAGGTTTGGATGCAATGACCTCTCAGGTCTCTAGCTCTGAACCCTAGGATCCTATGAGTGCTATCGGCCCACATTCACCACTATTCATTCAACACCTTGCAAACACTTGGATTGAGCACAAAGAGAGGACAGAAACATAGCAAGGATGCTTCTGGGGGAAAAAGGGGGTGGGGGGCTGGCTGAAGAAGGCCCCATCACAATATTTTTCTGGGGAGGCTGAGAATTTATATTTATCCCCAAGGCAAACATTACTATTTAAAATCATATTGTGCCAGATGCCCAAACTTTCAAAGAAATTAGGCAATCAGCCAGAGAGAGAGAATTAGAAAGAGAAAAAGAATCCTTTCTACAGAAAGCAGAATGTTCAGGTGTTCAAGTTCACTCTGGATAATTGAATTACAAGATGTGTCAGAGCTGGGTGAACTACACACAAAAGGGGTGTGTATTCAGCAAGAGTGAACATGTTAACTTCTAAAAAGAGACAGAGGGAATAGCAGTACTCATTTGGCTAGGCAGAGTTTCCCTAGGCAGGGGAATTGTGCAGGACAAGGCTAAAAGGAAGGCATTTGTGACAGACCTCGGAGATCTTCAGAATAATAGAACAATACTGCTGGCAGGGACCTTAGACCCTAGCCCAATTTTCTCATTTTACAGCTGAGGAAACTAAGGCCCAGAGAGATCAATTAGGACACACTTGGGGTGGAAGGGTGAAGGAAATTAAGAATGGGATGAAAGGGAAGCGGACATTTTTCAGCCCAATGAATTCTGAAAACTCTAAGATTAGGTTAAACTTTGCTCTAGGACCAGAATCATCAGGTTGTATGATAAGAGATAGGCTGGTCCCCAAGAAAAAAGAATTCCTAAGGTTTCTGAAAACATTTAAAACCATAGTTTGAAAAGATTTCTTTTTAAAAAAAATCCACCCAAACCAGGCCGCTCATTTGTGCATGCAGCACAGATAAAGTAATTGCTCATTTAATTACTCTGAGTCTATGTAAGTGGATATACCCATGAATTCTGAGAGGCCCTTTGGAAATGTGATCTTTGATATTAACACACATGCTTCTCTGAATGTACTGCAGCTGTTGAAATCCTGGTAACATGTGGGAGAACGGAACTCAAAGGAATCTCAAGGAACCATTCTTCTCCCTGTTTACAGTTCCTCCCCTTTCCCTTTACACTCTGGCTGTATCTCCTGACCCAGAAGTAACAAATCTTTTCAGACCTAATTTATGAGAAATACTGACCCAGAATCCACATATTAGATCAAGATAGTAAAATGTATCATTTATAATTAGAGACAAAGAGAAACGGGCTGGGGGGGGTGGAGGCGGGGCCCCAGGAAAGGGCAGCAAATAGTTTCAAAGCAAAACTGTAGCACATGTGGTGAGTTAAGATCATGCACTGTTTGGTGACCCTAGCAATACCTTAAACACAACAGCATGAGGTAAGCACGCCATGGAGCTTGAGCCCTTAGGTCTGAATTTCCCCAGCTTCTGTGGGTGTAAGCTAGCCTTTTGACAATGTGCCATGGAGTCTGATTAACTGCCTGGAGTGGGGGGATGGAGGGGGGGGAGTTGGCTTTTTAAAGAAGGAGAGAAGGGGGAGGGGGAAATCTGTTCCATGTGGGGGATAGACACTTGAAACCAGATCAGGTTTCAGGAATCAAACAGACCCAGCCTGCATCGGTTCTTTCTGGGCCTCAATGACCTAACATGGGTGGGGCAGCTGCTGATATAACAAGCCATGATGACAATTTTGGACCTATTCTAGCTGGTCATGTCAACATCTGCTGCTATTCCCCTATACCTGGGGGAAGAGGAAGGACAGGGCTTTGAGGGTTTACGAGCCAGAAGATTCTCGATCCCTCCAGCCTCTCCTTAACAGGCACCAGCCACAGAGATGCTCAGGACCTGTCCATAACTGTTTCTCCAAGTATGCTAGAGAGATAACACACAAACCTCCCATGCATAAGCTGTGTTCCTCAGGACACTAGGGTAGAGTAGCAACTGCCGCTTGAGTATTTAAATCTAGTCACCATTCAGAAGATGCCAAATGTTGATTTATTAGTTAAGATTTCTGACAAAGCACAGGAAAGCAGGAATATGAGAAATGTTCTCTAACGGTAGTTTTTATAGCCCAGAAGGTAAAATAACAGACAAGTGAAAGACAAAGAGCAAAGATGCCCATGGGGGAAAAAAAGCACACGAAGGGAGGGCAAAAGAACAAGCATTTATATCATGCCTACTATGGGCCAGGCACTGTGTTAAGTGCTTTTAAAAATACTATCTCAGTATGACAGGATTGATTTAAAAAATGTTTTTGCAAACATTTCCATTGATTCTTCAAATTGAAACATACACTAGAGTCTTAGCTGTGTTTGCCAGATCACTAAAGTTCTAATGGTACAACATGTTTTACTAGTAAGCCTCCCAGCTAATCTGTATTTAACTCTTGGCTGCTCTCTTAATTAGGTTTCATGAACACATCCGAACAGTATTGGTCCTGACAAACTATGCTTGTTCTTGTGTCCTTAAAAGAGGTGATGCTTTATTTTGTTTCATGGGGGAATGAGGTATGCATAAAAGGCTACTAAGAGACAGCATGACTATTAGCATTTATGTAGCACTTAAGGTTTGTACAGTACTTTACAAACATTATTTCATTTGATCTTGGGAAATAAGTGGTATTATTATCCTTATTTTACAGATGAGGAAAATAAGGCAAACAAGTGACTTGCCCAGGGTTATATAGCTAGTAAGTATGTGTGGGGCACAATTTGAATCCAGGTCTTCCTCAATCCAGATCTAGCATTCTTACTACTATCCAAGACCAGGTCATGACAAATTAACCTTATTTCCCTTTTTGTGCACAGTGGCTTGCAAATAGGGGTTGAATTGACAGGGTTACTAGTAGTTACTAGTAGTTCAAAGGAATGCCACATTGTAAGTACACCTGGACTTCAGCAGAAGCGTTTGATAAAGTCTCACACTTTTCTTGTCAATCAGATAGAGAGAGGTAGGCTGAATTAGTGTTGGCTGTTGTCTTTTTTAATATAAAAACATTTCATAAACACTCCCACCCCAAAATGATAGTACTATGATATTACTATACTCAGAGTGAGAAAATGCATAACATCTAAAAAGTACTGGGAATTCAGCTTTACTTTTAAGTGAATTTGTATCTTATTAATCCCAGCAATAGCTACATATATTTTAAGAACAGTTATACATGTATGTGCAAGACATTCTATACAAAGCCATATACAAAAGGAATCAAGCACAGGTCAAAGTGACAATGCTTGATATGAATATGGATTCAAAGACCCCTTTTAGTAACTCTGTGCCCCGCACTCCCTGCAAGGTCCATAAGGTAGTTTCAAAACTGGCTGAGTCGAGACCCCCAAAATAGATGAGTCATTAATGGCTTGACGTCAAGTTAGATGAAGGTTGTTAATGGTGTACATCAGGAATCTGTCCTTGGTCCTGGGCTAATCAACATTTTTAGCAATAATTTGGAAGAAGGCATAGATAGCAAACTTATAGGATATACAGATGGCATGAAGCTGAGTGAGATAACAGGCATGTTAAATGCTAGACTCAATCTAGTAGACTAGAGTGATGATTTAATGAGATGAAATTAAATAGTGGAATGTAAAGTCCTGCATTTGAGAGAGAGAGAGAGAGAGAGAGAGAGAGAGAGAGAGTGCGTGTGTGTGTGTGTGTGTGTGTATGTGTGTGTGTGTGTGTGTGTGTGTGTGTGTGTGTTTTAAATCTACTGCACAGGTGCAGGGCAGGAAAAACTGCCTATACAATAGTTCCTGTGAAAAAGATCTTGGGTTATTAGTGTGCTGTAAGCACTGCAAGTCAATAGTGTAATATGGTATCGGGGGGAAAAAAAAGCTAATTCAGTCTTAGGCTATATTAAAAGAAATACAGAATCCACAAGAAGAAAGGTAATAGTTCATGGCACTCTCCTCTGGTCAATCAATATTTATTAAGCACAGTAGGTGCCAGATATGTGCCAGATATGGTGCTAAGTACTAGGGAATATAAAAAAAGGCAAAACACAGTCCCTGCCCTCAAGAAGTTTACAGTCTAATGGGGGAGACAACAAGCATATACAAAGCAAGCTATATCTAAGAAAAATATGAAATAATTAGCAGAGGGAAGGCACTAGAATTAAGAGGGGTTGGAGGAGGCTTCCTGTAGAAGCTGGGATTTTAGTTGGGACTCAAAAGAAGCCAGGGAGGTCAGTAGGTAGAGCTGAAGCTAGCCAGGCACTGAGAGATGGAGTGTCTCGTTTGTGGAATAGCCAGGAGGCTCTAGTGTCATTGGATTGAAGAGTATGTAGTAGTGATTAAAGTGAAAAGACTGGAAAAGTAGAAGGGGGCTAGGTTTTGAAGGGCTTTGAATGCCAAACAGAGCATTTTGAATTTGATCCTGGAGGCAATTAGGAAGCCACTGGAATTTTTGAGTAGGGATGGGGATGACTCGATCAGACCCATGATTTAGGAGAATCACTTTAGTAGCTGAATGGAGGATGGATTGGAGTAGAGAAACTTGAGGCAGGCAGACTCACCAGCAGGCTATTACAATAGCCCAGGTGTGAGGTGATGAGAGTGGTAGTAGTATGAGAGGACAGTAACGGGCATATTTGAGAGGTGCTGCAAAGGTGACATCCACAGGCCTTGGGAACAGACTGGCTATGGATTTGAGGATCACGTAAACATAGATTAGAGATGGAAGGAAGCTTGGAAGTCATCTGGTCCAAACCCCTAATTTTACAGAAGAGAAAATAGAAACCTGTTAACTTGCCCAAAGTCACTAAAATAGTAAAGGGAATCACTGGGGTTTAGTCCAGGTCTTCTGACCCCAGATCCAGCATCCTCTCTTTTATACTCCACTTCTGCAGAATTGTGCTGTTCTAGTTGCTGATTAGGAAAACATCCAGAGGAAGACAACAAGGATATTGAGAGAACCAGGGAACCTGATAGAAAAGGATTGGTTGAACGTACAGTGGATGTTGAGGAAGAAAAAGAAAAGACTTGGAGGGGGGAGTACATAGCTTTACATATTTGAAGAAATATCATATGGAGTCATTAGATGGGAAATTTAGAGCTCAAGAGGACCATAAACATCATATTGTTCAACCTCCTCATTTTCAAGTAAGGCAACTTATGCTCTGAGAATTTGTGACCTACTTGAGGTCATGTAGGTAAGAAATGACAGGGCCAAGATTTGAACCTGGGTCTTCTGACTCCAAAGCCTGAGTGCCCTTTCCATCATAACATGCTGCTTCTCAGGCAAAAGGGAATATTCTTGTTCTTCTTGGCCCCACAGGGAAAAACAGAACTAATAAATTTAAGTAGCAGAGATATTGACTTTAGCTCAATGCAAAGAAAACCTTCCTAATAACTAAAGGAAGTTTTTCTTCATGTCTAGCCTAAGCACCTTCTACCATTACCACTGGTTCTTCTCTCTCTAGTCAAAAAAGCAAGACTAATCACAAAGAGTCGGACTGAACAACAAAAATCCCTCCTCTTGGCAGACCTTCAAATGCATGTGTAGCATCCACTATGGAGTTACTCCCCAATTTGGCACTCAGAAATCACAGGTTGGGTCCCTTGTAGGTGATTACTTACCCCAGATTCAAAATACTTTGTGGGTCCATACTTCTAAAGGAGCCTCACTGGTGCACTTAACTTTTAATGGTCAGTAAGTAGATACAATCAGCTCAAAGCAAAAGTATTTTCTGAGATGGCAATAGTAAGAACAGTAGCTAAAAAACATTATCCCCATAAGCCCGGGGCACACTACCCCACAAATACACACTCAATAGGAGGAGTGGGCACATATTTAAAGTACACTGGAGGAGAAGCATACATGTAGGAAATACATGATCAAGGCAACTCATGCCTCCCACATGGTAGGACCCTGAGGCCCTTTCCCTTCTTGTGGTATACTCATACTGTTCCTCCCCACCCCCCAGCCTAGCCTCTCTGCTAGATATAGTGGTGAGCTGGGCTCCCTGGGCCTGTTCCTCCTAGCAGATGGATTGCTGCCTGATAGAATTATCCTCTGTCAAATCCATAGCTGGCTCGCTTCTCTGCTGCCAGGGGTCACACTCCTCAAGGTTGTCTCCTACCTCCACTCTTATTTTTCTTTTCTCTGCTGGATTTTGTGTCTCCTACCAGGAAAGTAGCCATGACTGAGGTAGGGAGGGAAGAGGAAATCTCTGCCTCCCCACCCTCAGGGCTGAAGAATAATTCCCTCAAAAAAGCTGGGTTCTTCTTTACAGGTGGTTCCTACTACTAGAGTTCACATTCCTCAGCACTACTTCCTGCCTCTACCCATGGCTTGGAGCACATGTCATCATTTTTTTTTTTATTAAAGGACCACAAGGGGTCTGGGCCTCAAACATCTTTCAGAACCAATGGCTCTCTGCCCTCTAATCCATCAAGAAGGATTTCTTCACACCTCATAAAAGAGTGACAAAGTTAAAAACCTTCCTTTGTACTTTTGAGACAGTAATACCTTGTTGTCTCTGTTGTCTGTTCTTTCTGTGATTGCATCAACTAAAGGTGAGGTGGGGTGGGAAGAGTTAGAAAATCAACTGATCTGAGGTGCCCAATCAACTCCCACTACATATGATTACGCTGTTATGCCCCACCCACGCCCCCTTGCCAAAGTCTTCTCTTTACATCCCCTTTTCCTTTAATCCTTATAAAGTACAGCTTCAGTGTCCCTCACCAACCTGGTTGCTCTCTATTCTAAATGCTCTATAGTTTAACAGTAGCTTTATTCAACTGTGTTATCTTTAAGTGAACACAGTACCACAGATATGTTCTGACCAGGGATTATTATCAAGGGATTAACACCTTCTTATGGTGGAAGCTATACCCACTGCATCCTGGGCCATAACCAGTCATCCTGACATTTGTCTTACCACTGGATGTCCATGATTCTGGAGGAGAGAGTAAGGCTCTGCCTCATTTAAATCTAATTCATGTGCAAGTCAAGACATCACCCCAGGATGTCATTGGTCCTCTTTGAGAAGGAAGGACAAACAACAAGCAATCAATGCAGCCCAAGATCATAGTAGCTTCTCTGGTTACCCCATCACACTCTTCATGCATATTGAGCATACAGTTCATTAAACCCTTTAGCTCTTTTTCAGGCAAACTATAGTACTGTCTATCCTATACTTAGGAAGTTGATTTTTGGAACCTTAGTAATACTTTATATTTACGCCTCTTGAATTTCATCTTACTGCATGAATCAGCCTGATATTCTAACCCCAGGGCAAGAAGGGAGACCGGTGGCCTTGAGGCCACGGGTTTCCCACCCCTGTACCAAGAAGATCCTCTTGGATTCTAACTCTGTTATCCAACATATTAACTACCCCTTCCAACATGGAATCATTTTTAACTTTCATGAACATGCCATCTATGCCTTCATTCAAGTCATCAATAAGTATATTCAACAGCACAGAGTCAAGTGGGGTACTACACTGGAGCCCTCCTGCCAAGTCTTCAATGAACCATAAGGACTACTGTATGCAATCTAGCCATCCAACCAGGTCTGAATTCACTGATAACCCAATTCTTTTTATCATCAAACCCACTACCCTCTATCTTTTCCACAAGAATGGTATAAGCTTTGTTAAAAGTTTTTCTAAAATCTAAATAATAAATAACTACAGCACTTAACTGTTCTGAGAGCTAAGTAACCATGCCAAAAAAAAAAAAAGATAGTCTAGCATGACCTAGTCTTAAGGAAACCAGGCTGGCTCCTCATAATCCTTGCTTCCCTTTCTAGAGCTTCTTCAGCTGCCATTAATTTAATGATCCATTTCAGAATTTTCCCAGGAAGTGGAGTCAAGCTCACTGGTCTATAGTTCACATACCATATTCCCTTCCCTTTTGTGAAAATTAAGACATTTTCCTTCTCTAGTTTTGTGGTATTTCTCCCATTTTCCATTGTCCCTCAAACATCACTGATAGTGGCTCATCAACCATATTTGAGGATCTTTTTCAGTAGCTGAGGATGTTCAGATGGGTCTGATGACTCAAATTTATCAAAGGCAACTTGGTTTTCTCTCATTGTCTCCATACTTATCTTGGGTTCCTGTTTGGCTTTTGTTTGTTTTGTGCGTGAGCGCAAACTGCTTGTGCTCTCCCTCCCAAACCTACCTTATATTTATTTTGTATTTATTCTGCACATGCCCATATCCAATCTGTTGTCAAGGCTTGTCAATTCTACCTTTGCCACATCTCTCCCATACGTTTCCCTCCCTTCTTTAACACTGCCATTACTTTGATGCAAGCCTCCATTATTGAGGTATTCCATTGGTCTCTCTGCCTTAAGTCTCTCCTCTCTCTAGTCCACCCTCCACCCAGCTATCAAAGCCATCTTCCTAAAGTATAGGTCTGACAATGGCACAACTCCCCTCCCCCCATTCAATAAACTCCATTTACCTCCAAAATCAAATATAAAATCCTCTGTTGCTTCTAGGCCCTTCATAATCTGTCCCTTTTTTACTACATCTTACTCCTTTCCACATACTCTGCGATCCAATGATACTGGCCTCCTGGCTGGTCATCAGACACGACCCTCTAGCTCCCACCATGGTGCATCTTGACTTGCCATCTCTCATGCCTGGAATGCTGTCCTTCTACCTCCTGGATTCCCTGGAATCTTTCAAGTCTCTCTCAGTCTTCCTTAATGCTAGTGACTTCCCTCCAATATTAACTCCAATTTATCTTGTTTGTACATAATTATATTCATCCTGTATACAGGATTGTCTATGATTCTGTATGTATCTTGTTTGTACGAGTCATCTCTTCCATTTGATTATGAGCTCCTTGAGGGCAGGAACTGCTTTTGCCTTTTTTGTTTCCCTTGTGTTTAGCACAGGTCCTAGCATATAGTAGGTATTTAATAAATGTCTGTTGACTTAAGTTATTGATTCCATACATGTATATGTTGTCTCCCTGATTGAATTCAAGCCCCTCAAGGGTACAGTGTCTGGCATATAGGAGGTATGTATTCTACTTGAAAGAGAAAACAGAAACAAAATGAGAAAAGAGTAGCACTACCCGCTTTCAGTTGTCAGTTATCATTGTCCATTCATCTGAAATAAATATCCCATCCCTTTTTTCATTTTCTCTTTCTCAGTATAGTTTTTTTGTTTTGTTTTGTTTTGTTTTTGCAAGGCAATAGGGGTTAAGTGACTTGCCCAGAGTCACTCAGCTAGTAAGTGTTATGTGTCTGAGGCCAGATTTGAACTCAGGTCCTCCTGACTCCAGTGCCGGTGCTCCATCTCAATATAGTTTTAAAAAAAAATACATCCTGTTATCTTGAGGTTCCCTCTCCAGCTTCAATTCCTTCTGAGCTTTATTATGACTTTCCTAGGGCCATGTCATAGTTGTTTTTTATCCGTGGGTACCTGCCTCTTCTATCATCTGGGATCTCTTCAAACAAATTTCTATTTTCCCTTCTCTTTGCAATTGTTTCCATTCATCTTTGGAATTCCATTATTGAGGGTTTCCCTTCTGTCCTTGATTGAGTTCCTCTGTAGAATTTTAGTCCATGGGAGCATCCTTATTCTTCCTTTGAACCCTCTGAAAACTGTTCTTCCCAAATTCAGGCTACATGCCAGACTATGCCCAGTACCTTTTTCTTCTTGGTCTTAAACTCTAATAAGGAGTGGTCTCTTGGCCCACAGGCTTTCCATTATTTTCATCCCAGTAACAAGTTCCTGTCCATCAAGAAGAATCAGATCCAGAACAGAATTTCCCCTTGTTGATTCCTCCACCTTTTGAAGGATCAAATTATTATTAAGGCAAGTCAAGAAGGGTTAGAAAGGACATTTCAGTTAGAAGACCTGGGTTCAAATCCCAGCTCTGCTGTTTACTTCCTATGTGACCTTGGGTAACTTATTTCTTTGTTCTGGGTCTTGGTTTCCTCTGCTATAAAATTAGGGGGTAGAGTAGATGACCCATATGTCCTTTTCATCTGTAATGTGTGGGAAGATGTTTTAGCCCCAAGGGCTAAATAAATACATTCCAAACACTAGATTTTTAATTAATTCATAAGTCACCCCCATTCAGTGATTTTAAAAGGCGTGCAACATGCTTTACGTACTTTAGTTCACTTGATACTCATAAAATCTGTGAGGCAGATGCTATTATTATTCCCATTTTACAGATGTGGAAACCGAGGCTAAGAGAGGTTAAGTCACTTGCCTATGATCACATACAACTAGTAACTATACAAGCTCATAATGAACTCAGGTCTTCCTGATTCCAATTCTGGCACTCCATCCCATGCACCAACTCAACCCTCTTCATCCTCATGCTCTTAAAAAACAACACTGACAACAAAATGGATAGCCTTGGGTCTTTAACATAAAAGTCAGCTTTCATCATTTAATCCAAAGCAGTCACCAGCATTCTGTCATTTCACAGAACTCTAGAGCTGAGGTCCCGAGAACTGCATAAAGGGCTTTGGGGAAATAAGAGGACGAGAAAAGCGCGCCAACTGCTGATTTTTAATGAAATAGCTATGCATTTCAAATACATGATTTAAAGACCAAAAGTTACCTCGGAAAAGGTTTCCACTTTGATGTTCCCCTAGAATATGCATAAATTCCATGCTGAGGGTTATTTTGTTTACTTATTTAAATATTGTTTAAATATTACAGACTGTGCATAAATTCCATGCTGAGGGTTATTTTGTTTACTTATTTAAATATTGTTTAAATATTACAGACTGTGCATAAATTCCATGCTGAGGGTTATTTCCATATCAAGAAGATAATTTGATCATCACTGCCCAAACTGTCTATCCATAAAGTTTTAGGACAAAACCTCTTCTTATTTTCCTTAACTTTTGTTTCTTGACTCCAAAAACGTTCTTCTTCCCATAATTTTTATGTTATGCACAAGTTCATGAGACATTTTTGTATTCCACCCCACCTGATAAAGGAACACATAAATAAATGAAAGTTCACTGATGGAGGATATGGGGTCGGAATTCTATAAGCTTTGTTTCTCTCCCAACATTCCAGCCCCAACCCCCTAGAAGGGCTGGCAGGGATTTGCAAAGGACTTTAATCTTTAATCTTTTTAAGGACCCAGATTCCTGAGACCAAAAGATAAGTCAAAGGATAATGCATTCCATAAGACAACCCTGTTCTGACAGGGTCTGTGGCCCTGTGACTGACTGTCACCGAGGTCAATTCTAGGCACACAAAACCATATCAAACTCAACAATCCCAGTATTGGTCAGGTGAAAACAAAAATGCAGATTCTATGTTCTATGACTCCAAGTAATTCCAACACCTATCATTTTATAAATGGAGAAACTGAGGCACAGAGCAATTAAACAACTTGCCCAGGATCAAACAGCTAGTAAGCAACTGAAGTGGGATATGAATCAGATTATGCTGATTCTAAGTTCAATGCCCTAACCACTACACATACATCACTGACTCTGACTGGTCTTCCCCCCACCTTCCCTCATAAAGTGAACAGTAAAGTGGGAACAGGCAAAAATATTTTTAAGTTTTTCCCTCCATGACCACAACTGTGTTTTAAAAACTGATGTAGGCCAATAGTAATATTTTTTAGGCAAAACTTTTCTAGGAGCACTGATGAAGGGGATCCTTCCTATAGTATCTTCTATTTTCACTATATACGTTTTTCTAGAGGATTTTTGAACATCTAGAAATATAACCCATCAACTCGGATTTCTCTGTAGTGAGTATAAAGTGGATTACAATAATTACACATCAAAGTCTTTCTACCTCATTGTTACTGTCATTATATACCTATGGTAGATGAGTTACCATGGTACCTAAGTCCACATCAATCATTGTTAGGAATGGACTATAGTCTCCATCACGAACAGAGCCCAAATCGTACTTGTTCCATTATTATGACCACCAGTGGACTTGGGGCAGAAGAGCTGATGGATAGAGGTCAATAATAATCAGTCTTTAAATGGGATGCTTGGCTTCTGGCAGAGGTTCTTAACCATGTGTATGTGTGTGTGTGTGTGTGTGTGTCTGTTGCGGAGCCCTTTGGTTATCGGGTGAAAACTATGGCCCCCTTCTCACAATACTGGTTTGTTGTTGTTTCATATTTGAAAGAAACATTAAATTTCAATTAGAGGTTAGTTTAAATAAAGATAAAATTGTTTTCCCATCCAAATTCATAGAAGTCCTGAAATCCAGATCCCAGTTTAAGAATTCCTGTTCTGGAGATTATTTCTGATCTTTAAAAAAAAATCACTATTAATTGGACTAATCATATTGAATAATTTCAAACATCACCTATGCTGTCATTAGCATAATAGCACTCTTTGCAAAGAATTTTTCCACATATTCTTCCAGAAGAGGTCATGTAAAGTCCTCCAGGTGACTTTGAGTTATCAAAGTAGCACATCATAGACTTTAGCAGGATCCATCAAGCTGAAGAGGCTTCCAATACTCCCAGAGATTGAGGACTAGCTAGCTTATGCAAGTACAGAGAGGCTTACACAGGAAGACAGCTGCTAGGTACTGAGTATCTTGGCCCTCACCACTCACAAAACAGCTAAAAATACAAAATGGCCCTCGGGCCCATGCAGACCTTGTCCTCCTCTTTTTCTAAAGCAATAGTTGCAGAGTCCAAAAAGGGGATAAAGGGTGTAAAAGTATCGAGAATTACTCAACTTTTATACCAGCTGCAAACACTGAGTTAAATGCTGGTGGCGTGTGTGTGTGTGTGTGTGTGTGTGTGTGTGTGTGTGCGTGTGCGTGTGTGTGTGTGTGTGCGTGCGCTCTTTTAAGGAACTGAACCACATGCATGGTGACATTTTCACTTTAAATGACAGCTGATTTGTATCTTCTCTGATCTTTATGATATCCATTGGGGGTAGTTAGGGCTAGTATATCAGCTTATAACCTAGGAAATTTAAGTGACTGGTCCAAACTGAACATGTAAGTTAGTGACAGAAGCAGGGACTAGGTCCCAGGTATGATCCCCATCTATTTCCTTTCTTCTACTTCTAGCAGGCTCCTTCCTCTATGCCTGTTAGGGGCAGCTGGTCAGCAGTTGTTTCTGGTGGTGATGAGAAAGGAGGGCTCTCCCTCCACAATAATTTCTCCCCTTAATGATGGCAGTGGGGGCTGGGTTGGAAGCTGGTCTGGTGTCTTAGAGAGTGTGGCTACTCCCAAAGTATAGTGCTTTACACATAATAGTACTTAATTCACATTTTATTCATTCATTCAATTATCAAATGTTGCTGTTTGCTATGAGAAGGGGAAAAATGAGAAAGTTCAATGGCTCACCTCAGACTGTCCCCATTGTCTGTCCCCTGGAAAATGACTGGAAAAATGACTGAGTACATATGTTACTTTTGGAGAATATGTAGTGTTCTCATCTATGAAGGTGCTTACATTTATTTCCCCTCAATATCACAAACATATGTAAAGACAGAACTAACAAGAATTCCACTAATGGAATGAATCCCTTGGTTCACAACTTCCATGAAATAGAAAGAGAAGTGAACGTGCCTTAAGGGATGGATTGATTGTGAAGACAAAATTCTTCCCCATGGCCTTCATTTGCTATTTGAAAGTGCCCTGCTGGCTAGGATTCTGAAAAGCTGATAGATGAAAAATAAGCAATTTTATTTCCCTAAATGTACTCCTTTCAGACTTGTGGGTTCTTAAACTTCTTTCTTCCAACACTGTAAGATACTTGAGATACAGCCTCCTCACTTTTTTCAATAGCATCTCCTTGTGCTGGGGGGCAAGTGTTGTTTTAAACCTCATTTTGTAGAAAGAGAAACTACTGTACACAAGGAAAGTGATTTTCCCCAAGATGATAGCCACAAATTAGGAATGCCAGCATTAAGAAGTCAGGTCACTTTGCTCTCAAACTCAGCTATACCCCTGCCATCTCCCTTTGTCCTTCTCACTACTTGTTGCAGAAATTGAACAAACATTTCCATTTCCTCTTGGTATTGATGAGGCTGTGTGAACTGGAAATTCAGCCCAGTGGGCCATAAAGTTCCTTGGGCCATCTATCTGGAAGACTGCACATAGTGTCTTCACAGAACTTTGACTGTTTAACTGTGAAAATTCTTAGGACACAGATACCCTAGTCCCTTGCCCCACCCCCCTTCCCCTGTTCTATTTCCCCCAGGGCTCCCATTTCACATGGATGCACTCATCTGGGAATAGGGTGTTCTCAGGCATATACTTCCTTGTTGGATTTGACAGAAAGAGTTACTGGGACTACTATTGGGGTGAATTTATTGCTGCAGGACTTTGGGAATGTGAAATTCAATGATTGGTTTTCATTCATTCAACCCCCTCGACCAAAAGATTTACATGGTGAGATTAGGGATCTTGGAAAAAAGCAGCCGAAGGCATGCAATAAATTGGAAGTTCTGGAAACACAGCAAATGTACTACTTTAGGGGAGTAACGGACATGAAAATGGTCTTTTAATAACACCACTAATACAGAACTTGGACAAAACTACGGTTTCTGATTGACTTTTATTATCCAGTTATTCTGAAAAATGGCTGTTCAAGTTGTTTAGAGAAGCCCTTGACCCTTTGTCCCGCCCCAAAACAGAGCTAGGAGAAAGTCTACACTGGCTGGAAGACTTTGGGGTTCAAGAACTCCCACCAGAAATACTCCCCAACTATCATGTTATATCTGTAGAGACTTGGCAAATTCCCCAAGTGGCCAAGAAAGAAGGCCTCAGTTGCTGACTGGCCTCTACAGGCATCAGAATCATCCCCTTAAGAAAAAAAAAAGGCCAATAACTTTAGGTTATTTTAATCTAACCCTACTTCTATCCAATCTGGCCATGCCTATCTCCTAATGGGAAACTGGGCATAGAACTTTGGCAACTGGGGGAAGAGGAGAGGGAACAAGACAAACCCTTCCACTGATAATATTTTCTCCTTAATTATTGCTTCAGCTTTTCATCTTTCTACCAAATGTCTCAGCTGCCAACAGGACCACCTGGAGCACCACCAAACTGAGGGCTCTCTGGTGAGTCTTCTGAAACACTGATTCCTTGTTAGGCATTCCACTGTGCTAATAGCAATGGTGCATAGCACATCTGTGCCATGCTCCAGGAATGGGAGAGGCCGCCTCAATGGAGCCTGGAGAGCTCTACTGGTCCAGCTCGTCAGCCATCAGAGTTGGCCATTCCTTTGTCACCCCTATTCTTTCTTCTGAACAGATGGAAGGGGGAAAAGGGGGAGAAGAAGGAATGGAATACTGTACCACAAGATTAAAACATTTCAGTGTCAACACGCGTGCTCCCCTGTTCTGAACAATGTTATCATTGTGAGCCGAATGAACCAAAGGGATGGGGAAAATGTGTGTGTAGTGGTGAGGGTGGGAGGAGTAGTTGGAAAGATGGGTTTAATTATCTCTAGTGCTCAGGCAAATTGTTTGTAGGAGAAATTCAAATGCTGGCAAATGAAGGTTCCTAGTCTCAAAAAGATGCTGGAATATATATGTGCAAGACATGGTGATTGGGGGGGAAGGGTGTATTGGGGGAGTTCTTGTGATTATAGACTCATTGGACCATAGAATGTCAGAACTAGAAGAGAAGTGAGAGATCATCTAACCCAACCCTGTTATCCCCTGGTAGAGTTTTCATCTCAAGCTAGCTTCTTCTGCCACCTTGTATGCTTCTAGGGGACCTCCTGACCCAGCTCTAGGTGAATTTATTTAAATGATACAAACTGACTAGTATACGTCACATAGCACAGTTGTCATTTGGTGGGAAGGACACTAGTCTAGGAACAAGAAACTCCATTTTAGTCCTGGCTCTGCATTGCCTTGGTCAAGTCATTTCACTTCTCTTACCCTTAGGGTCCTTGCCTGTAAAATGGAAAGATTGCATCACATGCCATAAAGGGCCCCCTTCAAAGCCAACATCTTATGATCATTAGAAATGCAAACCTACCCTAGTTATAATATTTTAAATACAGAAATGACTTTTGGATTATCTGTGGTTTTAGATTATTCAGCCTACAGAGTCCTACCAGTGATATAACTTTTTTTTTAATAGCATGCTTATGGAGCCATCATGGTATAGTGGATACAGAGCCAGCTTCATAGCCAGGAAGACCTGAATTCAAGTCCTGCTCCTGGCATATAAAGTCTGTGTGACCATGGACAAGTCACTTAACCTCTCAATGTTCCAGGCAACTCTCTAAGATTGTAAGTTACAGAGAAGGAAGCAATTTGAATTAGTGAAGGGAGTTTCCTCATGGAGGAGTTTCTCATGATCAGTAAAATCACAGGTCTCCTCCCTATCACTATGTTTATTTTAAGAATTGAGTCTTTTTCAGCAAATAAATGGAAGTTCCCTACTACCTCTTTTTTTTAGTTTTATTCATTTTATTTTTAATTTATAGAATAAATAAAACAAGAATTTCCACAGCATAGTATAATTAAAAAAAGATGATTGTACATGAAACTGCAAATCTAGTTTGTACAACTTGCTATTCCTTTTAAATATGTAATATTTAAACTTCTCTACTGTCCCTTTCCAACATTAATAAAAACTTGTTCACACCTGGCCATCATAAGGCTTGCAAAAGAGAATTCATTTTTCAAAACATAATGTCACAGGCCAGATACAGTCATTAAGAACAGCACAGTATTTTTCTCTAATGACAAGAAGCCATGCTTACCAGACTTTTAGAGGAATGCCCTAAATCCATGTTCCAAAACTCTTCTCCCATACGCATAGGTAGAACACAGACTAACACCTTGGCATCATCCTACTATAACGTCCCTTTGCTCTGCCAAAACCATCTTTTGACCAACCTCCCTCTCCTATGCTGTGTCTTTATAATTCAAGAAGGTTGTGGGTAGACCATAGCTCACACTTCTATAGCAATTAACAAACAACTCTTTGAGACAGGCCATGTGAATATTATCTTCTCAATTATATGAAGGAGGAAATTGAGGCACAGAAATTTTTTTTAGGTCTTAATTTATCTATTTTTAGTTTTCAACTTTCACTTCCACAAGATCTTGAGTTTCAAATTTTCTCTCCATCTCGTCCCTCCCCCCACCCCAAGACAATGTGCATTCTAAATACCCCTTCCCCTATCTGCCCTCCCTTCTACCTCCCCCACTTCTCTTACTCACTTCTTCTATTTTCCTATAGGACAGGATAGATTTCTATACCCCATTGCCTATATATCTTATTTCCCAGTTGCATGTGAAAACAATTTTTAACATTTCTTTTTAAAACTTTGTGTTCCAAATTTTCTCCCTTCCTCCCTCCCCACCCATCCTCACTGAGAAGGCAAAGCAACTCAATACAGGTTATACATGTGTAGTCATGCAAAACACTTCCATAGTAGTCATGTTGTGGAAAACTAATTATATTTCCCTTCATCCTATCCCATCCCGTTTACTCTATTCTCTATTTTGACCCTGTTCCTCCTCAGAAGTGTTTGATTCTGATTACCCCCTCCCCCAATCTGCCTTCCCCTTTATCATCCCCCTTTTCTTATCCCTTTCCCCCCTGTTTTCCTGTAGGGTAAAATAGATTTCCATACCCAATTGAATGTGTATGGTATTCCCTCCTTAAGCCAAATCCAATGAGAATAAGATTCACTCATTCCCTCTCACCTTCCCCCACTTTCCCTCCACTGTAAAAGCCTTTTCTTGTCTGTTTTAAGTGAGATAATTTATCCCATTTTACCTCTCCCTTTCTCCTTCTCCAAGTATAATCCTCTCTCACCCTTTAATTTTATTTTCCAAATATTACCCATTCATCTTCAACTCACCCTGTGCCATCTATCTATCTCTCTCTATCTGTCTACACACACACACACACACACACACACACACACATACATATACATACTCATACACATAATTTTTTTCCCTCCAACTACCCTAATACTGACAAAGGTCTCAAGAGTTACAAATATCATCTTTCCATGTAGGAATGTAAATAGTTCAACCTTAATAAGTCCCTTATGATTTCTCTTTCCTATTTACCTCTTCATGCTTCTCTTGAGTCTTGTATTTGAAAGTCAAATTTTCTATTCAGCTCTGGTCCTTTCATCAAGAATGCTTGAAAGTCCTCCATTTCACTGAATGACCATTTTTCCCCTGAAGGACTGTACTCAGTTTTACTGGATAGGTGATTCTTGGCTGTAATCCTATCTCTTTTGACTTCCAGAATATTATATTCCAAACCCTCCAGTCCCTTAATGTAGAAGTTGCTAAATCTTGTGTTATCCCGATTGTATTTCTACAATACTTGAATTATTTCTATCTGGCTGCTTGCAATATTTTCTCCTTGACCTGGGAACTCTGGAATTTGGCTACAATATTCCTAGGAGTTTTCTTTTGGGGATCTCTTTCAGGAGGTGATCAGTGGATTCTTTCCATTTCTATTTCACCCTCTGGTTCTAGAATATCAGGGCAGTTTTCCTTGATAATTTCTTGAAAGATGATGTCTAGGCTTTTTTTTTTTTTTTGATAGTCTAATAATTTTTAAATTCTCTCTCCTGGATCTATTTTCCAGGTCAGCTGTTTTTCTAATGAGATATTTCACACTGTCTTCTATTTTTTCACTCTTTTTTGTTTTACAATGTCTTGATTTTTCATAAAGTCACTAGCTGCCATTTGCTCCATTCTAATTTTTAAGGAAGTATTTCTTCAGTGAGCTTTTGAACTTCTTTTCCCATGTGGCCAATTCTGCTTTTTAAGGCATTCTTCTCCTCATTGTCTTTTTGAACCTCTTTTGCCATTTGGGTTAGGCTATTTTTTAAGGTGTTTTCTTCAGTATTTTTTTGGGTCTCCTTTAGCAAGCTGTTGACTTGTTTTTCATGATTTTCTTGCATCACTCTCATTTCTCTTCCCAATTTTTCCTCTACTTCTCTTACTTGCTTCTCAAAATCCTTTCTGAGCTCTTCCATGGCCTGGGACGAATTCATATTTTTCTTGGAGGCTTTAGATGTAGGAGCTTTGACTTTGTTGTTTTCTTCTCTTGTATGTTTTGATCTTCTTTGTCACCAAACTAAGATTCTATGGTCTGACTTTTTTTTTTTTTTGCTCAATTTTCTCATGATGCCAGCCAATTACTTGAGTTATAAACTCTTTGTTAAGGTAGGGGATATGCTTCCAGCGTGGAGAATGTACTGTGCCAAGTTTCAAGGGTTTTGTGCAGCTATTTTCTAGGGACCTGTAAATTTTCCATTCTTCCAAGGTGGTGTGATCAAGGTGTTTACTCCTCTGCTGGCCTGTGCTCTTGTCTATGAGTGACCACAAGCACTCTTTTCTGCCTTGGAACTGTGAAGAGGATTCTCTCTTGACTGCCACTACAAGCTCCACCATGCCAGCACTCCTACTTGCCCCAGGACTACCACCTAGAACTGTGACCCAGATCCAAGCAGTGACAAAGCAAGAGATTCCTGTTTCAGCACCAGCAAAGAGATCACTGCAATCTCCCTCTGACCAGCCACTCGATTCCCTTTCAGTCTGTGGGCCCAGAGCTCTGGAAGCAGCCGCTGTCCCAGGGCTGCACTAGGACTGGGGCTGGGACCAAGCTTCTCTCTCACTGAGGTCAAAGACCTTTCCTACTGACCTTCTAAGTTGTCTTTCACATTTGTGGGTTGAGAAGTCTGGAAACCACCACAGCTGCCCATGATGCAGTCCCCTGAGGCCTGTTCCAGGTTCACTGAGGCCTGGTCTTTGCCTGCACATCCATGCTGAACTGTACTCCTCTCTCAGCCTGGTGCAATAGACCTTTCCAATCAACCATCCAGGTTGTCTTGGGCTGGACATTTGTTTCACTCTGTCTTATTGTGGGTTCTGCTGCTCTAGAATTTGTTTAGAACCATTTTTTACAGGTATTTGGAGGAGTTTAGGGGAGAGCTCAAGCAAGTCACTGCTTTTACTCTGCCATCTTGACTCCCGAGGCTCAGAAATGTTAAACAACTTGCTACACACCACCCAGCTAGCAAATGGCAATCAGAACCTGAACCCAGATCCCCTAACTCCCAGTCCTGCATTCCTTATACAAATAACATGAAATGGAATTGCAGTTTGTATAACCAGATATTAAGATTCCCTGCCCACATGATAAATATAGACTAAAATACCTTCTTCTCACCCCCACCCCACAGGAGTTACCTTTTTGCTTTAAGTCTACATGTGAATTGTGAAAGAACCCACTGTAACAGTTACTTTTTCTCACTCTGTCATGCCAATCACTTTCTGCTTCCTAGGGTTTTTCTTTTGTTTTTGCCTTTAACTTTTTTTTTTTGACACTTAGGAAGAAACTTTGCTATAGCACTATCCTTTTTTTTTTAATTTTCAGTTCCAAATTCTCTCCCTCCCTCTAATTCCTCTCCAACCCATTGAGAATGCAAGCAATAGGGGCAGCTAGGTGGTGCAATGGATAGAGCACTGGCCCTGGAGTCAGGAGGACCTGAGTTCAAATCTGACCTCAAACACTTGACACTTAACTAGCTGTGTGACCCTGGGCAAGTCACTTGCCTTCTCTCCCACCCCCCAGACAAAATAAAAAAAGAAGGCAAGCAATACACTCATATGTGTGAAGTTGTAGCCTTTTATTAAGGTCAATGTTTGAGGCTTCCTCATAGGAGAGGCAGCCTTCCTATATAATAATAAAGAACTTTTGGCATCTCATTGGTTGTACCTTTTAGGAGACAGTCCAAGATCAACAAATGTTTGAATGCTTACCCATGAGTCCCAAACTGTGAACCTGCTGAAATAGAACTCTTGCATAAATATAAAAATAACTTTTCTCACAGATTTCATACCATAGCTATTGCTCTGAGAGGGACACACCATCCAAAGGCCTTTGTAAGCTCCTAATATTTTGAGAGACCCTGGAAAACTTGACTCCTTATCACAGAAGCTTCTTCTGACTTTTCTTCTTGTCCTCATGCTAGGGTGAAGGTCAGTTTGCTGTATACTAGCAAGGGAACAGCATTCCAGGAAGTGGCATGAAATTGAGGTTCGGTTCTGGCCTCTCTGAAGAGCTAAGGCCCAAGGACTTGGGCCACTGCAAGAGGAGATTTAAAATCATTTACCAAATCGGCCAGGGAGAACTGGATTCTAGAGTGGCACAGCTGGTTTAAGGCATTTTAGAAGTAAATGAGAATTTATAATCCTTCCTGAGGTCTGGATTCCATCAGCCTAAACTCATTAGGCAGGAGGGTACAGGTGCAGTTAAATAAAGGATTGTTCTGCTTTTCCTTAATGCCACAGATTTGCATCTCTCATTCAAAATAAAAGTCTTTTAAAAGCATATGAGGACATTGTTCATCTATTGGCAGCACTTAAAACAGGAGAGATCACTTGATAGAATCTCTAAATGCTTTGTTTCTGTAAATGGAATGTGCACACATTTGCACTAATGTAGAATAGACACTTCAGGGGTAGGTAGGTTTGGCTGAAACGGTATCTTTGTTGAGAAGTCTTGAATTCATTCTGTTTTCAAATTTTTCCAGACTATCATATCTACCCTAAACTTGGATTGCTTCTTTTGTATTTTATTGTTGTTGTTGTTAAGGAAATTTCAGTTAAGAAAAACAAACAAACAAAAAAGCTGCCCTAAATTTATAAGCCATAAAGTGGAGTTTTTTTTTAAATAGGTGCATGATCTCACAAGCTTCACTTCTGAGACATAAACTAAGCTTCTCAATTTTGTTAAAAAATGAAGTTAATTTGACATTGATCCTACTCAGGTAATTATTTTCAATCTCCATCTATTAGATGAGGGGGCACAAGTCATTATTACTAGGATTGTTAGGAGAAAATCATGTCTTTGAGATCCTTGTACATCTATCTCTATCTATTACGGGTGCACTGAACATGGGCACTTCATTAAAGAAATCGTTAGCGCAAGAAGGGCCCCTGTTGAATTGAATGTAATAGTAAATTAATTTTAATTGGGCAAGTCACTTAACTTATACAAAATAGCCCCCTGTCTAATTTTCATAACAATTAACCCTTTCAATTTATACAGGAGAGAAAGTTCACCATTAATTAATCTAACAGATCTTTACCAAACACCTACTATGTACAATATTATGCTAGGCACTTCTGTTTGTAGGGGAAGGGGTAGGTTCATAGAAGATGAATCTCCAATTCATAAATCAGAAAATTGGAATGAATAATACCACCTCTTACTGGTTTTTCAGCCACAAACCCTAATTTTAGCATATTAAAAGACCTAGGCTTAGAACTTTTACTCACCAAACTCCAAGGAGAAACAGGATGACCACTTATTGAAGATGATAAAAGGGTGGGTGGAGGGAGATTCTAATTTCTATTCAGCTATAAACTGGGCTAAATAACCTCTGATGACCCTCCTGCTTCTGGGAGTTTAATTGCTTAAGGCAGTAGTGTGAAACTCAAATAGAAATGGATTGCTGTGGGCCACATATCGACTGAGAACACCCCCTATGTTATCTATGTTTTATTGTATTTTTGTATCTCTTGTATTATTGTATCTATATTATACCATCTTTTTATTTCTTTTGCTAAACGTTCCACAATTACATCCCAATCTTCAGGCCATACTGGGAGTTTTGCTGAGAGTTTGACACCTCTGGCTTAAGGTCTTTAGTGCTGTCAAGTCTAGAAGCATTTATTAAGCACCTACTAAGTGCCAGGTACTATGCTTAGCATTGGAGATACCTCCCAAAATAGCAAAAGACATTTGCTTTCAAGGAGCTCAGGGGTCTAATGATGGACATAACATAAAAACAACTTTCTACCAATGAAATATAGACAGGAAAAACAGAAATGAAACAATTCCTTCCCTCAGTCAAGATATTTTGAATTTACAAGGCCTCTTTTCTCCAAAAACAACAAAAAACCAAAAAACTCAAACCTTTTTACAACTATAATGACTTTTTTTAAATATCCCTGTATTATACTCAGAATTGATAGACCAATAAATAAGGAAATACTCATCGCCTTGCTTGTGAGGACACAGTGAAACCAGAAAAGGAGACCAGGTTTCCTGCTTCATACAAAGGAATGGACACTGGATCCTTAACCAGGACCTGGATTTAAATTCCAGCCCTGATACTTAACAACCTAAGTTGTGACCTTAGGAACATCAGTTTTCTTGTATGTAAAATGAGAGGGTTGACTAAATGAATTCTAAGGTTCCTTCTCACTGCAAATCTATGATCCTATGGCATTTAAAGAGCAGGTGCTCATTTTTTCCCCAATTGGTTAACACCTTATCTATTTGCTTTCAAGAAACCAACTATCCAGTCTTTGAATGTTGTATGCCATATATTTAAATTAGGGTGAGTTAAAATTAATGTTATTGTGAGAATTTCACAACTACGCTCCCTCCCAATTTTTCATAAATGGGTATTTATCAGGCACCTAACATGTGCCAGGTACTGTGCTTGGTGTTGGGAATCACAGAAAAAAAATGAAATTATCACAGCTCTCAAGGAACTGGCATTCTAGATAGTGTAATGGTTAGAGTACTGGACTTGGAGTTTGAACCCTGCCTCACATATTGACTAGTTGTGTGAAGTCACTTAACTTCTCTCAATTTCAGCATCTGTAAAATAGGGACAACAGTAGCACCTACTTCACAAGGTTGTTGTGAGGTTCCAATAAGAACAAAGAATCATACAGAGAGAACTGGAAGGGACCTCAAAGGCCATCTAATCCTTCTCTTTCATTTTACAGAGAAGGAAACTAAAGGCCAGGGAAGTTAAGTGACTTACTCAAGGTTTTGCAAGCAAAATTTACTCACCTCCATTCTGCTGTACCATGCTATTTCTCTTATAAACAAATGGAAACTGCTTAGCAAATCTTGCTATACACATTTGTTGGTTATTGTTAATTTTTTATCATAGTAGGATATTGCCTGGGCAGTTAGGTGGCACAGTGGATGGAGTGCTGGGCCTGGAGTCAGAATAATTCATCTTCTTGAGTTCAAATCCGGCCTTAGACACTTACTAGCTGTGTGATCCCAGGCAAGTCACTTAACCCTGTTTGCCTCAGTTTTCTCATCTGTCAAATGAGCTGGAGAAGGAAATGGCCAACCACTGAAGTATCTTTGCCAAGAAAATGGGGTCATGAAGACTCAGACCTGACTGAACAACAGCAAAGGATATTACCCCTCCCCTCCAAAAAAAAGATTTAGAATCAATTCATCAGCATCAACCCTACTTTTGAGAAAGGCTTTGGAAAGGTGATACAAGGCCCTAAATGTCCCCAATCTCTCTCCTTCACCCTACCTCCCACTGGAATGAAATTCTCAAAATTAATAGCAACCCTTAAGATAATATTATCAGAGGACCCATTAAAATGCATTGGGAGGGGTGGTGTAAATGTCAATGTGTTATAATAACCCATTACTATATTATTGAAAATCAGAATCTGATTAGGCAAAAGTGGGGGGGGTAGTTTGGGGCTTTTTTTTGGGGGGGGGTGATGGTATGGGAAGGCAGAGAAGAATACCAGAGGTCTGAACCAGGAAACTGAGGAGACATAATGAAAGACCTTAATTAGTCAGGAGGTCACAAGAAAATATCAAAGTCGAAGTAAAGCCTCCCAACACAAACTTATTTCACAATTTTATCACAGGCGAGGTGAATTCTGTTTTTTATTTGAGTTTCCCCATATTGTAACAGATGCTTCATAATATCTTCAGTCTCAACAGTTCAAAAAGGAAAAGACCAAGAATCAAAGGGTCTTTCTCTATATTCTCTTTAGCAAAGGGTTCTCCTGCCCCATTCTACATGCTAGCATCCTATTAATAGTTGAGCTGTCAGGACAAATCCAGCACAATATCCAATAACCTCCACCTGGGCTTGACAATCAGCCCTCAACAGGATAATTCAAATAATGGTCATTGGGGAGTCTTGCCATGTCTCAACTAAGCTGTTGAGTAATGACTCAGGGAAGCATTTGGTGAGGAGTAGAAATGAGGAGTCTCCCAATGGGTGCTAAAAAAAAAAGGGGAAAAAATAGAGAAAACTTGTATAGTGAAAAGAATGATGGATTTGCAGTCAGATGACCTGCATTGAGTCCCAACTCTTAACTACTAGCTGTGTGACTTTGGGAAAGTCACTCTCCCCTTCTACGCCTCTGGTTCCTCATCTATAAAATAACTATATATATATATATATATATATATAAATAAACTAGACTTTATTTCTGTGAAAGAACAGAGTCACATAACATGATCTGTGCTCATGAACATAATAATGAAGCAGATAGGGACTGCTCTTTCTACAAACTGCCCTCAGATTACATGTTTTGTGATTTTCCCCCTTAAAGGTTATCGTGATGGTCCTCTTAACCTAATTTCATGAGGAGATGCGTGTTGGAAAAGAGGGGCCACCCAGTGTGATTTGCCCTGGGTCTTGCACTTCCTAGGGATAGCATGAGCACAGTGACTGCAAACCAGATGTTTCATCCAGAGCTGATTAAGCTCCAAAGAGTAGCTTTGGTGGCCGGGGACAGGGGACCCACAGCTGGCTCATCTTTTTACTCAGTGGTATTTAGAATATGCCCCCATGGATGCCCAGAGCTCAAAGTCTCAACATTTCCTTTCACCCAGATCTTCACGTTTTCAATATGCTTTTGACTAAAATGTGAAAAGTGATAGAATCATCAATTTAGAACTAGAAGGGACTTCAGAAGCCACCTAATCCACAAACCACTTATTTTACAGATAAAGACACTGAGGCCCAGTGAAATTAAGTGATTTCTTGCTCAAACTCAAACTGATAGCAATCATCAGAGGTGATATTTGACCCCAACTACTCTTACTTACAAGATTTTGCAAATTCTTCCCTCTGTACCACTCTGGTTTTTTGGGACAACATTAGGAAAGAAGAAAAAAAATACACACACATACATATGTATACACACACACACACACACACACACACACAGGGGACTTTATGTGGCACAATAAATACAGTGCCAGGCCTGGAGTCAGGAAGACTCATCTTTGAGGGTTCAAATCCAGTCTCAGACATTAACTAGCTGTGTGACTCTGGGCAAGTCACTTAAACCTGCTTGCCTCAGTTTCTCATCTGTAAAATGAACTGGAGAAGAAAATGGCAAACCACTCCAGTATCTTTGCCAAGAAAATCCTCAATGGGGTCATGAAGAGTTGGAAATAACTGAACAACAACACATCTTGCGAAAAATTAAAGATGTGATTCCTTCCTTCATGGATCTCCCTATTTTTCTACTGTGTTCTTTCTCCACAATACTGGGAGATCCATAAAGGCAGATATTATGTCTTCAACTTCTCTGTACAGTATCCCTCACAGATTCTAGAATATTGCAGTGGATATACAACTTTTACAGAATCACAGTCATCTAGCCCAACCCATACCTGAAAAAAGAATTCCCAATACAAGATACCCAATAATTGGTCCTCCAGCTTCTACTGGGAAGACTTCCAGTGATGATGTACCTACTACATCCTGAGGCAGCTCAATTTTTGTATAACTCTAATTGTTAGGGGTTTCAAGCCTAATTTTTTTTTTGTCCTTCAGCAATTCACCTTTTGTACCTGGCTAAAACTAATTCTATTATTTTTGAAGCTTCACTCTTATCTAGTATGTTAGCCATCCATCCAAGTGTTATATCATCTAAATTTGATAAACATGCTATCTATGTATTTATCCAAGCCATTGGTAAAAATATTAAATAATACAGTCAGTTGGTCAATAAACATAAGTGCCTACTATGTGCCAGATACTGTGCTAAGCTCTGGGGATACAAAAGAGGCAAAAGAGGGGATGTAGAAAGAGGCAAAAAACAGTCTCTGTTCTCAAGGAGCTCCCAGTCACAGGCCCTGTGCAGAGTTGCACAAAGTTGTTAGCCTCCCTCCTTCTTCCAGAGTAATCTAAGTCCAATGGCCTGAGATGCAATGGTTAGATGACCATGGTGTCTTCAATGTCTGACCAAGCTTTATGAACTCCACAGCAACTACTTCAGCCACCTTCATGGCCATTGGAACAAATTGTTCTCATACACCCATTCTGCCAAGGAAAGTCTTCACATGCTTGGGGTAGACACGCCCCTAACTCACTAACAGGTTTGAGGCTGTTGGTTACCCTCAACCTGGTTTAATCCATATGCCAAGATGGTTTTACTGGGGTGTGGCTGCTCCATATGCACATTCTACAGCTTATTGGAGCCACAGGTGAGAGTTGGGTGACAGGTGGACATCAAAGGTGGATGAGGAGCCCTGAAAAGGACTCATACCAGAAGTGCTAGTCCTCCTGAACTCCCCATCATTACTTACTTATCTAAATGTTTACCATCTCTTTAATAATCCATCCTAGATTTTATCAGAATTGTTGGAGGCTGTAGACTAGTCTCTTCCCTTTAATTGAAAACTGAGACCTTTGCCCTTCTCCAGTCCTTACGGTTCCTCTATTATTTGCCAGAATCTTCAAATACCATCAAGAATAACTCAACAATCAAATCCACTAGTTCTTTCAGTATCCAAGGAAGCAGTTCATCTGGGGCAGGTGACTCATCAACTCATTCCATCAGCATACGTGGTTAGTCTCCCTTCATGATGTAACCATGAGTTCTCTTCATTTTATTATTTGTATATGTGTCTTAGGCTGCTAGATGGGCAATAGATGGAGTGCTGGGCCTAGAGTCAGAAAGACTCATCTTAGTGAGTTCAAATCTGGCCTCGGACACTAGTTGTGTGACTCTGGGCAAGTCACTTATCAGTGTTTGCTTCAGTTTCCTCACCTGTAAAATGAGCTGGAGAAGGAAATGGCAGACCACTCCAGTATCTTTGCCAAGAAAACCCCAAATGGGGTGATGAAGAGTCAGACATGACTGAAACAACTGAACAACAATAACAACAACAACAAAGATATATCTTTCCTACTAGACTGCAAGCTGATGATTATCTTATGACTGTATCTCATTCAAGCCTAAGCAAACTGCCTCATTTAACAATAACAGCTCAAATTTATATATGGCTTTTAAGTTTGTAAAATACTTTACAAATATTATCTCATTTGATTCCCACAAAACCCTGGGAGATAGGTGCTATTATTGTGCTCATTTTACAGATGAGAAAACTGAGGTAAACAGACTTACCCAGGGTCACAAAGTAAGTATCTGAGGCCAGATTTGAACTTGGATCTTCCAGCCTTTCCTTTATACCTTTATTTAAGTTGTATTCCCCAGCCCCTGAAAGACTTTCCTCTCCCTCTTTAATTCCTTCCCATGTTTTAAAACCCAGCTCAAATGCCACTCTTTTGATGAAGCCTTCCTCAATTCCCTACTTGGTAATAATGTTCTCTTTTTTGGACCTCTAGTAACATTTTGTTTTACACTTTTCATGGGGTACCTCAGGCTGGGAACTGCCCTGTAACTTATCAAGCAACAAGCTTGATTAAATCTCCACTATGTGTCAGGCACTGTGCTAGGCCCCAGGAATACAAAGACAAAAATGAATTACCCTAACTTCAAGGAACAGTTATTCTATTGGGGAAGAGTTGTCAAAGAAACTGAGAGATTAAGTGATTTGTCCAAGGTCACAGAGATAGTCTATGTCAAGGACATAGACATGGGTCTTCTTGCCACCTCTACCCACCCCATAATGCTGCTTCAACCATCACATAATATTATGTATTATAGTGAGATGTGCTGCTGTCTTACCATTCCTCACTACCACCCCCAACCAGACTCTAATCTTCCCACCAGGCAGTGACTATTGTCTTATCTAATTTTTTTTATCTCTTCCTAAATCTCTTATCTAAATCTCTTTTATCTGTTCCTAAAAAAAAAAATAGTACCTAAAAAACTTCTTTACACATAGTAGTAACTTAAATATTTGTTGATATACTGAATGAGTGAATGCTCTCTTTTTAGAACTTTGATTTATTTTTTCAATTAACAAGCTATTTTCTCTCCCTCTTACCTCTTCCCCTTTCCACTGGAAAATAAAAATAAAAACAAAACTCTTATAATAAATATTCATAGTTAAGCAAAATAAATTCCCACATTGGCTATGTCCACAAATGCATATCTCATTCTGCATCTCCAGTCTATCACCTACCTGTCTATCAGGAGGTGAGTAGCAAGCTTCATCATCAATACTGGTTGATCATCATTCAGAATCATTGATCAGAGTTTTTAAATATTTAAACATGATTTGTCACTTCAGTGTTATTGTCACTACCTTAATTGTTTTCCTGGTTCTGTTCACTTCACATTGTATCAGTTTATACCAGTCTTCCAAATTTCTCTGAAACCATACATTTCATCATTTGTAATATCACAATAGTATTCTATAGGGATATTAATATCACTGAGTCAAAGGTTAGGTATAGGTTACAGTCTTCTGGGGCATTGTTCCAAATGGTTTTCCAGAATGCCTAACCAATTCACAATGCCATCAAGAATGTATTAATTAATGGGCCAGTTTTTCCATAGCCCTTTCAACATTTGTTATTTCCCCTTTCTTTACTGATTAGTAAATGTTCTTGTTCTTGTTCTTGTTCAGTCACACAGATTTGGTCAGAGACTATACCTATGGCCAAGAGAAGAAATTCCTCTTTGGTAAATCCCTAAAAATGGACACTGAAATCAAGTTTCTCTTACCTAAGTCTTAATATAGTTTTACTCATAATCTATATGCAAAATAATTTAGGAAAAATACTCATAAAATTCAGCCAAAAAGCTGATTATCATCCCAGCTAACCATCAACATGTTTATGACCTCCCCACCCCCTATTTTTTTTTAAACAGTTTGCTTGTGTAGACACAACCTCATTTAGGCTGCCTTACATTCTTTCGGCTAATACAGAGAAAAGACAGTTTTGAATCACAACAGCCAACTTTCTAGTAGAACAAGATCTTGCAGAATGAACCTAGTTTGCCTTGTGTCTAACTTCCAACACATGTAACCTTTGCCTTTTATCTGGGGTAATCATATTGAAGGAGGTTATCTCAATATAAAAATACACTGGAAGGTAGCATGGTGGAATGCGAAGAGAAGTCATCTTAGAGTCAGAAGACCTGGGTTCAATCCCCAGCTCTGATACAATGGAATTTAGACATACTAGTTCTGAGATACCTCACCTCTTTGAGCCTCAATTTCCCTGTCTGTAAAATAGGGATAATATCTGTACCACATTACCTTTCAGGGTACTTGTGGATAAAATACTTGAATATGAGTTATTGTTAGATACCATAATTCAATAAATATACTTATGACCTATACCCTGGGAGTTATAGAATACTTCCCATTTGGGTTTCCTGATAAAGCCTTAAAAAGTAGGCAGCTGAAGGTGGGGACTCTAGTGGCTATAACAAGAGACTGGGCTTCTGGGTCTTTCAGTGGGCCCTATAAGGATGATGATGATGATGGTGATGATGATGATGTCAATAACTGGCACTTACATAGTGCTTTGATGCTTGAAAACTATTTTATATATTTGTTCTTTAAAATAACTCTGTGAAGAAAGTACTATTATATCCATTTTACAGGTGAAGAAACTGAGGCTAAGAGAGGTAAAATGACTTGTGGAGAGTCACATGGGAAATGTCTAAGGCCAAATTTGAACTCACGTCTTCCCAACTCCAACTACAGCACTTTATCCACTGCATCACGCACTTTGATCATTTATTGTTGTTCATTCAGTTCAGTCAATCCAATTTTTCATGATCTCAGTTGGGATTTTCTCGGCAAAGATACTGGAGTGGTTGGCCATTTCCTTCTCCAGTTCATTTTACAGATGAGGAAACTGAGGCTAACAAGATTAAGTGACTTGCCCAGAATCAACAGCTGGTATCTGAGGCTGGATTTCAACTCAGATCTTCCTGATTACAGGCTTAGCTTTCTATACACTACACTGATTTTTAACATGGAAGGGACCTCAGAGAATTCTCTAGTCCAAAACTCATTTTACAGATGAAGAAACTGAAGCTCAGAAAAGGTAAGTGATTTGTTCAAAGTCACACAGTAAGTGAGAAAGTTAGAACATGCATCTGAGTCCTCTGACTCCAAATACACAGTCTCTCCATCTTGCTACACTTTAGACAATGCTGTTGGCAAACAACCACTTGTTGGCAACTGTCTCAGCCCCAAACACTGATACTTTGCTTCAATATTAACCATGCAAATACTCCAGCCAGGAACTTGTTTTTGCCCGCAAATGTTTCAAGGACTGAAAAATTGCCGTCATTTCCATGAAACAAAACATTTTTTTCTGGTGCAGCTAGGTCAACCCAATGAAGTTTGGCACAAATGGGCTTGTCATTACCCCCTGCAAACTTTCTTATTGGGCCAGGAAGTCTGGAGGCACTTCAGAGGTTTCCTGGTGGAAAAGTTAAGGAAACCAGCCGTGCAGATAGGCTAGCCTTAGAATTGACCAAAATGTTTGCTTGGCAAAACCTCATAAGCATTGCCTATTACACAATTTAAATGACTGGGGGTGGGATGGAGGCATTGGGGTTTTCTAATATGTATAAAGATATGTGTATTTCTGCTCTATTTTGCTTGCCAAGGAAGAGGTCGGGCTTGGTCCTGGCTACCTTCGAATTGAATAGCCCCTTTCCACACCTGGAAACTCAGAGCTTCCTTCTCTCTCTAACATAGGAACTTGCTATACCAGGTTACCCCTGACATACTATGACATTTGCAGAGGTCAGTTAGGAGGAACAAAGGTTGTATGACCACCCAGGTTACAGAACACACTGGAAATAACAGCATCTGTTGATAAAGTGAGAAAGACTGATCTTTATGAGTTCAAATTTGGCCTCACACACTTACTAGCTCTATGAACCTGAGCAAGTCACTTAACTCAATTTGCCTCAATTTTCTCATCTGTAAAATGAGCTGGAGAAGAAAATGGCAAACTACTCCAGTATCTTTGCCAAGAAAATCCCAAATGGGATCATGAAGAGTTTTACATAACTGAAATGACCAAACGACAACACAGATTTAGAGACAGAGGATCTTAGAAGTCGTCTAACCCAACACTTTGATTTGACAAATAAGGAAACTGAGTCTCAGAAAATTTAAGTGAACTGCCCGAGGTCACACAGATGATAAGCGGCAAGCTATAATTTAAACCAAGGTCTTCTAGGTCCAGATCCAAATATTTCTCCACTGTTCACTGCTACCTCATTTTCAGGTGAAAACCCTGTAAAAACAATTTTGGTTAAGTGCAGAGATTCTGATGTGCTAATAGGTCTGCCATCAAGGCAGGCTCATATTTATTCCTGTCTCCATTTCTTAGTCACCAAAATGTCTCAGTCCCAAGCAACACTAAGTTCCCAAGAGACGGCTCACATTTTGATTACAATCTGTGTTCTCTTCAACCGGAAAATAAAGCAGAGACCATCAGCCTTGAAATGCCACTTTTTCCTCTGACTCCCATGTGAAGGGGAGGGGTGGAGAGAAAGAAGAGGGAGTGTGTGGTTCATATTAAAGCCTTCACCTCAATTTCCCAGTGTCCCATTTGAGAAATAACCCAGCACCCAACTGGAAGGAATTTCCAAGACACAAAACAGCCAGAGCCACAGCAAGAAAACAGAGATGATTTTTGGTTCTTCTCCCCTTCAATTTATTAAGTGGATATAAGGCAATTAAGAGCCCAGTGGTAAAGTAGTTAAAATGCAGGTAGGTGCCTTTATTGTTTCCTCCAAAAGGAAACAGTCAACCAGCAACCTATATCATATAAACATTTATTACTCAATGTAGATTATGAGACCCACAGCCATTTAAAAGTCTTTTTCTCAATGAATGTTCAATTTCAAGTAAGAAAAAAAAAAGAATTTTTGTGGGAAGGAGTGAGGAACAGAGTGACCTCATAAGGTTCAGGCAAAAAAAATGGTTAAAAAATCCTTACTGATTGCCTGAAGGTGTAGTTATCATTGAACAGTGTTGGTACCTATTATTTGCTTTATCTCTCTGCTAGAGGAAGCTCTGTGCAGGATGCCTTATCTAGCTGTAACCTCTCTGAGACTGAATTCAACACTTTGCACACAGCAGTTGCTTAATAAATGGACTTTCCCTCCAATAAAAGTAGCGCTTTAAGGTTTACAAAACATTATTTCCACATAACACTACCTACCTCATTGTATAATTCCCATTTTACAGATAAGGAAGATGAGGTTCAGAGAGATTAACTTCTGCTTGAGAGAGGATCCTCATGGACACTTAGCTAGTAAGTGTCACAAGCCAGAATTTGATCCTAGTCTCCTGACTTCAAATATAGTATTTTATACTAAACAATGCTACTTTTCCTAAGTGTGTGTGTGTGTGTGTGTGTGTGTGTGTGTGTGTGTGTGTGTGTGTGTGTGTTCCTTTCAAACTGTAGCTGCTGGCATTCAAAAATTTCCAAATTGTTGCTTTGGCAAGATTTCTGTTAAGTGGGAACACAAAGGCTACCTATAATCGTATTAGAAAAATGAGGGTCTTTCGGTCTTTCCATGTTGATTTCTTGGACCCAGTGGCCACCTTAACTACCGAGATAAAGTCTGGAGTAGGGGTGTGGAGGAGTTCTATAGCTTTCAGATCATTCCAGTATTTACTCAGTCTAACTAATCCATAGTCTTTAAGGAGCCAGAACAAACAATTAGCATATTTGTCTTTTTAAATTGCAATGCTAGTAATTTTGAGGATTCCAAAATAAGGACCTTGTGCAAACTCACTATTTCTCTCCCTTCTTCCAAAGGGAAATTCCCATCTTCTAACCTTCCTGTGTGACCATGGGCAAGTCTTCTGACCACTCAGCTTCAGTTTCCTGATCTGTATAGTAGAATATGATACCAATAGCAACTACCTCACGGTGTAGTTATGGAACTCAAATGAGATAATGTGTGAAAAGTTTTTTGTTAACCTTAATACACAATGCAAAAGTTAATCATTATTTTTAAAAAATCATTTTTACAGGTTGTTTTATTAGGGCATCTCTTTCAGTCTTTTTAAATATGTAGATCACACTCGAAGAGGTTTGCTCAAACAATCTCCTAGTCATCTCTTCACTGACTTTGAGCTTGATGCGCTAGACACAAATTAAGGTGGAAGGACCTGAAAACCAACGTTGAATAAGATGACAAAATGGGGAGATTGTGAGGAAAAATTGTATAGAAATAAGGGACTTTTGTACAACTACATATTAGCTCAGTTGATTAGCACATGAGGACCTAGGTCACAGTTCAATCCCTACAGGAACTGAACACAATATTATCAGATCAAATAATAAATTACCAACAAAGCAGCAAATTAGAAAGCCTTGATCTGTCCAATGACCAGAAAGTCCCCTAATACCAGGCAACGTTCTTCCAAATATGTGCCCTCTGTCATAAAGGGTGCTGACTGAGAAAATGTAGATGGATTAATACAAATCCATGCCTACTACCAGCAAAACCCAGAGCTCATGTTCAAATGATGCTAAATTAATAATATCTCCATATCCCACATGAAGGACATATGTGATGGGGGATGTCAATATCCAGAAAAGAAAAAAAGACAACCTTCTTGGGTTTGTGCTGGCAAATGCCCAAATGTATCATGAACTTAAAAAAAAAAAAAAGAAACAGTTAACATAGCCCAAAACTTCTGGTGCCAAAAGTGCTTGAGAAGGATGAAGTGTGCTAGGTAGCATGTATCTGGCATAAGAAACAACTGAAATCCAAAAACTTCAGTCGGTACAAACAACACAAAACTAAAAAGGCCACCTAGGGTCCTATTAGAAAAGTATGGGTTTTTCCCTTATTCTATACCTTCAAAACCAAGGCCAATTCTAACATGTCTGTTTCTTTCACTGGGTACAAATTAAAACTGGATGGAATAACTGCTGCTTTCTAAATATCAAGAATGAGATGATCACTTTAATTGGTGAAAATAGGATTCTGCTTACCCACAGAAAAAAAATCCTAAATAAAGACATATGAGTTGTACAAAACAGAATGGAGGTGAGTAAATTTTGCTTATGAAACCTTTTGCTGTAGCATTCCCCCTTATTAGAGTGACCAATGTTTTCCTGAACCAAGAGGATCCCATTGCAATGTGTGTCATGTTCCCAAACGTCTGTAATTGTAATTCAGACCCATGGACCAACAAGGGCTTTATTTTTCCCCCCTCAGCCATAAGTCAAGTACCTATGAGTCAAGTACAGAATGACTGACTGTATCAAAAGACCTTTCTCTCCTAAGTGTAAGGAGTATAATGACAAAAGGCCTTTGGCTCTCTAAATCTGAGAATCACCGTGCTAAGCCCCACCTTACAAGATTCTGAACTCCTTTTATCAAGCCAATATTGAATTTAAAGTGCCATCACAATCCAAATCAAATTGTGAAAATGAGAATATGTAGGCCCCAGGTTCTGGAAACAGTGAAAGTTCTCATTCCCAGCCAAATTTAATTAAACCAGACAACAAAAGGTTCTAACTTGAAAGCCACTCCAGGAAGATAAAGATGTTAAAGACTACCACGTGAGCCCAGAGATGGATGGAAACTTAATACTCAGTGGGTTGAATTTTTCAAACAGTTTAGAAATAGCTGAAGGTAATTTATGGGAAGACTTGAGTGACAAAGCCATGATTTGAAGTGCCTTTCCTTGGCTAGGCGCTTTTTACCTTCCCTCTCCACTCTCAGAAGACTTCTAAATTCAGTGAACCAAAACAACACTTTGTTTGTTGTTATAGCATCACACCGGTACAGAGGGTAGATCCCACACCTGTTGCAATAAAGTGGCAAAGTTGTGAGAGGCAAACTAGAAGCATTCATTAACAGAACTTCATTTGAAGATAGGACAATTTGTACTTTGATTGTCTTCCAGAAAGGAAAACTTTTCTCCCCCCTCCACCCCCCACTACGGTTAAATTAAAATATAATAAGACTGACGGCTTTTAAAAGGTCAGGATGACAATATATCTCGGACAGGGCACTTAATTCACTTCTCATCAGTTATCCTTCAGGCATTATTTTAGCTCTCAAAGACAAACAGAAATCCTAACTTGACTTTATCACAGTATTATCAGCTCAAGTAATAAAAAACTGTTAACTTTTGAATTACCAACAAAGCAGAAAATTAGAAATAACTGCAGCTACCAAATGACACTCAGAGCCTACAGAACACATCATGTGTGACAGGAAGAAAAAAACAGATGTGCGGCACAGGACATCTAAGGAAACTGATAAAAATTCACAGCTTAACAATGGAAAACTAAAAAAAACAACGACAAGCAATTTGCATTTCTCTAGTGTTTCTAGTCCAGGTTTACAAAGCACTCTCTTCGTAGCCATCCTAGGAAGTAGGCATTGCAATTATTATGATCCCTATTTTACAAATCAAGAAATTGAGGCCCTGGGAAGTAAAGTGACTTGGCCCATGGTCATACCAGCTATAATGGGGCTTGAAACCTAGGTCCTCCAGAATGAGAACTCCCGTGTTCTTTCCACTCTCCCACTCGGCTAAAGATGAATATTTTTCTCTATGGTGAAACAGCACCAGCAGCATCCCTCTTCCACACAGAGCATTAGGTCCAAAAGTGTCATGAGAAGTCTAGGACATTCCTAAGCATCATTGAACACTGGGAGCTGTGCACTGTAAAGCCATTTATATAAAACTGTGGTTGGCAGCCCTCACTCTTCCACGGGAACAAATTAACATTGGCATTCCAAACACAGGAAAGTAAGGAAATTGGAAACACAGTTTATATTTGGCCAGCTCTTTGAAATACTGTACCGTGCTACCGATGTCAATTAATGAAAAGCAGAATTTTGCTGAGAGGGTCTGGTTTGGAAACACATTAACACACGTTAAACATGTTTGCACAGGAACCAGATTATAAGCATCTTGGTTCCAAAACAATAAAGCAATTACGCTAAAACTTGTACTCTCTGAGTTGCCATTAATTCAATCCACTCAATCTGGATCAGGGAAGGCTTTCCACTGCATTCAACATGTAGCTTGACACAAATGCTGAAAGAACAGAATCTACTAGGCTAGTCTGAATTTTACATAAGTATGTGTCAAACTTCATGTACTTGGAATATTCCTCAAAATCATAAACACTCCTATTTTTTTTTCTATTGGGAGAAAGGGAACCCAATGTTTATTTGCATTGCTAGTCCGCTCTTGATGCTGGCAATTTTTCATCAGTGAAGGTTAACGATACCAAATATCTGTTTTGTATTAAGAAATATCAAGTCACATTTTTGTCAAATATTATTTGTCAAATACTATTTGCTCCAAGAACCAGAATTCAACTGCAGCTGAACACCATCGATTCAACTGCTAATAATCAGCAGCCAGTACAGTGATGGCAGTGGTTTTGCATTGGGGGATCATTTGCAGCAAAAGAAAACCTCTTCCTCTATAAACAGTCCCAAGATTAGGAAAGAAAACTATTTGAAGCCTAGTAATAAAATACTGTGCCCTTGATTTACTCAGTGCAAGGATCCAGTCTACTGTTGGAGCTGAAACCCATGTTCCAACTCAAAACAGCTGCACACTAATTTTTTAGTGATTCTTAAAAGAAATGATTTTTTTTAAATGAAAGGCAGAACAATGAATTGTGAATCTCAATTAATATTTTGATACTGGATCAGTGCACAGAGGTTAAGGGTCACTCTACTACTCCTAAAATAGGTGATTTGACCTGTGAAGGCAGCACAGCCTCAAGAATCAAATATACCTTCTTCCTCTGGGTGCTGGGCATCATCTAATCTTCCTTCTAGATTACCATCATTAATATATGTCTTCTCATTGTGCCTTTGCTCAAATGACTTCATATGTCAACTCAGCATTGCTCTGGTATTTATCAAGTTAGAGCAATTTGGATGTGTAAAGCTAAATGTGTTATCATTTTCACCACAAATTAACAGTTTCTATGTAAATATTGGCATTTCCTCACTCACTGGGAGAAGAGGAAGGCATAATGGTACTAACAACATATTTGATTTAAACTAATTAAAAACAGAGTCTTGCAATTTAATATATTGATTTTACCAGTGGGACTTAAATCTTTTATAATAAGTGTACACAGCTGCACCACTCACCCACCACCACTTTTAAGCCTAATCCCTGCATTCCTTCTGACAATAACATGACAGGGTCCACGCATCTTTGTGTCAGCCTTAACCCCAGTGACACTGCCAGAATGTATTAAGGTAAAACACAGCAGTGTCCTGCCAAAAAGAAGCCTGTCAAAAGTTCTGACTAGGCCTTACTAGTTATCTTTAAGAAATTAATGAGTCCAGTTTCTTGTGGTAACGGCTCCCTCTTTCTAGAGAGAGAGAATAACCCTAGTTGACTGTTTAGCCAGGCTGAGATAAGAAAGGTCCAAGACACATCACACAGGGGAACAAACATAGCCTTAAAGAATGATATTCACACAAAGCGGGAAATCAGCTGAGACAGAATTCAACCCTCAAGTGTCTCTCTGGCAATCTGGTTTCTTGGTTATGGGATTGTTTTCTTGCAGACAAGAGGAATTCTGATAGGGCTATAAACTGTATGCAAATGTTATATGAACTACATCTATCAAGATTAATTTGGGTGCCTATGTGCAAAGAATACACTTTATCTTTAAAAACTGTTTTTCTTCATATTTTTTGACTCTTCCCTTGTTTGTATTTGTTGTTGTTCCTTGTCCCATTTTTACTAAAAAAAAAAAAATCTGACCAGTGGGCCTAAAGTATGGACTGAATGAATCATGGGATCCTAAACTGGCACTGAGGGCCAAGATTTAATCTGCTTTGTTTCAAGTGGGAAGTACAGGGAAGATCAAATAAGTTCAAATCCAGGTCAAATATTCTCCAAAAAAAAAAATCTTTGATTTATAGAAGAGGAAAATGAGGTTTAAAAGAAGTGATTATGAAAGGGTTACTAAAAACACAGCTGTATGTGCACTCTTATATCTAAGGCTCTCCACAGAAAAACTGTGTGACATCTATATTAACCTTTGGCTACACACCAGTGAAGGCCTGTAGTGTGCTGGAATGCAGAGCAGCCCCTTCCAAATTTTAACACAAGCCAGGTTACAGCTGCAGATGCCTGTAGACCATGCTCACTTTATAAAGTATTCCCTGAAGGAAATTTTTAAACTGTTACAGAATCTTTTTCTAATACCCTACAGTGGTAGGGCCTGTTATTAAAGGGCAAAAGGATAGTTCCTTATGCCAAACACTTGTCAACAAAAAGGATAGCCAGATGGTATAAAATAAAATAATAATAATAAAAAAAAACTTAGAGGCTCTTCAGGTTTCTTGATTTATATTAACAAAAGCCACTCTTATGTGTAGATTCCAAGGAGGACTAATTTTCAACTTTCTCCTTTCACTTCAAAGATGAAACTATTTACTTCCTTTATAATCTGCACCCGGGAATAAACACTAATCGCACATCCCTGACGCCTGGGGTTCTTCAGAAGAATTATGAAGTGGCCTGACTTTCCATATGAGAAGTGGGATGGATTTCCAATTGGATTCAGTTAAGAAACCATGCATTGCCCTGGGACTGTTTTCTAGTGAGTAGCCTGTTTTGAATTCCAAAATTAATCTACACAGAGAAGTCAGGGGCTTGTTAATCCAAACCAGTTTACAAATCTTGCTATTGAACTCAAATATCCAGGCCCATTAAAATCTGAATGTGAATTAACTGTCTAACATTACATTCTGCTTTATTGTAGAGGCTGCTCTTTGTTGGAAGGTTACTTCTGAAACTTTCATTCCCATCACTGCTGGCTTTCTGGTAAATTTGCCCCTTCCATTATATACCATATTCTGTCCCTCACAAGTACACAAGTTTCTTAATTCCAAGAGTAGCAGCTTATAGAAAAGGTTAAGATGCCACCAGCACGAAACAGGACAAGGATACACTCACTGCCCCCCCCCATACACACACACTACAGAGAGATGAGCATTTTCTTTAGGCTTATGATATTTGCATCTTTTCTGATTCTGAGAAGAAACAAAATCTTGCCTTTGAAATATAGTAATCTGTGGGAATTGTCCCTCTTAGCAAAGTGGGATAAGGTTTAATACATCTAACCATTCATTCATCTTTAAAGAAAAAACAAAAAACAAAAAAACTCCACCCCCACAATATCTCTTCTAATTTGCCCTTGAAGTACCAGAAAACTACACACACTGGAGCCAGGAGCGTTTGAATGTGTATTCTAGCTTGTAGCTGGTCTAATTCATTAGGACATCCACAAACAAGTCAGTCTTTGTCCTTTAAAGATGAAAGCAGCATGAGTATAACGGGTTGAAAGGTGTGCACACAGTGATGAGGAAAGCCACTGGGATCTCTGTCCTTTTTAAGCTTGTCCCGGCATGCACCCATGACAAGGGAACAAAACAGCACAGATAAACCTCTCAAAAGTGCCTTGTTAGCAATCATTCCACCTGTCTATGAGAGACGATTGGAGTTGGCCTGCCCAGTAACTAATGACTGACCACGCTGACAGTAATTCAATATAATGGAGCCTTCTCCAGGGAGGACACTTTCATGCTTTCAGAGTTGACTACAAAAGCCAGTCAGGGTTGAACAAATGTCTCCTTAATGGACCAAGTGAGGATTTTAATATAGAGCTTCGACTTCCCTGATTTACTTGGCTCACTCTTTGAAGAGACTTCCACACTGTACTCCTGTCTCCTTTTTCTACTCCCCCTCCCCACCCCATCCCACCAAAGGCACTAGTTACAGAGTATTATACATATGATGAAGGAGTATAGCCAGGCATTCATATTCCCAGAGAAAGTTTAGAGAAAAAAAATGTATGCTGGTAGTCTAATTTAAGAAGGTCAGTTGATTTGGAGGGGAGTTGGGGGAGGGGGGGAAGATGGGAGGAGGGGAAGAATGAGAATGAATTTTTCAAGACAAATTGTTCCCTGGGAACTAAGCTTTTAACAAAAGCTCACATAGAAAGTCCACACAGCTTACAAAATGTTTTCTCACAACCCTGTGAGTTAAATATTACTTTCCCATTTTATAGATGAGTAAACTGAGGCTAAGAGTGGTTAAATAACTCACCCAGGATAGCATAGTTAGTAAACGTCAGAGATGGGGATGTGAATCACAAGCTCTTTCCATTAAACCTGGCTGCCTCCCTAAAACCTCAGAACTCATCTGGAGTAGGATGCTCTGCCTCTACTTTTGGTTTAGTAAGGTTTGTATTGATTTAGTATTATTATTTCGATGTTTGAACATACACACAAATCTGTTAGTTTAAGTCGCCTGTTCCAGTTTTCTCTGTGCCATGGTAGTAGCTTACACATGTAAAATGAAAGTTACAGAAAACAGAAACTCTGATAATAATGTTATCTCAGAAACCAAATATTTGAACACCAGCTCTACACTTTGCATCTTAAATGTCTGGTTTGAGAGAACAGTCTGGCTGAATATGATGAAATGGGAGGGGGAGGGGAGAAAGAGCCACAGGTGGAGGAGCAGGAAAAAAAGAACCCAATGGGAAAGTACAGAGACAAGAGCCCTGAACTTGGGCATCAGGAGACTCTGGATTCACACTCCAGCTCTGATCCCACTGTGTGACCCTGGACAAGTAACTTTATATTTCCTACTTCATAGGATTCTGTGAACTGTGAGAGGAAGCGAGGAAAGCACGTTTGTAAACCTTACATTTAACTTTAATATTTCAAGTATTATGTTCATTTGAACTATAAGTATTATTATTTCTGCCAAAGATAAGAAGCTCAGAGCTATGAGTTTTGAGAGAAAGAGATTCTAAGTAGACTGCAGATCCCACCTTTCCAAGGTCCTCCCAGCAGGTGGCCTCCACCCCTGAGGCCAAAGAAAGAGGATGGACAACCATCTGCATAGCTTGCGCTCTCGGTCTTTCTGTCTCTCTCTGTCTCTGTCTCTCTCTCTTTCACACACACACACACACACACACACACACACACACACACACACACACACACACACACACACACGCCATGGCATCTCTCCAAGCCCCCAAACCTTCCTGCCATTGTGGACGCCTGGTGGAGTCTGAGCGTGGGGCCCATTCCCTAAACTACCCTCCAGATTCAGTTCCGAGATTTGGAGACACCCAATCTCTATGTTTGGTGGTTTGTGAGCCACACGTGATAAATGCTTAAAATGGATTCAGTAAGCCAGGGACCTATCATTATATATTTTAAATAGAATGCTTGCAATGGCAATGTTTTCACTCAAACTTGGCTGACTCAAGAAGGGGCATTGCTGTCAGAAAGCAAACAAAATCCATCTGTTGTAGAGAGCCCAGTTAAAGGGGTGCAAGGAAGCCAAACGAAAGGGCAGGTATAACTTTATAAGGTAGTAGAGAGAACTTCCCCGATAGAAGCTTGGCCAGGAAGGTATGTGAAATGGCCACAATTCGATCACGGAGGAGATGGGGGGGGGAGAGGGGGAGAGAGAAGAGGACAGAGAGGAGAGGGAGAGGGGGAGAGAGGAAAGGAGAGAGGGAGAGACAACGAGCGAGCCACTAGGAAAGCAGGTTAACAGAAGCTTAGCCCTTTAAATCTGGCTAAGGCAGCTTCCCCCAATCCACTGGGATCTGTCCATTTGCAGTTGCCTTAGCTGGGAGCATTCACATGACTCAAAGCCTGATGCTTTGAACTGTGCCGAATCTCACTTGCTCTTTGCCTCTCCCGGTTTTACATCTTCCCCAAGAGGTGCAGCAGCCAGGAAAGAGAGAAAGACTTCAGAAGACTTTCCCTGTACGTGTGTATACACACACACACACACACACACACACACACACACACACACACACACGCGCGCGCGCGCGCGCACACACACGCTGGGTTTCCCTACCTGGGAACGTTCCCAGTCCACGTTCGCCTTAGACCCGGCAAAGAAAAACATCCGCTTTCTGTTTTGGGGAGGAGGAATTCAGGTGGGAAGAAAGGTGTCTGGTAAGAGGGTGTGTGAGGAAGAGGGGGAGCTCAAGACAATTAAAGGGGTATGAGTCCTCCTTATAGCAAAGAGAAATTGAGCCATTTCAAAGCGGTCTCAGGAAAAAAAGTCTTCTTTCCTCCGATCTGATAGAATAAAATTATATGCCCTTTCTTATTGCCAATCCTTGCTATTTCCATCAAAAACCCAAATCCCCTTTTCAGTTCACCCTCTCGATTCCACAAAGAACTGGGGATCTCCTTTGCCCATTAAATAGCCTCCTCATCATTTTCCCATAGGGGCACCTTTGGAACGAACACCCATACCCTCTGTCCCACCTTGTGGGAAAAAGCATTGACCCCACTCACCCAGATTGACGAAGCTCATGACCATATCCGCATCAGTGAGAAAGTTACTGTCCTGCAAACTGGCAAGCGGAGGACCCTGGGTGCTGAAGATGGGCTTGTAAGGGTAAGAGAAACCCTGGCCCTCCTCTCCGCCGACCTCCTCTTCCACTGACATGGCATTGTAGAGATCCAGCATGAACATGGGGGCTGAGTTCTGTTTGCCATGGAGGTGGGGCCTGGGCCGGTGGGGCAAACCCAGGATGGAGAGGATTTCTCGTTGCATCTCCCGACGCTCTTGGCTGCGGAGCCTCCTGTGGATGAAGCTGGAGTGCACCTCATTATCCAGGGTGAAGTCGGCCAGGATGGAGTGCAGCAGTAGGAAGAGTGGAGTCCAGAGGACCAGGAAGCTGGGGGGTCCCGGCTTGAGCCACACCACATGCATCTCTCCTGCTTCACAGGACTCTCCAGGCAGGGAGAAAAAGAGCAACTGGGCTAGCCTGGGGATCCAAATAAATACTTGACCATTAAATACAGCTAAAGTTTGGAGGGAAGAGGGAAAGAGAGGCTGCTTTAGAGCCCTGGTCACTTGCTATACAACTTCCCCAGATAGCCACTGCAAAGCATTTCTCATGGCTAACTTTTTCAATATTGCTTTTGTTCCCCCTCAGATTGTAAAATCCTCATAAAGAAGACAGACGACAGACATGAATCTCCCCAGCGCACTGCTTTTTGCTCTCAACTCTTGGGGGGGGGATGTCCTCAGCTCTGCTCTCCTCTCTTCACTTCTCACACACACCAAGTCTCAAAGTGGTGTTTGAATGTTGCTTTGCAGACAGAGGCAGCGGGAGGTTGTATCTAGTGGGAGGAGCAGCCAGTAAAACTCAGAGCTCTCTCTCTCTCTCTCTCTCTCTCTCTCTCTCTCTCTCTCTCTCTCTCTCTCTCTCTCTCTCACTCTCACACACACACACACACACACACACACACACACACACTCACTCACTCACTCACTCGCACAGAGAAACAGACTCTAAAGTGCTTAGAGAAGAAAACCATGTTATGACCCAGAGCTCACCGGGTTTCTTTTCAAGATGTTTTGGAGGCTTCGGGCTCTAAGCAGGGTGGGCTCTTCACAAGCAGTTAAATTAACCTAAGTGGTTTAGAAGCTGGTTTCAAACTGTGCCTGGAGCCTTTCAGAACTCTGTAACAACAGTTGTAAAGAAAGGAAAGGGGGCAGAAATATGACCATGCCCCCATCACCCTCCCACCTGAGCCTACTGTCTTCCTCTAACCACCCTCCCCTTTCAAACTGCTGTCCACAGAAGGAGCTCCCATTCGCCTCCCACCACCACTAGCACCACTACTACCACCACCACCACACACACTTTCCACTCCCGCCCAAGGGAAGAAACATTCTGGGCCGGAAAGCTGCCAGCAACGACACCCTTCTGCCCCACCCACCCACCAGCTGCTGCCATTAGTGCCAGGGGAGGATCCCAGGGAAGCACTTCAAGAAGAGTAGCTGCCTTTTGTTTTTTGGGTTTTGGTTTTGTTTTTGATTTTGGGGGTTTTTTTTGCTTATAGTCTGCCCTGACCTACATAGATAGTTAGCCCAAGGTCAGGAGAGCCAGAGGATAAAGGACCTAACAAAGCAAATTAATTACCACTTCTCCTTCCTGCAAGGGCATGGGAGCTTCAAAGGTTCAACAGGTGGTCTGGGAGTTGAGGTGATTTCCCTTTGTGGTTCCCTGCCCCCCACTTCTGGAGCAGGGAGAACCCAGATGAGACTTCTTTCTAGTTAGTACTCTAGCCATGGGTAGATGCACATGTGGGAAGCAGAAGAGGGGGAAGAGCAGGTTGAAGCTGACATTTCTCTGGGCTTTCCTTTCCTGGGGAGGTAGCTCCACCCTGTAGGCCTCTCTTTGGGAAGGCCAAATATGACTACTATGACTGACCTCCAGCTGAAGCAGGGGCCTGGACAATAGGAACAATACAATACAAGATATACTGAATACCTACAGTGTATTCGATATACACTGGCCATTGGTAGCCATATGGAAGTTGAGAGAATATAGGGTCCCTGCAAAAGGAATCTAATTGGGGAGAATAAAGCATCAATACAGATAGCTAAATACATAATATTGCTTAAGTACATTAGACAGACCAAAAGCTATGTAAAGTATAAGGGAAGGAAGGTCATTGTCAATTGAGAGCAATTAATTGGCATTTAAATAAGGCTTTAAAGGTAGGGTAAAGAGTCACCTATGGCATAATTTTAAACTCTACTGCCTTTTATGTATTCACATAGTACTTTTTCTGAGTGGCCTAAAATGCTAAACATAGAGGAAAAGATCCCCGAAGCAATAGGACCCCCACACTTGTATAGACCTTGGTGCCTTTCAAAGTACTTTCACATGCATTAATTGTGTCACATGATTCTCACACCAATCCAGTGAGGTAGGAAGGGTCCCATCTAACAGAAGGAAAACTGAGAAGTTGAGTAACTTGCTCAGAGTGGCAGAACAAGAAATAAAACCCCAGCCTCCAAAAAGTGTACTTTCCACTATAAGCAAACTAGTTCTAATATGTTTGTGACCAATACACTTTGTCTCTTCCAACTGTTTCCCAGAAAAGCAGCTGGTCAACTAGCTCTTTTCTTAGGCATACCATCCTTTCTAATGCAAGCTTCAGAGTCAATGAACTCATGGTTATTATCTAAGACCTTTGTATAGATAAGGTCCCCTTCCTAAACACCACAACCCTCAATTTGACTTATCTCTCAGGTCCATCAGGACTCAGGTGGTAGTTGTCTTCTGTGCATCATTCTCCAAACATTTCATAGCAATTACAGTAGGCCCTCAATAAATGCTTTTTGGATGAATGATTATGGTTGCATTGCTTAAGGTAGCAAATCTAATAATAGCTCGTGTTTATGTAGCACTAGAGTTTTCCTCACAATAACTCTAAGGTATTATGGGTACTATTGTCCTCAGTTTACAAATGAGGAAATTGAGGCTCAGAGAAGTTAAGTGACTTGCCCAAGGTCACAAAACCAGTGACTGTCAGAGATGGACTGGAATCCAGGTCCCTTGACTCCCAATTCAATAGAAAGGAATAGGCTGACAAGACTGAGCTGAGTGCAGTGAATCATAGAATGTCAGAGTTTGAAGAGCTTAAAAGAGTCCCAGGAGTTCCTACAAGTGCAGAGCATCTGGGTGAAAAGAAAACAAACATGTGCTAAAATGTACTTCAAAAGATCTGTGATTTCATCTTTGTGGGTAATCCCTCCTCTGATACAGAGCACAAACTCTCCGTTCTTAAAATGAAGCTAGGCCCTAATCGGTGTGAATAACAAATGAATCCTATTGAAATAAATGTATTTAAATTTGAATTCATAGTTAATAATTAAGTAAAATATGGTAATGGATTCCAGCCCAATGGAAACATGCAATGTGAGTTCAAATAATGACACACTTCCCTAGATTCATTATTTACACTAATAGGGACCTCAATGCAGATTAAATTACTATGGTAGGGATCAAGGGGAGAAAATCATCATCTAATGACCATATTTCTGCTAATGAGCTTCTCTGTACTTAGATCCTTCAAACACAGTCTGCTACCAGAAGACTTTACAACTTGGAAGGATCATAGAGTTATAGAAATTAGAATTGGAAGGGGGCGTCATATAATCTAGCTCCCTTACTTTACAGATAAGGAAACTGAGGTCCTAAAAAGTGAACTGAGTATCAATTCAACAAACATGAATTGATTATCTACTTAAATGTGTACAGTTTAATATATATACATGTTACACAGACTCTGTTCTCAAGGAGCTTCCAATATAACTGGGTAGGGAGGGGGAAGGAGACAAGTATGCAAAAAAGGATAACAGGAGAAAATGAGATGAGTATAAAGAAGAGAACCCAGAAAAGTTCTATGAGACATTTGAGGAGGGAGAGGTCACTTTACTTGGGGAAAGGAGTAGTAAAAGAAGGCTGCACAGAGGAGGCAGCATCTGAGTTGGGTCTTGAAAGAGGGGACCAACCGCAGAGCTGGAAGTCACCTCTATGCAGGGAAGAGGCAGGTCTTAAACACTAGAAGGATCAGGCATGTCAATAGATGCAAAAAGAAAAAAAAAGTGCCTGGTCCTTCAGCGTATTCTTAAATTATTGTCGATGTAGTTTGGTAAACTCCTTTAAAGAAAAAGAATCGTTGATTTCTCTAACTCCTTCTTTTTATGCCATGCCAAAGAATAATTTATTAGTAACTGACTGCAGTAAACCATAACACATTTCTAGAGAAACATTTCCTTCACAAAAATTAAAAAACCAAACAAACCTTGGGATGCAAGGCTTCTGAGAGGAGGCAAATTTGAGGTACGTAGAGGTTAATTTACTGGCCCAAGGTCACAGAGCTTAAATGTTAGAAATAAACCCAAACTCAGGTCTTCTGACTCCCAAACCAGTGCTCTTTTCACTACATGAAACTTACTGCCTTTCTCATGAAAAGAAAAAAAAATCTTCAGGGCATGAGGCTGGGGAACATTTTCTTAGAGTCCATTTCAGTCTCTCCTCTGTACTCCACACTTCCACCAACCCCCATTCTAGGCAGCAACCCCAGTCACTTTCCTGGGGCCTATTCAGTTTCCCCTCAAGCTTTCTCTCTTGGTGGCTACTTATGGAACCTGGATGGTGAAAGCACCCTATGCTTCATCCCCAAGGGGTGCAATCTGATATGCATATTAGTCTACTCTGCACCTGGGGGTTAGGTTCTCCTGGATGAAAGACAGATTGTAATGTAAGGTACTGTTAGGTTGTGTCTCCTCAGTCCCCCACAAAGCAGAGAGGCTTCACAGCCCTCTTGCTGTTCTCCAAGTGCTGGACAAGGATTTTTCATTTCATACATCATCTGTCACAGCTTACTGGAGGGATCTTGACTAAGTCAGCATATGTCTCTAAGGCAATAAAAAGAAGAAAAGAATGCTGCTGATGTGTGCATTACTCAGGCTAGGTATGGGGCTTCATTTTCATCTGTAATGATAGAAAATCATATAGAAGTAGAAATGGAGTGTTCATCCTCGGCACAGGAAAGGCTGTCTCCAAAGTGAGAGGCACTTCCTACGGATCACTTAGCCTGCGTGTACCTCAGTATCCCCACATGTAAAACAGGGGATGAGGCTCTGCATTTGTGTGGGACCTGGAGACCTGTGAATGAAAGAAGATCTGCTCTGGAAAGTCAAATTATTTTAGCATATATGAAATTCAATATTATTTTCCATGGAAATCTTTCCTTTCATTGAAGTACAACCTACATGAGCTACTTCACCCTGGTGTTTTCTTAGCCCAAAACCAATTGTTTCTTTGTTGTGTTTTTTTTTTTAATACTAGGGGTGGAAGTTGGGGGGGTTGAGTATAAATGTTTTTTTGTCAGGTTAACGCACACGTGGAACAGACCACAATTCCAAATGGAAATAAAACACACACATTTTTCCAAAGAAATTCGATGACAAAGCCACAATTTCAAGTTCTGGCCTCACAAATGCAGCCCGGGGCCACTGTGTTGTTTGTTATCATCATCACCATTTTCCTTGTGTGTTATTTACATTAACTTTTGATTGGGGTTTTGAGCATTTCACGTCATTAGCTGCATGTATGGAGCAATCGAAAGTGAAGTATGCTATTGAGGCACTGACCACCTCTCTGCCTTGTATGATAATTATATGTGTTCTCTATCTTATCCAGAGGCAGCTGGGGTGGTGCAGGAGATAGTGCTGCACCTGGATTCAGGAAGACCAGAGTTCAAATCCAGCCTCAGACACCTCCTGGCTGTATGAACCTGGACAAGTCACTTAACCTCTGTCTACCTCAATTTCCTCATGTGTAAAAGGGGGATAATAATAGCACCTATCTCCTCGGGGTTGCTGTGAAGATAAAATGGCATGATTCAATCGATAACATTTAAATTCCTACTATGTGTCAGACCAGCAGCTAGATGGCGCAGTGGATAAGAGTGTCAGGCCTGGAGTCAGAAAAACTCATCTCCCTGAGTGGCAATCTACCCTCACACGCTTTCTAGCTTTGTGACCCTGGGCAAGTCACTTAAGCCTGTTTGCCCAGTTCCTTTTCTGTAAAATGAGCTAGAGAAGGAAATGGCAAACCACTCTAGTATCTTTGCCAAGAAAATCCCAAATGGCGTCATGAAGAGTTGGACACTATAGAAATGATTAAACAACAATGATTACTATGTGTCAAGCCGCTGCACTAAGTGCAGCAAGTACAAAAAGGGGCAAAAGACAGGGTCTGCCCTCAAGGAGTTTACAGTCTAATGGGGAGACAACATGCAAATAAATATATAGAAAGCAAGTTATATACAGGATAAGTAGGAAATAACTAACAGAGGGAAAGCTCCTAGTAAAAAGGAGAGATTTTAGTTGGAAGCTTTGCAAACCTTAAGGCACCATGTAAATGCAATCTATTATTATTATTATTAATAATAATAATAATATTTATTATATTATTATTATTATTATTATTATTATTATTATTCCTCCTTCTTGTACTCCCAGTTCCTTGAAGGTAGGGACTGGGCTAGTCACAGGTTGGAGAGCTGGAAAGGACCTTGGAGATCATTTGGTACAACCTCATAACTTTACATATCTCTGTGCTCTTTCCCCTATGCCTCAACCAGCACCTCACACAGGATGCTGTGTACCTTAAGGCCCACAAACACATCTGTTGAATGAATGAGTACATATGCACACCATTGGTGAGCTACATCTATGAAACATGAAAACTCCCCTATGTTGTTCATACTCTTTCATATTTTACACAATAGGACCTAGAACCATTCTAGTCATTCCAAGTGCTTATGACCTGGAATGTTCTGATCTTTAAACCAGGGAATGAGGAAGTCAAGTGGCAGTATAGAGGGGCCCAAACATTTTCCGCAAATGGACTCAGGCAACACCATTGTATCATGGAAAGAGCAGTGGACCAGTAATCTGGGGACCTGGGTTGATGACCATCATTTCACTGCCTGGAGCTTTAACTTGCTTCTTGGTCATAGCCAGACCACTCCACCTCTCCAATACCTCTGGGGATTATCCTGACCTCCTCTTAAAGGTTCGAGGATTTCATTCGTGCAGGCTCTCCTTCCACCAACACAGACAGCAACCTCTCAATAACTTAGGAGAACGACTATAGCCAAAACACTGACTGACCTGTAAGTGACCAGCCAACTCAGAGGGATGAGACTCTCCAAACTGAGCCAGAGTGATCCTCGGGTCATCCTCAAAGCATTTCAATCTTTGTAGTTTTTACCAGAGGTTGGCATAGCCTTGGAAAACCCAGGATAGCCAGTATGGAATGATACTGTGGGCACCAAACTAGAAAATAAAATGTTATACAATTATAAAGAGTTGCCTTTTTTTTTTAAATAAAACTTCTCTGATTCTGATTATCTCAAACAAATAATTTTGGGTCAGCCTGAAACCTTTTCTAGCACATTTTCAGTCTAAGGTTCACCAGCAAGATGCCAGTGGTTACAACACTAAGGAAAAACTGAAATGGTCACTAAGAGCACCAATGAACCTTCCCAAGTGTGCAAAATGCCATTCTAGGGATGCAATCAACCTACACTTTCTCCTTGATTGTTTTGTAGGTTGTATGCACCCTGGTGCTTTTTTCTCTGAGGGCAACATGTAAAGCAGGCCCAAAATAATGCTACTGTAATCAAAGATTTCATTGATCATTTCTCCTACCCACACATGGTCAGTGATAGTTCTTATAAGGAAATGTTCATTTGGATGATTTGTGGGTGTTTTGGGAAAGGGGTGGGTCTTGAGAACTGAAAGGATGATTTATGGTGGGTTCAAAAGACTCATTTACAACCAGAAAATGTAATTTACGGACATTTGGTTCTTTGATATTCATGAAGGAAAAAAAAAGCAATGAGTTTAGCCATATTCGGTTCCCCCTTGGCTTACCAGTTCCCAGTCATCTCTCACTTCGGAAACTCTTTTTTTTGGCATTAAACAGCAAACAGAACAAATCCCACACTGGTTTTAAAAAGCATTACTATCTCTGAGACAGCATTTTTATAGAACAACAGAACATTACTCATGGAAGTCATGCTGTTGACCCAGTGCAGATTCAATCCTTTTCATCCAGAAGCCTATTAATACACAGCTTTGGGCTTTGGGAATTTGGAGATCTTATAGCTTGCTCAGAATCACAAAGCTGTTGGAGACCTCCGAGGTCATCCAGCCCAACCCATGCCTGAAGCAGGAATCCCTTCTGCCGCTTCCCAAAACACTCTCTAGCTTATCAGTGCCTTCCCTAAAAGGTGTCCGTCCTTCAGTGGGCAAGTACCGTACTGCAGAAATGGGCTGACCCCAATACACCGCAGCCTCCTTTTGCCTTTCTCCATTCAGCCAAAGATCACATGGGTTTTCTAGGCTGCATATCATACTGCTGGCTCCTTTGACCTTGTAGCCCACCAGAACCCCAAGATGACCCAATAAGCGGCAAAGTCAGGAATGGAATGAGGCATCCGCACTCCCAGTCTCTGCCTGAAAACTCTCCATGGATGGGAAACTCAGCCTCGCAGAGAGGCAGCCCACGACACCATTGGACGGAAGGAATTATTAGGAAGCTGTTTTGTTGTTGCTGTTACATTTAGCCAACTTCTGACTTTTCTGTAAATACTACCTATTCTGCCTTAATTCTTTGTCCTAATTCTTCCCTCCTGGGACAAATAGAGCAAGGATCACTTCTTGTTCACGTGACAGCCCTTCAGAGATCTGAAGATAGTTATCGTGTCTCTCTCCCCATCTTTTCAATCCCTGCCCCCAAGTCTTATCTAGTTCCTCCAACTGATCTTTGGATGGTATAGTTTTGGGGTCCCCTGGCAATCCTGGCTGCCTTTCTCTGCACATGTGCCAGTTTTTCAGTGCCCTTCCTAAAATGATGTGGCCAGAAATAAAAACAATACTAAGAATGGGTTCTGATGGGGGCAGAAGACAATGGGATTATCACCTCACTGGTCACTGGTTATTGGACGCTCTGCTTCTATTAATTCAGCTAGAGATTGTTCATTTAGGGGAAGCAGCAGGAATGGGATGAGATATCCTATCCAAGCTCTTCTATCCAACCTCCTATGTTAGATTCTGTACTGTGAGGCCAAGCAGAAGCATACTACCCATCCCTCTGGTAACAGCCATTCAAATATCTGAATACAGCTATTACATCCCCTCTAGTCTTTTCTTTACTGTCCTAGACATCATAGACATTCCTTCCTGTTTGCCTCTTCTGGACACTTTTCTGCTTAACAATGCCTTTCCTAAAATGCAATGCCCAGAACTGAAGATGGTTATAATCTGACCAGGACATAATACATTAGAACTATCCCCTCCATATCCCTATGTCTTTCTTAATATAGCCTAAGATTTTATCAGCTTCCTTGGCTGCTTTGACCAACTCCTGGCTCCTACTGAACTTACCGGCCACCAAAACCCCCTGATCTTTTTCAAATGAACAGCATCCCACTCTACAATCCCTCTGCGCTTTGGACAACTCTTTCCATATTTTCCCATATGTCTCCACTACAGATCTACCCAACTCTCTGGAGGATATGAATTTATTTAGTGTTTTAGGGGTATCAATGTACTTTTTAGGCTATCTGTTATCTTTCCTTCTTGTTCCAAGATATGCCAGGCCCATTTTCCAGTCATAAATATTATCAATAATGTCTCACATAACATTTCTTGCATGCATTTTATCCTTGGTAATACTATACGCTGTTTGTGTGTAACACCCACCATGCATCTTTACATTGACTTTTATAGCTTTATTTCTTCTGAGCTTCCACCGAAGTCTTCTTCTGAGGGCTTTTTTCTAGAAAGTCATTCTTGCCACTGGGGCAGATTTCTCCAGGAGCCAGTTAATAATAACCAAGGAAAAACCCCACTCTGAAATAATACTTAGGTTAACCAATTGACTGCCTTTCTTCCAGCTTTCTGGTTTAAATTCTATATTTTGAAATGAATATAAATTGAGAAATTCAATAGACATGATTAATTCTGGATTTTCTTGCAGCAAAGATAAAATTAAAAAAAACCCTGCAACAAATAAAACAGTTAATCAGTTCAATCTATTTATCTTCTCTTAAATGTCTTAGAATATAAAAATAAATGTTTTCCACGTTATATGTCCAGTAGGAGTTTACTTTCCTTGATAATATGTATATTATATATATATATATATATATATATATATATATATATATTTCCCCTCAGATTCAAGAGCATCACAACATATTTGCCACATCAAATTTAAAAAACATTTCTATAATAATCTAAAGTTTGTTTCAGAAGTATTATAATAGAAATTGTTCCCCAAATCAAAACATGTAAAGCACTATTAAAATTTGAACCACCTGAGTGCTCTGTTTGTAAGTTAATAGCTATTCTTCTTAGTAAACAAAATGAAGTTAAAAAATTTTAAATCCTCCTCTGGTGCTTTATGATGACATATAGGTTACCCTGCTTCTTAAAGGTGATACCAATGGTCCATAAACTCTGAAAATGTCTACCAAGCTGTAAACAACCTGTGACAATCTCTGTGATAATACTAGAGGACTAGGCTAGCTAAGTTCGGAGAGGCTAAAAGGTTGGCAACCAGGTGATAAACTTCGGGGTGACAGCAACTTCTGAAACCACCTACCTACCAAAGCATGGAGGAGCCATTATCTACTTTGGTTGAGGGAGCAGCCACACTGATGAAATCATGGATCTTTGGAAGGATAAAAATAAACAATTCTTCTTGAAGTGTGGCATTCCAAGATTTGCAGCCATAAGACTTCAAAGGGAGAATATGAGCATGAAAGATGTACGTTACCAATATTTAACCAGAATTTCTTTCATTTGGTCCCAGAGAGTTACAAGAATCAGTCATCAAAAAATTTTTTTAATATCTACCATATGCTAGGCATTATGTTAGGTGACTGAGACATAATCACAAAGAATGAAACAACCCCTACTTTCATGGAGTTTTTAATCTAATGGAGGAGAGACAAGTACATGTGTAAGTATATAAGAAGTAAATGTAAAGAAATAAAGGCAAAACAGATAAATTCAAAGTAGGTATTGACAGAGAGCACTAGTAGCTGTAGGGATCAGGACAGATTTCCTGTAGAAGTTAGTACTTGAGCTATGTTTTGAAGGAAGAGAAGGATTCTGTGAGGTAAAGGAGAAGAGGGAGTGCATTAAGGCATAGATGAGAGACAGCTAGTGCCAAGGCACGGACAAAGAAACCGAGTGTAGGGAGTAAGGAATGGAGAGAAGCCAGTTTTATTGGATCACAGAGTGAGACAGAGGAAGTAATGTACAATGAATCTGAAAAGACAGGTTGGGACCAGGTTATAAAGGTCTTTAAAAGCTAAACAGATTAAGCTTATACTTTACCTTAGAGGCACAGGGGAGCTATTGAAGTTTATTGAGTAGGGAAATGACCTGATCAAATCTGTGCCCTTAGAGAAAATCACTGTAGCAGCTGGGTGAAGAAGAAAGGAGGGAAGTGGAGAGATACTTGAGATAAGGAGACCGAAGAGGAAGTCATTACAATAATCTGAGTGAGAGGTGAGGAGGGTCTGAAAAGAGGTGGATAGAGAGAAAGCAATAGATTTTAAATATGCTGTGGAGGTAGAAACAAGATTTGGCAACCGATAGGATATGCGGGATGAGAATGAGGAATCAAGAGGATAGCATGAAGGTCATGAAGCTGGGAGACTGGACTGATTATCTTGCTAGAGTCTAGGCCTACATTTCTGGCCATCTTTGCCAGTTCTCTTTCCAACACCCTTTGATATATTGTCTTCCCCTGATGGGGTTGGGATTTGGACCCCAGAAAGGAAAAACCGTGGACTTTCCCACATGGCCAAATCTCCCTATGGCCCCTGGCCATTTCCCACCCTTAATCCTAGCTAGGCTCCATTCTCCCTTGGCCAAGAGATTCAGGTCCCAGGAGTTCTGTTCACTCCAGTCTACTGCCCACTCCCATTCAGATCTTCCTTAGACCCCTTCCACATTCTTTCTGTATATAAGGTCCACTTTGTCTCCATTAAGATGCTTTAATTCTTAAAATCTAGCCACTGCTCAGATTCTTATAATCTAGCCAATAGCTTACTAATGTTCAGACTCCTTAAGAGTTTGTCCAATATAACGGAAACCTTGTCTTTGGGTGAAAGAAGGCTTGGGTCAAATTCTTTTGGGCAGGATCTGTGTGTTATGATATTGGGGTCCTAGCACCCCTAAACCTCATCACCCCCACTAAAATGTAAACTCTTTTGAGAGCACAGACTGTTTGGCTTGCTCATATTTGCATCCCCAGTGCTTAATGCCTCCTCTATCCATCTATATATCTATCTATCTATCTATCTATCTATCTATCTATCTATCTATCTATCTATCTATCTATCTATCTGTCTATCTATCTATCTATTCATCTAGCTGGAAGAATGGTGTTGTTTTTGACAGAAATTTGGAAGTTTGGAAGAGGAGTATGTTTGAGGAGGAGGATCAATAATGAGTTCCCCAGAGGACCAGTGATAAACTATGCTATTCACCTCAGAATGGAGCATATATTTTTAGACAGATGTCCAGGGCAGGAATTTGTTTTATATGACTATACATACCTTTATAAGTGTTTCATCTTTTTTTTTTAATTAAAGGAGAGAAGTGAGAGAGAAAATAAGTTATTGTAATTGGAAAAAAATAAAATTTTAAATTTTAAAATGAGTTTTATTTGAAACATCCAAATAAAAATATCTAAAAGGCAGTTGGTGATTTGAGAATGGAGCTCAGAAGAGAGACTGTGGTTGGATAAACATATCTGTAAGTTTCTGGATGGAGAGAATAGTTAAACCCAGGAAAGCTTAGAAGGTCACCAAGAGAGGATGATCCAGGACAGAGCCTGCGAGAACATCTACAGTTAGGGTGCATGATATGGAGCAAAGATGACTTACAAAGATTGTAAATTCAGAGCCAGAATAGGATTTCACCGAGGCTGAGAGAAGTTCAGTGCCAGTCATCTAACTAATATTTGAGGGAAGATAAGTCTTCCTGACTCCAGGCCCTGGTGCTCTATCTACTGAGCACCTAGCTGTCCCTTTTCATCCATAGTCTTTGAAAAAGTTGTCTTCACTACTTGACTGCACTTCCTTTCCTGTCACCCACACTTCAACCCTTTGCAATCTGGTTCCTGACTTCATCACTCAATTGAAACTAGTCTCTCCAAAGTTACCAGTGATTTCTTAATTGTCAGATCTGATGGTCTTTTCTCAGTCCTCATCTTTCTTGGTCCTACTGCTTCATTTGACACTGTTGGCCACCCTCTCCCCAATACTCTCACCACACTGCCCTCTTCTGGAGTCAGGAAGACTCATATTCCTGAGTTCAAATCCAGCCACAGACACTTACTAGTGGTGTGACCCTGGGCAAGTCACTTAACCCTGTTTGCCTCCATTCCTCATCTGTAAAATAAGCTGAGAAGGAAAAGGCAAACCACTCCAAGAAAACTCTAATATGGTCACAGAGAGTTGGACACAACTGAAAAATGACTTAACAGTGACAACACAGATGAAAAAGGAAGGCAAGATATAGAGATAACTTAAAGGCCTAGTGAAGATTTTTTTTTAAAAGATGGAGTATGGCATGTTTGAAGGCAGTAGAGAAGGAATCAGTAGATAGGAAAAGGTTGAAAATTAGAGTTGGGGGAGGGTGATTTAGTGGAAAATCTGTTGGAGAAGATGGAGGGATTAAGGGCACATGTAAAAGGTTTCACCTTGGCAAGAAGGCCACTTCATGATCAAATAGGAAAAAGAGGAGGACGATATCAAGGAATTTGGAGAATGAGAGAAGAGGGAGCTCAGGGGAAATAGCTTCAATTTCTCCAGTAAAAATGAGGTCATCAGCTGAGAAAGTGGAGATAGGGATAGATGTGGGGGGCTGGAAGAAAGAAGAGTTTTGGAATAGCTTCTGTGGAGAGTTAAATAGGGAATCAATCAGGGAAGAATAAATGAACTGCGTTGCTGCAATGAGAGTCCAGTTATAGTTGGATAACATAACTTTATAGCTTATCTAGTCATTACAGTTGTGCGATTTCCTCTGGTTCCATTCTGCATTATGTGAGCAGGAGTGAAAAAGGTAGATGGTGTCTGGGGTTTGGCAAGGCATATGCCCCTATAAGACAAGGGGGCCAGGGATCCAAGAATAGATAACAATGTAGAGTTGGAATGGTTAACTTATATGGAAGGGAAGGGAAGAAAGTGCAGTTAAAGCAAGGTTAATAACTTGAGAAAGTACTAAGAGGTGAAAGAATAGGAAGTGTAAAGAAACTGAAGAATGGGTTTAGGAGGGGTGAAGCATAGGTAGAGATGGAATGATCAAGATTATGGTCAGATTAATTACAAAATATCTAGAAGTCTACCTCCAGAAACAAACCCAGGAACCACATAAACACAATTATAAAACATTTTTCACACAAATAAAGTCAGATCTAAATAATTGGAAAAACATCAGTTGCTCATGAGCTAATATAATAAAAATGACAATTCTACCTAAGCTAACTTACTTATTCAGTGCCATACCAATCAAACTACCAAAAATTATTTTATAGAGTTAGAAAAAAACAATAACAAGATTCATTCGGAAGAACAAAAGTTCCAGAATATCAAGGGAACTAATGAAAAGAAATGCAGGGGAAGGTGGCCTAGACATTCCAGTTCTTAAATTGTATTACAAAGCAGCAATCATCAAAACTGCTTGGTACTGGCTAAGAAATAGAGTGGTCCATCAGTGGAATAGGTTAAGTATGCAAGACACAGACCCCAGCTTCTGGGATAAGAACCCACTCTTTGAAAAAAAACTGCTGGGAAAAGAATATGGCAGAAACTAGGCATTGATCAAAATCTCATACCATATACCAAAATAAAGTCAAAATGGGTTAATGATTTAGATATAAAGGCTGATACTGTAAGCAAACTGGGAGAGCAAGGAATAGTTTACTTATCAGATTTATGGAAAACAGAAGATTTCACGACCAAACAGGAGATAGAGAACATTATGAAAAGCAAAACGGTTAACTTTGATTACCTTAAATAGAAAAGATTTTGCACAAATAAAGCCAATGCTTAGAAGGAAGGTAGAAAATTGGGAAAGAATTTTTACAACTAGTCTCTCTGATAAGGGCCTCATTTCTAAAATATATAGAGAATTAAGTCAAATTTATAAAAATACAAGTCATTCCCCAATTGATAAATGGTGGAAGGATATGAACAGGCAGTTCTCAGGTGAAGAAATTAAAGCCATCTATAGTCATGTGAAAAAATGCTCTAAATCACTATTGATTAGAAAAATGCAAATCAAAACAACTCTGAGGTACCACATCACACCTACCAGATTGGCCAAGATGACAAAACAAGAAAATGACAAATGTTGGAGAAGATGTGGGAAAATTGGAGCACTAATGCATTGTTGGTGGAGTTGCAAAACGATTCAACCATTTTGGAGAGCAATTTGGAACTATGCCCAAAGGGCCATAAAAATGTGCATACCCTTTGACCCAGCAATAGCACTTCTAGGGCTATTTCCCAAAGAGATCATAGAAATGGAAAAAGGACCCATATGTACAAAAATATTTATAGCAGCTTTTTTTTGTGGTGGCAAAGAATTGGAAATTGAGAGGATGCCCATCAATTGGGGAATGGCTGAGCAAGTTGTGGTACATGAATGTAATGGAATACTATTGTGCTATGAGAAATGATGAACAGGCTGACTTCAGAAAAACCTGGAAAGACTTATATGGTCTGATGCTGAGTGAAGTGAGCAGAACCAAGATGACTTTGTACACAATAACAGCCACGTTATGTGATGACTAATATTGTTAAACTGACCCTTTCTCAGCATTACAAGGATCTAAGACATCTCCAGAGGCCTTAGGATGGAAAATGCTGTTCACATCCAAAGAAAGAACTATGGAGTGTAAATGCAGATCAAAGCATACTATTTGCTATTTTTTTTTCTTCTATTGAGTTCTGTTTCCTCTTTTGGGTGGTTCCTCCTATTGGTTGTAATTCTTACAACATGACTAATGTGAAAATATGTTTAATAGGAATGTATATGTATGGCCTCAGACACTTACTAGCTGTGTGAACCTGGGCAAGTCATTTAACAGTGTTTGCCTTGGTTTCCTCATCTGTAAAATGAGCTGGAGAAGAAACAGCAAACCACTCCAATATCTTTGCCAAGAAACCCTAAATGGGGTCATGAAGAGTTGAAATGACTAAACATCACACAGGACACTCCATCTCTTTGCACTGACTGTCCTCCATACCTGGAATGATCTCTCTCCTCACCTTTGCCTCTTGGCATCTCTGGCTTCCCCAAGACTCATCTCAAATGTCATCTTCTGCTGGAGGCCTTTCTGGTTCCATTTATTTGAGTCCTCCCCTCAAGATTACTGTCCTACTTTATATGTGCTTGTACACACCTAATTATTTGGATATTGTCTCTTCCATTAGAATATAACCTCCTTGAGGGAAAGGATTGTTTTTGCCTTTTCCCCAGTGCTAGCATAGTGCCTGACACATAGTAACTTAAGTTCATGTTTATTGATTGATTGATAATAGTATATTAGAGGCTACCTGGGGAAAAAATAGTGGAAATAGATGCGCTCAGGAAACAGATCAACAATCTCTATTTCTGTCAAGGCATCACCACTCTCCAAATCTCCCAAGTTTACAACCTTGGCATTATCCTTGACTCTGCTCTGCCTCATCTTTTACATAGTTGCCAAATCTTGTCATTTTTACTTGGACAAAATCTTTCCCATCAGTTTTCTTCTCTCTACTCACATGTCCATCACCTTAGTCCAATCTCACCTAGACTATTACAACAGCTCCTAATTGATTTCCCTGCCTCAATTCTTCCTCCTCTCCAAACCACCTTCCAAATAGTCATCACAGGGATTTTGCTAAAGCACAACATATCTAACCATGTCACTCCTCCACTGAGAAAGCTCTGATAGCTCCCTATTGTCTTTAGGATCAAATACAAACATTTCTATTTGGCTTCTAAAGCCTTTCATACCCTGCCTGTCCTACACTTACAACCTTGCTATACATTGCTCCCCTTCTCACATTCTGTGGTTCAGCCATGCTGGTCTTCTTTTCTGTTTCACAGAGGATACTATCTCCAAATTACATACTTTGGTACTAGCCATTTCTCAGGCTTGAAATGCTTTCCTCTGTTTCTCAGAATACCTTATTTCCTTCAAAATTCAGCTCAGACACCACTTTCTAAATGGGACCTTTCTTGATTCCCCCCAGCTGTCACTATCCTTCATCCTCCCCAAAATTTGCCTCTCATTTTTTCACATATACTTATATATACACATGTTGTCTCCCCTGATAGAATATAAGCTCAGCTCCCTTTTTCACTGAAACACTTTTTTAATGTTCAGAAGAAAACAGAGGAAGTTCACAAAGAAGTACAGACAAGCAATATTGAAATCAATATGTAGACTTCATTATACATATTTTGTTTATTGCAAGTTGGACAAAATGGAGATTTCATAGTTTCATAAAGAAACCTCTTTTTGTGCTCTGCTGTATGTATGGAATTGCTCTTTTTGGGGGTGTTTAAGTTCAGAACAAAACAAAAAACAAAATGATGATACTAAGCAAATGTTAACCTAAATGGTCCTTTCCACGCCTTCACAACCTGGCCTTATCCTGCCTTTCCAGTCTTATCATACATTAGAATACATCCCCTTCATGTATTCTAGAGTCCAACCAAACTGACAATTTTATCATTGATTACACAAGACACCCCATTTCTCCTCTCCATGTCTTTGCACCATCTGTCTTCCATACCTGGAATACCCTCTCTCCTCACTTTTACCTCTTAGAACTGTTCAATTTTTACCTTTGTATCTCCAGTACTTAGGACAGAGTAGGCCCTTTGTAAATGTCTGTTAGCTGAGATGAAGGATCTCAATTAACCAAACATTTACCGAAGATCACTCTCAGCCAAAATCAGAGTAGTTAATAGTTCTTTGACTTGCCTTGATGATAATTCCATCTTTTACATAGTGAAGGAAACACCAAGGAGCAATTCTATTTTTATTTGATTCTCACTAACAAGGAGGAAGTTATTGCTGAAGTGGAAATTGTGGGGACTTTGAGGGAACTGCCCTGTCACTTCATGAGTTTCTGATAGAGACTAGGCATGGTCTAACATGCAACCTAGATTTGGGGAGAGATTTCAAAGAGTTCAGAGGATGGATAGGTAGAATCTCCCAGACAAATATTCAACTAAGGAAGTCTACTCTGAAAGGACTGGAAATCCTCAAGAATAAAATTCTAAAGTCACAAAGGAAAAAAATTCTGATGAAGAAGGAAAAAGGAGCCATCTGGAGAGACTAAGGAGATGCATAGGAATCTCACAAACCAATTTAGATTTTGTTAAAAGTAAAAGATGGAAGTAAAGGCAAGTAACACATGATGAATATAAGAGCATGGCACAGTTTAGTAAAAGTATCAGTATCAGGAGAGCTATAGCTCACAATGAGGAAGAAGAAGAAGAAGAAGAAGAAGAAGAAGAAGAAGAAGAAGAAGAAGAAGAAGAAGAAGAAGAAGAAGAAGAAGAAGAAGAAGAAGAAGAAGAAGAAGAAGAAGAAGAAAGGAAGGAAGGAAGGAAGGAAGGAAGGAAGGAAGGAAGGAAGAAGGAAGGAAGAAAGAAAGAAAGAAAGAAAGAAAGAAAGAAAGAAAGAAAGAAAGAAAGAAAGAAAGAAAGAAGAAAGAAAGAAAGAAAGAAAGAAGGAAGAAGGAAGGAAGAGGAAGGAAGGAAGGAAGGAAGGAAGGAAGGAAGGAAGGAAGGAAGGAAGGAAGGAGGGAGGGAGGAAGGAATACATTCTTGAGTATGGAAAGAATTGACAGACAGGATTGCTAAACCACTCTCAGCAATATTTGAAAGACCTTAGAGAACAGGAGAGGTTACCATAAGATTAGAGAAAAGCAAATTTTCCAATTATTTTTTAATGAAGGCAAGAGAAGAGAACTAATTCTGCAAACCCTAGGCTTTTGTTTCTCTATGTTCATACTATACCATATACTATAAACTATAAGGCTTGTAAATAATAGCTTAATTTTGGTTTCTGGGAAATTTTTAGACTATGGATCATTGAAATGGTTGCTAATTAACATATAGAAAAGGAAGTGTTGATTATAAAAAGATAGAATAGCTCTATCAAGAACAGTTCATGCCAAACTAACAAATTCTATTTTCTTTTCTGATAGGATCACTAGATTACTAGGTTAGGGAAATGTATAATATAGTATATATAATATATGATGCATATGGATTTCATTTAATAAAGTATTTCATACTATTCTAATAGAAAAGATGGAGTGATTTTGATGAGACAATAACCCAATTAAATGGATTCAGAACCTGCTGAATGACTGGACTCAAAGGCTAGTCATTAATGGTTCAACATCAAGTTGGAAGGAGGGCTCCAATGGACTCTCCTAGGAATCTATGTTTCTCCTTGTGTCATGTAACATTTTAGTCAAGACTTACATAGTGATACAGAAAATATGTTCATCAAATTTGCAGATGACACAAAGCTCTCTCTAACAGAGTTCTGAGCTAAAAAAGACCTTGACTGGCTAGAATACTGGGCAAAATCCAAGACAATAAGATCCAATAGTGATTAGTGTCTTACATTTGGGTTCAAAAAAATCACTGTCACAGGTGCAAGAAAAGGAAGGTATGGTTAGACAGAAAATTATATGAAAAAAAAATTGGACATTTTAATGGATTATAATCTCAATATGTCAGAAGTATAATGTGGGAATTAAAAAAATTAATGTGATTTGAACTTAATTGCAAGGCATAACTTATTCCAGGAATAAGAAAATGATAATGTGTATTCTACTCTGGTCAGGTCACATTTGGAATACTGTGTTTTGTTCTTAGCACCATGATTTAGAAAGGATATTCATAAGCTATAAAGCATACAAAGAAGGGCAATCTGGATGGCAAAGGGCTTTGAGTCTGTAGGAGAATTGTTAATGTCATAGGAGAACTGGTTAAAGGAACAGAGAATATTTAGCCTGGAAAGGAGAAAATTCAAAGGGAATATGATGGCTGTGTTCAAGTTATTTAAAGGACTGTCATATGAAGAAGAGATTAGATTTATTCTGTTTGGCCCAAGAGGACAGAAAAAAAGAAGCAAAAAGTGGAATTTGCAAAGATTCAAATGTTGGCTTGTTGTCAGGAAAAACTTCCTAACAATTAGAGATATCCAAAAATGTATTAGGCCCCCTTGGGGCCTTCCTTCACTAGAGGTCTTCAAGCAGAACTGGACACCCATTTGTCAGGTATGTGGAGGGAGGGGGATTCACTGAACTTCCTTCCATTTCTAAAATTCTATTATTCTAATAATTCCTTTGCACTTAAATCCTACATACTTTGAAGCCAATTGTTCTTAGTAAATTGAATTTCCTGTTTAATTTTTCAGTTGTTTGCATTAGGGCCAGTTCTTACTTAAGTGCCCAGAAGAACACATTTTCCCAAACATAGAGACCATCAAAGTCAATGAGAATTGAGCCTTTAGTTCAGTTTCAGAGAGAAATTATGCTTTAAATGAAATGATTCATAGGTAGTAATGTATTCTGTATAACCAAAGAAAATGTTAGCTACTCATTCTATGGAAATCTTGATGAAAAGTAAAGGGGAAAAGTGATAGGCGGTTTTTTGTTTGTTTATTTTTTTTAAGTTAGCATTTCTAAAAATAGCATCTTTGCTAAATATCAGAGTTTTATACAGATGTCAATGGCCCAATCCCAGAGAGCAGAGAAGCCAAACTCATTTAAGATTCCAAAGAGTTGGCCACAAAAGGTCCCCTTCCACAATGATTTATAAACAACTAGACTCTGGCCCAATTCTGCATGGTTTAAAAAAGGTTCCAGAGGTTCACCACAATGCCACTGCTTGCAGGAAGCAATATTCCTGTATCTCAGCAGCAGAAAATCACTAACCACAAGTGTTAACATGGAAGGCATTTTTAATCACTCCTAAAGTCTCCACTCTGGCAACCAGGTGGCACAGTGGATAGAGCACTAGACCTGGAGTCAGGAAAACCTGAGTTCAAATCCTGCCTCAGACACTTGCCAGCTATGTGACACTGGGCAAATCATTTAACCTCTCTGCCTCAGCTTCCTCATCTATAAAATGGGAATAATAATAATAGCATCTACCTCCCAAGGTTATTATGACCTCCTGTGACCTGTTGGGATAATAACTATAAAGCACTTTGGAAACCTAAAAGTGCTACATTAATGATAAGTATTATCATCATCATCATCACCACCACCACCACCATCATCATTATCATTATTACTATTATTATTATATTTCTGTATGTTTTCCTCTTGATCTCTATATTATTTTCCCAAAGCAAGATGTTTTTCCCCTAGGGACATAGATGAATAAAAATAATCACCTTTAGATTGTTGGTGGGGGGAGAGCTAGCGTTCCATGTACTGTGAAGCATCCTATGGTCTTTAATAGGAAACATTTGTGACACATGAAACGGCCTCACTGAGGCCCCCTTCAAGCTGTAAGTTATCTGTTCTGAATCTTCATCCAGAATCTCTTTTACGATTGACTACACAACTTGAGCAAGTAGCGGTTTGTTAGTTGGGTTTAAGAGAGTTTTTCCAGCTACTAAGTTGAAACTGCAACTGGGACAATAGGAACAGCATCCCTTTTGTTCAGACCAAACTGTTCCTAATGAGTCCCTCTCTAAACAGTGCCACTAGTGGAGGTCTCCACAAGGCTTCTCATTGAGAAGCCTTTGAAAAGGACAAACAGAGCAGAACACACAGGGTAAAAACTCTCAGGAGTAAGGGACCGACTACACTTTCCTCTGCTTTGGTGGTCCGACTACAATGGAGAATTAGTTGTATTTTGTTTCTTGTTTAAAAAAAGAAAAAGGAGGGGAGGAAAGGAAAATATCATTAAAATTTCCATAATTAGTGTCTACAAAGTGTTATGAATTAAATAATAATAATGGGAAATCTGCATAACATCAAACTTCATACCAAAGTGACAAGGGTTCCCCTAAATGTGGGAAGAAATGAGATGCAGGGGAAGCAAGTATACAAAATGAAAAAGATGCCACCTCCCCCCCCACCACCACTGCCCAGGAGAATCACTATAGATTTAATCAGAGTAAAGCTAATGAAAAGGCTACAGGACATAATGATATAACCCAAATCAGTCAATGCCACTATGAGGCCCTAGAAAAAAACTTTAAAGGGAGAATTACTAAGTAAGTATTAGAATACTATTTTGTGTGTGTGTTTTGTTGTCATTGTTTTGTTTTGTTTTTACCAAAAGATTGTTTTGGCAAAACCTGCCCTGTACTTTATCCTGAAACTTCCAGCAGATTCAACACCCTATCTATGCTGGCCTTCTTTCCCTTTTCTCAAACTATCAAATCCTTCTCTATTGTTCAGATCAATCACAATTTCTAAATTGTGTTGAACCCAATCAAAAAGTGATTCATAATCAGAAGAGATTTAATTACAATTGTGTGAAGATGTTCTGTTTGTAGCACTGGTTTTTTGTTTGTTTGTTTGTTTAAGATTCTGCCAGCCCACCTTTAAGGATAGGCCCTGTGATTGACTATGTATCTGTCATCTGAGGATGACTGGAAGCTCAGAGTGGCTCACCCCCAAGTCAGTTACCAGGTCACAAAGGTGTTTTTAGCCACAGCAATTGATGAACTCCATTGACTAAGAGGTGGAGGAGATGCACTCCGTGTCATCAGAGTGAGTGCCCACATGAATGAAATCATGGCTCTTTGGACATAAGTTTTGAATTCATAAGAAAAGGTTATACAAGCCATAATCTGGATAATTCCTCACCGAATCAAATTTCCTTTCAACTGCTTTCATCAGAGAGGAATGGTCTTTGGACAGGGTTATGATTAAATGTATTATTGGCTTTCTTGCCTCTCACTGCACAATAGTAGGAAATAGCCTGTTATATATGGGTATTTTTGTATACTAAAATGGCAATAGCAAGCAGAGTAATCTTTAGTGTATCGAAGATGTGTTAATTCATCAGCGTTGTCCTTCTTCATCTCCCAACCCCTTTCTAGGTAGAAGGTGGAAGAGGAGAATTCCTGGGGATAGGAAGGATTGCCCTCCCCCCAACAAGACTTAAGGGGCTATATATATATATATATATATATATATATATATATATATACATATATATACATATATATATATACACACACACATATATATACATATATACATATGTGTACATATGTGTATATATATTTATATGTATAAATACATATGTGTACATATAACACATATACATTCATACCCCTGTCACTTTTCTCTTCTATATACCCACTCAGATTGTGTTGCCCTTTCATGATTGATTTCCCATTCCAGGATGCTCAAGGCAGGAGGCAACATGGAATAACAGAAAGAATACTAGATTGGGAGGATATGTGGTTTCTAGTCCTATCTTTACCATAATCATACTGGCCTTGTGACTTCCCCTTTCTAAGCCTCAGTTTCCTCATCTATAAAATGAGGACAATACTTATCCTGCCTTGCCTCCTCCTCAAATGGCTGTGATGAGGATTTTCATCTCTGTATCCCTAGATGTCTAGCACAGACCACTGTACCTAGTAAGTATTTAATGCATTTTTCTTGAATTGAAACGAATCATTTATGGGAAATGATGAATAATCAAACACAGCTGACATTTATACAGTGCTTTATGTTTACATAGTGCTTTTTCCCATCCATTTCACCTGATCTATACATAAGCCCTGTGAGGTCAGCAGGGTTTATTATTCTTTTTTTTTTCTCTTGCCCATGGGTATTCTAAGTTTCTGTGATATTTTAAGATCTTAGGATTTTGTGAAGGAACTGGCATCTGACCACAAGAAAAAAAATCTAAGACTACTATACTCTCTACCAGCATGAGAAGTTATATTGAGTTTTCTGCCAAAACAGATGTGGCAGAACCAGATGTTGTGCCAGTCCCAAGTGTTGTAGCAACAGGGGGAATGTGATGACAAGGCGTTTCCAGCCAAGCATGAAATTAATAAATTAACTTAATGAGAATGAATATTCATTGGGAGTGAGATTCGCAAACTTCTAAGCATTCTGGTTCTCTTTTTAATAATGACAGCATTCCTTTCTATCATTTGCACAAGGAGAGAAATCACTTAGCAACCTTAATTATTTTAAACTTAATCATTTCCATGGCCTCTAGAAGGAACCAGGCCCCACTAGGTAAGGTGCCTAGGAGGTTAAGTGCCCCAGAATCAGGTTCAATAGCAAATGTAGTGTCTGACCAAATACCTCTCATATTTTCTGTCTGCCCACTAAAGGCATTTTTGTAGTGGGGCTCTTCTGATAACATGAATGACTACAGTTGACTGCAATTCCCTGGATGGCTACAGCTTCAAAGTTCAAAGGTTTTCTGGTTTTGAATTCCAGACAGTTAAATCACCTTGTTGCTCCTGGATACACCTATACATAGAAAGTAGAAATAAGAATTTAACTTTCAAATAAAATGACCATAGAAAACAGGGTTGTCAGAGGGTGTTTAAGGTAAATTTAAGTATCTGTCATCAGGGTCACAAGGCTGTGAACAGTTTCTATTGGTAGTGATCCACAGATCACAGTTAGTACATGCAGAGAAGTGCATGGAATCCTTCCAATAGGAGGACTAACCTAACTAGTTATAGGACCCCAGAGCATCTTTCCGTTCCTGGACTTTTTTCCTTTGCAGTTCTGTTCTATCTTTTATTAGAGTAAAAAGTCTGGACTCACATCCTAACTCTTCCGTTTACTAGCTATGGCTCTAAGTCTCAGTTTCCTCATCCGTCAAATGGGGATTAATAATTCTTGCACAGCCTCACTCAATTGTGCTGTGGCAACGAACCTGAAGGATAAGCTGTTATTCTTTGGTGTATCTTCTCATTTAGACTGTAGGTTGCACAAGGTCAGGGACTCAGTCTTAATCACCTCCTTATCGTCCAAGCCTAGAATAATTAATCATTTCACTGTGATAAATTCTGGGAATACAAAGAAAAAGCAAAACTAGTCCCTGCCCTAGAGGAACTTACATTCTAATGAGAGAAACTACATATATAAATGTTCTGACCCACCAGGCCACTTATTAGATGTTCACTGAATTTAATAGAATTGATGTTGGGTCATTTTTCAGTCATGTCTGACTCTTCATTATCCCTTTTGAGGTTTTCTTGGTAAAGATACTGGAATGGTTTGCCATTTCCTTCTTCAGCTCATTTTATAGATGAGGAACTAAGGCAAAAAGGGTGAAGTGACTTGCCCACGGTCACACACCTGGTAAGTATCTGAGGCCAGATTTGAACTAAGGAAGATGAGTCCTGCTGACTCCAGGTTGGGCACTCTATCCATTATAAACAAATAGCCCCTTTTCCCAAGAAGCAGGAATCATTCTGAGTTAGGTACAGTATATAATTCCTTTCCACTCTTCCAGGAGGTGGTAGGGAAGGGCAAGATGTTAATTATCTTCCTAGGGCAGAGGAGAGTGAGAGAGATTGAGTTACTTATTATTAATGGCTGCTCTGGACCTGCACATGTGAAACCTTCCCCATCTCTTGTCTCTCCCACTCCAATCCACCTTTCACTCAGCTAACAAAATGATCTTCCTGGAGCATAGGTCTGATCATATCACCCTTCTCTCCACCCATTCAGTAAACTCCAGTGGCTCCCTATCACCTCCAGAGTCAAATATAAAATCTCTTGTTTGGCTTTTATAGCCCTTCATAATAATCTAGTTCTTTCCAGTCTTCTCACATTTGACCTTCCACCATGAACTCTGTAATCCAGTGACACCAACTAAGGCACTCTAATCTCCCAACTGGGTTTATTTTCTTAACCCTGTTTGCCTCAGTTTCCTTATCTGTAAAATGAGCTGGAGAAGGAAAGGGCAAACCATTCCAGTATCTTTGCCAAGAAAACCCCAAATGGGGTCATGAAGAGTCAGACACAACTGAAAAATGACTGAACATATATGCATATACATATATAGTAAATATTTATTTGCACATTGTCTCTTCCATTACATTGTGAACACCTTGAGAGTGACCATTTTTTGCTTTTTCTGTGTGTAACCCCTCACTCAAAATGCCTATGCATAAGACTCTCCTCATTGGTAGGGATTGATTACTCAGTGCTCTGAGGGGTGGAGTTGGTGAAAGCTTGAGAAAGGAGAAATGCTAGTCTTCTGGCTTCCAGCTTTGAGAAAGAAGACACGTGGTTCCATACTCTCTTCAGGAGCTGGTGAGCTCAATCACATTCCTATCCCCAGCTTATGATGCTAGAGACTTTAGGGGATTCCCCTTTGGATAAGATCTGAGATTCTCTCATTTGGCTGAGCTGAGTTCTCTCTCTCCTAATGGGAGAAGTCATTCTTCTATGTATTGTCTAGTATATGTATACTCATGTGCATACTTTCTCTGATCTGTTTACTATTATTTTGGATGGGTTAAAATAATAGAATTAACGAGTTTATTCCCTATTTGTCGTGGTGTTCATTTTGGTACTGGTGTTTGGTAGAAATGGGGTCAAGTCTTGGATATTTAACTTGGGCACACCTTCTCCACTAAGGGATAGTGATCAGTAGCACAGCTTGAACCTAAAAATCACTCTCCCTAGACTAACCATATTTAAAGGAGCAGATAGATAAATTCTAGCCCCATACCTCCTCTCTCTGAGAAGAACATTTTATAGATGAGTGGCCAGTGTCTGGCTCTACTCTCCTGCTTCCCCTCTTGGCAGGAATCGGTTTCTCTTGGAGAAGGGTCAGGCAAGGAGACTCTAGACATTTGTGCCTCCTTGTGAGCTATACTAGAGGAGACACTAGGCATTTGTACCTCCCTGTGAGCTATACTAGACAGACCCATGTGGACACACATAACCTACCTAGGCAAAATATAGCACACCACCTGTACACACACACATCTTACATTTGTATTCCCAGTGCTTAAGCCCAGTAGGTTCTTCATAAATGCCTTTTGATTTGGTGACTTGAAACTGAGGTCTCCAGGCTCCTTAATCACAGCATTACATCCACAAAGAGATCAGAAGATCTCAATGTGGATTGGATTTTTGGTTTAGTCATCTTCATTCATGTCTGACTCTTCATGACCCTTTTTGGGGTTTTCTTGGCAAAGACACTGGATTGGTTTGCCATTTCCTTCTCCGGCTCATTTAACAGATGAGGAAACTGAGGCAAACCAGATTAAGTGACTTGCCAAGGCTTCCACAGTCTGAAGCCAGATTGGAACTCAAGAAGGTGAATCTTTCTGACTCCAGGCCCTGTACCACCTGGCTGCCCCTCAATGTGGATAGATTGGTCAAAACAAAGAGGGCCTAGGAGCTTAGGTGGAAAGCTGAAAAGGGGAGCATAGCTTTACTAATATTTCATTGCTTTGTTTGTTTTACTGAAACAAGGTCTTTGCAGTTATGTGCATGGGCTTTTTGAACTAACAGAAAATCCTCTTTTCCCCACAGCATTCTTGAGTTGGCCACAATTTTGTCTGCAAATTAGGAAGAAAGAATAACTACTGGGTCACCTAAGCAAAGGGCAATAAGAGCATTGTTGAATCATAGGATTTAGAGCTAGAAGGATCCTCAGAGGAGATCTAATCTAATCCCTTCATTTTTCCCAGGAGGGAATGAAGTGACTTGCCAAGGGGCATACAAGTTCTTCGAAGTAGAGCAGAGATTTGAACTCAGATCTTCTCACTCCCATGTTGTGTGTTTTTTCTATGCTACACCACCTCTCCATTCTCTCCATCTTTTCAACTGTAAACTATCATAATAACTAGCATTTACATACCACTTTAAAGGTTTGCAAACCACTTTACAAATATTATTTCATTTGATTCTCACAAAATCCTTGGGAAGTTCGTCCTATTATTTTCCTATATTATAGATGAGGAAAACAAGGCACAGATAGGTTAAATGACTTGACCTGGGTCATACATATATACTAGTAAGTATCTGAGGCAAGATTGAATTTAGGTCTTCCTGAGTCTTAGTCCCATTTTGCATTCATTGTACTCCCAGTTAGAGGCAAGGTACGTAGTAATTAAGGATGGACAGACAGGAAAGGATGGTAGGATTTAGAGCAGGAAGCAAGGTTTGATCCAGTCCCTACATTTGACAGAGAAGAAAACCATGGATTCTTCATAGTGATGGTTACATCAACAAACACGGTGGCAGACTGGAGTTAGGCGGGACCTAAAACACCTAGTCTGAAACCCTCATTCTATAGACGAACCAAAGAAATGAAGCAATCTGCCTGGGTGACCCAGATCGACAGTGATAGATCCAAAATGAAAACCCAGGGCTTGTTCCATCCAGGAAGCTGCTTCTTGTGTTCTTCAAATCACACATTAATATTTACTAAGCACCTTCTACGAGCCAGTTACTATGCCTTGTATGCTGTAATAAAATCAGTCCCTTGAGACCATAAAAACACTATTTGAAAGGAACAAATGTCAGTTGATAAACATTTATTATGTACCTACTGTGTATCAGGCACTGTGCTAAGGCTTAAAGACACAAAGAGGCAAAAGACAGTTCCTCCTCTAAAGAAGCCTCCATTCTAATGAGAAGGACAACACGTAAGCAATTATGTCCAAACAAACTATATACAGGATAAATTGGAAATAATCAACAGAGGGAAGGCACTAGAATTAAGGAAGATCAGGAAAGGTTTCCTGCAGAAGGTGGGATTTTAGCTGGGACCTGAAGGAAGCCAGGGAAGCCAAGGGGTGCAGATAAGGAAGCAGACCATTCCAGGAATGGGGCAGGGCCAACGAAAATGCCCAAAGTCTATAGATGTCTTGTTCTGAGGCATAGCAAGGAAAAAAGAGTGAAATAATTTGATTCTAAGAAGCAGAATATTTCAAAAGTCTTGTGCATTCTTTTAAAGACAGCAGTTATATGTTCTCTAGTATTATCATAGTAATTTGAACTTGATAATGAGTTCATGTCTCAAGTGAGCAAAGATCTGGATACGTGGGGAAAGGAGGGGATTGGGAAGAGAGAAAGAGAAAGCAGCCCGTGGAGGAACAGAGAAAATGATTTGAAGCATCCATGCTAACTCCATCTAGCACAAAACAGCATTTCCTAAGGTAATATCTCTCAGTCTCCCAGACTGTTCCAGACCTTAAGTGGGACAAAGGCCATGCACTTTTTTGTCATGTTAATGAATCATCTTAATGGAGTGTTTTAACAGAAACATTCATCACCTTTTGTGCCACTAGTATTTTTTTTTGTTATACTTAAATAGTTAAGTAGGTAATAAATGCCTATCAGACCCACCACAATAGTCTAGTAATCCCTCCAAACCATAAATCATGTGTGGATTATTACTGTCTCGATAAATTAACACTTCTAGGAATCTGTCATTAGGTCGAGTTTAACCTTCTGCTAAGGAGGTCTGAACGTAGCAAAGAAGAAAATATGTGTTTACTTTAAAAAGTGTTCATCTGCTGACCTGGGGGCTGGTCCTGGCTGGTGTGGGAGTCATTTGGCCTATTCATCACACAGTTACTTCTCCATTAGAGGAGGTCAATGCCATCTCCCTAATTTGGTTTGGGGGAAGGGGCCAGAGAGATGTTAGGTTTTCTTGCTTTTTTAGCTCTCGCCACCATTTATATTTTCAGGGCACACACTGGCAGCAACCCTTCCTCTCTGCCTACACATAGCAAGGCCAGACAGAAGCACCACATCTTCCATGAAGATTCCCAGACTTCTAGTCCAAAGATCTGTTCTCAAATCCAGGTTCTGCCCCTAATCCTATGACCTTGGACAAGTCAACTCACTTCTGTGGCCTTCAGTTTCCTTATGCGGTAAATGAGGAATTTTGGATTAAGTCATTTCTAATGACTTAATTATTATTAAGTCCTTTGACCTTTTTCTTTTTACTTGGGATGCAGCCTGTTGCGATGGAAATAAAGAGCTCTAAAATATGGTTCAATAGATTCGGGTTTGAGTCAGTCTCACAACTTGGGATATGGTGCAAGCCAATTAACCTCTTTCAGCTCCACTTTCCTTATGTTTCAAAGAAGGGAGTTGAACTGAGGTGCCCTTTAAGATCCCTCCCAACTCTAAAAGTCCGTGATGCTCCAGTCTACAATATGCTCTCATTTCTCTGTGGATTTATTTATAATAACATAATAACTAACAATTACGTAGTGCTGTAAGTTTGTGAAACAATTTACATGTTATCTCATTTGATTCCCACAACCACCACTGAGGAAGTTGTGTTGTTATTATCTCCATTTTACAGATGAAGAAACTGAGGCTAAGACAACTTAAGTGACGTATCTCTGTGATATTTGCACACAGATCTTCCTGACTCTCAAGTCCAGTGTTCAATGTACTTACTCTGCCTCATTGCCTCTAGTACATGAATTAGCACTTTGTTATATACTCTCTTGTTCTCTAATGTCTTCATTTGTGTAAATCTTGTCTCTTAACTCTTTAAGGCCAGTGGTATTTCTTAACTGAAAGGCCCTAAGTATTCACCAGGGATGTGTTCTAGAAGTCCCTACTAGTGGAAGAATGATTCACTAATTAAATTAGAATTGTTTGATAATTAAACTGAGAAAGAAAAAGTGGGAGAACTCAAGAGAAGGAGGATTAGGAAGATAAGGACCCATCCTACTTTCCCTCCACTGCCGATCCATCAACTAAAAGCAAGTAGCTGTATCTCCTTCCTGCATTCTTTCTGAATTAGATAAAATGCAACACAGGAGAAAATAAATTGGATTTGGAGTCAAGAAACTTGGATTCAGGGTCCACTTACTAATTGTGTGACTTCACATATTGATTTCTCTGAGCTTCGGTTCTGTTCAGTTCAATTCAGTTCAGTGCTTTCAGAGGCATCCAGGCAATCCTAGTAGATAGAGCACTGGACCTGCAGTCAAGAAGACCTGAATTCAAATTCAGCTTCAGATGTACTAGCTGTGTGACCCTGGGCAAGTCATTTATCCTCTGTCTGCCTCAGTTTCCTCAACTAGTAAAATAGGGATAATAACAGCACCTACCTCCCAGGGTTGTTGTGAGAATCATATGAGATAATATTAGCAAAGTGCTTAGCATAATGCCTGGCACATAGTAGGTGCTATATAAATGCTTATTCCCTTCCATACTTCAGTTCTCTGTCTGTAAAATGGAGATAATACTTCCTACCTCACAGAAAGGAAAGTACTTTGAGAATCTTGAAGTAAATCTCACTTTATATAAATTGTACAACTAAATGAGAATTATTATTTCTCTTTCTAATTCTCTTCCCTTCCTCCTTTTGTTCCTAGGATATAGTGATGGAAAAGGAAGACAGGCCTAGATGGAGAAACATGAACTAGACTGGAAAATATGGGCCTGGATTGTGAAGAATGGACTACACTATAACACGATGAAGTTTATGGCCCCCAAAAATAAGCCTGCCATCCTAACTCAGGCACTGACAACCCTAGGTTGGCACAGACAGACCACAGAAGATGACAGTGCCACTGTACTCTGATATGGTCACACTACATACAGAAAATCCTGTTCTGGGAAAGCACGGACGGAGAAACACTGACAAACAGGAGTTCAAAGACTAGGGCTGCCATGATGGTGACGGCACTGCAGACCAGACCAGACCAGATAAGGAAATGGAAGAAGAGTTAAAGGAAATAGATATGTTTAAGCTGCCTCTGTTCCCAGGAAATTCCTCATTGGGAAATATCATCCTGTAAGGTCCAATCAGACTTGGGACTCACTACTCTGGGCCCCTCTGATTGGAGGGTGGAGCCATGAGCTCCTCAGCTTCCATTTCAGGAGGAAGGGCAGACTCACCTTCCTTTTTGTGTGTTGTCTTCCCCCAGTGGATGCTAAACTCCTTTGAGGGCAGGGACTTTTTTTTCCTCATATTTATATGCCCAGCGTTTAGCACAGTGCCTGGCACATAGCAGGTACTTACTAAATGTTTGTTGACAGACTAAGAAAAGAGAACAAAGATCTGATAATAATTCAAATGTAAATAGTATTTTCCTTACAACAATTCTCTGAGAGAAATAGCATTATCTCCATTTTGCAGATGGGGAGACAGGATGTGAGAGGGTAAGACACCTGCTCATGGTCATACAGCATCACAGGGATGATTTGAATCCAGGTCTTCACATCTCCAAGTGTAACACCACATCCATTACTCCATGCTGTTACTATGGGTAATAACAGTTGAAATCTACCTTTAAGAAAGTCACTCTCCATCCAACTTTTATTTTCTACTAAACCTCTATCTATAAGAACCCTCATCTCCAATCAAACCAGCTTCCCAAACTCTCCATGCAAATACCCTTTTGCTGTTGTTGTTCAACTGTTTTCAATTGTGTCTGACTTTTCATGACCTCATTTGGATTTTCTTGGCAGAGACTGGAGTGATTTGCCATTTCCTTCTTCAGTTCATTTTACAGATGAGGAAACTGAGGCAAACAGTTAAGTGACTTGTCCAGGGTCACACAGCTAGAAAGGCCAGATTTGAACTCGGGAAGAGGAGTGTTCCTGACTCCAGGATCAGCACTGTATCCACTTCACCACCTAGTTGCCCCTATAAATCCCCTACCCTACAACATTGACTCAATTTTTTTTTTCTGCCTGCCCCAACTCATTAAATCCTAAACTTCTCTGGAAGTCAGTTTGATCACTACGTCCTTCCCTGTATTTAGCACTTATTCTCTCTACTCTCAATTGATACTGAGCAAATACTAGAATTACCTAGTATTTATGTTTTTATATGCAGTTATCTATCTTCTGGTGAGATTGGAAACCTCTTGAGGGCAAAGTTCAGGCTAAGCTTCAGTTTGCTGTAGCCCCAGGAGTAGAGGCTAAGACTATTATCAGTATCTTAAAGGAACAGACATTAAGTTGTGAATTCCTGATACCTTTAATCCCCCCAGGGAGGTACTGCAGTCCACCAAGGGAGGTATGGTACTCTCTAAACAGTGGAATGTGGGATTTTTTACTTGAGAGCCTTTCCCTGTCCTTTCTCTCTATTCTTTATTCCAATCCATCCTCACTTTGTCTTCTAGGGAACAAAATATGGGGAACCTACACTATTTAGTCCTTTACAGCTGCACACAGCATACCTATCCTTGCTCACATTTTCAAGGGGCCCTGTGTCCCACATGGCTCAGGAAAATCAAAGGCTATAGGTTCAAATTCCAGTTCTGCCTATTAATAGCTACAACTAGGGAAATGAATTAGAAAGAAAATCTCTAAGGCCACTTTCAGTTCTAAATCTTATTCACTGCTTGGAGAGAGTGTTGCCTCTACTAGGACACTTTGTGTAAATACTTAACACCTAAAGCTGGTCTCTCAAACTAGTAACTTATTTGCAAAATTTCCTGCCAATCAAATAATTCAAGCTAATGTAATTCAATTCAACAAATATGCAAGTGGTTATGCACTAATTGATTGAATGTTCCTTCCAAATATGCAAAGTATAATCAGTCCATCCATGTTTATCCATCCTCTGGGGCTTGCTCTCATCATTGGCCACAGGGGGTCCACCCAATGTGTCAGGGTCCTTCCTTGCTTTCCCCATAAATCCCAAGGATACCAGTGGAACACAAGGGTGGTCCACTGGTTACCTCTCACTTTTGCAGAGTGACCAGTTTATTTTTATGTATATATACATACATACATATATGTTTGTCTATGTGTAGGGGGGGAAGAGAGAGACAGAGACAGAGACAGAGACAGAGAGAGATGAGCTCAATATACTGCCAGTCCAACTAGACAATAAATACTCTTCATTTACATGATATCTCATCTATGACTAGTCAAGCAAAACTTCCAGAGGACTCTAAAATGTTGCTGGCAGACATTGGTAAACAGGGGCAACTAGAAGACCTCATCCTTATGGTACATGGCAAATACTTCTTCAGATCGTACTCTGCTCAATCTACTCGAAGACAGTGGCAAACACTTTGGCCATCTCCCTTGTTTATGTCTTTCTTATGTTTATAAGAAGGTCATGTGACAAGGTCATCGTTGTTTTATCTTTCAAGAAAGAAAAAATATCTTCAATAAACCAGAGAGTGTCCAGAGGAGGGCAACCAGAATGAAGAAGGACCATGAGTTTATGATACATGACAATCAGTCAATGAAAGTAGGCATGTCTAGCCTAGAGAAAAGTCAGGCAGGACATGATAGCTGTCTTCAATATTTGAAGGGCTGTCATGGGGAGCAAGGATTAGACTTGTATGTTTGGCCCCAGAGGGTAGAACCAAGAGCAATAGGTAGAAATCATAAAGAAACCAATTTAGGCTTAATGTCAGGAAAAACTTCCAAACAATTAGACCCATCCAAAAGTGAAATGACTTGCCTGGAAAGATGGTGGATTCCCCATCCTTGGAAGGCTTTAAGCAAAGGCTAGGCAACTACTTTCAGGTATGTTATAGTTAGGATTCTTTTGTGTAAGGATTAGACTACATGGCTGCTGAGGCTCCTTTCAACTCTCAAATTCTGTGCAATTGTGAAATATTGAATAATTTTGATTTATGGATGAGAGGAGGCACCCTGTTAGAAGAGAGTCTTCAAGGATGGCATTGTGCTTTACCAAACAAAGATGTTCTTTTGTAATCAGCAAACAAAAAATATAGTGGGTTCTTTTATCCTCCTTATATTTGTCAATTACGTAATAGTAAAGCTGTAGCCCAATATGGAATATTGCTTTTGAAAGCTTTCTGTTCCCTATTAACAACATTATTGAGCAAATCCTCGATGAATAAATAGATTACTCTACTTAAGATTTTATACAGAAGGGAAAGTATGCATATAAGTCAGTAGTTGTTGATATCCCCTCTGTCACTTTTTTTTAAAGGATTAATAAGGTCCAAGGACTTTTTCCATGCCTTTGATATCTTCTCCTCCTTCAGATATTTTATAAATCAATTCCGTAACATCCTTTCAAATATCTCTACCCATCTTCTTTATGTAAAATCAATCTAATCCAACTGCTTTTTCTGTCTCTGTTCTTTTCTGCTGCCATTTTCCTCATCTATAAGCACACTTGGAACTGTGATATTAGAGTCTAAGTATCTTGGTTCTAATATCCTTGATGGTGAAAACAGTTTACTTTTAAAAATCTTTGCAGATCTGTTCCATTTTTCTTCTGTTTGTTATCACCTTCCATTTTTATCCTTAACCGTCTTCATGACGACTATGAAGGATGACTAAGCTTTCTTGAAAATTGTTTTACTCTCCACTACTTCTCTGTGTATGAAGCACTACCAATAATCTGTCATAATTTTTAAAAATTATGTTTATTGATTTTCCTGTTTCTTATATTATCATAGTATTCCATGTATTATTATTATGCGTCATTCCCCTCTCCAACAGCCATCCCATATAATAAATATAATAAGATTTTTAAAATGAATTTATATTTTAAAACAATGTTGCTTTTGGCTATCATCTCTCTTCACTTGACAAGTAAGTCAAGTGTTTGCTTAAATTTATAATTTTTAGATTCTTTTGGTCTCCTTGCTATGGCAATTGATTCATATTAACTAAACTTTCTTATGAAATTATTTTAGTCTGTGTCTGTGTCTTCTTCAATCAAGTTTCTACTATGTGCCAAACACTGTGCTATGCTCTGGGAATTCAAAAACAAAAAGAGAAACAATCCTTGTTCTCAAATAGTTTACATCTTGAGACTTGAGTCAAAGATACCAATTAGGCAGCCATTGCAGTAGATGGAAGAAGTGAAAAAGAGCCTGAATTAAGTCAGTGTTTGTGCAACTGCAGAGGAGCTGGATATGAGGTGTAATTGAGGTAAAAAAAAATGGCAAACTTTGGCAACTGATTGGGTATGTGGGATGAGAAAGAATGAGTAGTTAAGGACAATGTTGAAGTTAAGTACCTGGGAGACCTGAGGACTGGCCATGCCTTTGACAGAAATAGGAAAGTTTGACAGAGCTAAGGGTTTTGGAGGAAAGATGATGAGGTCAGTTTGAGATGCCTGCTGGTGGGTCTGCCCACCTCAAGTCTCTTCCCACTCCAATACATCCTCCATGCAGCCACAAAAGTGGTTTTCCTAAAGCGCATGTCTAACCACATCACTTCCCTGCTCAATAAACTTCAATGGCTCCCTATAGCCTCCAGGATCAAATACAAAATGCACTGCTTGGCATACAAAGCTCTTCATAATCTAGCCTCCAGTCCCCTAACTACCCAGATTTCTTGCAACTTTCTCCCTTCCATGAGCTCTTAATCCATTAACACTGGCCTCCTGGCTACTCCACCAACAAGATACTCCATCTTTCAGCTACTGGCATTTTTTTTTCTATCTGTCCCCCATGCCTAGAATGCTCTTCCTCCTTAACTCCACTTACTGATTTTCCTGGCTTCCTTTAAGTCCCAAATAAAATCCCAATTTTTGCTGGGAGTCTTTTCCAACTCCTCTTAATTCTAGTGCCTTCCCTCTATTAATTATTTCCTGTTTATCCTGTATATATCTTGCTTTGGATATGTGTGTTTATTTGTCGTCTCCCCCATTACACAAGAAGCTTCTTGCGGGCAGGGACTGCCTGTCTCTTTCCATTCCCAGCATTTAGCACTGTGCCTGGCACATAATAAATATTTATTGATTGGTTGACTGACTGATTTTTTTAAACATCCAGTTTTAAATGTCTAATAAACAACTGCCAACATAAGACTGAAACCCAGGAGAAAGATTAGTGTTGTAAATATAGATTTTTCTTCAATTTTATCATCAATACAATGGTTTTTTTTTTAGCTATCAGGTCTTTTCCCCATTTTTATGCTTTCTTCTTGCTTTGAATAAATTTTCATCTTCGTTCTAAAAAGTCAGTGGTCTGATTGTACAGAAAGCAGAAGCAACATAGAATTAAGGATTATTTTGCATTTTCCTTTCTTTCCTAGATTGCCGTGGCCAAACCACTCATTAGCAAGTGGCCAACTTCCCAAAGTTTGATCTCTCCATACTTTGGATGATCTTCAGAACTCAGTGTGTTGCCAGGATCATTCTTTTTTTTTTTAGGCAACTGGGGTTAAGTGACTTGCCCAGGGTCACACAGCTAGTAAGTGCCAGGATCATTCTTAAAGTTTTTCAACATGGTAGAGCTTGCTGGAGATTATACGCTAGTGGCAAAGCCTTCAAGAACCCAAGATCATCTACATGTCACAATATGGCATAGTAGTAGGACTTGTAGAAGATACAATTCAGCATTCATCAAGTATTTAAGATGTGGATGCTGTGGAGACAAAAATTTAACAATATGCAAACCTGCCTTCAAGAAAGCAGTTTTAATCTAGCAGGGGAGCTAGGACAAGGACACAAATACCCTTAATGCATTGTAGCTGGGGAATCTGAGAAGGAATGCTGGAAAAGGTACCACCTGAGCTGAGCCTTGAAAGAAGTGAGGAAGTAAAGAAGTCAGAACAAAGACCAGAGGAAAATTCTCATTAAATCAAAGACACAGAGTTGAAAGGGGGCTAATTTTGTCGCTAGCTCTATTCCCTTCTTTTCTTGTTCCATGCCATTATCACTTCTTAATGAGCTGGTGCAAGGATGTTCTGATACATGTTCAACAACCGGCTCTCAAAAACAAACATACTTTTAAGTTTAAATCTGCATTATTAATATATTCTCTTTGTGTAAACCTTTTTTTAATTTAATGTAATCAAAATTATCCATTTTACAAAATTTTGATTACATTAAATTAAAAAGATTTTGCACAAACAAAGCCAATGCAACCAAGATTAGAAGAAAAGCAGAAAGCTGGGAAACTATTTTTCCACCAGTATTTCTGATAAAGGCCTAATTTCTGAAACATACAGAGAACTGAGTCAAATGTATAAGAATACAAGTCATCCTCCAGTTGATAAATGGTCAAAGAATATGAACAGGCAGTTTTCAGACAAAGAAATCCAAGCTATTTACAGTCATATAAAAAATGCTCTAAACCACTATTGATTATAGAAATGAAAATTAAAACAACTCTGAGGCACCACCTTATACCTATCCAATTGGCTAATATGACAAAAAAGCAAAATGATAAATGTTGGAGAAGATGTGGAAAAATTGGAATACTAATACATTACTGGTGGAGTTGTGAACTCATCCAACCACTCTGGAGAGCAATTTGGAACTATGTCCAAAGGGCTATAAAATTTCATACCCTTTGATCCAGCAATACCACTACTAGGTCTGTATCCCAAAGAGATCATAAAAAATGGAAAAGGACCCACATGTACAGTTCTTTTTGTGGTGGCAAACAATTGGAAATTGAGCGGATGCCCATCAGTTGGGGAATGACTGAACAAGCTGTGGTATATGAATGTAATGTTGTGCTAGAAGAAATGATGAGCCGGCAGATTTCAGAAAAACCTGGAAAGACTTGCATGAACTGATGCTGAATGAAGTGAACAGAACCAGGAGAGCATTTTATACAGCAATAGCAACATTGTACAATGATCAACTTTGATTGACTTAGCTCTTCTCAGCAATGCAATGATCTAAGACAATCCCAAAAGACTCAAGATGGAAAATGCTATCCATATCCAAAGGAAGAACTATGGAATCTGAATGCAGATCAAAGCATACTATTTTCTCTTTTTTGTTTGTTTGTTTGTTTTTTTCTTTTTCATGGTTTTCCCCTTTTGTTCTGGTTCTTCTCTCACAATATGACTAATGTGGAAATATATTTAATATGTTTGTACACATATAGCCTATATCAGATTGTTTGCCGTCTTGGGGTGGGGAGACAGGAGAGAGGTAAGAGAGGAGGAAGAGAGGGAGAAAAAAAATTTGGAAAATTTGGAACTCAAAATCTTGTAAAAGTGAATGTTGAAAGCTGTCTTTACATGTAATTGGAAAAAAATACTATTAATTGGGTAAAAAACATATTATTCAGCTTTCTGAAGACTAAACAATCAACAAAATATTCATGCCCTCATTTGTAGCATTTGCCAATATCAGAGGCATAAATGCTCACACTGAAAATTTAACAGTCAGTTCTCCTGAGCCCGTAAGAGCTAGCTCCAGCATGTCCCAGGGCTGGTGAATAAATTTTAGTGCTAAGTCATATTTAAAAAAAATAACTCCATAAGCTTTTCTTTTTCATTGAGATCTACTCACTCTCTTAAATGCCAATGTTGTAGATTTTAGTCTGAGGTACTTATGAGCCAAAAAAAAAATCAAAGCAAAAGTAACTTAATCAACAGGCTAAACTGAAAAAATAAAAAAAAGGATTCCTTCATTGATCCCATAGAAGACAGAACTTTAGTTAGGTAGAGAAACAGAAACTGAGAATCACAGACGGGACTTTTGGAGAATATCTAGGAAAGTCCACTCCCTTCCATTTTATAGCTGGAGAAACTGAGACCCAGAAAGAAGTGATATGTCTAAAGTTATGTGGCAATTTAGTGGGAGACCTGAACTAGAATCTAAGTCTGCTGACTCTGAGTTCAGTACTCTCTCCATACCATTAATTTTTACTGAATTATAGCAACAAGGAAAGAATTATAACAAGGGAAGAGCTCTAGATTTGGAAGGAGAGGACTTGAATTTGAACCCCGGCTTTGCTATTTATTATCTGTGTGTCCTTGGATAAAGTGATTTGACCTCTCTTGGCCTCAATTTCCTCATCTGTAAAAATAAGGGAATTGATTACTTATAAGGTCCATTCTAGTTCTTAATGATTTTTCAAGGTTACATAATATTATAAAAGCACTTTGAAAACTGAATTTTTAAACTATATGTTGATATTGCAACACCAAATGCCCTCATTTTACAACAGCCAGGGTATCTCTAGCTATCCCAAAGTTTGTTATGAGGTTCTCAAAAAATCCTGAAATACTATTTAGTTCTCTCGGATTAAAAACCAAAAAGATGCTACGTAACAGTTTTTTGTTGTGTTTTTTTTTTGGGGGGGGGTAAGAGGGGAAAGAGGAAGGTCCTAAAATTAAACAAACAATAGTAGTATATAACAGCTCCAAGAAGTTGGCAGTCACTATTCTGCAGGTCAAATTCCAGGACAATTAACTGTTAGGGGATTTCACAAGTCTCCTTTTGAAATGAAATCTCCTTGTATGTAATATTACTTTTGAGTTTTTGGCCAGAGTTTAGGAACCTTTTTTTTTTATCATATAGAGACTTGGGTGGTAGATGAATTTGACATGTAGGGTCCTACTTAAGTCTATACTGGTTACTTAAGGAAAATCCTCCACTCACCTAAACTAGAGAGGTGTTTGATGATCTAACTGACAAAGGAGTACTTTACCATTGGAATGTGGCCACTTCAGCATGTAGAAGCACAGACAACTTCTGGAAATGTGGTCCAAGGACTTAATCCCCTAATTTCTCCCACACACCTTCCAGCTCTACTGGTTTAAAATTTTTGAACATTTACCGAGGTAATGAATTGCTTCATCTCTCTACTATGTGTAGCAAAGGATTTGCTAAATAAATAATTTAGCTAAGAAGGGAAGGGGACCAAGGCAGGGATACTACATGCTACAATAAATCCAAAATATGCAACCTGAATATAAAAGCTCATGTCACTTCTTTAAAAATTAGAAGAGGATGAGATCAGGTATATTTTAAAACTATAGTGAAGAAAAGAATTATTAGCCATCAAGGAATAGAGGAAATCAGAAAAGATTAAATAGACAATTCTGACTACATAAAATTAAAAAGTTTTTGCAGAAATTAAATAAATGAAGATAAAATTAAAAGAAAAACAGTAGAGAAGGAAAAAATATTTCTATCAAATATTATTTATAAAAGCCTCACATCCAAAATATACAGGGAACTGACTAATAAATAATACCAAGCCATTCCACAATAGATAAAAGGATATGAACATAGTTTTCAAGAAAAGATTAGCAAGCTATAAATGACCATATGAAAATATGCTCAAATAACTATTGCTGAGAGAAATGTAAATGAAAATAACTCCAAGGTTTCATTCTATTCCATTCAAATTGGCAATATGGGGGCAGCTAGGTGCCGCAGTGGATAGAGCACCGACTCTGGACTGGGGGGGACCTGAGTTCAAATCCAACCTCAGACACATAACACTTACTAGCTGTGTGACCCTGGGCAAGCCACTTAATCCCACTGCCTAAAACAACAAAAGCCAAAACAAACAAACAAAAACAAATTGGCAAGTATGAAAAAAGATGTGAACAGCCAATGTTGGGGAGGAGGCAGATATGGGAAGACAAGTAGACTGATGAACTGTTGGCAGAGCTCTGAAGTGGTCTAACTGTGCCGCATGGAAGCATGCAAAAAATAGGACTAACTAGTCCATATCCTAATTTAAGCCACAAAACCCTTTAACCTACTCCTGCGTTTGAATAAGAAAGTCAAAGATAGAAATAAAGGTCTAAGCAATGCCAAAAGATTCATAACAGAACATAGAAAATAATTGCAAACTAAAGTAAGTATCCATTGATTGGGGAATAGCTTAAAAAATGGAATACTATTATTCAGTAATAAATTATGAATATGGGAAGATTTGTATGAACTTATGGTAGAAGGTGAAACCAGCAGAACCAAGAGAATAATTTATATAATAACTATACAACTGTAAATGAAATGATCACTAGAATCAAGCTAAATTTTAGTAATAGAAAAACTAATGAATGCCCCAGAGAAGAGAAAATGAAACATATTGGAAGACAGGTAAGGGACTACCAAGACAGAACAAGGTCTACAGTGCTGATGTGATCTTTGTCTCAGATGCTTTTGCTTACTTATTTCAGTTTGTCACAAACAATAGTTATAACAGCTCCAAGAAGGTTGGCAGCCACTGCTCTGCAGGTCAAATTCCAGGACAATTAACTCTAAGGGGCTTTCACAAGTCTCCTTTTGAAACAAAATCTTTTGGTACACAAATATTGCTTTTGAGATTTTGGCCAGAGCTTAGGAATCTTTTTAGTCATATTGAAACTTGGATGGCAGAGGAATTTGATGTGTAAGGTCCTATTTAAGTCTATACTGGTTATTACTTAAGGAAAATTTCCTGCTCGCATGAAGTAGAGAAGTGTTTGATGATATAACTGACCAAGGAAATACTGTACCATTGGACTCTGGAGCAAGACACAAAAAAATTACTGTTTACATAAAAGCAAAAGGTATCAATAAAATGTATTGTTAAAAAGGAGGGGAGGGTACTGGGTAGCAGTTGAAAGAGCATTGGACTAAAAGACCTGAGTTTTAAAAAGGTTTTACATCTCATCTTTAAAATAAGGATAATACTTGTACTGCTGTGATTATCAAACACAATAACAACTTACATTTTTAATGCTTTAAAATGCACAAAGTATTTTCCTAATTAAACATGCATTTATTTACCTTTCATCACCTGTGTGAGATAGATGGTGCCAGTATTATCATTAACATTTTTCAGATGAACGAATGACGGCTGAGAGTCACATAACTAATAAAGACTAGAAACGGTACTCAAATGGAAGGATTCTGACTCCAAGTTCAATACTTTCCATTACATCATTAAAGTGACTGTGAAAACACTGTGATGATAAAGTTCTACGAACGTATAAAATACAATCATTAATAAAAACAAACTGGTTTCATTGGTGGTTCAGGGAATTCCCAGTGAGGAAGCTCCTTCTAAAGCAACTGTTATGCAATTTATAACTTTACAGAGTTGCCTGGGGCACGGAGAGATTCAGTGACTTGCCCAATTCCTGTAGCCAATCTGTGTTCCAAGACTGTCTCTTTATCCTCTAGGAGTGAGTAGGAAGGGAAGATGAAGGGAATAAGCATTTACATAGCACTTAATATGTGCCAGGCACTGTCCTAAGTGTTTTTTACAATTATTATTTCATTTGATGAAATAATGAAAAAAAAATATCCACTATGCCACAGTATCTCTCAGGTCTAGACTAATAACAAATTAGTTAAGAATTTCTTCAACAAAGCAGCAGGCTACAAAATAAACAGCATTTCTATATAGTCATAACAAAACAAAAGAAGCAATGATAGAAAGGGAATTTTGTTGTTGTTCAGTTATTTCACTCATGTCTGACTCTTCATGACCCCATTTGGGGTTTTCTTAGCGAAGCTACTGGAGTGGTTTGCCATTTCCTTCTCCATCTCATTTTACAGATGAGGAAACTGAGGCAAACAGGATGAAGTGACTTTCCCAGGGTCACACACCTAGTAAGTATCTAAGGCTAAATTTGAACTCAGGTCTTCCTGACTCCAGGCCTGAACTGCACTGCAAGCCCTAGCTGCCCATAGAAAGGGAAATCCCATTCCAAATAACTACAAAATGAATAAAATATCTAAGAATCAACCTCTCAAAGCAAACAAAAGACTTGTATAGATTAATTACAAAACGATCCCTAAAGAAATAATGAACAACTTAAATAGCTTGAGGCATATTCAATACTAAAGGCTAGGACATGTCGAGAGAATAAAAAATGACAATATACCAAAATTAATTTACACTTCTAAAATTATACCAATCAAATTACCAAGGGAAGACTTTATAGAACTTGATAAAATAATAACATTAATTTGGGGGAAAAAAAAGATCTAGAATATCAAAGGACAAATATTAAAAGAAGTAAGGATGAAGAAGAAATAACACTTCTAGACCTCAAACTATATTATAATTACAGCAGCAATCATTCAAACCATCTGGTATTAGTTGAAAAATAGAAGAACAGAACAGATTAGACAAGGGGAAATAAAAAACAATGGAACTCAGTAATACAGTATTTGATAAAGTGGAAAACATATATTACCTAGGAAAATCTTATTTGCTAAAAACTGCTGGGAAAACTGGAAATCAGTCTAGCAGAAATTAGGCTTGGACCAACATCTTATATCATATTCCATAACACATTCTAAATGGTACCTTAACATTAAAGTACATACTATAAAAAAATTAGATGAGAAGTAGATCATATACCTCTCACAGTTATGGGTAGCAGATATATTCTTAATCAAACAAGAGATAGAGGCAATTATAAAAGAAAAAATAGATAACTTTGATTACATGAAATAGAAATGCTTCTGTACAAGCAAAATTAATGAACCTAGGATAAAAAGAGAAGCAATGGGGGAAAAATATTTATATTAAATTTCTATGATGAGGGTTTGGTATCCAAAATATGCACATTTTATATTTACATGTAGAAATATAAGTCTTATCTATCTATTTTTCTATTATACATGACTAATAGCCATTTTCTAATAGTAATTGTTATTGTTCAGTCATAATTGACCCCATTTAGAGTTTTCTTGGCAAAGATGTTGGAGCGGTTTCCCATTTTCTTACTGAGTTCATTTTACGGATGAGCAATTGAGGTAGAGTGAAGAGACTTGCCCAGGGTCACACAGCTAGGAAGTGTCTGAGGCCAGATTTGAACTCATCTTCCTGAGTACAGGTCCAACACTCTAACATTGCACTATCTAGCTCCCTCAGAGAGTATGAACAATTCTCAAAAGAACTACAAAGAATTCACAGCCAAATGAAAATATGGTACAAATCATTGATAATAAAAGAAATGAAAAAGAAAATAATCCTGAGGTTTTACCTCACACCCTAGAAATTGGCAAAGATGGCAGAAAAATGGGAATGGTCAATGTTGGAAGAATTATTGAATGATAGGCACATTAATATGTTGTTGGAGCTCTGAAATGGTACAACCAGTTTGGAAACCAATTTGGAATTATGCAAATAAAGTGACTAAAATGTCCATATCCTTTGTACCAGAGACTTCATTACTAGACTTATACCTCAAGGAAGCCATCAACAAGAAGAAAGTTCCCACACATACCAAAATATTTACAGCAGCACTTTTTTTCTGGTAGCAAAGCATTGGAAACACAGTAGATGCCCATTGATCAGGGAATTGTTAAACAAATTGTGGTACATGAATATAATGGAATACTATTGTAGTCAAAAAAATGAGGTGTGTGTGATGAATACAGAGAAGCATAGAAAGATTTACATGAACTGATGCAGAGCGAAGCAAACGGAGCCAAGAAAATGACATATACAATAACTATAACAGTGTAAATGGAAATAAAAAAAACCACACACCAAAAAAATTAAAAATGGATGCTAAAAATTTTAAAAAACAAGTCTGATTCAAATGAAGATATATGAGAAAAGACACCCATAATTCATCCCTTAACAAGGATGGGAAGTCCATAGATGTTACACATTGTACATGTTTTCTAACTTGTTTAATGTATTAACCGAATATGCTTTATTTTTTTCTCTTCTTTTTTTTTTCCTCTTTTGTCTTTAAAAATACTATTTGTTATATGAGATGTCTCTCTGAGAGGGGAAATGGGAGGAATGCTGGGGATAACTATGATAATGTAAAAATCAGAAAACATCAATAAAAACTCAATTTTTGAAAAAAAGAAACTGCTAGTTTCACCCCTTCTTCTTCCTTTCCTTACTAACGTCTTCCTTTTATTCTCCCTTCTTTTTCTCTTCTTAAAACCCTCAGAAGACAACCCATCCACCCCTACTTCCTCAGCTTTTCCTTATAATAGGCATTCTTTCTGTGTAGACAGTTATGTTAAATTGTTTAAAGTGATGAGAGAATTCATTTTGGAGGCTCCAAAATCTTTCCAGCTGGATGTCACCATACTCTAGGGGATTTCTGGCCCACTCAGCCTTTAGCAGTCCCACTCTGGAACTTGTGCTGTCCTAATTGGTAAGTGCATGAGTGCAAACTAACTGGCTCCATTAATGTTTCACATTCCACCTTAGCCAACTTCTTACCATATGCCAATACGTGTGCCTCTTATTTCTATTTCTCCCTCTAGGAACTATAATAATATCAATGTGGCTCTTACTGTTTGCAAGAGTCTGTCCATTTACTCCCAACTCCATGTCTCCATTCATTATCCTCATAACCTTCTAAACCAAACATCCTTCCCTGGCGACCACTGCCATATGTCATCTCTCTTCTCATTACATTATAAGCTCCTTGAGGGTAGGAAATGTGTTTTTTTTTTCCCCTTGTGCCTTTCTTTGCATCCCCAGAACTTAGCACAGTGCCTCACACATAATAGGCACTCAATAAACATTAACTGACTGACTGACACTGTCATTCCTGATAGTGGTAAGCATCTATGATGAGCATAAGCTCCCCTCTGTGTTGATATTAATGATCAGTTGTTACATCTTTCAAAGAATGAATTTGGGAGTTATATAGCACTTTAAATGACTACAAGTTTTTCCTTGAAACAAAGGGTCACTTTTTATCTTTAACCCCAATATTCTTCCATTGATGCAATATAGCTTCAAATCATGAAATACCATGTTGCTTGAAAGATTAAAAATTGGAGCTAATCCAATGGGCAATGAAAAGGAACATGATGGTTGTAAATAAGCTGCAAAATATTACCAATGCAGAAATTGTTCAACAAAGGTGGTGTAAAAGATATCATATGTACTTTCTGTTTGTCCGTTGTTCTTGAAGAGGACCATGACATAAGGAGGGTGATGCCATGACATGCAAGCAAATTGGATTTAAATGAGGGAAGATTGTGCAAAGTCACCAGCCTCACTCTCTTCTCCTGAGCCATCTGGCTCTACTGGCCAGATATGGATCAGGACAACTGGAGATGGCCCAGGATGCAGTGGGGGATCTTGGCCTTCTCAAGCTAAGGTCTTTAGCAGGTCTCAGTTTGACCAAGGCAGTGCCCATTCAATGATTAAGGCTTAACTGAAAAAAAAATGAGGCAAAAAAAGGCTCTTAAAAAAAGAAGTAAGCCTGGGATGAGGGAGATCCTCAGGGTTTATGGCCAAAATGGAAACAATTATTATTTATATTCATTTAATATGCATATATGTATATGTATATGTATATATAGATAATGTTATGTGTGTGCCACTATTATTTATGAGCAGAAGCATGGGACAGTGCATAGCCCTCTGGGGGCACTGGAATGATTGGGGAAGGGGAAATAGGAGCCTTGGGTGAAATAGGGAAGCGCTGAATAAAAATAAGGTGGTAGTGGAAGCATAAGGAAAGAAGGGAAGATAAGAAAATTTTGAAACACCATTTGTACATGTTTCATCTGTTGTGCAACAGTCATAGTGATTACATTATTTTCCAAATAAACGCACAAAATGCAAGTCATAACCAATCAGTGGTCAAGTCTGAGGAAAGTCTTAACAAGCAAGTGTTGGCAGGTGAGTATATTGTGCATCATGGGAAAGTCCAGCATGCATTGGCAGGAATATGTGTGTAATGACTTGTTTACAATATGATACTACACAGTTACATGACACAATATTGCATCATCAAGATTTCAAAGCAGGAAAAAAAACCCATAAATTTTCAATAAATCATAATGGGGGGGGCTAGACAATGGGGTTAAGTGACTTGCCCAGGGTCACACAGCTAGTAAGTATCAAGTGTCTGAGGTCAGAGTTGAACTCAGATCCTCCTGACTCTAGGGCCAATGCTCTATCCACTTTGCCACCTAGCTGCCCCAATAAATTATTAAATTTAAGATGTATCATTTTAAAAATATTTTAAATGATGCAATTTTCAAATCAAAATGCTAAATGTTTAAAGAAAGTAGATTTCCAGAGGGGCACTGAGTAATTTTTTTTTTAAAAGGAGGCAGTAGGCCAAATAAATTTGGGAACCACTGGTATAGTGGACATCAAAAGAATTAGGCTAAATACTGGCTCTGTGACAATATGCAAGGCTCTTTACTTTTCTGGACCTCAATTTTCTCTTTGGTAAAATGGAAATAATAAGAGTACTACTACCTACTCCATAGGGTTATGAAGAAAAGTACCCCATAAACCTTAAAATGCCATTTAAAATGCAAGGCATTATTGTAATACCACCGCTGCCTTACGTGAGCCATCCTGCAGCATTTGGTTACCTATCTACTTCTGTAAATGTTTAGTCATATTATACCCTGTCATAAAGTCTCAACATAATGATAAAATTAAGACATTACCTCTGGGGCAAAACATTAATAACATTCAACTTTCTCTAACATATTTTTTTTACTCTTGTGACCAAGTCACGTAACCTCTCTGTAGGTGATAATACCTGTAGTACATCACTCTTAATTATAGTTGAGAGAATCAAATGAAATTAGATATGCAAAAAAAAAAAAGCCACAATGAATCTCATCTACAACTAGTACATCAAGGATTCCTGGATATGGGACCTATGCCCAACATTATAAATCAAAACCAGTCTATAACTTAGTAAATAATCTTAGAGAATTGCCTGAGTCTCAGAGAAGTTGTGACTTGCTTTGGTCACACAGCCATAGAGTATTATAGTCTAGATTTAAAGTCAGGTCTTCCTCACTCCACCACCCTATTGAAAATCTTCCAAACCACATTGCCTATCATCATCATCTCCTTAGCCTAGCATTCAAGGTCATTCCCTATAGTTTGGCACTAAATTGCCTTTTCTGTCATAGTCCATATTGCTTTCCCTTATACAGTTATGTTTCAGCCAAATTAGACTACTTCCTAATTCTCATCCTGTCCTGTGTCTTCATTTCTACCTATTGAAATTCTCCCTTTCCTTTAAGGCCCAATTGAGGTGCCCCCTATTCAACAATCAATAGTCAATAAAGATTAAGTGCCTACTGTATGCCAGGCACTGTGCTAAGTGCTGGGGATACAAATAAGAAAAAGAAAGTCTCTCTTTCAAGGAGCTTACACTCTAATAGGGGGAAACAATACATGAAAGGAAGCTGTAAAGTGGGGGTGATAGTCACCAGAAAGTACTTTGGGGAGTAGGGTGCACAGCATGATGGACAAGGAGTCAAAACCGAGCAGGGCAGCTGATAAAAAATGAAGAGATAGCTGGAAAATTCTAGCCTTCTATAAAAGGAGGTTTGGGGAGGAGTTTATTGATCTACCTTCCAGCACCCCCAATCATAAGGGAGAGACAACTAAGGGAGCTAAGGAGGTGTTGAGTTCCAAAGTCCCATTATTAATTTCTGGTATGATTCCTAATCACATCTCTGTGATATGAGATTTTAGGTGATGAGCTTATACTGTAGGAGACTTGATGATCATGGGGTCCAAATCAAGCAGAACGGCTGATGACAAATGAATTTTCTCTCATTTCCTCAAGTGAAAGAGGTCTTGATCTCAAATTTCAGTGTCCTTTTGCCTAAACATTGGCTTTGTATTTGACCCATTCTTACTTGTATGATAATTATTTACATGCAGGTCTCTCCCTTCTACTTCCTCTCCCCCTCCTCTATAAGACTGTAAGTAAATTCCTTAAGGGTAGGAACTACACCTTATATATTGGTATCCCCAATGCCTAGCACAGAGCATTGAACATAGTAGTCATTTTAAGAATTTTTTTAAATTAAATCAAGCTCTTCTTGCTTCTTTTTCACTGTATGACTGTTTTTCCTTTTTCTTTATTCTAAGTTTGTAACTTAGGTCTCTCAATGGTACCCAGAGGCATTGCTTAGTAGCCTCAATGATTTGCCCTGTGGGTTTAGGAAGTGATTCTATTTTAACCATGTTTCTGCAAGAACATTTTTCCTTGGCACGATATCTCTGTAGTCATCTCTACACACAATCAGTTGATGACTTAACTCGTCAAATTAAGCCCACCCTGATGAAATACCTGTCTACTTAGCAAACCATTAAGAACTTAAATACCACTGTCCAAAAGCCAAAGCTATGTAATGACTATCCCTAATGGTTCCTCTTTCTGAAGGCAGGTTTCAACATGCTACTTAAGGAAATAGAGCTTTCTTTGGACTGAGGCTGGATAAAACAGCTCATGTTGCAGTATGGATTCAGTCTCTCTTTAAGAAGATAAACACATTTCCCATACTTAATTTTTTTCAGTATTTCCTTTCCCATTATTAATTTCTGGTATGATTCCTAATAGTCAATAGAAAAATATACTAAATATATACTTATTTGAAGAAATTTTGAATACTATTATTTAATCCTTAAAATTAGTTTAATAAAACCCCAAATCCCAATTATAAATTTTTTTTTATTTTATTCTGCATGCAGCATTTTACATTCATAAAACATTTTCAATCATCTTTTGTATATAATATCACATTATCATGAAGTCATAACTAGAGATCTCATGCATCCATAATGAGTAATTTCCTTGGAATGACATAGAATAGCTTTTGACACTAATAGCATGGGAAGAAATCAAGACAGCAAATCCAGATATTCTTAATCTCCAAATTGCATTGTCACAAACTATATGTGTATATGTTGTCAGGCCAATGCATTTATTCTGTGAGGAATGAGATCTGAAGAGAAGTGGAAAACAACTATCATGTCTGCATTGTATCAAAATTCCAACTTGACTTAGAATCATTTATATATTTGTCTTGTTCTTTGTCCTAGATTGTAAGAGCCTTACTCAGGGATTCTGGCTTTCAAATTCATAGGGTCACAGGGTTTAAAAGAAAAAAAAAAAGGATGTTGAGAGATTAGTCAAGCTTTTTCATTTTACAGATGAAGAAAACTGAGACCCAGAGAAATAAAAATTATTTATCTAAGTAGTAAGTAGCCTCCTGTATGAAAATGTTATGTTATTTCAGGTGAAGCAAAGGAGAGAGATAAAAGATTGAGATAAAATATGATCCCTGTCCTTATTGAATTTGTAGTCTAATAGGAGTTGATGACAAATAGACAGGTAACTATGATACAAAATAATACATAAGTAGATAAAAGAGGTAAAAATAAAGTGTTATATAAGGACTATATAAGGATAATCATAAGATAATGTTAAGTCCCCTTTAGGAACAAGTCCTTCCTGGGCTTATCAGAAGACAGGGGAGGAGAACATTGTTTTGGTATAATAGTTAATAATAATAACTAACATTTTTATAGTGCTTTAAGGTTTACAGCTCATCTTATTTTCACAACAACTCTGCAGGAAAAGTGTTATTATCCCCATTTTTCAGATGAAGAAACCAAGGCTAAGTGAGATTAAGTGACCTACCCAGAGTTATACACACAGTGTCTGAGACAGGATGCAAATTCAGGTTTTCCTGACTCTAGGTGGTAACACTCTCCTAGCCACATACATAACCCAGCTACTTCAAAGGCCGATAAGATTTCTCTTTCCAATTAGTTCAAAGGCTTCAAAATATGATCTTTTTAAATGTTTCTTAATGCTTAAAAGAGGAAGTAGGAGAGGGGTTTAGTCTGCTTCTATTGTGTACTAATTCAAAAATAGAAAAGCAGATAAGTAGACAGACTATAAAGCAAGACCCAGAGCAATTGAATTCAGCAATCTAGTATTCAATAAACCTAAGAACACAAACTAAATGGGGAGGAAGGGCCTTCCTATTGGACAAGAACTGAGGAAACCAGAAAGCAAACTGGCAGACCATAGGTTTAGACCAACATTTTACACCATATACCACAATAAGCTTCAAATGGATACTCAATCTAAATATAAAAGATATCATCAGTTTAAAAATTAGAAGAGAACAAAATGAGGTCTATTTCATAGATATCACAGCAAGGAAAATTCTTAACGAAGCAAAACACAGAGTAGATTTTAATACATAAAAATAGATCATTTTATTTAGATATTTTGTTTAGTTTTTATTAGTTTTTAGTTTAAAAGTTTTTATTAGTTTTTCACTTTTAAAAGTGATATTTTTTGTTTTTACATCATTTTCATTTCAAATATAACCTTTCCTCTTCTTCTACTCAGGAGGCATCCTTTATAATAAAGAATTTTTAAAAGAGAAAAAAAGCAGTTCAGCAAAACTAATCAATGCTCAGTGGTATCAAACTCAGATAGAAACAGGGGCCACTAAACCATTCATAAGGATCCCTGTGGGTCATATATAGTTTACTTGTTGTCACTGTTCATTCTTCATTTTCTTTTTTTTTTTACATAAAACTGTGAATCTCTTTTTATTGTAGCTTCCTTTGAATTTTAAGAATATATAACATTTACATTTATGTATTTAAGTATATAATACTTAACTTGTAACCTTCAAAACTGTCCTGCTAGTTTATGATTCTTCTTGGTCTTTCTTTTATTTATTTCTTTTTTTTTAATATAAATTTATTTACTTTTAGTTTTCAACATTCACTCCCACAAGTTTTTGAATTCCAAATTTTCACCCCATCTCCCCCCTCCCCCCACCCCAAGATGGCATGCATTCTGAATATCCCTTCCCCTAGTCTGTCCTCTCTTCTATCTCTGTCCCTTCTCTTATCCCCTTCCCCTTCTATTTTCCTGTAGCACAGGATAGATTTCTGTACCCCATTTCCTGTATTTCTTATTTCCCAGTAGCATGTGAAAACATTTTTTTTAAACATATGTTTTTAAAATTTTAGATTTCAAATTTTCTCTCTTCCTCCCTCCCCACCCACCCTCATTGAAAAGGCAAGCAACTCAATATAGGCTGTACACGTACAGTTATGCAAAACACGTCCGTAGTAGACATGTTGTGAAAAACTAACTCTATTTCCCTTAATCTTGCCCTGCCCTCCCATTTATTCTATTCTTTCTTTTGACCCTGTCCCTCCTCAGAAGTATTTACTTCCGATTACACCCTTTCCCAATCTGCCCTCCTCTCTGTCATCCCCCTGCTCTCTTCTCCCCTTCTCCCCCTATTCTCCTGTAGGGTAAGACACATTTCCATACCCAATTGAATGTGTATGTTATTCCCTCCTTAAGCCAAATCCTATGAGAATAAGATTCACTTATTCCCTCTCACCTTCCCCCATTTCCCCTCCACTGTAAGAGACTTTTCTTTTCTGTTTTTTTTTGAGATAATTTACCCCATTCTACCTCTCCCTTTCGTCTTCTCCAAGTATAATCCTCTCTCATCCCTTAATTTTATTCTCCAGATATGACCCCTTAATTTTCAATTCACCCTATGCCCTCTATCTACATATAAATACATACAATTTTTTTCCTCCAACTACCCTAATACTGACAACGGTCTCATGAGTTATAAATATCATCTTTCCATGCAGGAATGTAAACAGTTCAATCTTAATAAGTCTCTTATGATTTCTCTTTCCTGTTTACCTCTTCATGTTCCACTTGAGTCTTGTATTTGAAAGTCAAATTTTCTATTCAGCTCTGGTCTTTTCATCAAAAATGCTTGAAAGTCCTCTATTTCACTGAATGACCATTTTTTTTCCCCTGAAGGATGATACTCAGTTTTGCTGGATAGGTGATTCTTGGTTGTAATCCTATCTCCTTTGCCCTCCAGAATAATTATATGCCCTGCTGGTCCTTTATGTAGAAGCTGCTAAATCCTTGTGTTATCCTGATTGTGTTTCCACAGTACTTGAATTGTTTCCTTCTGGCAGCTTGTAATATTTTCTCCTTGACCTGGGAACTCTGGAATTTGGCTACAATATTCCTAGGAGTTTTCCTTTGGGGATCTCTTTCAGGAGGAGATCTGTGGATTCTTTCAATTTCTATTTTGCCCTCTGGTTCTAAATATCAGGGCAGTTTTCCTTGATAATTTCTTGAAAGATGATGTCTAGGCTCTTTTTTTGATCATGGCTTTCAGATAGTCCAATAATTTTTAAATTCTCTCTCCTGGATCTATTTTCCAGGTCAGTTGTTTTTCCAATGAGATATTTCACATTGTTTTCTAATTTTTCATTCTTTTGGATTTGTTCTACTGTGTCTTGATTTCTCATAAAGTCACTAGCTTCCAATTGCTCTATTCTAATTTTTAAGGAAGTATTTTCTTCAGTAAGCTTTTGGACTTCCTTTTCCATTTGGCCAATTTTGCTTTTTAGGGCATTCTTCTCCTCATTGGCTTTTTGGACCTCTTTTGCCATTTGGGTTAGGCTATTTTTTAAGGTGTTATTTTCTTCAGTATTTTTTTGGGTCTCCTTTAGCAAGCTGTTGACTTGTTTTTCATGATTTTCTTGCATCACTCTCATTTCTCTTCCCAGTTTTTCCTCTACTTCCCTTACTTGCTTCTCAAAATCCCTTTTGAGCTCTTCCAAGGCCTGGGACTGATTCATATTTTTCTTGGAGGCTTTGGATGTAGGAGCTTTGACTTTGCTGTTTTCTTCTGGTTGTATATTTTGATCTTCTTTGTCAGCAAAGTAAGATTCTATGGTCTGACTCTTTTTGTGCTGCTTGCTCATGATCCCAGCCAATTACTTGAGTTTTAAACTCTTTGTTAAGATAAGAGTCTGCTTCCAATGTGGAGAATGTACTGTCCCAGGCTTTGGGGGTTTGTATAGCTGTTTTCAGAGATACTTGTAGGGAACTGTAAATTTTCAGTTCTTCCAAGGTGGTGTGATAAGAGGCGAGGTGTTTACTCCTTTCCTGGCCTGTGACCACAAGTACTCCTTTCTGTCCTGTAACTGTCAGTGGCTCTCCACAGCTACTACAAGATCCACAGCACCAGCGCTCCTCCTCACCCCAGCACCACCGCCCAGAACTGTGGCCCAGATCCAAACACGGGCAAAGCAAGAGATTCCTGCCTCAGCATTGGCAAAAAGATCCCTGCAATCCCTCTCTGATCAGCCACTGGATTCCCCCTCAGTCTGTGGGCCAGAAGCTCGGGGAGCAGCTGCCCCCACCAGGGCCACGCTCCTGGGGAATGGAGCTGAAACCCCACCTTCCTGTCTCAGCACCGACAGAAACAGACTTTTCCCACTGACCTTCTAAGTTGTCTTTGGCATTCGTGGACTGAGGAGTCTGGAAACCTCCACAGCTGCCCGAGATTCAGTCCTCTGAGGCCTGCTCCAGGTTTGCTGAAGCCTGCACGCCCATGCCACGCTGCGCTGCGCTCCCAGCCCAGCGCAATACACCTTTCTGATTAATCATCCAGGTTGTCTTGGGCTGGAAATTTGTTTCACTCTGTCTTTTTGTGGGTTCTGTTGCTTCAGAATTTGTTTAGAGCCATTTTTTATGAGTATTTGGAGGGGTTTGGAGGAGAGCTCAAGCAAGTCACTGCTTTCACTCTGCCATCTTGGCTCCGCCCCCCATTCTTCATTTTCAAAGAGGACCAATGACATCATGGGTGAAGTCCTGACTTGCTCATGAATTTGATTTAAGCGAGGCAGGGATGTGCAAAGTCCTCAACCTCACTCTCTCTTCCTGAGTGACTGAAGTCCGGTTGCAGTACAAAAGTCAAGTTGACTGGCAATGGTCCAAGATGAAGTGGAAAACCTTGGTGTCTTTGATGCCTGACCAATCTCTACATATTGACTTAATTTGAAAATGTAATATTATCTATGTTTTATTGTATTTTTATTTTGTTAAAGATTTCCTCAATTATATTTTAATCTTTTTCAGGCCATACTCAGGAGTGTTGTGGACAGCATGTGGCCTTCTAGCCTTCATGTTTGAAGACACCTCTGCAATGCATCAATTGAATATGACAATATATGCAATGTTCTACACCCATAGACCTTCACCTCTGCACAGAAGAGAGGGGAAAATATATTCTTCTCTATTCTTGGAGACCAAGGTTATTATCATTATAATTATTTGGCATTCAGTTTGACTTTTTGTTGTTATTCTTTCCATTTACATTATTGTAGTCAATGTGTATATTATTTTCCTGCTTTTGCTTACTTTATTTTGCATATATTCATGTAAGTCTTCCCAGGATTCACTTTATACATCATATTTATTGTTTCTTGTACCACAGTAATATTCCCTTCCATTCATGTACCACAACTTATTTATTCATACCTTAATTAACTCTGTTTCTTATTTCTTTGCTACTACAAAAAGTGCTGCTATAAATATTTTGGGGTATGAATAAATGAGTTCTCTTAGCATAATCCAAATTGCTTTCTAGAAAAGATGGACCAATTCACAGCTTCACCAATAGTGCATGTGTGCCTTTCTTTTCACAAAGCCTTCAAAACTGATTTTTCCCATTTTATGTCATATTTGCCAATTTTCTGGGTATGTGGTGAAACCTCAGAGTAGTGTTGACTTGCATTTCTCTAATTATCATAAGTATAGTTATTTATAATCTACAATTCCTACTCATATCCATTGACACCTTATCCACTGAGGAATGGTACTTTGTCTCTTACATTTGTGTTTGTTCAGGTATATCTTGGATATCAAACCTTTATTAGAAATGTTTGATGCAAACATTTTCTGCCAAATTATAGCTTTCCTTCTTATTCTAGTTGTACTGATTTTATTCATACAAATGCATTTTAATTTTATGTTGTTGAAATTAACTCTTGCATCTTTTGTAATTACTTCTATCCTTTGTTAGGTTAAGAATTTTCCCTCTAGCCATAGCTGTGAAAGGTATTTAGTCTGGTTTTTTTCTAAAAACTGTACAACCAAGATCAATACAAATAGAAGAAGAGATACTATCTCCTAAGAGAAAAAAAATCTTTGTGTTAAATATCCTTGATAAAAATCAGAAATTGAAGATATATAGGAAACTGACACAAATGAATAAGACAAAAAAGAGCCATTCCCTAATAGATAAGTGGTCAAAGGATGTGAACAATTTTTAAAAAAAGAAATGCAAATTATCAATAACCATACGATTTGTAATGGGTGTTGTATTTCTTGTCTTGTCAATGAGTAAAGGAGTGGGGTGGGAGGAAAAGAATCTGAAACAGAAAATAAAATAAAAGTGAATGAAAAGATAAAACAGCAAAATGAAAAAAAAATGGTCCAAATACTACTGTCAAGTGACATTCAAACTGCCATATCTGATTCTAACTCATACCCATCAAAAAGTGATAATAAAAGATAAAAATAATTAGTGTTACAAGGGTTATGGGAAGACAGGAACATTGGTGCACTATTTTAAAATTTATTTTATTCTGAATTTGAAAAATAAAACAAGCATTTCAATAGCAATAGAATAGGTAAAAAAAGATGACTGCACATTATAAAGAGTCATTTTGCCCAATTAAATGCCAATAAATTTAACAAGTTAAGTGAAATAGAAGAGAATTTACTAAAATATAAACTGCCTAGATTAGCAGAAGAGGAAATAGAATACCTAATAGACCTATTTTAGAAAAAAAAATTGAATAACCCATAAATGAACTTCCTAAGAAAAAAGCACCAGGACCAGACAGATTTACAAGTAAATGCTATCAAACATTTAAAGACCAACTAATTCCAATATTAAATAAATTATTTGGAATAACAGGCAAAGAAGGGGTCCTACCAAGCTCCTTTTATGAAACAAATAAGATACTGATACCTAAAGTAGGAAGAATAAAATATAAACAAAAAAGAGAGAGAGAAAGAAAATTATAGACCAATTTCATTAATGAATATGGATATATAAATTCTAAATAAAATGCTGGCTAAAAGATTACAACAACATATTACAAAGATTATACATTATGACCAAGCAGGATTTATACCAGGATTGCAGGGATGGTTTAACATAAGAAAAACTATTAACATAATTGATTATATCAATAATAAAAGTAACAAAAATCAAATGATTATATTAATAGATACAGAAGAAACTTTTGATAAAGTACAACATTCATCTCTATTAAAAAAAAGAAAAACACTTGAAAGCATAGGTACAAATATAAATGGATTTTTCCCTAAATTGATAAAAAGCATTCACCTAAAACAATCAGTGTTATTTGTAATGGGGAAAAGCTAGAAACCTTTCCAGGAAGATCAGGTGTCAAACAAGGATGCCCCTGTCACTAATATTATTCAGTATTGTATTAGAAATCCTACCAATAGCAATAAGAGAAGAAAAAGAAATAGAAGGAATCAGAATAGGAAATGAGTTAATAAAACCATTTCTTTATATAGACAATATGATGATATCCTTGGGAAGTCCCAAAGACTCAACTAAAAAGTTAGTTGAAACAATTAATACAAAGTAGCAGGATACAAAGTAAATCCACATACATCATCAGCATTCTTATATATCACAAACAAAAACCTGAAGAGATAATATACTATTATTGGTCAAAATAATATTGAAATTATTCAGGAATAATTCATTCTGGAAATAAATTTGAAATTATATTTAAAATATTCACTATTCTACTCATGCTCTTTGCCTTAGCAATTCCACTAGTGGGCACATAGGCCAAAGAGGTCAAAGACAGAAAGGTTACACACCAGAGCATTTATAGAATTGCTCTTTAATTTAAGAAAAAAAAATTTAAAAACCTGGAAACAAAGTGGTAGCCATCAATAGGGGGAAATGGCTAAATAAATTGTGGTTCATGGATATAATATAATATTATTGCAGAGTAAGGTATGACAAAGATGAGGAATTCAAAGAAACAGGAAGATTATATATATGTATATATAAACTGATACAGAGTAAAGAAAGTAGTATTAAGAAACAATATGCATAATAACTAATAATATAAAAATGAAAGGCAGTCAAATTTAGATTAATTGTGTAGGTAATTATGGTATCAAAGAAAAGACGATGAAACAAGTTTCCCTTATCTCAACAGAGATGGTTAGATGAGACTGCTTTATTGCTTGGGTTTTATTTTATCTTTTCTAATGCCAAGGGGAATTTAATATGCAGAAGGTGGAAGAGGAAAAGGGATGAGATATATTATGAAATCATTGTAGTGTAAGAAATAAAAGATGTTAATAATTATTTTAAAATTTAAAGTAATCCACACTGCCTTCCTCATCTGTTCCTAAGAACTAAGTTCAGGGCATAATGAGCATTCTAGCTTGTCTTGATCTTAGAATATGTTAGGAGAAAGAGTGTAGAAGTATTTGCTATGGCCATAACCGTAGGGTTTAGTTGTTAAGTTGTTTCAGTCTTGTCCAACTCTTTTTGACCCCATTTGGGTTTGTTCCATTTTAATTGATTTGGGTTTTGTTTGGTTTTGTTTGTTTGTTTTGTTTGTTTGTTTGCAAAGATACTAGAGTACATTTCCTTCTCCAGCTCATTTTACAGATGAGGAACTGAGGCAAAGAGAGTTAAGTGACTTGTCCAAGGTCACACAGACAGTAAATGTCTTGTTTAAAAACCAACTGTATAAGTACACGATGGGGAAGGTGAACAACAGTTGACACATAAAGGAACTGAGGGCTTTACTGGATTGCAAAGTCAATAGGATTCAATAGTATGATATGGCAGTCAAAAAAGGAAATGTTGTCTCGGGCTGTATTAACAGAAACATAGTATCCAAAATAAGGGAGGTTTTACCGTCTCGTGGTACCCAGCCCTTGTTTGATCACATCTACAAAACCGAGTTTAGCTCTGAGACTTACATTTTAGGAAGGGCAAGGTGTAACGTACCCAGAGACAACCAGGACAGTGAGAGGATTTGAAAACAAAACAAGACTTACTAGTTGAATGAGTAATGGTGTTTAGGCTGGAAGAAGAGATGAGTTGTGGGGCCTGGGGTGGATGGGATATTGGAGGGAGTGTTGTTCCATAAGCAGGGTAAGTGTGATTGCTTTGTCATTGTCCTCAGATATTTCTACAGGTATCAAGTGGAAGGATTAGGCTTAATCTGCTTGAGCCCCAGAGAGATGAAACATGTAAGATTAAGTTATAGATTTAGAACTAAAAGTTATAGATTTAGAACTGACCTCAGAAGTTATCTAGCCCCCTCATTTTACAGATGAGGAAACTGAGACCCAGGGAAATTAAATGATGACCAAGAACACACAGGTAATAAGGAAAAATTTAGGATTTGAATGAAGGTCTTGACTTCAAATCCAAGATTTTCCCACTGTATCATATTACATAGGTATACGCTGCAGAGAAGTAGAGTAAAGACCTATAGCACAAGGGATGACGGCACTTTCTTACACCCAGGGGCCCAAGTTCTGAATTCACCCAGACAGTACTAATCTATGAAGCAAAGTGGGATCAGGCATCTCTCACACTCTGAATCATTATGCCTGCATCTCCAGAGCCTCAGAGATCAAATACAGCTTAGTTTTGGCTTGTCTCAAAAATCCCAAAAGGAAAGGTCCCTTCTAGATACTCCAGTACTCAATATACAAAATAGATGAGGTATAGGACTGCTATTTATTTCCTTCAGCACAAAATAAATGCTTAAAACATGAAAGAATCATGTGTGTACATTGACAGACACTTAAAGTATGCTGCAGTAGTCTATCAGACATGTTATTCTCTCCAGGTTAGGTTTAAAACATTAAAATATGAAACACTTCCCAGCAATTCTGAAGAAGCACTGAACCTCCACCTCTGCTCTCCTCTGCTCAAGGTCCATATATTTTGCCCAGCCAGAGCATGCATTACTCATTCTTCTCTTAGTGGTCACCTTTTCCTCTAAGAAGTTGTTTCAGAGATCACCTCCAGCTGGGCAAACAATACCCAGATCCAGGAACTTGAATTACTGAACCTCTTTAGAGGTTTTCTAGAATATAGTCAAGAAGCACTGGATTCAAATCCTGCTTCAGACACTTACTAGCTGTGTGACCCAGGGCAAGGCATTTAATCTCTCTGTGCCTCAGTTCCCTCATCTGTAAAATCTGTAAAACAGATAGCCTCTAAGGTTCCTTCCATCTCAGGCCTGCTATCCAATCACCCGTGCTTGGGGAAGGAAACATAAAGCAGGAGAAACAGCTTGAAGTTCAGTCTCAGGCTTGTCTAGGCTAGCACATATGCTTGCTGTCATATGTAGGTGGTTGCCAATGCTGCAGGGGGTGAGAAGTAAGGTCTCCTCACGCCTCCATCCAATAGAATTCTGAGGGATAGCTTACAAGATGGGAAGAGAGAAAGGGGAAAGTCAGGGTCGAGGTGGGGAGGAGAGGAGGAGAAAAAGGGAAAAGAAAGAGATGGAGGAGGGGAGAGAGAGCAAAGAGGAGGAGAGGGAGACAAACAGAAGAAAAGAGACAAGACAGTGCTCTCAGGGAAAGAGACAGAGAGCATGCTCAGAAGTTGTCCAGCACCCAGTGGGGAGCTCTTCTTGATCAGCCACCAATCATCTTCAATACCTCATGAGAATCAATCAGAAGCCTCTGGGTGAGTGTGAACTGCTGAAAGGACCCCGGCCAATATGTCACCAGAAAGGCCTCAGCTCCAGACCCAGAACGTGAATGACAGGAAAGAACCCTGGACTATGCCCAGAAGGGGCCCAGCTACAGGAATGTTCCCCAGAAGAGATGGCCACTGTTACTTAAGGAAAAACTTCCTCACAATGAGAGCTGTCCAAAAAATGAAATGGGCTGCCTTAAAGGTTAATGGTTTTCCCATAACTGGACATCTTCAATCAGAAACTGGATAATGATGTAATCTTGTCAGAGTAGGTTCCTTCCCCCAGAGGGAGGAGGAGGAACACATACAAGCAGTTAGAATGACTGATGAGTCCGTAAGTGTAGCCCCTCAACACCAAAGGAATTTTACCAAACCTGTGTTCTTGCTTATCTAGCTTTCTCATGATTGATATACTCAAAAGTGCCTGAGGGCAGGCTCAGTACATTTGTCCTAGCTTGATAGGTTTGTAAAGGGGGCTCTAGCTCCTTTTGTCCTATTGGTCATAAAACAATGCTATCTCCAACTATCACCGGCCACTTAGAATTAGCTTATTTTCTGGGCACAGCTAGTGTCCTGAAACTATTAGGTCAACTGCTTCATATCTCAAAACTTCAGAACAAAGGTTGAGACCTGGGATGGCAGTGAAATAAACTGCATTTGTCTGTTTGTATCCTCTGTGTCTGTGTGCATAGGAAGTCTGTATATTATTCACAAAATCTATAGATAGATCAGACCCAGTGTAGAGGCACATTTCTGTTCCTTGAAATTCTGGATTGGAATAACAAAAGATGACCATTTGTTTGAGATACTGCAGAAAGGATTTTGCTTTCTATAAAGACTGGATGCTGAACAAGGTCCATCCCAGCTTTGAGATTCTATGAATATGACTGAATTTGGCTTTCAGAAGCCAAAATAAGTCCAAGATCCATGGACCAGGACCACAGGAGCAGTAGTTGGATTTGTGCTTCCCACATGCCTGTTTCTCTGACCCTGGAAATGGAGCCCATGAATCTTTCATTCTGACCACATTTTACAGAGGGAGTACATAGCAAAACAGAACAGCACAACACACAAAAGCCATCCATCTGTGAGCAAGCATGTAAGAACTTGTAAACACTGTAATGGAATGTTCAAAGGGATTGAAACTTAGATGCTTAACACGCACTAATGGCTGGACACATGGGAGGCTATAAAACAGTGCAGGAATTTAAAAGCACAGAAAGGAAAACTCCATGGGAAAGGGAGGGAATTTCCTTGTGTTCCCATTCGTATAACTGGATGTTGTAATTCTAAATATTCAAACTTGTGCTTGGCTATTTTGAATCAAATTAAAATGGGTGAGGAAAATTCAGATCCGTGTGCTGCTACTGAGTCACATGGAAACAAGGCCACAAGTCGAGAAACAGGTTTCGGCTGTCTGTAGGCTGCTGACCTGTTAGAATGATATTTGGCTGGACTGTTGAGGGCCCAAGACAGTGGGGTGGTGACTTCATTAAGGTTCAATCTAGCTCCTGGGGGATTTGTACTATGAGAGTCAGACTCAAACTGGCTAAGGACATCATCCAAAAATGGTCCCAGATGCAATTTTAAAAGAAGCAAACAAAAAGAACAACAATAAAAACCATTTCTTGCACGGTCTCAGCCCAGCTGAGAGTTGAGTTGGAAATATTCATCCAATTCCCCAAAGCAGGTGAGATTAAAATGGACAGGTGCAGGGCTGTCCTGGGATTATAAAAAAAAAAAAAGGCCCCATCAAAGGCTCATATAACATTCCCTTCCCTTGTACTAGATAGACAATATTAACTGCCAAAGTATTTAATCAGAAAACTTACTCAAACAACTCCATAATAAATTATATGACTCTTCTTCAATTTTTCACTTTGACCATAAGAATTGCTAGCAGAGTCAGTAAGGAAGAGTGGAAAGGATACTGACTGTATAATCAGAAAATCTAGGCATAAGTCCCACCTTGGTCACTTACTTAACTGTATAACCATGGGTAAGTCCTTTGGGCAACACCTCTGACCATCAGTTTCCCCATCTGGCAGTGGGAATAATAAAACGTAAGCTACTTCATAGCATTGTGACAAACAAATGATATAGAGAATACAAAGTATGCTTTGTATTTGTAGTTTTCTTTATTAGTACTTTTTCCTTGCTAGTCATCAAGCTAATCACACCCAAATAATAGTAGCTTACAGCTTCCCTCTCAGCTTTACTACTAGTAGTTAGTTAGTATTTCTATAGTGCCTATTTGTGCCAGGCACTGTGCTAAGTGCTTTACAAGTGTCTTATTTAATCCTCACAGCAACCTTGAGAGGTAGGTGCTATTGTTATCCTCATTTTACAGTTGACGAAACTGAGGCAAAGAGCAATTTAAAATGACTTACTCAGGGTCACACAGCTAGTAAGGGTCCAAGGCTAAATTTGAACTTAGTTCTTCCTGACTTCAAAAATCCACTGCAGCACTTTATCGACTTTACAAAGCACTTTATACATATTATCTCATTTGTCGACCCTTTGAGATAAATTGCTTACACAGATGTTTTAATCTAAGTAAAATTATAGGGGACAATTAAGATCCCATATCTACAAAGTTCAAACATCAGCTGTAATTAATAGAAAAATAAAAATAATATCTCATGTTAATACTGTGATACATCATTAAAAAGTATTCTATGAAGGGCATGAGATAGGTAATGTATTATTATATGCTTATTACAAATGAAGAAACTGAGGCTTGGAGAGATAAAATGATTTAGCCAATGTTAAAAAACAGTAAATGACAAGATCAAGACTAGAGAATGGATTTCCCCACTCCAAAGCTATGGGGCCATCTTCTGTGCTAGGCTAATGCTGTACTGTTTCCCTTCCTTGAAGCAGCTGATTAAGTGGCTGACTTGTTCATTCCAAAGAAAAATTGTTCTAGTCTTAAACATTCTAATTCTATTAAATGAGCTGCTTGAGCCAGGATTTTTTTTATATGCTATTTAGAAAGGAAAAAAAAAGCCCTAAGACAAATCCGTAATAAAAGAGGAACAAAGGAAAATGACCGAAAGGCGAGCAAATAATAATGATAGCTCACCATTCTAAAACACTTTGAGTCTTACATTTTCATTTTAATAAGTATTTATCAAATGCCTCCTACATGCAAGACATTGTGCAAAGTGATGGGAATACAGAGATAAAATAAAAAACAGACCCTTCCCTGAAGAACTTTACATTCTTCTGGGAAAAGACAATATTTGCACAAATAATACACTCCACACTAAACACTCCACAATATAGCAACACTCTGGCTTCCTTCTCCTAGAGAAAGGACAACACTATCTCTCCCTCAGGGTTCTAGGGCCTTCCAGTTAGCTATGTTAATTAATGCCCTAGTTCCATTTAACCAGTTAACATCAATTAGTTTTTCCAAAGGTATGTTTACTTCAAAGATATGACTAGAACAGAAATACAAACATTTTCTTCCTTGATACTTAGAAGGCACACTCTGCCCTTTACCACTTCAGGCCTTGGGGAGAATGGGCTCAGCCTTAATATAGTTTTCTACATCTCACTCTACTACATTTACTTCCAGATTCAGGATGTTTGATGGATACCTAAGGCAGCATTTCTGCTCCTGCTGAACTGGACAAGTCACTCAGGTCTTTGCTCTCCACTCTTTGGTTTCTGGAAAATCCCAGAGTGGATTACAGCTCCAGTACTCTGGTGGCTTGCTTACCTGAATTTTTGAAGCTTAGTCATTTTTCAGTGGTGTCTGACTTTTCATGATCTCATTTGGGGTTTTCTTGCCAAAGATACTGGAGTAATTTGCAATTTCCTTCTCCAGCTCATTTTACAGATGAGAAAACAGGCAAACTGGGTGAAGTGACTTGCCCAGGGCCACACAGCTGTGTTTGAGGCCAGATTTGAACTCAGGAAGAGGAGTTTTCCTGACTCCAGCCTCAAGCACTCTATCTACTATGCCACCTAGCTGCCCTCGAAAGGTCATTGTCACATCTAATCTCTTTCAATTAGAACAGAAAAGAACAATGCAAAGAAGCAAAGAACACAAGCTTCTATTCATGGGCCACATGTCAGCCTGGTATGGAGTAGTCCCATCACAATGGAAATTCTAAGAGACAAAACTCCAAGCACAATCAATTTATTAGTTAGGTTAGCAGTAACCAATAAAATGGGTCAGGGGCCTTTCTCAGTGACCAAAGACGTTGAGGGACAGAGTTTTTTTAAAACAAAGAGGATAATGTTGAGCAACGACATAGTGAGAACTGAGATTTGGGACTTTGAATTCTGAAACCCCTTAACCACAGCCAAGACATGATTCTAGTCATAAAACAAAGGTTCTCTTGCCTGGAGTTGCTACAATAGTTTAAAAGGATGAGATATGGCCTTTTAGGTTAATCAAGTTTCTCAGGAAAGTAGGTGATGGGTGGGGTTACAAAGGTGGAGGTAATTACAAGACAAAAACTTGACCTTTAGGCAAGTTTCTCCAGGATGTGAGTGGTAGGTGAAGTTTACAAGGGAAAGGAACCAGGAAAGGGAATATTAAAACTAGCTTGATTAAGGCTTAGCAAAATAGAATTAAAATAAATTTTCAATTTTACAATCCCAAAAACTCTTCCTTCACAATAATGTCTCTCTCACTAAACCAGGCAGGAAAGAAACAATCCAACGGACAGGTCTTGGATGATTAATACTGTGAATACACACCCAGCTCTGGCTAAGTAGGCAATGAAAGAGGCTACTCTTCCTCAAGTGGTTTGCAGGCCTGAACCAGTTACAGGATGTCTGCACGTACAGCTAAGCCTACAAGAGGATTTCATTGGCCAATCACTCTGTGCACATTCATAAGGACTGAACTCATTGGCCAGTCTTCTGTTGTTGTTCAGTTGTTTCAATCACGTCCAATTCTTCATGACTCCATTTGGGGCTTTCTTGGCAGAGTTACTGGAGTGGTTTGCCATTTCCTTCTCCAGCTCATTTTGCAGATAAAGAAATTGAGGTAAACAGAGTTAAAGTGACTTTCCCAGGGTCTGTCTTGAGGACCAATAGCATTATAAGATGATGTCTTGACTTGCTTGTGAATTGGATTTAAGTGAGGCAGAGTTCCTCGAGGTCATCACCCTCACTCTATCTTCCAGAGTCATCCAAGTCCAGGGACAAGATAAAAGTCAGGACAACTGGTGATGGCCTGGGACATAGTGGATGACCTTGGTGTCTTTAATGTCTGACCATGCTCCAAGCACTCCACAGCACCCGCTTCAGCCACCTTTATGGTCATTGGAACAAATTGTTCTCATCTGTCCATTCCACTGGGGGAAGTCTTCACATTCTTGGCGTAGATACCTCCTAACTCACTAATAGGTTTGAAGTCTATCAGTTACCCTCAACCTGGTTTAGCCCATCTGCCAAGATGATTTTACTGGGGGGTAGCAGAAGCTGGAATGCTGTGTTCAGGCAACAGTAGGTGAGTTAACATGGCTAGAATATCATCAGTACCTGAAGGGGAGGAGCATGCAACAAGTCTATAAAGGTCAGCTAAAACCTGACTGTGAAATACTCTAAATTCCAAACCAAAGAGTTTATATTTTATCTTGGTGTAACCCCATAGCCCAGTGCCCAAAAGACCCTGGGTTCACATGCATCAGGTTCAGTTCTAGAGGCCTGACCCAAGAAGAATTTTTCTCTTTAGTTCATTATTCTCCTACCCAAAAGCAGTACTCTGGCAAAGTCTCCAAAATAAAGTCTAGATAGAGTTCATATCTAGGTTTCCCTGAATCTGAGTGATATGGCCCCTGATTCCTGAAAAGTCATTCAATATACAATAGGGTTTAATTTATGGGACAGCTTATTTCAACCCCACAGAAAATACATAAAATGCAAAAGACTCACAGAAGGCCATGAAGACATCAATATACTATGCACTCAAATAGTCCATTAGATTCTTCCTGAGAGATAAATCCAATTTAGCAGCTGCTGAATAAGCACTCCCTTCACCTGAGACCTGCACTGCCTGAACAACTCCTGGCAAAAGTGCGGAGGATTGGCAAGATCCTGATCTTATCCCCCTCAACCTGGCAATCAGTCAACAAGTATTTATTAAGTGCTTACTATGTGCCAGTCACTAGGAATACAAGTAAAAGCAAAAATACAATAGAAGCAGAGGACAATCCCTGCCCTCAAGGAGCTTATATTCCAATGACAGAAAATGACACAGAAAAGGAAGCTAAAGAGGAGGGAGTGGGGAGGTATCTGGCATAGAGGCATGATGGAGGAGTCTGGATTGTAGTTTGATGGGAACTGAAAAGTTAGCTAGCCTAGATGTTGTTCAGCTGTGTCTGACTCTTTGTGACTCCACTTGGAGTTTTCTTGGCAAAGATACTGGAGTGGTTTGCCATTTCCTTCTCCAACTCATTTTACTGAAGTTGAAACTGAGGCAAACAGGATTAAGTGACTTTCCCAGGGTCACACAGCCAGCAAGTGTCTGAGGCCAGATTTAGTCATTGTCAGAGGCTAGATTTGAACTCAGGAAGATGAGTCTTCCTGCCTCCAGGCTGGGTACTCTATCCATTGAGTCACTGGATGCCCAGGTTGGGGCTGGATACCTTCTTTAAATAGACATTCTGGGAAGTGCCATCCAATCAGAGGGAGGGCCAGCAGAAGCTGAGGGAATTTCTGAGGTATATGAATTCCAGAGCTAATGGGGTCTTCCAGGATGAAGAGTTCTAAGAGTTCATGGTGAGAAATGATGTGGTTACAAACACCTTGAGGGATTGCACTAAAATCCTTTTCTTTCCCAAGGAAGGAAAGGAATAAGCATTGTATAGTGCCTGCTGTGTGCCAAGCACTGTGCTAAACACTTTTTAAAAAAGTAAATATTATCTCAGTTGATCCTCACAACAAACCTGAGAGGCTATTATTATTCCCATTTTGCAGTGGAGAAAACTGAGGCAAAGAGAGATTAAGTGCCTTACCCGAGGTCACACAGGTAGTAAATGTCTGAGTCCAGGTTCGAACCAGTTCTTCCCGACTCCAGACCAAGCACTCTATTTACTGTGCCACCAGCTGCCTCTAATGCTGTTGAGGAATGAACACTTGAGGAAATCTCCTTCTTGGAAGCTGCTGCTTGAACCTTGGGGACATCCATGAGGTAACCCCCATGGTTGGAAAAGTTCACTCTGATAATCACTTCCTCCAGTCCTCATGTAAACACATGGGTGCCTCCTCTGTGTGCTTCCTTGGGAGCTCTATCAATGCCCCAGGTGCATGGGCAGGAAAAGTCCATCTTCAGCAACTTTATTCTCAAACCTATGTTCAGAAAATGAAATTAAAAGGCAAAAGGCACCAGAAACTTAGTGTCCAGGAACCTCAGACAACCAGGGCAAGCACATACAGTTCAACAAATGTTTCTTGGAAGAGAACCAAGAAACAGAAAGCTGAGAGAAGAAAGAGAATGAAGAGGAGGGAGTGGTTAGGAGTGTAAAAATCTGCAAAGTGAAGAATGATGAAAATTGAGAAAAGCCTGTCATTGGTCATCTTGGAAAGAAATCGTTCAATGGACTGGTGAAGTCTTAATCCAATCTTCAAGGGGTCTTAAGAAGTGAGTGGGAGATGAGAAAGTAGAGCCAACGAATGTAGATAGCTTTTACTAGATCTTGGCTGTAAAAAGGAGCAAAGGTTTGGAATGATAGCTTGGTGGGGGGGGAGGTGGAAAGGTCAAGTGAAGGTCTTTTACTGATGAAAGCTGCCTGAGCATGTTTGTAGTCAGAAGGCAAGAAGCCAAGAGAGACTGAAAATAAATGAATTCTATGAGATGAGTAAAGTAAACATTATTATCCCCATTTTATAAATGGGAAAAATGAAGGCCAGAAAGGTTAAAAGTGACTGCCTAGGACCTCTTATCTAGTTAAGTAGCAGAACCTAGATTAGAACCTAGGTCTTTTCCTGTATATCACACTATCTCACCTCTACGTGTATTGTTTGATCCCATAGTATGCCCATAATACCATGCAAAATAAATTGAAGGCATGGTTCTTCTTGAGTTCCACACTCTTGGGAAGCTTATCATTGCTAATAAGCTCCTGGGGATGGGGGAGAGGGAAGGGAGACAAAGCATATGTCCACAGTTCAAAATTATAGAACACTGGAGTTGAAAGGGGCCTTAGAGGCCTTCTAATTCCACTATTTCTCCCACCTCACATTTTACAGATGGGTAAACTAAGAGAGAACAATGAATTAGCACATAAGCAAGTGGTTATATAGAGAGGCCATAAACTTTCAATGAAAAACTATTGGCATTCAGATAAGGAATATAAATAAAGGTTATAGTAGTCTTGAAAGGCCTCTTAAACAAAGTAAGACTTGAACAAGTCCTTGAAAGTGGGGTAGAATTTAGATAGAAAAAAGAAAAGCAGAATTTAAATTTCAGGCTTTGGAGGGATGGTAGGGAAGGGAGGGAACAGACTGAAATTGGTCATTTGAGGTTTAGGGGGAAAGAAGCAAAGGGAGGTGATTTAGAAACAGGTCCAATTGAAGTAATGGTACACGTAGAACAGTCTAAATGTTTTCAGTCAAAAGGTAGGAAAATGTCCTTTTCTCTAGAGACCTGAATAAAGAACAAGGAAATTCTGAAGTTTCTGCTTAGGGGCCTAGAATTTAAACTCAGGCCACTATTGGAAGCAATTAGCAGATAGGCCTGTGGTAGAAGAATGGAAGAATCCAAAGAGAGGATGATCACTGGTGAATTCACCAATATTTTCATCCTGATTGGAAGATTTAAAAAAAAAATTTTTTTTGAGTCAATATAAGTTTAAGTGAGCATTACTTTATTTAAGATACCTTAGCTAGTCCCAGGTTTCACACAGCTATATTGTGTTGTATTTCACACAGCAATAACTATTCCATTTTTGGACCAAACCCCTATCTGACATATTATCTATCCTACTGCTGAACCATACCAAGTCAAATCCAATAGCAAGAGCATTTGACTACATTTCTAAGCTATGCTTATTTTTACTTCTATTAGCCATTGGATCAATGAGTTTAAGTTTAGGGTATGTCCACAAGAAAGAATTTCCCATAATTTTTGGAGCCAAGAGAATATCACTCATAATTAGAAATTCTCTGCAACGGCTCCCATACTGCTTAAATTGTCCTCGAGTCTGAAGCATGGTAAAATTGCCAAGGGATGAGTCTAGTAGGGGAATGCTCCACAAGGTAGGAGGTTAAAGAATGCAGAGCAAAATTTACACTGGGGCTAGTAGCGAGGATGGCAGAGGCAAAGCTTATAACTGAGTTGAAGTGGAACAGAGTAGATAATCATGTGATGCATTATGGCTATGGCTATGGCACATCTAAACTCCAGGATCATGTCTAGAACATGAGACTCCAAAGTCAAGGTAGGATATTTCAGGCATTCTGCAATCTGCCTGAAGGAATCCCTGGAAAAGATAATCTATCCATGTAATGTGTCATACCCTAAGCATTTGCCCATGAAAATGTGAATTCTGAAGCAAGTGCTTTGACCCTGTGCTTGGAGTCCAAGAGAATGGAAAGGAATTAGATGACTCGTAGAAGTGAAAGGGATTGGACACCTTTGTGAAAGGATGCAGAGGATATTTTATTAGCTTACCACTTGTTTCATGACTTAATTAAATTATCTTGCTAGTAGATTTATTTGTCTTGGTATGGTTTAATCATAAAGCAGTATATCAGGTAGGGGTTTAGTGCATAAATGGAATAGTTATTAGCCCAATACAGCTGTGCTGAACCTGGGAATGGCTAAGGTATTTTAAATAAGTAATCCTCACTCTAGGAAAGAATCCAAACTGACTTCATCTAAAACAGGCTTGCTCAGTGAAAGATACAGAATTTATTTATTCTGGGAACTCAGTTACCATGTATTCATGTTCTTGTTCTCTTGAAGAGTTGATAACTTCTTTCTACTATCTTTCCATTCTCTCTCCTGAATTTACCCTGTTGGGACAACATGTTAATGAATTAACTGAGAAGATATGACTTGCTGATACTACTTCTAAATTAAACCAATTAAAAAAAAAAGTAGAGCTGATATTTGCAAAGAAATCCATCTTACTGATAGGAACTATGTAGGAGAAACTGAGGAGTATCAAAATAACTTAATTTGTTCCTTAACCATGATTAGTGCCTCCATATCTGGGACTTAAAACTATTTCAAAGTATTAGTATACATTTGGCATCTTATTTTGAAGTTACCTGTAGTAAAGTTAGGTAATTACCTATTTAAGGTTGTAATGGTACAGCCCTGCATGGAAGGATAATAGGATTTGGAGTCAGAAAGGTCTTTGGAAATGTTCAGTTCATCTTCTCCATTTTGTAAATGAGGAAATAGAACAAGAGCCATGAAGTGACTTACCCAAGGTCACACAAGCAGCAGATAGCAGAACTTGTATTCACATACCAAGTAACTCCAAATCCAGTATTCTTTCCACCAAACCATATTAAATTGTATGCTTCTTTTTTATGAATGAGAATTAGATAGTATTTGCTTTTTTTTTTACTGTCTTCCATGTGTTAATTATTTCCTATTTATCCTGTATATAGCTTGTTTGCCATATATTTGTTTGTTTTCTCTCCTATTAGGTTGTGAGCTCTGTGAGGGCAGGGACTATCTTTTGCCTCTTTTTGTATCTCCAGCAATTAGCACAATGTTTGGCATATAATAGGAGCTTAATAAATGTTTATTGATTGATAGATTGATGAACACTTACAAGTAGACACATCTATGGTGTAAGGAAGTGGTCCTTAAAATCCCAGGTCACTACACAATGAAGTATTTAACTATAATTTAACATTACCAAGTGATCTCTTTATGGGGTACATATTAATCTCCTGAAGAAATTGGAAAGGAAAAAAAATGGATAAAATGAAGAATATAATAGGCCATCTCAGATTAACCTTAAAAAATCAGTTCACTGAGTTCAGGAGACAAACCAGGAGATGAACCCAGTTCCTGATAAACAGTCTGAATCATGGAACTAAAGAAAGGGAAGATGTAGCAAGCTACATGGAACTGGAGAAGGAGAAGCCATAAAAAGAAACACAGAGCTGAGAGAGTGGTTATCCAGGCAGAGGCAACTGCCTCAAAGAAATGGAACAGGACTCGGGAGTGAGAATGCTTAGGTTAAGCATTAGGCCCATCAGGCAGGAGGTGTGTTGGACAGAAACTACGTTGCTGATACCACAGATTCCCACCCCCCTTCCTAGCAAGTAATTTTCTATCTTCTTTCTTCCTTTGAACCTCTTCATAGAAGCCTAAAATCTTTTACCCTAGACATGAAGAAAGAAGCTTATTTACCTTTATTTTAAATGTTTACTCTGGCTTTAGAAATAGAATTATCTGGCAGTATTTGCTAATGGCTGTACTTATTCTGAATGCATTTAGAAGGAAGCATTTGAGAAGAGACAGAGATAGATTAAACATTGAGGTGTTTTGCCAGAAGCTCTGTCTATGGCTGGGGGCTTGTAGCTAACAATAAAATAAAAAAATTATAGCCCCTTTGATACTATTTCCCAGAGTGAAGATGGACCATCTATATCAGGAAACCTATCTGGGCAATGAGTCAGTAGAGGGATGAGGGACACATAGAAGGGACTGAACAATCCTGATCACTACACCATCCCTTTAACACTGCTATAGTTTTGTTGTTGTTATTGTTCAATCATTTCAGTCATGTCTGACTTTTTATGACCCATTTGGGGTTTTCTTGGCAAAGATATTGGAGTGGTTTGTCATTTCCTTCTCCAGCTCATTTTACAGGTAAGGAAACTGAAGCAAACAGGGTTAAGTAACCTGCCCAGCATCACACATCTAGTAAGCGTCTGAGGTCAGATTTGAACTCAAGAAGATAGTTTTCCTGACTCCAAGCCTGGCACTCTATCCACTAAGCCACCAGCTGCCTCTACTATAATGGTATAATTAAAACAAATCCAGAAAGATCAAATTGGTTTATCCACTCTGTGTTTATTTTTTTTACATCAAATTAAGTTATATAAACTACAGAGGTTGATTATCTCTGCCATAAAGATACAACAGGGTTCATGTCATCACAAAAAGAAAAATATAGTGAGGTCACAGAAATGTGAAGTTATGGATAAGAGAGGGATCAGAGGGAAGGGTGAGGGAATAGGTTAAAGGGGGGTACAGAAGGGTGTTCAGATTTATAGGAATGGGAGGATAAGGGAGGGATCCTTGGGAGCATAAGGAAGGGTCCCTTAGAGGGAAGGGTGAGGAAATAGGTCAAAGAAGCATATAACGCACAAACATAAAAACAAAGATTAGGAGTAGAATCCCTTAGGGAAACTATATGTTTATATATATATGTATGTGTGTATGTATGTATGTATGTATATATGTATATGTATATATCAATAGCTATACATATTTACTTATAGCCTGGGGGCAGGAGAGAGGTAGGGGGAAAAAAGAACAAAGTAAAAAGTGTACAGCAGAGAACAAAATAAAATCTACAAGGAAGCAAAGAAAATAAAATAATTAAATAATATAATTAAAATAAGCTTTCAACACAACAGATAGTAACTAATATATAGGCTTTCTTGAAATGGAAATTAATTGCTATATATTTTGAATTCTCTCTTATGTTCTGCTGTGCACGTGTTTTTTTCTTTTCTTATTTTATATTTGTTTTAATATTTAAGTTCATAATATGCTTCTTTTTCTTTTCTTGTGTATTTAGGTTTTAGTACTCAAGTCTGAAAAAAAAAAGAAATATGAAGTTATTTAACCAAGGCTTAGAATAGAATATTAGAGCTAGAAATTACCTTAGGGATCATCTGGTTCGCCCTTTCATTTTATAGATGGTGACAATGAGCTTCAAGAAAGTAAAATGATTTATCCAATGCTGTATCTTCACAACAATATTTAGAGCTAGGTGGAAAATCTAATGCAAGTAACTCCAAAATATGCTGGGAAATATATATTATTCAGTTTGAAATTGCTTTTAAGTCCTAATATGGAGACTGTAATCTTGGTTAGGAAATAGTAAGTCATAGGTAATCTAGGACCAGGATCTAGGTCTTCTCTATACTTAGTTCAATATTCTTTCCACTATACCACATATTATAGCTGGGAAAATCTGAAAGGGATGCTTTTTAGGCCTGTACCTAACAAGACAATGAAAATTTCTTCTAGGATTTTGACAACATGGAAGGAAACACATAAACAGATATGAAAACAAAGGATTTGGCTAAACAGCAGATTTTGGCAAAAGCAAAAGTGTATGTAAAAGTAAATTTAGATTAAGAATTCTCTCCTATCGTATCAGAAAATGAAACAATCTATAGAATATAATAATGACTAATGGGCAATGATGCTTATTCCTTTCAGTACATCCCTATCATGCCAACCCTATTTAAAATGAAGGTATTGGGAATGCTCATCCAATTGAGTTGCTATAGAAAGCCTTTGGGGAGTTTAAATTTAAATCTTACAGTCTACAAAGTAAGAGTTGGGATCCAGCTTCCTCCAGAAATTCTTAGAACATGGGGGAAATCCCAATTAGAAGGAAGAGATGTCTGATTTCTTGTTCTAGGAATCCTGTGTTTAATCTAGGATAGATTCTGGATAGACACTGCAACGAAAATAGCAGAATAAACTCCAGAACATACAATCATCTAACCTACTCTCCAACTAGATATTTGTACTTTTTCTCTCCAGACTTCTTTTTCCAATTACTCTGTTTTTTTTGTCTTCAGTGCCTCTGCCTGTGTTGAAGGGAAAGTAAACAAAGCTTGATGTATAATTATAAAGGTGACATGAGAGTGGTATCTCCCTTAGACTAGACAGTTACGATGTAACCAACTTATTGTCTACCTTTTTTTACCCTGTAACCCACCACCCACAAGCCCACACGCCCACACACACCTGCCATTAAAACAAAACTCATCAGTGGGAAAGGTCCATGAGTACACACCAGTTTATGAAACTCACAGCTGTCTATGTTTTTGTTACCAGTTCCTCATCTTGTTTAAGTTAGCAACAGATTTTCCAATCTGCTTTTTCCAGGCATCTATCTGTTTACTAAACTGTTACTTGATGTCAAATGTTACTCCAGCAGACCTTGTTTACAGAGTTCTCAATTGATTCTTTTTCTATTTTTTTTTAATAAACAAAACAGGGCAAAGTCAGGTTTTTGTAGTATTTCTACAACTCCCCCATAAAGTATGCCAAGATCTAATAAGATACAGCGATAACTAGAGGTCAAAATATTGTTGTTAGGACCTGACTGATAAACAATTTAGGATAATTGACCTGTAAAGCCCTTCCCAGGGAGGCAACAAAACTGATACCTCACATTTCCACTGTTTTACAGTTTACAGTTTACAGCACCTTTTCGGGCAACACTTTTCTATGTCTTCACTATCTTTTCTTTTTGTGACAAAACCAGCTTTGTTATATCCTTAAGGCAAAGATAGCCAGCCTCTGCAATCTGTATAACTCAATTTGATATCAAATGCATAAATAGAGAGTAGATAACCCTGAAGCATATAATGCAAATATTACGACCTCTATTTTGCAGATCATAGAACTTATAAATAATAACAAATCACATTTCTGTAGCGCTTGGAAACTTACAAACTATTTGCTTCATGCCACAATCCTATCAGGTATACAATACAAGTATTATAATTCCCTTTTTACAGATGAGGAAATTAAGATTCAGAAAAGTTAAGCAATTTGTTCATGGTAACATACCTAATAAGCATTCCAATGAAGATTCAAACTGAGGACTCCTGAGGATGCCTGGCTTCCTTCAAAAATCAGCTCAAATCCTGGCTTCTTCTTCAGCAGGCCTTTCTCAGTCTCCCCTACCCCCCAAAAGGGGGAGGGGGAGAAGAGAGAGGGGAAAAAGCTCAAGCCTTCCTTCTGAGATTAGCTTCCGTCTACTCTGTCTACATCTTGTATTTAGATAGCTGTTTGCATGGTATCTTTCCCATTAGAATGTGAGCTCCTTGACAGCAAAGACCATATTTTTGCTTTATTTTCTATCCCCAGTCCCTGGTAATAATAAGTGCTTAATAAATGTTTGTTGATTAACTGACAAGTTCAATTATCTTTCTACAATGTCATAATTCCTAGACTACCTAGTCCACCCCTGTTTTTAGATAAAGAAATTAAGGGTCAGAGATATGAAATAATTTATACTGGGTCACAAGACCATACTCTTAGAGGTAAGATTCAAACCCAGATCTTATGACTGCAGATCCAATGTTCTTTCTATTAAGTTATGTTGCTCTCTAAAGTGCTAGATCCAAGTGGTCCCAAACTAAAAACTACATCAAGACTTTGGGGACACCCTGTATAGTAAGTTGTAAGTAACACAGATATAAGAAAATGCACAACCACTTTCCTCCCTTCTTTGGAAAGATGTAGGGGAAATGAGTAAATAGACAAAAGAATCTGGGGGAGAGAATGTGTATGTAATAGATAGGCGAGAGATGAGTAATTAACATTAGGACAAATATTCACTGAATGCTCCAAAATAATGGTTTACAACCTTTTTGGGAGGAGTAGATGATTTTGCAAGACATTTGAGGACCTTCACCTAATGCAGTGTCCTTTGATTTAGAAAATATATACTTATAATAATGTGCCCATGTCTATAGTGCTTTGAGGTTTACAACTTTGTAATACAGACAGTGCAAGTATTATTATCTCCATTTCATGGATTGGGAAATTGAGGTTGAGAGATGTTAAATGTTATGAACTCAGTCACACAGAAAGTTAGTGGGCCAGCTAAGATTCAAAATCAGGGTTATTGATTCTAAATTCAAGCTATTATGAGTCAATAATACTTTCAAATGAATTTGGATTTTTTCAATTGCAAAATAGCATCAAAATGCTGTTGAAGGTAATATATATACATAAGTGCACTTGAGACATATTGTTCAGTCCACAGACAGTATTTCTGCCAATTTATATGAGTTATGTTGCATATTTTGTTGGAGATTAAGAAAGACAAAAATAACACTGGTATGCATTTGGATTTGTGAACTCCTTGCAGTAACTATAGCCTCATAGATTGGGAATTACTGGTTTGACAGATCTACCATTTTATCAGTATGGCACATCCCTCTAGAATCATGAATTTCTGTGACCAAAATATTCTTCTGTGGCTAACCTTTCATCAGTGAGCCTCTCTGCACTTGGTTTGACACTTGGTTAGGCTGGTCCTCTGGTCCATGGTGGTAAGAGCTACCAGATGTTGTACCCCACTGATATATGGTTTGAGAAGTCAGGGTCACCTCCAGGTTATCATGTGGTATCAGAGGGTAACTCCAGGGGAGGGCATATGTTAATATTCTGTAGTTAGTAAATAAACATTTATTAAGTGCCTACTATGTGCCAGGTGCTGAGCTAAGCTCTGGGGATACAAAAAGAGGCAAAAGACAGTCCTTGCCCTCAAGGAGCTCCCAAAGCAATGGGAGAGACTACAAACAAATGTGTACAAACAAGCTATATATTGGAAAAATAGGAAATAATTGAAAGAGGGAGGGCATAAGAAATTAAGAGGGGTTGGGAAAGGCTTCCAGTAAGAGATGGGATTTTAGTTGGGACTTAAAAGATGCCAGATAAGCCAGTAGATAGAGATGAGGAGGGAGAGCATTCCAGGAAAGAAGGACAGCCAGAGAAAATGTTTGGAGCTGGGAGATGGAGTGTCTTGTTCATGGAACAGCCTGGAAGCCACTAAAAGTACATGTCAGGGAGGAAGGGGTACAAAGTCTGGAAAGGTAGGAGAGGGTTAAGTTATGAAGAGCCTTGAATGATTAACATCATTTTATATTTGATCCTGGAGGCGAGAGGGAGGCACTTCAGTTTATTGAGTAGGGGTGGTGGTTACATGTTGGACTTGCATTATTTGTTTGCTTGTTTGTTTGCTTATTTCCCCCCCCCTTTTTTTTGATACTATGGGGTTAAGTGACCTGCCCAGGTCACACATCTAGTAAGTACCTGAGGCTGGATTTGAACTCAGGTCCTCCTCCTGATTCCAGGACTGCTATGGACCTGTGTTTTAAGAAAATTACTTTGGCTATTGAATGGATATGGATGTCTAGGGATAGGATAGTGGAATGGGTGCATGAAACAACTGTTGATAGACCTCATCTGTTATATACCCGCACCATTGCACAAGCCTGCCCTAAGGAAAATGTCCAGTTGATAGAGTTTTCTTAAACATTCTTCTCTCTCCCTGTGTACAATAGGGGCACCCTGGTACACTACAAAGAACACTGGATTTGAAGTTGTATAATACAGGTTTAAATTCTAATGCTTGCTAGATATAGATCATCTAATCCAATCCAACAAGCAGTTATTAAGAACCTACTATGCACTAGGCACTGTGCTAGGATCAGGAAAATACAGTAAACACAAAACCAAAAGAAGTCCCTGCCCTCAAGGAGCTTCTATTTTACTGGGCTTGAGGAAGGTTTATGTAAATAACTAAATAAATAGAAGACAGTTTGAGAAGGAAGGCAGTACCAACAACCACAAGCACCGGGAAAGGCTTCCAGTAGTGACTTTAGCTAAGTCATTTAGCCTCTCTGAGGCCACACAATTTCCTCCCTTGTACCGTGGGGATAATTCTTGTATTACTTCACGGTATTGTTGGGAGGATAAAAGAGATAATATAATTAAATAACAATACAGTAACCCCTTAAAGGAGCTGCTAGTGGGAGCAGATTCACAGATAGGTCTGACAGGCATAGTGGAATCTTACATCTCCCAAAATATCGTTTCCCATACAATCCAAATCTCATTCTCTGTCTTTCTCTGTCTCCCTCTGTCTCTGTATAGAACTCTATCTCTGTCTGTCTTTCTATCTGGATTAAGGTATAAATGTGAATTACCTGTTACATTACCTTCTATCTGATGCCTTAGATAAGATCTGCTGAATTAAGGGAGATTTGATTAGTGTGACAGGAGGGAAATTATTTGGAAGCATGGAACACTTTGGGAGGAAATATGATAGGCTTGGGTGGGATACTCCTACAGAAGGTCATCAGGGGTGGGGAACCTGTAGCCTCGAGGCCACATATGGTCCTCTAGGTCCTCAAGTGTCACCCTTTGACTGAACCCAAACTTCACAGAACAAATCCCCTTAATAAAAGGATTTGTTCTGTAAAACTTGGACTCAGTCAAAAGGCTGCACCCAAGGACCTAGAAAGTCACATGTGGCCTCCAGGCCAAAGCTATATAGATAGCCCTGTAAAGTAGGCAGTATAAGTATTTTATTCCCATTTTGTAAATGACCCAAGAGAAATCAAGTAATTTGCCCATCATACAGAAAAGCGGAGCCAGGACCCAAATGCAGGGCTACTAATTTCAAAGGAGACACCATTTTATGTGACAAAACATTTTGGTCTCTGTTGGAGTTAAATATTTGTATATACAGATGAAAGGAAAAGCAACAACAATAACAACAATAATTATACTTTTTACTTATGTAGTACTTTGAGGTTTGCAAAACTTTTTGTCATTCTCATGACAGTTCTATGAGATAATTGCTATTATTAACTATTTTATAGGTAAGGAAACTGAAGCTCAGAAAAATTAAGAAACTTGCCTCTTTACATAACCAGCAAATGTCTGTGGCAGGATTTGAACCCAAGTCTTCTCTACCAACACTAGAACTCTATCCACCATGCCACGCTGATTTGCTACATCTACTTTATACTTTGATATTTTTTTTGAAAAATCAAGATGGATAGCAAAAATTCTTAAACCTGGAAAGCTTAAAATCATTTCAGAAAACATTGATCAAGTAGACAGACTTTCTACTTCTAAACAATCTTTCACACACACACACACACACACACACACACACACACACACAAATGAACCAAGACTTTCATGCAGGGTTGGTGAACAGCTGTGATGGGGTGTCTCAAGGACACTGCTCCAGCTATTCAACTATAACAGGGGGAAAAGAGAAAAGATTAATTATCAGCCTAGTGAGAAGGAAAGCTGCAATCAAATACAAAGTGGAGGGAGGGAGGGAAACTGTTTATGGCAAAATGCAGCGTGTTGCTCTAGCAGAAAGAAAGGTCGACATGGGAGAACACAGTGTTAGAAATCCGTTCCAAGGGATTTTTAGTGTTATTGAAAAGAATAAAAGAAATCTATCTTTTAGTCAAAACAAATTACTTGTTTCTTTTATCTTTCCCTACCCCTATCCTGGTTAGTTCATCCTCAACAATACACAATGATCTTAAAATGCGATGGATTTGTCCTTCAATTTTGAGGCCTTATACTCTTCCTCTGTAAAATGAGAAGGCTTGACCAGACGATCTATGAAGTTCCTTTTAGTGCTAACAATTGCACATTCATGGAAGGTTTATTATTACTTGTCATGGTCATGGAGTTTTAAAGCTAGAAAAGCCCTCAAAAGTGACCTTGTCCAATCCCTTCCTTTTACAGATGATGAAATAGAGACCCAGAGAGAAGTGACTTACCTAATATCACAAAAGTAATAAGGTAGCAGAATTGGACTTCAGATTTAAGCTCTCTGATTCTATATTCGATGCATTGTCCATAATACTGCCACGACCTGTTTCAGTATAACTATAATTTGAAACCCAAGAACCCCTGGAATAGCAGTGCCCCCCAAACCACCTATCTGGCTACTAGCCAGGCAGAGAATGCCATCCTCCTGGGAAGCAAGCCCTATGGAGATGCAACCTGACCTGCTTCTGCAGGTGCTAATGCCCCACCTCCTCAGCAACCACAGCTATTGAAGACCCAGAAAAGAAAGTTTTTGGCACTGTCAAGGGGTTGAAAATCAAAATCAAATATTATTTTATAAATGGAAAAGACACTAGGGGAGATTCAATAGCACCTGCACTGCTGCTACACACTAAGAGCCATAGACCCTTTCAAACTGACTTGCAGCAGAAACCTTCTCTATGTGTTATCTCTATTTCTATTTTTTTAATTTTTAATTTAAGTTTCTTCAATAAACAAAAATCTATTTTCTCTTCCTCATATGTGTACCCATAAAGAAAAAGAAAAGAAAAGCAAAATTCTTATAACAAATTGACATAGTTAAGCAAAGCAAATTCCTACATTGGCCATATCCAAAGTGTTTCATTCTGTACCCTGAGTCCATCACTTACCTCCCTGTCAGGAGGTTCTATTAAAATGTGAGCTCCCTGAGATCAGGGACTGTCCCCATTTTTCTATTTGTATTCCCAGCACTTAGAACAGTACTTTTCACATAGTAGCACTTAATAGACATTTTTCATTCATATTCTTTTTTGGCTAGGCAGTCGGGTTAAGTGACTTGCCCAGGGTCACAAAGCTAGTAAGGCTCAAATGTCTGAGGCCCAATTTGAACTCAGGTCCTCCTGACTCCAGGGCCGGTGCTCTAACCACTGCACCACCTAGCTGCCCCTAATAAATGCTTTTCATTCAATCATTCATTCATTTATCCAGTGCTTTCTCTGTTACTCCAGGTTGCCTCCATTCTATTCTATGCCCAACATTTAAATGTTTATTTTGTTTTCCCTCCCCTCTGTATTTATTTTTTTCATTCCTTTTCTCTAAGTAGTCATAAGCCTTTATGTGTTTCATTTGGGGAGTAGTTTGCACAGCAGACAGATCACCTTATCACAATATGTGATTTACTACTGGATCCTTGAGAAAGTGAAATGCACTATAGTCCCAGTACAGAATAATAATATGGAAAAAAAAAAAGATGGTTCCTTCATCAAACTATAGCTTTGATGAAAAAATCAGTTTTATTGTGCAGTATCATATTCTCTTTTTGTTTCTTCTGCCTTCACCTGGTAAGGAATAAGGGAAAGACTGTTATAGGGCACTTGGGGGCAAAGAAACAGCAGTAGAAAGAGACAATAGAGGAATAGTAGAAAAGGAACATAGAGATATCATGGGGCGGAACATGGATAAGGAGGGAAAGAAGAAGAACAGGTTGAAGAGGAATAGGAAGGAGGAGTCAGGAAAGAACATTGTATGGTTTAGTCCCAGCAGAGGTGGGGAATCTGCAGCCTTGAGGCCACATGTGGTTTTCTAGGTCCTCAAGTGTGGCCCTTTCACTGAATCAAAATTTCACAGAACAAATCTCATTTAATAAAAGGATTTGTTCTGTAAAACTTGGACTCAGTCAAAGGGCTGTAGCCAAGGACCTAGAATGTCACATGTGGCCTCGAGACCACAGATTCCCCACCCTTGGAACTTTAGTGGAAAGAACAATGGTCATGCCTTCAGAAGAGTTGAGCTGGAGTCCCAATTCTGTCACTTATCTAAGCCTAGGACTGATGGCAAATCCCTTTCCCTCTCTGAGTCTCAGTATGCTCATCTATAAAGTGAAGGGGTTGGATTAGATGACCTCTGAGGTCCCTGAACAGACCTAAGGAATCATATTCTCCCTCTGTCTCATAAAAGTCCTCTACAGTCACAGGAGGTAGGCCCTCCCATCAAGTTTCTATTGCTGTAAATAGAAAGGATTGCAGTATTTACTTTAGGAATCTCTCCTCAAGGACCAATATACCTATACTCTTTAAAATAAAATTTTCAAACCTGTGAGTTACATTTAAAGAATTATCTCTCCTGCCTGTAACCACTATGGCACCATCTCCTGGCTATTTGTGATTTTTGTAGTCCAAAAGAAATAACCATTTAATGGTTATTGCTAGGTTGTTTTTGGTTTGTGTTTTCTCCCTCTCTTTGTTTCCCTTCCCTTTCTCAGCTTGTTAGCACTGGAAGCAATAATTATTCATAATTTAAACCATGTTTCTTTCCACCCTGCATGGAACATAAAGGTAGTATCCTAACTCAGACAATTCTCTGGATGTTCAGGTTTGGCTTTGAGTAAAGACAGATGATTTGGGGGGAGGGAAGGGCAAAGAGAGGAATGCTTTTAATTTAGAAATTGCTGCCTAGGCCTGGGCCCTTGCACTAGGAGGCTCAGCTTTTGGATCACACCCTTTGCAAATGTTGAGACCTTAACTACCCCTTTGGAAGAAATAATTCATTAGAAGAACTCCCTACAAGTTCACATTTGCCATTTTTTATTTGCAATCGGTTGCTAAGGGCATAATACTGTTTTTCTGGTTCTATATCAAACATTAAACTCCTGCACGGTAGGCTTTGATGTGGAGTTCTTGAAAAGAGCTGCAGGGGGTTTGCATAAATGTTACCTGAGTGATCTCAGGATACCTGGAGGCCACAGAATTAAGATTCAAGATCTGAGCATTGGAAGCATTTGCTAATTCCTCCTCCCTTTGTCTGACTCTGTGTGAACTGCTGTACCTTGCTTTCATGTCCATACCTTGAGGTTTCCCCTGCTGGAATGCAAGGTTTATTATGGGTTTGTTCAATTTACTGTTTTGATTACATACTTGTTCTCTCTCACAGCCCCAGGACTTTAATATTATGTCAGCTATAGTTAACTGGTTGTGTTCTTATTTATTCCAACAATAATTCAGCACAGAAGGGGCTAGATTTCCCTCTCACAATTGAGGCTCTTATCCTTGCTGATTTTTTACCCCAAAATATCCTTTATTTTATAGTTTTGAAGTCAACTGAGACAAAGAGTAAAACAACATAAAGCCAGTTTAGCTCCACTAAAAAGTCAGCTAACAACATCCAAGCAATCTTCTTTACTGAATGACTTTCTCATTAGCTGACCCATATGCCAGGGGTTTGGGGTTTTTGTTTGTTTGCTTGCTTGCTTGTTTTATTTGCAGTAATTGTTAATATCCTTATAGAACACTATGAAATTTAGGTCAAAAGACTTAAGTTGGAATCCTTGGTCGCCTGTATAATAATAACAATAATATAATTTATATCGGGCTTTAAAGTTTACAAAGTGCTTTAAAAAGATTATCTCATTTGATCCTTACTGTGTGCCAGACACTGTACTAACCACTTTACAAATATCATCTCATTTGATTCTCACAACAACCTTGGGAGGTAGGTGCTATTTTATTATCTCCATTTTATAGTCAAGGAAACTTAGGCAGAGGTGAAGTGACTTGCCCAAGGTCACACAGATAGTCAGTATCTAAGGATAGATTTGAACTCAGATCTTCCTGACTCCAAGTCTAACACTCTATCCACTTGTACCACCTAGCTTCCCCACACTAGCTATATATGACCATCAAAATTCTCTTCTGATGCCTCATGTCAGGGAGGTGACCCTGGGTTCTTTAATGCTCTGCCAAAGGAGCACGAGTTCTAACAAGTCCTACCTAACAGAAAAGGCTTCAACTACAGGCCTTGAAAAGGACATTAGAGACCTGTTCCCAGAGTACTAGCCTAGCTAAATTTGGAAAGGCCAATCACTAAATGGTAGAGCGTGAGGTAATGAACTTTTTCAACCAAAGTAAGACATGAAGACCATCTACTAAGAAAGGGCTTTGATCTGTATTTATAATAAAAGCACAGAAACCTGAAGTACTGAAAGGACCATGGGCAAGTCACTTAAATCCCTCAATTTCTTTATCTATAAAATGGGGATATTTTCTCTGTTAGAGTCAGTTAGTGAACAAGCATTTACTAAGTGCCTACTACGTGCCAGGCACTGTGCTATTTATTGAGGATACAGAAGGTAAAAGACAATTCCTGTTTGAAGTCTAATGGGAGAGACAACACACAAAAAACTATTTACAAACAGGCTTTACACGTGATAAATTGGAGATAATCAACAGAGGGAAGGCACTAGAATTAAAGTGGAATTAGGAAAGGCTTCCTCTAGGTGGGATTTTAGCTGGGACTTGAAGGAAGCCAGAGAATCCAGGAAGAAGAGGTGAGTAAGGAGAGCATTCTGGGCACAGGGGACAGTCAGTGGAAATGCCTGGAATCAGGAGATGGCATTTTTGCTCGAGGAACAGCAAGGAGGCCAGTGCCACTAGACTGAAGAGTATATGGAGAGGTGGTGGTGTAAGAAGACTAGAAAGGAGAGGACAGGTTATAAAGGGCTTTGAGCATCATGATTTTATATTTGATCTGGAAGAGGCAGAGAGCTAGAGTTTAATAAGTAGGGGGTGTGATATGGTCAGACCGAGGGGAGGACATACTGGAGTGGGGAGATATTTGTGACAGGGAGATCAACCAATAGGTTATTGCAATAGTCCAGATGTGAGACAATGATGACCTATACCAGGGTTGTGACAATGTCAAAGGAGAGAAGGGGGCATATACAAGAGATTTAATGAAGGTAAAATCAACAGGCCTTGCTAACAGACTGGGCTATGATGAGTGAAAGAGAGTAAGGAGCTGAAGATAACACCTATGTTATAAACCTGGGAAACTGGAAGTTTGGTAGTACTCTCAACAGTAATTGGGAAGTTAGGAAGATGAGGAAAAAATAATGAGTTCAGTTTTGGACATATTGACTTAAAGATGTCTATGGGACATCCAGTTTGACATTCACTAGGCAACTGGAGATGTGAATCTGGAGATTTGGAAAGAAGTTATAGCTTGATAAATAGATCTGGGAATCATCAGCATAGACATGATAATTGAAACCATGGAAGTTGATGAGATCACCAAATGAAATAACAGAGAAAATAAAAAAGGACTTAGGACAGAGTCCTAGGGGACATCCACCTTCAGTGAGCATGAACTTGATGAAGATCCAGCCAAGGAGACTGCGTAGGAGCAGTCAGACAGGTAGGAGGAGAGACCTAGGATAGAGTAGTGTCATGGACACCTAGAGAGAAGGGTCTACCAAAGAGCAGAGGACTATCAATAATGTCAAAAGCCTCAGAGTGGTCAAGAAGGATGAGGATTGAAAAATGTCAATAGATTTGGCAATTAAGAGATCATTGGCAAATTTGAAGAGGGCAGTTTCAGTTGAATGATGAGGTCAGAAATTAGACTGTAAGAGAGTTAAAAAGAGAGTGAGAGGACAGGAAGTATAGGCATTGATTATAGGTGGATGTCTCAAAGAGTTTATCCACAAAAGGAAAAAGAGATATGGGATAATAGCTAATGGATATGGATAGGTCGAGTGAGGGGCTTCTTGAGGATGGGGGAGACATGGGCATGTTTGTAAGCGGTAGGGAAGTAGCCAACAGACAAAGATAACAGTGTGGGGATGATGGAAGGGCTACCTGATGATGGAAAGCTGAGTTTATGTTAAATTGGATTTATTAAATAATGTAAAAACCATGTGGACATACTCATACAAACATGAAGGGTAAGAAATATATGTATTCCTCACTTCAATGCCACTCCAATCCTCTTCTTTGGCTTAATTTGGGGCATTGAAGTCACATTCAACTGGAAAAGCTCAGGCAGCAGAGCAGCTCTGTATGGCTCAAGGCTGCCAGGGATATGAGGAATTCTATATTGGATAAAGAAAAGGAGCCAGATTCTCCACTCCAAGGGACCAAATTCCAGCTACTTTTGAATACTCCTAACCTGAGTATGTCAATGAGCCTAATCACATGTTAGTGGAATTCCTTTTCAAATCAGGGTCTGCACTCAAGGATATACTTCAGTCACTCTAGTTAACTCTGTTTATATTTCCCCCTCTTTCCCTCTAGGTAAGGGTCTTTTCTCTCTTTCATGATTTCTCTCACAAGTTTGTTGTAATAATCAATGAGACATCATCAGTACCCTAGACAGACAACGTAGCCTCAGCCTGGCCCAAAGTCACATTTGACTCCTCTCTCTTCTTCATGATGATAAAAATAAATGACATCAGTAAAGCACTTTATATACATAATCTTATTTGACCCTCATAACAACCTTGTTGGTTCAGTGATGCAGATACACAGATGAGGAGACCTAAGCTCAGAAAACTTGGTTTGCATAGATGACGAATGCCAGAGGCAGGGTTCAAACCCTGCTAACTCCAAGTCCAAAACTCTTTTCTTTATATCATGCTGATGATCAGTTATCAGGTCTAAAACTACAGTATCTCTCATATTTACCACCCCCTTTTCTCCACCAACATGGCCACTATCACGATTTAGACCTTTATCAGCTTTTGCCTAGATTAATGGAAGGGCCTTCTAGTTGGTATTGTTGCTTTCTGTTTTTTCCCCTCAGGTCCATCTTCCATACAATTGCAAAAATAATCTTCCAAAGGCAGAGGGTGCTCAAAAGCTTCTGTGGATACTGACTAAAATAAAATACAAGTTCAGTCCAGAATTAAAGACCCTTTATGTTCTACACTAATCTGCCTCTCTATAGCTTTTTTCAGATGACTCTTGTCACGAACTTTTTGCCGCAGGCAAATTAGCCTACTAACTATTCTCTGAACATGGCACATTATCTCTAATTTTTGCACTTACACAGGCTGTTCCTCATACCTGGAATGGATTCCTTCACCATCACTTCTTTAGATCCTTAGCGTCCTTCACAGACATAATTAGCAATTTGGGGGTTCAAGGCACATGGTACAAAAATGAGATCTAGTGAAATCAGCACTAAAGATTCCCTCCAATAAATTCTTAGCAGGGGTAGGGGAGGAGACCCCAGAACCCTATGTCTGCAAAAGGAGAAGGACATTCGAGCACTGGTCAGAGTGAGGGGAGACCTAGACTTACAAGTGGCCTTGTAGCTTCTAGTAGCTTCCTAGTTTCACTAATTCTTCTTCTTCTTCTTCTTCTTCTTCTTCTTCTTCTTCTTCTTCTTCTTCTTCTTCTTCTTCTTCTCCTTCTCCTTCTCCTTCTCCTTCTCCTTCTCCTTCTCCTTCTCCTTCTCCTTCTCCTTCTCCTTCTCCTTCTCCTTCTCCTTCTTCTTCTTCTTCGAAATGGGGTTAAGTGACACAGCTAGTATCAAGTGCCTGAGGCCACATTTGAATTCAGATCCTCCTGACTCCAGGGCCAGTGCTATATCCACTGCTCCACCTAGCTGCCCTGGCTGATTAGTTTCTACACTGATAAAAAAAAAAATGAAAGTATTATCAAAATGTAATAAATTTTTAAATAGAAAAGTCTTTAAATACCATTATTTTTGATTGTCACGTATTTTGTTATCATACAGTAAAACTCCAATTGTTGCTGTACAGTCATTCAGTTGAACGTCATAGAACGTCAGGCTCTTCTATCTTCCACTATCTCTCAAAGCCTGTCCAAATTCACGTTCAGTATTTCCATGATACAATATATCCCCCTAGTTATAGGTCTGGCTTATGTCAAGGCTCACAGCAGGTACCTTCTCTGGTTCTTCCCCACCTCCACTGCCTGCTCCCTGTTACACTCTCTCCCCAGATTACCTCCTGTTTTCTTATTTGTGTACTGTACATGCTAGATTACCTCCAGGAGAATGTAAGCTCCTTGAGAGCACAGCTTGTTTTGTTTTTGTCTTTGGATTCTCTGCATTTTTAATGTTACACAGAAAACAGGCATTTAAGATTTATTGAATTGAATTGCTGAATAAATACAAGTCAAATCTTACATAAATGCTTTGAAGTTTACAAAGCCCTTTACATATATTATCTTATTTGAGATTATAGACATTCAAAGAACTTTAAAGGGGAAAAGGACCTTAGAGATAATACTCATTTTACAGATGACAAACATGTGGTGGTAAAAGTCTTTTGGGCAACTAGGTGATACAGTGAATAGAGTGCTGGACCTGGAATGAGGAAGATGAGTCCAAATCTGGCCTCAGACACTTAGTAGACCCTGGGCAAGTGAGCTCAATTTCCTTAATTCTAAAATGAGACGGAAAATTACTCCTGTATCTTTGCCAAGAAAACCCCAAAAAGGGTCACGAAGAGTTGGACGCCATTGAAAATGACTAAACAACAAAAAAAGTATTTCAAGTTTAAGACACAGTTTAGTCCTGGTTCTGACACTAGATATGGGACCCTGCACAAATCAGTAAACTCCTGGGATACAGTGGTGGAAGGAAAGGCCTTCAAGTCAGAGACTTTGGGTTCAAATCTTGACTCTGCTTCATCTTACCTGTGTGACCTTGGGCAAGTCATTTCATTTATTGGGGTCAGACAGAGACTAGCTTTAAATCTGAGTATTTATTTCCTCTTCTACAAATTGGAATGCTAATATGCTTCTTTTCTCATCATTTGCTGTAAGCATAGTATTACGGAAAAATCAATTATTATTTTTATTATTCTGGTACCTAATACAAAGTCTTGTACCAAAGTGGGTGCTTAATAAGTATTTGTTAAATTGAATTGCAAGTAAAGAATCCGTAGTATAGAAAACAAAACAGCTGCTTCCAGGCAGCAGCAGAATTTCCTCATTCAATAAGTCCTAACGCAAAAGACAAACACAGAGCTGGTAAACACTCCTAGCAGTCAGTACAAAAGTACTGATAACAGAAAATTAGCTCTTTAAAAAAAAATTTCTCATAGCACTAAATGATTGAGAACTGAGGTAACACAGACAGTGAAGGAGATTGGCAACTTATCATTTAAAATGATCATAATTCAAAGATGTCAGAGATTGTTTTCTCTAGGGTGTTGTGTCTCTGTCTGTGTGTTGCTCTCCCTCAGTGGCTGCCTCACCATTTCCCCTAGCGTTTAAGAAAATGACACTTGACTATCCCATAGGCCAGAAATTTATTTAAAAGACAGTTCAAATAGATGCTTTCCCTTCCCAGATGTTTCCACTCCGGATGCTCCTGCATTAGCTAGACAGCATGGTATGGTGGAAAGAATGCTGAACTTAAAGAGTAAAGAGACCAGTGTTTCATACTCATGCATAACATTGCTAGCTGTGAGACCATGGGCAAATCATTTTACCTCTCTCATTTTTAAAATGAGAATAATACTTGCTCCAACCATCCCAACCCCCTACACACACACACACACACACACACACACACACACACACACACACACACACAGAGAAGCACACCATTGTGCGGAAAATGATTTGTAAATTTGTAAACCTTAAAGCATTATGGAAATGTGAAAATTCTTATCCCCATAAGGGATGAAGGCAAAAGAAATACTCTATTCCCTTGCTGTAGGGGAAATAATTAAAGGGAGGAAGTGGGCATGAAGACTGTAGAGAACAGATGAAATCTGCTAAATGGTTATGGCATGTTTTTCTAGGTTATTGGTAAAATGACAAGACATTGCCTCTCTGAAAGGGCTGCCTGGGTGTCAAACTTCCCAACATTCGCATTGTCAGTCCAGAAGCATTTACTCAGTGCTTACCATAATGTCCTGCACTCTGCTAAGCACCAGGGATACAAATTAAAGCAGACAGACATTTGCTCTCAAGGACCTTACATTCTAATAAAAGAATGCTGCAGTTTAGCATTGGGAAAAGAACTACATATGAGATTTCATTGGTATAAAGATCTCTCACAGGAGGAAACTCACACCATCAAAGCAAATCGCCACTTTCTTGGCAACTTAAGTAGAGTGGGAGGTGCCTAGAGCACTGAGAGATTAGGGTTGCACCTCCAGTATAAATCAAAGGTGGGACTTTCAGGAAACAAGCATTTATTAAGCACCTACTATGTGCCAGGCACTGTTCTAAGTCTTTTATAAATATTATCACATTTGATCTTCACAACAACCCTGGGACATGGATGCTATTATTATTTTCCCCATTTTACAGTTTAAGAAACTGAGGCAAACAGAGGCTAAGTGACTTGTCCAGGGTCAACACAGCCAGTAAGTGTCTGAGGCTGGATTTGAACTCTAGGCTTACCTAACTCCAGATGCAGTGCTCTCTACCCACCACTGCACCACCAAGCAGCGTCTAATACTTGCACGCAAAGTATTCCTGGTTCTCTAACCCCCAACACCAGTATGTTGCAACATAGCCATACATCCAGCGTTCTCCACTGTAAGGTCTCAACCTCAGCTTCTCTGGGTAAGACCACACTTGACAGAAAGAGGCACTTGCACAAGTGACTAACACTGGGAGGCAGGGAACGCATGCGCACAAGTGTCCTCGAGCTCTCACCCTTCGCCGGCTCCTCCCCGACCCCGTTCTCCTTTCTTCATCTGGGATTGGCTGGTGGGTTCTCTTTTCCTCACCTCGGATTGGTTGGTGGGAGAAAAAAGCGCGTGGGGAAAGTAGCCTCAGGCAGTCCTGTGGAGGCGGACGGGAGCGAGGGGTGGTGAGGTGACCGACGCACACGCATCTGGCCTGCTCCCGGTCGCCCCCTCCCCCTTGCCCAGCCGCACTCAATGGCTTTTGCACTCATGGGCCCCGAGGCTTCTTTCTTCAGGGTTTTGGACCAGCACAGGGTCTCCCTGATCCAGTCCCTTAAGGAAGGCCCAGGGGAGGCCCCCCGTAAGGAGGCCTCGAGGTAGAGAATAAGGAGACCTGGGTTTAAAAAAAAAAAAGCGAGGAAGGGAGCTTCGCCGCTGAGGGCCGGCCCCCCTCTGCTGCGGCCTTCCCCCGCTGGAGCCTCTCCACCAACACCATTTGACTTCGAAGGGGACAAAGTAGCCCCCAGCACCTCCTGAATAGACTTAGGCTTCCTTAAAAAAAAAAAAAATTACCTCAGAGGTGGAATTCCCTCTGGACCGGGCTCTTTCTATTGCCCCTTTTGTCACGAAAAAGCTGTTTGGTGGCCTCTCTACGGGCTCTGAAATGCGCCTTCCCTCTGGTGCTTTCTGACTGGAGCCATTTCCTATTCCAGGCCACCTGGCTCCGCCTAGGTTACCGTCACTGACGTGTGCAGTCTTACGCGGCCTTAGCATCATTTGGGAACACTGTTATTGTGCTTTTGCATCTCATAACAATGGTTTTTGTTTTTGTTTTTCCTTTTTTTTCTGGTGAGATAGTAAATTGCTCATGCAATTAATCCCTTTGAGGGTGTATATCCTGTTTTAAAATAAAAATAAATGACTAATTCTAGCTCATTCTAAAAGACCTTAAGTTGTATACTTAAAAAAAAAAGTGACATCCAAGGAATTTATTTGGTTAGATCAAAGGGAAAATGGTGGCTGTGAGAGCTCCATAACTGGGATCCACCGTTTTATCTAATAATGTTTTTAAGTATTCTTGCAAGTTAAGACAATGTTCATATAAAATAAATATTTATAATCTTTGTAATGACAATGGGGCGTCTACAGTCGGTTGTTATCCGCCTGTATTATAACCATTATTTTTTCGAAGAGCTTTGTTGCCGCCATTCTCTATTGTATTTTCCTGGTTTATTAATGTCCTCACTCGAAGTGTTTATAAAGAAATAGCTCTTCTTTGAGAACATTTCCTTCAACAAAACAAAACAAAAACATATCTATCAGAATAATTCAATTTTGAACAGAATTAAAGTAGAGTGAGGGGGAAAGGAAACCTCTACTTTAAATTATCAATTTACTTGCTTGTATCTTAGAGAGGTTAACATAACTTGGTGGAAAATCGTAATAGGTTTTTAAAAACCAGTTCTTACAAGACGCTTGTCCTTTATTAGAAAGACTTGTACAGTTAATTTCCTAGGGCATGCTTTCCCAGTGACAATAATTAGGTTTCAGTGTAGGCTGAAATCTATTTTATCCATTTTATAATTTTTTACATTAGAAATTGAACTGATCTAACTTGTGACCAAAGTCAGTGTTACATCATTTGAATTTCAAGCTTACAAGTTTGTTTTGTGTTACATCATTTGAATTTCAAGCTTACAAGTTTGTTTTGGTAACAGAAAATTGAGGCAAACTGGAACTTCTCTAAAAAATACAACTATACTCATTTTTCTTCTCATAATGGTATTGTCAAGGTACAAAGGTAACACATTGGTTATCTATAGCTTTTCCATGAGTTAGTAGAAGAAATGTATATGTATATATATACATATATGCATAAACATGTACACAGTAAATAAAGTATTACTGAGATAATTTTAAAAATACTATTGATTTAGGGGAATCTGATGTTATATAGGCTAAAGTAATTATTACAATTGTCATATTAAATTATCATTTGTTCATAATTTCAGTTCTGAAGTTCTTGTATCTATAGAAAATATTATCCAAGACATCGTCACAAGCCTGGCAAGAAATGAAGCACCATTTCTTACACTAGACAACAGATCAAATTGGGAAAATATCAAGTGGGCATTGTTTGTATTTAAGTTTTAAATCAGTTTAAATGTCAATGCTAATATTGTTTTATTGAACTCTGTAATGAGGATGATTCTATATTCCCATAAATAATAAAAATCAGCAGATATTTTTTGTCATCTTGTTGGTCATTCCCATAATCAATTTGATTACAGGACCTGATTCTGTAGTTTTCTTTTTGAGGCTCTCTCAGTTGTTACTCTACTAAATCACATTAAAGTCCAAAAGAAAGGATTTTCATACTTTATAATTCAATTGATTGATTTCAAACTCACTTTATACAAAAGAGAATTCATTATTTTTCCCCAAAAAACTTCTTTTAAACTTTCCAGTTTCTGGTGAAGACCCTATATCCTTTTCATTCAGGTTTTCAATCTTAGCATTATCTTGACTTCCACTTTCTCCCTGATGCCACATGTCCAAACAGTTGCCAAATTTCACTATTTCTACTTCCACAACATCTCTGGCACCATTCCCTTTCTCTCTACTCACATGGCCACCACCTTAGGTCATATCCTCATCATCTCTCAGGTGGGCCATTAAAAAAGCATACTAATTGGTCTCCTTACCTATCTCTTCTGTCTCTTCAGTCCATCTTTCATACATCTGTCAAAGTGATTTTCCTGTAGAGCAGGTACAACCATATCACTCTCTTACTCAATAAATTCAAATGGCTCCCTCTTGCCTCTAGGGTGAAATACAAATGCCTCAGTTTGATTTTTAAAGCCTTTTTACAACCTGGCCCCAACTTCGTACCTTTGTACTGGTTGCTTTTCCCCCATGCCTGGAATACAACTAACTCCTCTTTACTTCTGTCTCTTTGCAAATACTTTGTTTTTTTCAAAACTCAATTCAGATAGTACCTTCCAAAAGGATATTTTCCTGAGCTACTCAGCTACTAGTTCATTCTTCCCCTGTCTAATGATCTTTTATTTATTTTGCACAGAAGAATAGGAAATAGGTGTGTAACGTTACTGATATGTGGAAATCCTAGGTAAACAAACTCCCTCTACAATTCAGGACAGCACCTTCTCTGCTATTTAGGCATTTTCAAGAATTAGCCAACAGCATTGAAAAGTTAAGTGACTTGCCCAAGGTCACACAGCCAGTGTCACAGTAGAGAACTCAACGCAAGTCTTTGTGGCTTTAAGGCCAGCTCTCTAGCTACTATGCCACACTGCCTCTCTATTTCTCTCTCTTACTCTTTCTCCATATGTGTGAGTGTGTGTGTGTGTATACACACACACAATTTTTACACATATATGTGTATACACACACACACACACACATATATACATATTGTCTCCTCAGAGAGAATGTAATCTCTTTGAGAGTAGGGTGTGTTTCATTTTTGTCTTTTTATCCCCAAGTGCCTAGCATAATGCTTGTTGATTGATATTATACCAACAGAATAGAAATAATTGTTAAGTAACTGAAATTTCTGGTTTTCTATAATACAATGCAATTAATATAGTTCTTATAATTTTAAATTACTCATTTACTGTATTAAGTGATGCAACTTATACCACATTTTAGAAGCAGCTTTGATTCAGGAACTACTTTTTGTAACCGTTTTGACACCTGGCATGTTTTTACTGTGCTTGGTGTGTTCTGCCACCTTTAGGACACATTTGGTAGTTCAATTAGGTAACTGCAACAGTTGTGTACAGAATTGTATTTTTCAGGTAACTTTGGAAAGAAATTAATATACAATTTTCAATTAATATATATGATCATAAAATTAAAATATGGGGTGAACAAAACATTTAATAATACTGTATGTTATCCCATGGAAGTAATTTTTATGTAAATCTTTTGGAAATAGACTAAGGTCTATTCTACAAAGATTATACTTGGAATACACATTGAATTATGAAGTATAAATTTAACATTAGGATAGTTTTAGTGCTCATTTTGTAACCTAAATGTTTTATAGAGTAATACAATTAAGTATATTGACATTCCAAACTTCATTTTTTCCCCATTTTTGTTTTCCTTTAAAAAAAAATTACTAGATTTGAAGATTCTGTGGGTCTACAGATGATACCTCATTGTTCCACCAAAAAAATCAAAAGTGATTCAGCACAATCAGCCCAAAGATTTGGTAAAATGAATATTTTCTTAGATTTTTAGGGTTAATGAATAAGTAACATAGATTATATTATATTCTTTAATTTTTAATTCTTTTAATACACCACATTTTCCTGGAAGCAAATTTATTACAATTTCTTGTTGCCAATAACAATGAAAATAATTCTAGAACAAATGTATCCTCAGAATACATGATCTAATAGAAAATCAGTTTTATAGTTTTTGGTTTAAAAATCAAGTTCCTTCAATCTGATTCTTGGACCAACTCATCTTCCATTTAATTCTTCTTCGGGAACATATTTTAAAATGCTGTGGGAAATAACTGTGATGTGATATAGTTGAAATTAATTTAGCAAATGGTTGTCTTTTAGGTTATTGCATTTTCCTTATTCATATGGTTTTATTTTCAAAAGAAGGGCATTACAGTTCATGCTATTAACAATGCCTGAGGAATTGATAATGAATAGAATGAATAACACGTAGATTGATTTTACTTTCCAGCTCTAATTCTTAAAATATTATCTATGATCTACAAATTAGTCCAGAGCAACACTTATGCAACCAAGAGGTAACTATGTTATAATTATAAAACTACTCTTTAAAAAAATAACATGAGGATTTAATTGAATTAAAAATCGAGCCACTATGTTTTTTGTCCTGTGGATATCCTTTGGATACAACTTTTCATCCTTGTGTTTATGGAGTATTTAAATATTTTTGATGGCATAATGGTATATTCATTTAAGGAAATAGGACTATCAGTAGTGAAAACAAAATATTTTCTCTATATGTTCATTTCTTTAAAGTATCTTGTCCTCTGAAAAAAATAAGGTTAAAGATATTTTATTTTTGTAGAGACATATATTATACTGATATCCAACTATTTGGTAACCAGAGTGTTGTGGACAATATAATCAATGACATTTCCTGTATGTTAAAAGTACCAAGGAGATATCTGCATATTGTAAGTACCTTTTAAAATAATTTTCTTCTGTTTGATCAAAATGCTTCATCCCATTTGCATATGCAATATCTTAATTAGAATGAAAATTTCCTCAGTTGACATTTTCCTTTGTTAGATTGTTTTTATACCTAAATACAAAGGGATTAAAAATGTAATTTATGTTCATTATTCAGTCATGTTTTAATTTAAAGGAGAACTTTAAAAATACACTCTTGGTTATAATATAATGATACCATATTATTCTCCTATTGAAGTATAAACTATCCCCTGCCATGGAATTTATAAATATCCTTAGTAATGTCCAAATGGATATTGTTTTTTCCTTCACTTCTTAAATTGCTATATATATATATATATACATACTCACACACACACACATGTTTTCTTCTTCTGTGCTTCTTAAATTGTAAGATCTATGTATATATATTTAATGTATTTAACAGGCTTTCACAGTTTCTTATATACTCCTTGTTCATTGTATACTTAAATATTTGTTTGTTGATGATTGCTAATTTCATAATAAAAAAGACAATTTAAAAAAAACTGCAGCCTTACATTAAATATACATAGTATTGTAGGTGAATTCAGGGAACAACAAAACTGCATAAACTATATCGGCAAAAAATTGGATCAAATACGTTTAAATTTTATTTTTCCAGCTGTCTACTTCAAAGGGTCTAATTGCTGGCAATTTAAGCTACATTGAAGAAGATGGTACCAAAGTGAATTGTACCTGTTCAACGGTATTTATCAGTAATGCCTTAGCATGTTTTTGTCACACTTATATCATTTAAATTTTTTAGATTTTTAAAAACATTAAATGATTTGTGTTATTTCAGATTTTAAGAATGTTCTTTTGGAGTTTAAGATTTGAAACATAAAACTGGAAGAGGAAGATTAGGCTAATTTCTATTATATTGTCTTCACAATTTGTTTTGGTGAGATTCGAAATTTCAGTGGTAATGGTTATGTAATTTTTACCCAAATGTACATACATTATGCTTTTAAACATTTGTTATTCATTTAAGATAGACTATTTCCCTTTTTAGCACAAAATGTTGTAAAATCTTTATAATGTTTGGTAAAATACAGAAATACAAAGTCTGTATTTAAAACTGTAACTATAGTCTAGGCTTTTAAGATGCAGAAAACATGTAACAGCAAGGCATGGTCAGGTTACTAAGTTGGAGGTATAGATAATGAAGTTAAATAAATTTTTTCATATGAAGAATCTGTTCACCTTTGTGCCATTGGTTTCTGCTTTTTCATCCACACTAGGCAAGATGGAAAGAAATTATAAGCTGGGATGGGAAATAGCCTGAATCAAAGGAGTGAGCCATAAATCTCCTATGATTAATGGTTGGAGGGGGGGAAGGGACGAATGATTACCGTACAATTTTGGTTTTGGTTTTAATTACTAAATATGGCTATGCTTCCTTTTTATTTCAAATGACATCTCTCTATTTAGGCAGTTGCTGTGCCATCTAATATCCAAGGAATTAGAAGTATCCTTTTAGTAGAAAGTTAAGTTGAATTATTTTTTAAATGCGTAAGAAATCATCCATGTTTTAAAATTCATTTTTGCATGCATTTTTAATCAAAAATTAAATGAAGAAAACTATGGTTACTTCTGAATGTTTATTTATAGCATTAATTATTCAATTGATTATTAAAGTTGATATTCTTGCTTTCATCTTACCCATAATTTGGACTTAACATAGAAGATTTGGCTACAGATGCTAAGTTCCTACTAATTGTAGAAAAAGATGCAACATTTCAGCGACTCCTAGATGATAACTTCTGCAACAAACTATCTCCATGCATAATTATTACGGTATATTGATAGCTTTTTTTAAGTTCCAAGATTTTATCATGCTTTGCAAAGGTGGATTTTAATGTTTTAAGAGATCTCTATAGTTTCATCTTATTTATAGGATGTTTCCTCACATTCTACCCTGTATTACTCTTTGCTCTATATATGACTTATCACCCAAGTTGATTGTGAGCTCCTTGGGAATAGGGACAGTCATTCATAGTTTATCTGTAGAGTCTAGCAAAGTACCTTGCAAGTGGTAGGTGATTAATAAATTTTTGTTAAATTTAATGTGTTGAGTAAGTAGTTGTGATGGTAAACAGACATGTCCATTAAAGAAATGCATTTATATTTTAGCAAAACTTTCAGTCAAAATACTTTCTCCTTTTCCTTTTGGTCTGTATCTATGATATCATTGAAATAGGGAACTCCTGGTGAGGTATTCCCTCAACTAATGCAAGTTGACATTACCTCTGTAACTTCTAGTCTTTATGAATTATTTGGAGTACTAAGATGTTAATTTACTTGCTTAAACCAGGATAGGTCAGAGGCAAGATTGATATTCAAGTTGTCCTGACTTTGAAGCTGACCCTCTGTTTACCATTCCACACTGCCTCTCATTTTTAAATTATTACTGTAAGCTAAAACTACCACTATTTACTATAGTAAGTACCCACAGTGGATGGTCACTTTACCTCATTAAAAGAATATGTGTTCTAGGTATAACGTTCAGGTCGCCAGTCATGATATTGCATCATTTTCAGCTTTGGCCATTTATGACAAGGTTCTACTGCAGGCACGTATTTTAGATGGGCCACTACCATTATGTAGCTTTAGTGATCATTTCAATACTGAAATCACAAATAATGCCTTTCACTCACTGCTACACACAATTTTATGCACCATAATATATTTTAATATTAGTCAATTAGCATATTTTGCTGGGACACAGCCATGGCCCAGTATTAGGCTGAGCACTATGAAAATACAAAAAAATGATAAGTGGCACAGTGGATAGAGCGCTGGCCTTGGAATCAGGAAGACTCATCTTCCTGAGTTCAAATCTGGCCTCAGACACTTACTAGCTGTATGACCCTGGGCAAGTCATTTAATCCTGTTTGCCTCAGTTCCTAATCTGTCAAATGAGTTGGAGAAGGAAACGGCAAACCACTCCAGTATCCTTGCCAAGAAAAAGAGTTGGACAGGACTGAAATGACTCAACTACAGCAATACCTGCCCTTACAGAGCTTACAATCTAAATGGCGAGACAGATTCAGATGCATGAAATAGTCAGTGAATAATACAAAAGTACTAAAATTTGAGGTATAGACTGTGTAGGTGCTAGAAGAATTCAGAGATCAAAGAAAGGCTTCATGGAGGAGATAGGTTTTGAGTTTAGCATTGAAGGAGAGGTAAAATAATTTGGATAGAGGAAATAAGGAAATAACAAATAAAGGAATGGAATAGAGAATGAATATTCAGGGAACAACAAAGAAAATGACAATTTGAATGGATGGTTCGTTCTGAGAAATAATAAAAAATAAGGATGAATAAATTGGGTGAGGCAAACTTATGAAAGGCCTTGAAAACCAGGCAGTGTATTCTATATCATTTCATAGTATCAAAGATTTAGAACTGGAAGGAACTCTAGGAATTATATAATTCAACCCCTTCATTTTATATATATAGATTTAATATAATAGGAAACTGGCATCCACAAATTTTTTTATTGAAGTTTTAATCAGAGGAGTGACATGATTCAACTCAGCAAATATTATTAAGTACCCTTTGCATATTCTAGGTGCTATGTACAAAAAGACAAAAAAAAAGTTCCTGCCTTCAAGGAGATTAGGTCCTACTGGTAGGATATATGCTCACAAATAAATATAGTACACATATAAATGTATATGTATGTGTATACATTTATACCTATATATGTATTTTAATATATTCATATATATGAAAATTGAGGAAGTAAAAGAGAGAACATTAACATGAAGGGAGGGGTGGGAAAATGTGGGAGGAGGAGGATCAAGAAAACTTTATAAAGGATGTAGTGGTTAAAGAAGACAAGTATGGTGGTAGAATGGATAGGGAGAGGGAGAAGTTGAAGTCAGGGAGGCCATTAAGGGTGCAGTTGAAATAATCCAGGTGTGCTGTAAATCCAGATGAAGTCTTGAACTAATATGATAGCAATGGATATGGGAAAGAAGAGACAAATAGCAAGAGCTATTTCAAAGGAAAAAATGGCAGAACTTGGTGATGTTAAAAAAAGCAAAAATGATGCTAAAGATTTTTAGCCTATATCATTGGGAGAAAGAATGGTGGTGCCACTAAAAGACAAGGAAGTAGGAAACAGTGTTATTTTGAATCGGAAGATATGAATTTAATTGTGAACATATTTAATTTGAAGTGACAGTAAAAAAAATCCAAGGGCAAATATTTAGTGGCTAGAGATAAATTACTAGAATTTAGATGAAAAGACAGGACATTCAGATTTAAGAATCAGTTTAGAGTTGATAGTTGAAGCTATAAAAATCAAAGCTTTCCCCAAGGAAGAAAGTATAATAAGAAAAGGGCAGAGTTCTATATACTATATCTTTAGAAATACCATTACAGGGTGGTAAAAGTATGGTCAGAGAAGAATGAAAAGATAATTATTGCTTGTTCTTATGTGTAATTCTTAGGGCTTATGTTGCCTCAAATAATATACTGTGCTATATATAGGGGGTTTTTTTGTTTGTTTTTTTGGCAATTAGGATTAAGTGACTTGCCTAGGGTCACACAGCTAGTAAATGTCAAATATTTGGTCTGAGGTCAGATTTGAACTCAGGTCCTCCTGACTTCAGGGCTGGTGCTTTATCCACTGTACCACCTATATGTATAGGGCTTTTAACCTAGGGTCTGTGAACTTAAAAAATGTATAACTATATTTCAATGTAATTGGTATTCTTTATATTCTATGTATTTTGTCTTATGCATTAAAAATATTATTCTGAGAAGGGGACAATAGGGTTGACCAGACTGACAAAGGGTCCATGACACAAAAAAGTTAAGAACCCCTGTTGTAGAATATTGTGTCATTTTCATAGGCTACATAATTCCATGTTTTTAATAGTTGATAAATATATCAATAATACATAAAATGGCATAGATCCTTAGAGTTGTAAATGTAATTGAAATACAAATGGCCTTCTTTAAACCACTGATAAAGTTTGGGAGTTATTTTTTATGGGCCTAATTTTACTCTTACTAACAGATATTTAAATTTGTTCTTAGGGCAAAGGAGTACCAGATCTGAACACAAGACTTTTAGTCAAGAAACTATGGGATACATTTCATCTTCCCATTTTCACTCTTGTGGATGCCGATCCACATGGTAATTGACTAACTATATGAAAGCACAATAATAATTCCACCATATTCACAATAGAAATTTTTCTCCTATCTTTGGGAGGTTTTTTCTCTTTAAATTAGTTCTTTGAGAAGAAACTTACTGATTTTAATTCTTAAAGAATAATTGATTAAACGGAATTTAAAGAGCTAACGATAATTTGTGACAAGTCTCTATTGCTTTTCTCCTATTATATTCTGAGACTCAGATTGCCATATTGTCTTATGTGTAATATCCATGAAAATAAAATTTAAATATATATATATATATACTAAATGAAATCTGACAACACTGATTTTTAAAGTTAATTTTGTTTAACAGGCATAGAAATAATGTGCATCTATAAGTATGGATCTTTGGTAAGTATAGCCAGATATTTCCCTTATTACACTATTTATTTATTAAAATAATATACTAGTCACACTAAATAATTTCTTCATTGACATAGAATCACTGAGTTAAGCAAGAACTAGGAAATGTGCCAGACAGCCTAGCCATAGATTTTATGACTGAATTTATGTTTAATTTATTCTAATACCAGACACCACAGTAACCAGCACAACTATTAAATATATAGCATTAATATTAGACAAGAGGTATTATCTGTTATCAGGGTTGTAGTGAATTGGTAGAAATAATATTGTCTGGTCACAATAGAGCCATTTAGGATCCCATATCTTTTCTTTACAACCATAAGAAGAAATTGCCACTTTCACCAAATTGTCTGTGCTTGCAGTTTTATTATTAGAACTACCGAGATTAAGAAAATTATCATATATGATTTTACATTTGTAGTGTTTTTATTTACATGCCCAAATCCTTTTAAAATATACATTAATATGAAAAAGTGATAGAATAAGGAGAATCAAAGAAGGCAATAATGGAAGATAAAGTGAAAGAGGCTAGTTTTGTAGGAATAGACTAATAGACCCACAAATATTGAATACTATTCTTCTTAAATGGATTTTTAATCTAAAACCTTGCTGCTATTTCTGATACTATTATAAACTTGAGGGTAGGAGGCTGCATGACAGGGAGCATGTAGAAGACAAGAGTCATACAACATTACTACCAAGTCCTTCTAAATGTCATAATCATATGGATGTTAGAAAGGAAAACAAGGGGCAGCTAGGTGTTATAGTGGATAAAGCACTGGTTGTGGAGTCAGGAAGACCTGACTTCAAATTCAGACTCAGATACTTATTAGCCAGCTCCGATTGCCTCAAAAGAAAAAAGAGAAAGAAAGAAAGAAAGAAGAAAAGAAATGAAAATGGCAGAGTGCTAACATTTTCGGCAACTTTATCCTATTTTAATATATGTTTATCCTTTATTTTAGGCAATGTCTTTTGAAGCTCATAATCTCACTGTTCCAACTATTAGATGGCTTGGTCTTCTTCCCTCTGACATTGAAAGGTTAGCAATTTTAGCAGAAATGACCTTTTAAAAATAATTTTTCTGTAGATAGTATAGTATATAACAATAATTTGAACAAATCATTAAGAGAATTATTGAGAATTTTCCATTTTCATTCTCTACTTTGACTTTGAATTATTTTATATAATTTTGAATTAAACTGTTCATTGTTCCAGATTTACTTAAATTGAATGCTTAGGTAATATGGTATTCTGATTGAATGAATGCTTTAGTTATTTTAAAAGTTAATCGGATCTTTTGTTTCAACCCTGTAAGTTGAAAATCTTTCTAAAATGCATTAATGTACTTACCACATGCCATAAATTAAACTTAATTGAATGTTTATCAGTTTAATTAATCATCATTATATCTGTAATTCTATACGTGTAGAACCCCTAAGTCTGGATATTGGTCTAAATGAGTATTGGCCATAAGTCATAATTGTAGAAATTGCTTTTGTTTGTTTCTACTAAATCCCTGATAAGAGTTTATTTTCTTATGATTTTATTTTCTCATGACAGCAAAGTACAGAAAAATACAAATAAATGATAAATTAAGAACTATAGTAATGGATACCAGCAAATGGAGGTTTCACTTTATTGTATATGGCCAGAGTCAATGGGCACTTGATATGTGCTCTTTTAAAGAGGAATCATATATGTGGCTCAGAGGTCACATTAGCTCACGACACTCCTGAGTACAGCCAGAACCAGATTTAAATGTAGTTTCTATCTGATTTTAATGTATTAATATATTAACAACAATAAAAAAAGAAATATAAGGGGCAGCTAGGTGGTACAGTGGATAGAGCTTGGGCCTTGGAGTCAGGAGGACCTGAGTTCAGATCCAGTCTCAGACACTTGACACTTACTAGCTGTGTGACCCTGGGCAAGTCACTTAACCCCAATTGCCTCACCAGAAAAAGCAAAAAGAAAAAGAAAAAAAAAGAAATATATAAACATGTATCTTCCTAAGTCAAGATGCAGCCTGCAAGGATCCTTATGGATTGTTTAGCAGCCCCCAATTTCTATTCAAGTTTGACACCACTGCTCTATTGGATATATTTAGTATATTAATAAGCCATCAAAGAGTGCTTTTCCATATTTCCCTCTAAACATAGTGCTGTCTCCAGGGGAATGCGTGCCATACTTTAGCATCTTTAATTCTATCCCTAAATTTCTGAGCCTATAGATTCTTCAGAAACACACTTCTATCATGTTTTAATTTCTCTCCTTTTTTTCTCTTCCTTTTTCTCTTGCTTCTTTCATTTCTTTCAATAAAACCAGTGTCCTACTTTGTAGGACATGGACAGGGATTCTAAGAGAGATGCTACTCTGATTTCCACCCTCCATACCAAAGTTTTTGGCTACTTACATGTTCAATTTTAAAAAACGTTTATTTGGCCAAGATAATGCCTACTTTAATTATTTTAATTAGAAACTATACATTGCAGGGGCAGGGAGAAGAGTCCCCTAATTTTCTTATCTATTATTTCTGGGTATCACGTTTCATTCCTTCAAGGACGTTGAAATTCTTTTGCTATAGAGGCAAAATTTATTATCCTGGAGCCAACTTGATGATAAGCTTTTCTGAATTTGACTAGGCTAGTTATCTGATAGAGATACAGTATCATAAATACAATAATATAAAAACAATACATGATGTTATAAAAGAAATACAGTTGAACTATAAATACAAATTACAAAAAAAATTTTGCTTTCATTATTTTTTTTTTGCCTATTTTTTTCCAGACTAAATATACCAAAGGATACATTAATTCCGCTGACTAAACGGGACCAAATGAAACTTGATAGCATCCTAAAGCGACCTTATGTTACATGCCAACCATTTTGGAAAAAAGAAGTACAGAATTTATTTGATTATAAATTCAAATGTTTTATGTTATATTTAAATGTATTTTACTAACTTCAATAGAAAGAAAAAGTTGTTATAGTCTAACATACAATATTTAGAAAAGGTTTTCTGAGTTTTTGTAAGTATCAACTAGATATCACAATTGGTTTCTTTTAGGGGACTTTCAAAGATATTTGATAATGTATGATTGATGACATTTTTACATGATTCCTTTTATAAATACTGATAGGAATGAAGATAATTTTTCATTATCTTGATTGTATAGTCCTTCAAAAGTAATATTTAGGAATTTCAAGGCAAATCCTTTTTAGGAACGCTGATCTGACTTAATTATAAAAGAAACCAAAGCTGAGCTTTTCTTAACATAGGTGGTTTTAGCTCCCAGGGTTAATAAATAGCATGCTTTCCTCTGGAGGCTAGTATACATGGTTTGGGAACAGATCAGTCCAAACATGGAGGGAACACATTATTGATATGTCTTTACTACAGCAAAGGTGTTTAGTATGACTATGTTTTGTTTTCATCTACAGATGGAAATAATGGCAGAATTGAAAATGAAGGCAGAAATTCAAGCTTTGACATTTATTTCATCAGATTATCTTTCTCGAGTATACTTACCTAATAAATTACAATTTGGAGGATGGATATAAGACTGTCTTAGCAACTCTTAATAAAACAACTAACGTACAGACGCTATTTTGAGGTTCTGTTTTCTTGACAAAATACAAACTGAAATAAGCTTAAACTTATTCAATTTTCTTTAGACTTCTTTATCTTATTCAGCTTCATATTTATCTCCATTTTGTGAAAATATTGTAAAGAGATTATGATAAGTTAAAAAGAGAATATAAAGGGAATTCCATCTATAATTCTGGTATTTTGACTGTTGTTGAAATTATTAGGACAATAATCATTTTATGTACATCGCCAAAAGCTGAAGAAAAGATTTTATTTATTTTTCGTTTAGCTGTCTTTATTCTTCTTATTGGCCTTTTCGTATGAAAGAATAAATGTTTCTAAGTGTAAATCAAGTTTTTGCAAAGTAATTGTAAATTCTAGAGGATATTTTCTTAGTTAAAACTTCCTTCATCCTCTTATTTAGGGGTTACAGCCTCATCAAAAACCATATAATCCAGAAAGAATACCATGATTAAGTGTCAGGGCATGACCAGACTTATTTTCTCATATAATATGTATTTTATCAGAAAATTATTACTTAAAAAAACATTGAAGAGTTTATTGGATCATAACCAACATTTGAGTGATCTAAATTATCTTTAGTCTAGTTCAATACAATGAATAGAATAGGAAATCGATACAAATTACAAGTGTACCTATTCCTTCTAGGATAGAAATGATACGAACCTAGGAGGGAAGTGATCACTACCTCTTGGAGTTTGTAATAAGAGAAAGGAAAACCAAGCATATTTTGACATGCATCCTCAATTTTGGGAAAACAGATTTCAAAGGGCTCAGAGGAAAGATAGGTAATTAAAATTCTGCAGGGGAAGTCAGCCCAAGAGGTAATTCTGGTAGGCAGAGATAAGATGGCAGACTAATAGAAGCAGTACAGTGAACTTCCAACAAAACTTCTCCAAACAGATCTAGAAAACACACTAGACTAAGTCCTGATAGAGAAAACCAAGAAAAAGTCACAGTGAGATATATTTCCAGCCCAAGTTATCACAGAAAGACAGAGAGGTCTATGGACATTGGGGATGGGTCCTGGTGCTGAAGACACTAAAGTGCCCAGGGATAAGCTGTCCACAGGGGCAAGAAGGCATTCCAGACACCACAACCGAGACAGATGTTAACTGACAACTTTGTTGCCCACTCCCCAGTTTCAGGTCACAGATTCAAGGCATACACTAGTAGAAAAGATCTGCTCAGGTTCCCTCCAGCTCCAGCAGTCTCAGGCCCTAGGTTGTGTACTGAAAGAGAAACAAATTAATCAGAAGTGTAGCTCAGAATCCCAGAGCAAAGTGGAGGAAGTGGCAGACACTTAAACTTCACTCATCAAACTGGTCAAAGAAGGAAAGAGGTGGGTAAAAAAAAGAATACATTTCATTAAACAGGCATATAGGAGCAGAAAAGGAGGAGGGAAAAAAAGGGAATTGGAGGGATGATAAGCAAAGCAAACCCTAAGGAAGTACAAAATATTTATAGCTCTTTTTGAGGTTGTAAAGTATGGGAGTCTGAAGGGGTGCCCATAAACTGAAGAATGGTTGAACAAGTTATGATATATAAATGTGATTTAATATTATTGTGGTGAAAGAAATGAGGGGAATGGTTTCAGAGAAACCTGGGAAGATTGCAAAATTAAGTAAATAGAACCAGGAAAACAATTTATACAACAACAGTATGGTAAGAGAAACAACTATGAAAAAATTAGGAACTCTGATCAGTGCAATGACCATTCACAATTCCAGAGGACTCATGATGAAACATGCTACTCACCTCTTGATAGAAAGAAAAGGACTCAGAACTAAGAATGAGGACATATTTGGACAAATTTAGAAAACACACTAGATGGACCTGATGGGGAAAACCAAGAAAATTTGCTTTGCTTGACTATACATGTTTGTAACAGGGGTTTTGGTTTTCTTTCATTCTCATTGGGGGTAGGGACAGGGTGTGAGGAAGAAAAAGAGAAGGTAGATTTTTGCTGATTGAAATATATACACGCACATGCACACACACACACAAACATAAATTTTGAAGATAGAAAGGGAAGCAATTTCAATAAGGAGTGAAAAATAGAAGTTATCTAAGGAATTCTATATTGATACATAGACAATTCTGATCAATTTAGGTTTTAAAAGATATGTACAAGAGAGGCAACATGATAGAGTGAATAGAGAGACAGCGTCAAAGTCAGGAAGATATGGGTTCAAGTCCTGCCTCTGACACTTACTAGCTATGTGACTCTGGGTAAGTTACTTACTCTCTCAGTGTCCCAGGTAACTCTCTAAGATCATAAGTTACAGAGTAGATGCTGACCTGCCCTGGTAGAGAGAATTTTCCTATCAGCATTTCATAGGTCCAGTAAAAAAAAAAAGATACAAGCAAGGTAAGCAGCAGAAGATGAATACCAAAAAAGTGGTACAGTCCTGTAAGAATACTACCAAGAGTGCTAAACCTTCAAATGAGATTAGGTTGACAATGACCACATCTGGAACATTTGGTTCAGCTCTGGGTGCTACAGTTTTGGAATGACATTGATAAACTGGAATGTTTCCAGACGAGGGCAACCAGAATTTTGAAGGTCCATTAGTCCATATCATATGAAGGCTGTAAAGAAACTAGGTATGTTCAGACTGCAGAAGAGATTTGTTGAGGGGACGCGATAACTATGTTCAACTATTTGAAGGGTCATCACGTAGAAAGAGTTTAGGTTTGTTCTGCTTGGCCCAAGAGACGAGGACCAGGAACAACAGATGGAACAAGTAAATGTAAGGAATGTAAGGATAATTAGTTCTTTAATGTAAAGAAAATTTTCCTGAAAAGAGCTATTTAGGCATAGAGCAGACTATGTTGGGAAGTGGTGGGCCCCACTGTTTGAGGCTGTTCAAGCAAAGGCTGAATTACCACTTATCTGTAACCTTTTAGTGGGGATATTGATTGGACTAGCTGGCCATGGAGCACCTTTCAAGTTTGAAATTCTGCAATTCTCTAATGGTTTTCAGTCTTCAGAAATTTGAGGTCGCATGTCCTTGAAAAATTGAAGGCTGAACACATTTTTCAAAAGATGCAACTTCATATTACAATGATCCATTTCTCCTAGAATATAGTTTTCTGGGAACTTTCTTTTTTAGTGTAATTTTATTATTTTTCAATTTACAAAAAATCTGTTTTCTCTTTCTCTCACCTCCCCCCATTGGAAAAGAAAAAAGAAAGGAAACCAAAACCTTTGTAACAAATATATGTGCATAACCAAAACAAATTTCTGCATTGATCAAATTTATATAAATATAGATACAGATATTTCTCAATCAGCACCCTGATTCCATCACTTCTCAGCTAGGAGGTAAGAAGCATGCTTCATCATAAGGCCTCTGAAATTAACTTTTTCAAAGCTGCTTATCTTTACAGTCAGTTGAGTTAATTTATGTTTATTAAGCACCTGCAATGCACCAGGCACTGCACTAAGTACTAGGAATAAAGGAAAGATAAAGACAGTTCCTGATTTCAAAGAACTCATAGTCTAATAAGGGAGACAACACACAAACCATAATAGACAAACAAGCTACATATAGTATAAATTGGAAATAATTAACAGAAAGAAAGGATTTGAATTAAGGAAGATTGGTAAAAATCCCAGCTGTGGGAAAAAGAACTCACTATTGGACAAAAACTGTTGGGAAAACTAGAAAGCAGTCTGGCAGAAACTACTTACATGTTGTAAGAAAGACTTATATGAACTGATGCAAAGGGAGTGAGCAGAACCAAGAGAACAATTTATAAAATTTACACAATTTGTAACAAAATTACAACAATATTGTAAAGATAATCAACTCTGAAAGACTTAATAACTCTGAGCAGCATAAAGACCAACCACATTTCCAAAGGACTCATGATGAAATATGTTACCCCTCTCCAGATACAGAGTAAGCTACAGATAGAAGCCTATTTCTAGTAGTGGTGTTACTGGGTGAAAGGGATACACAGTTTAGCAGCTCTTTAGGCATAGTTCCAAATTACTTTCCAGAATGACTGTGTGAATTCACAAATCTACTAACAATGCATGAATGTACGTGTTTTTCCATCCTGGTGTGGGTCCTCATCACCTTATTCCTGGACTATTGCAACAGTGGGTTGGTCTGTTTCTTGGTCTAATAGTTGGTCTCCCTGCCTCAAATCTCTTCCCACTCCACTTCAAATTACATTCAGCTGTCAAATTAGTCTTTCACTGGCTGTAACTCATGCTGAGAATTCTCTCCACCTCTTAGATTCCCTGTTTTCCTTCAAGTCTCAGCTAAAGTTCTACCTTATACAAGAGGCCTTTCCTGATTCCCTTTAATATTAGTACTCTTCCCTTGTTGATTATCTCTTATTTATACTGTAAGTATCTTGTTTGTTCATATTTGTTTGCATGTTGTCTTTTTCATTAAATTGTAAGCTCCATCTTTTGCCCTTTTTTATATCCCCAGTGCTTTGCACAGTGCCTGGCACATAGTAGGCTCTTAATAAATGCTAGTTGACTGACTGACTCTTTGACTTGGAAGCTCTGGATTTTTACTATGATGTTCCTGGGAGTTTTTATTTTTATGTTTCTTTCAGGAAGTGACAAATGGCTCTTTTCTATTTTCTTTTTACCCTCTGGTTCCAACAGTTCTAGGCAGTTTTCTTTTGTTATTTCTTGAACTACAATGTTTAGGCTCTTTTATTGGTCATAATTTCAGATAGTCCATTGTTTTTTATTTTTTTATTTTATTTTCAGATTTTCATTCTTTCTCCTTCTCTCATCTCTCTTTCTCTCTCTCTTCCACATTAGAGATATCAAGAAAGACAAACATCTATGACAAACATGTATAGTTAGTCAAAACAAATTTCCATATAGCCTATATAAAAAAATTGTCTTAATCTGTACTCTGAGTCCATCACCTCTCTAGCAGGAAGCAAGCATGGATCAGCAAACTATACCCTGCAGGTCAAATGCAGCCTACCAACTGTTTTTGTCCAACTCATGAGATAAGAACAGCTTTCACATTTTTTAATGTAAAATGTAAAAAAGTTTAGTGTTTAATAAACCCCAAATCCCAGCAACTGGGACAAGAACTCATTATTCAACAAAAAACTATTGGGAGAAAGTGGAAAGTACCTGACAGAAATTAGGTCTTTACTCTAGAACATGGCCATTAATAATTTTAGTTTAGGATGAGATTCCTGAATGCCTGAATCTATGGTACAGGATATTTTTTTAAACACAGGTAAAATAAAAGAAAAAGGCTAAGTTGCATCAACTTTTTATGGTTTGCAAATGATTACAAGGCATAGAAGTGATACAGCAATAGAAATAGAGCATCTTTTATCTATATGGATTGAAGTTTGTGATAAAAAAACACAATCCTCTTAACAAAGAATTAGAAGTTGAGGGAGAACCTATCTCTTGGGGAATGATTGACCAAGTTATGATATGCCATTATGCTAGAAAAAATCACAAAGGATATGGTATCAGAGAAACTTGGGAAGACTTGTATGAACTGATACAGAGTAAAGTAATAAGAACCAGGAGAACAGTTTATGCAACAATAACAATATTGTAAAGACAAACAACTTTGAAAAACTTAGAAACTATAACGAACTCTGATCAGCATAATGACCAATCACAATTCCAGAGTATTCTAGATTAGAGATTAAAAAATGCAAAAAACACTCTTAGTTTGCAGACCACACAAAATAGGTGATTGGCCATATTATTGATGATTTAGAACAATTTTCATATGACTGTTGATAGTGTGGATTTCTTTTTCTGAAACCTCTCTGTTAATATCCTTTGACCATTTATCAATTGAAGAATGGCTCTTATTCTTATAAATTTGAATTTTATATACCTTAGAAATGAAACCTTTATAAGAGAAACTTGCTACAAAGATTCTCTCCCACTCACCTGCATTGATTTCATTTCTTCAAAAACTTTTAAACTTCATGAATGAATATTGTTTATTTTATCTTCTGTGATCCTCTCTATCTTTTATTTGGTCATGAACTCTTCCTCTACCCCAGCTCTAACAGGTAATTTCTTCCTTGTTCCTCTCATTTGTTTATAGTGTCATCCTTTATATGTAAGTCCTGTACCCATTTGGAGCTTATCTTGGTATGACATGAGGTGCTAGTTATGCCAGACTGCTTTCTATTTTTCCTAGTAGTTCTTGTTGAAAAGTAAGTTCTTGTCCCAGTTGTTGGGATCATAAACAAGACTGCTGAGCTCTTTTGCTTTTGTATATTGTATTACTTAATCTGTTCCACTGATCAATCTTTCTCTTGTCTAGTATTGAATTGTTTCGATGATTACTACTTTGAAGTATAATTTGAAATCTGGTACTGCTGGGTCTCTTCCTGCTTTTTTCATCAATTCCCTTGATATTCTTGATATTTTTGTTTCTCCAGATGAAGTTTATTTATTTTTTCTGGCTCTATAATGCACTTCTTTGGTAGTTTGATTGGTCTGACACTGAATAACTAAATTAATTTCATAATACAGCTATGTTACTATTAATGTAAATTTGAATAATGTGAAACTCAATTTAGTGTGAATTGTTAAGTGATACCAGGTCAAATGTAATGTGAGCCAAAATTCAATTAATGTAATACATGTGAGGACTTGAGGGTTTTAACATGCCATTAAGTCATCAGACTGCATTCCTATCATCTCATGTAGATGTGCTATGCTGCTGCATACCACATTACCAATAGTGGTGTTGATTTTTTTTAATAGCCATTAACAAAATGGACAAAAGAAAGAATACTTCAAGTGGAAACACTGCCAACACAAGAAAGAAGAGGCTTGTTGTTACATTAGAACAAAAGTTGATACAACTGAACAGCATAAACATGATCATAGTGCCTCCAAAATAAGAAAGGATTCCAAAATGCCTGAATCTATGATACAAAGGTATTATAGAACCTACAAGTGAAGTAAAAGAAAAAGGCAAAATTGCATCTGCTTTTTGTGGTTTGCAAGCAGCTACAAGGAACAGAAGTGTTACCATCATAGAAATGGAGCATCTTTTAGCTGTATGGATTGAAGACGGCATCAAAAACACATTCATCTTAGTAGAGCAGCCATTTAGACAAAAGCTTCAAGTTTGTTTAAGGCAGTGAAAGAAAATGGAAATGAAATGGATAATGAAGAACCTTTTGCTCCAAATATTGATTATCTTAATCACTTTAAAATTTGAGTTCAATTACCAGAGTAAAATTACCAGGGAAATAGTGGAGAAGAGGAGATGGCAACTAAATATCCTGATGTTTTCAAGAAAATAATTGAAGAAAATGGATGCACTGACCAACAAATTTTTAATGTGGATGAAACAGGTTTATTCTGTAAAAGGATGGCTTCCAGATCTTCCATTTCTAAGAAAGAAAAATCTCAACCTGTATTTAAAGTGTTTAAGAATCATCTGCACTTGTTTTGGGAGATAATAAAACCAATAGGTATTTCTTATCCTTGATTCTCACAGTTTAAGGGGGCTACAACCATCAGTCGATTCTAGTTATAAGAAAGCATAGGTGACTAAAGATGATTTCAAAGACAGGTTTTCAGGTTATTTTAGCCCAGCTATTTAAAAATATTGTTAGGACAACAATATTGTGTTTAAAGAATCTATGCTAATAAAATATTTTAAATGGCAATTTTATCATGTCATCAGTGCAAGCTTATCTTTAGATACGATATTTGGTAATTTTTAATTTAAAAAAAATTGCTCTTTCTAACTACTCAATTATTTTTCAATAAACTTGAATCAGAAATTGTTCAGTCATTACAGTCACACTCAAATCTTCATAACCTCATTTGGGGGTTTTCTTAGCAAAGATGCTGAAGCGGTTTGCCATTTCCTCCTCCCGCTCATTTTACAGATGAGAAACTGAGGCAAACAGAGTTAAGTCACTTGCCCAGGGTCACAGAACTAGTGTCTGAGGCTAGAATTGAATTCTGGAAGATGAGCCTTCCTGATTCCAAGTCCAGTGCTCTATCTACTCTGCTAGTTTTCTTATCATTACTGTCATATTAAAAAATATATTAAAAAACTTATTTAGACATTTTTTCACTTCATATTTCCATGGGACTGGAACAAATTACTATATTTTATATATGTAATTATAACTTTGAATAATGTGACCATTTCACATTATTCATTGTTCACACTAATTGGTACCTACCTAGATTGTCTCTGACACCCATGAGAAGTCTAACTTTTCAAAGTTTATGAAGTCATCCTCTGGTCAAAGTGGAGAAGGAGAGGAGACAGAAACTCTCTTCTCCCCAAATTATTCCCTTTCAAGGATTTGGCTAGAAATGGTTTACTACTAGTTTGGCCTGGTACTGGAATTCCTGGATTCCAAACTGGCTTGCTGTTTCTATCCAAGCCCTACAGTGAGTGACTGACATTCCTCCACCACCACAATACATTTCCTGTGAGGTTCATTTGCTTTTATCCAGCGACTCAAAAGCGTTTCATTCCTCCTTTGAATGATTGTTCAGACCTTTTCTTATATCTTAGATCGACTGACTCAATAGAAATATCGAAGCCTTATTCACACCTAGTTCATAGCTCTGCATGGTTAAGTTGAGAAGTCTGGGTTCCTGTAATTATTGAGATGGAATCACTGAACACTCCTCTTACACTCTACCCTTTCAATTTAACATTTGCTGTCCTCAGGAAATCAACTAGAATATTGGCAGCAGGTTGTGGAACTACTACCTTCAAAGCACTAAAGATAAGTATCATGGCAGACAAAGGAAGGCATATGGTTGGTGTGAGCAAGCTGCAACATATAACAAAGAACTCCAAAGAACAGAAGTAAAGATGTCATCAAGAAATTGTAGGACAAGAAAAGAAGATGAACTGGTCATGTGGCAAGAATGCGGAATGACAGACAGGTAGACAGCCAAAGCGCTCCACTGGGTATACTTAAGATGTTGGGAGAAAGCAAGGAAGGCCTCTAGTACATTGGGTGGACCCCTGGTGCTAAACTCTTGGGAAAACAAGGAGTTTCATAGTTTGGACAGTCTTGGGTGGGTTTCAGTCTGTATTGTTGGAGGCAACTCTCAGATCACTGAGATTATAGATCCTTTAGAAAAGAAAGCCTAAAATTTTTTTGTGTCATGGCAGTCTGAAATCTATGAACCGTTTCTCAGAATGTTTTAAAATACATAAAATAAAATACATAGAATTAACAAAGGAAACCAATTATACTGAAATACAGTTATGAAATTTTTTCACAAAGCAAGTTCATGGACTACAGATTAAGAAATCTGTCTTTAGAGTTTTTGAGCATCCTTATAACTGGGATTTTTTAAAATATAAAAACTTAATAAACTAACATCAAGATAATTGCAATATACATTAACACAGAAATGGAATGTAAACTGCTTTTCACAAAATGGTTAAATGCCAAATATTCATATAAATGAAAATGGCCCATAGAGACATTAAATTACTTAAGCAAAGATAAACTTGACTTGTTCCTTTTACACACCATTATATTAAGTCAGCAGGAAGTTCAATAGATACGGGCAATTACTACAACTTGGTAGCTTTCCATCTTCCTTTTTACTCTTGGACAAGAATACTGCTATACTATTTGCATAAGATGGCAAAATATGTCACTATCAGTCAAAAAACTTCTGGACAGCAAGAAGGTCAGTTTGCCAAAAGCTGTGTTTTGGAATCAATATCAGATGAAGTCATATTTTAAAAACATCTTTGTTTTGGATAGGCCTAATAATTAAATTCCCTTGGATAAAATAGACCTCGTTATAAAAATTATGTGCTATATTATTCAACACTAAACAAATACTTAAATTGAGTTATTTAGCTCATGAGTCCGAGGTAAGGAGATGCATGTGACTGTAAAGTTACTTAACCTTGAGCTCTCTTGACTGCAAAAAGAGGATAGGAATGGTTTCCTTTCATATATCACAGGATTGCTGTGAGAAAAAAAGCACTTTGTAAAATTTAATCAATGTACAAACATGGGTTATTATGTACTAGGAGTTTGGTATTAAATGGTTAAGGGTAAAAAAAAGCCTTTTATATTAGAAATCTAGTCAGTGCTTCAGGGAGGCAACTGAAAAATTCCAACTGTAACACACTATGATTCCATATAGACAGTAATTATGAGGGCATCCCAGTATCAGGGACATAATGTAGGACTGGTAAGGTGGTCAGCTCTAATCAGAAGAAGCTTCTTTATGGAGATGAATCAGTAAAGGTCTATAGGCAAAATCTTGGCAAAAAAAAGTTATTTCAATTCCATTTATTTTAACAAGCATTTATTAAGCACCTGCTATTTGCCAGGAACGAGGCAAAGTGCTGGGGATATAAAGACAAAAACAGCAGTCTGTTTTAAGGAGTTTATTTCAAGAAAAAAATGTGTACAAAGAAAATTCAATACAAAATAATATCTTGGAGAACACTAGCAAGTGAGAATAACTTTCCTCTAAGAGCCAGCACTTGGGCAGATATTTGAAAGAAGCTAGGCGTTTCTGAGGGGAGACTACATATGCCAGTTAGGAGAAACCTGCCTTTGCAAAGAAAGATTTGGAGCTGTAAGTTCTGGACGATTTGGAAGGAATGTAGCATGAGTAGACAGTAATGTGGAACATGCCTGGAAAAGCAGGCTGGAGGGGCAGCTAGGTGGTGCAGTGAATAGAGCACTGGCCCTGAAGTCAGGAGGACTTGAGTTCAAATCCTGCCTCAGAGCAAACACTTGACATTTACTAGCTGTGTGTCCTTGGGCAAGTCACTCAACCCCAATTGCCTTAAAAAAAAAAAAAAAGAAAAGCAGGCTGGAGTCAAATTTGTGAAGATCTTTAAATTCCGAATACAGAGGCATTGGTTTGTACTTTATCCTAACGGTGAGAAAGAGAGCCTCTAGGTCCACTGGCTCCTGGACAGATTTCAGGGATCCATGAACTTGAATGGGGGTGAGGGGGAAAAGAAGTTACACATTTATTTTCAATAGCCTATAAATGAAATTTATTATTTCCTTCAATTATTCAAAACACTTTTCTAAAAGGAGGTTCATAAGTTTCACCAAACTGCTACAAGGGTCATTTGACACGAAAAAAAAAAAGTGCATTTGCCTTTCAGAATAGAATTTCCTGAGCAATGGCGTACCTTAAGAATTAAATCTGAACAGTATACATGTATATGTATATTTATGTATGTGTATATATATACATATATATATTTCATTTTATATATATGTATGTATGTATGTATTAAACTTTTTTACCTCGGGCACCTGTGCTTTTATCTGGGAAGGGAACTCACGTTGTTGGGAAACTTCCTCTACCACTGCAAATAGGTACCTGCTCAGCAGCTTTGGTCTTAGAGCAGGGGCTCTTAACTTAGGGTCCCAAGAACTTGGTTTTTAAAATACTTTGATAGCTGTATTTCAATATAATTGTTTTCTTCCTTAATCCTATTGTATGCATTTCAAATCATTATTCTGGCACGAGGTCCGTAGACTCCCTCAGACTCCCCAGAGTCCATGCAGTGGTTTGCAAGAGTCAACTCAAAAAGCCTCTCAATTTGAATGTTAAATTTTCAACGTGAGCATCTACACCTCAGAAATCAGCAAACGCTGTAAAATTAGGACTTTATTGTTCTGTAGATTGTCTAGACTAAAAAGTGATGGAGGAAATGCTGGTAATGCAAATTAAACTTTAAAAGCGTGTCTTTTTTTTTCTTCCGGAGAGTCGGTTGTTAAACATTTCCCAGCACAGCTCTGAGGGGGTCCAAGATAGAAAAACCGTTAAGAACCCAGTTTCAGAGAGCGTTCTCCACTGAACTGAGGTTCGGTGACAGAGGCAGAACTTTCACTGCTGACTCTGTGGCCAGATCCCTATCCACCGAGACGCGCAGCAGCAACACATCTGACTAAATTCACATGAAACGGAACTTTGAATTCTATAAACTGTCTTTACTTGGGTTGTTCTTCCTTACGTTATTCCCTGCTTTTGACAACCATCAATACCAGGCACCACGATTTCCGTTTAGCCTCGGCGGGGCTTCTGCGCATGTGCTAAGCCAGCCTATCCCCCGGTCTCTCTCGTTTTCCCCCTTTTTCCGGGAATGAGGCGCTCGGCTTCCGACGCGCATGCGTGTTCAACGGTTCTTGGGGAGTCCAGTATTTTCGGAGGCCTCCAAGCCGGTGGAAAATCCTAAGGCTTTCTACTCTCCTCGGATTCCTGCCTTCGCTTCCTTCGCGTCAGGCGCGGAGTGAAATTCTCCTGGTTCTTCCTGTTGCCCGGGTGCGGCCCCAGCTCTCAGGTAGGCCCCACGCGGAGCCATCGAAGGGGACTTTCCGCAGCCCGGCCCCGGCGTGGGGGAGACGGCCCATGGCCCAGGGTCTCGCGGCCTAGGCGCGCCCCCCTCCCCGTCGCGCGCTGCTTTCCAGTCCTGCTGGGCCGGGCTCCCGCCCCCCGCTGTGCCCCGACCCTGCCCTCAGTTCCCCGGCTGTGCCGGGGCCCCTCTCCTGGACCTCCTAGCTCACGCCGCCGGAGTGCTTTGCAAATGCTTTCTTCGCTGCATCTCTGCAAGTGTGGCTGTCCCTGTTTTGCAGAGAGGGAAATCGGGGCCCCAAAGATGTTGAAGAGACTGGCCCTCAGTCATAACTGAGAAAGATCCGACCATGGATCTGGCCTTAAGTCCTATGTTCTTTCCTCTGAGCTTGTGAGGAGGATTAACAATAATAGTAATGTTACTACCACTAACTCATGTAGTGCCTACTATGTGCCAGACACGTTGCTAAGCACTTTACAAATTATTTCATTTAATCCTTACAACAACCCTGGGAGGTGGGTGTTACCATCTCCATCTTACAGATGAGGAACTTACAGGTGAGGCGAGCAGATGATTTGCCCAGGGTCACACAGCTAGTAAGTGTCTGAGGCCATGTTTGAACTCAGGTCTTCCTGACTTCAGGCCTGGTGCTCTTTCACCTGTGTCCGCATGTACCAGCCTTGGGAGAAGGGTTCATTCCTGTTCATCCCCAAACAGCATTCCAGGTAAGGGTAAGAGATTTTGGGGGAAATGATAAAGCCATAATCAGTAGGAGAAATAATTGGCAAGAGAAGTCGTCATTTCCCCCCAATCTCACATTTTACAGATGAAATTGAAGCCACAGAAGTGCAGTCATTTTTCTTAAAGGACCCACAAAGTAAGGAGAAGAGTTGCAATTCAAACTGGAGGGCTTCTGACCCCTAATCAGCTCCCTACACTGTATCAGAGCTGCCAGTTCTTAGGAAGAGTCTCTTCTTTACAAAGTCCTATGCTAGATACTGGAGACTGTACCAAGGTAGAAAATAACAACCATCACTCACATTTCTCAACTACTTTAAGGTTTGAAAAGGGCAGGTAGCATCTTTTTACAGAAAAGAGGCTCAAATAACTCTGCCGGGAGTACAGAGTTAATGTTCAGAGCAGGGATCAGAAGCCAGGTCTGATTCCATAACTAGGGAGTGTTCTTTGTATTGCACAGGCCCTCATCCCAAGGAGGCTCCATTCAAATAAAAGGGAAGCGCATGGACAGAAGCAGCTGGTGATACTATCAGCATCCTGTGCACTGCAGGACTCCCATCTGAATTCACATCTTTAGACTGCCTCTCACTAGTATATGAGCCTCCTAATTGGTGCCTGCCTCCCTCCAGGCTCTGCCCTTTTAAGTTTGTTAAAATAATCTTTCTAGTACATAGCTCTGGTCAATAGATGATATTTGCCTAGCACCCTAAGGCTTCCAAAGTTGTAATTTATCTCTCATATGCTCCTAACAACAATCCTGTGAGGTGGTTGCTACAATTTTATTAACCCCTTTTTTACAGAGATGAAACAAATGTTCAGAGAGGTAACTTGCCTGTCAAGTGTCAGGGTCTGAATTTGAGCCTATGTCTTCTTGACTTCAAGTCCTGCACTCTGCCTGTCACATTATGCACATGTTTGATATCATATACATTCCCCCTCTTAAAAGCTTTCAGTGGCACCTTTTTGCCATTTAGATAAAATAAAAACCCATCCTAGTCTTTAAAGCCTCCCACCTTCAGGCTCCTGCCTACCTATGTTGTGAGCCTTCTTTCCCATTATTTCCCTCTATGTCTTAGTTATTGTTCAGTCAGTTCAAGTTGTGTCTGACTCTTCATGACCCCATTGGGGACTTTCTTGGCAAAGAAACTGGAGTGGTTTGTCACTTCCTTCTCCAGCTTATTTTATAAATGAGGAAACTGAGGCAGACAGGGTTAAGTGACTTACCCAGGATCACACAGCTAAAAAGTGTCTGAGGTCAGATTTGAACTCAGAAAGATGAGTCTTCCTGATTCCAGGCCTAACACTCTATCAACTGCCTCACCTAGCTGCTCTCTTTTAACAGTAATAATAACTAACATTTGTAAAGCCCTTTAAAATTTGCGAAACACTCAGCATGTAATCTTATTTGATCCTTAGCCAATTTGCATTACTAGATGTAATCTAGAGCTTCTCTTAACCTCTCCCACATTTGTGCAAGCTATCTCTCATGCTTTCGTCATCTCTACCTGTTGAAATTCTTATGAATTTTTCTTTATGAAGCCTTGTCAGATCCCTTCCCCTTTCTTCTCTTCCTGCTTCAGCCGAAAGTAATCTCTCCCCCAAATTTTCCTAGAGAATTTCTTTGCCCCCTTACTTTCTTCTTCAAATACTTACTGTGTGACCTTGGGCAAGTCACTTGGCCTCTGTTTGCCTCAGTTTCCTCATCTGTAAAATGGGAATGATAATAGCACCTACCTCCGAGGGTTGTTGTGAGGATCAAATGGGATAATAATTGTAAAGTGCTTAGCACAGTGCCTGGCACATAGTAAGTACTATATAAATGTTAGCTATTATTATTATCTGTTATTCTTTATAGCATTCATATTGGTGTTCTTGTCCCCTGCATCCTAATGGAGTATGGGCAAACATTACTTGTATTAAAGGGGAAGTAAGTACCAAGGAGAGGTTCAGGCAAGTGCTATGAGAAGTTTAAGGAGAATGATAATTTTTCACTTTGTATGGGTGTTGTGGGCTACAGGATAGTTTCTTAGGTAAAGTGGCACTTGAGCTGGGCTTTGAAAGGAAGAGAGCTGGAGTCGGGTGAGGGTAGGAGGGTGGAGAAAGCGTAAAAGTGATCTAGCAATTGGGGATAGTATAAACAAACCTCAAGACAGAGGGCAGGGCAAGAAGAAGAGAGTAAAGGGGAGTTGTATGAGAGAAGGCTGAAATGATAGATTAGAGCCAAACTCTGGAAGCTTTCCCATCTATACTGCTCGACAAAGTACCTGCACCATTAGCATCATGGATCTATCAGGGTATTGGAGTAAGAGAAAATAGCAAAATTCTGTGTAATGAAAGATATACGGATATAAGTCAAGAGTCCCAGGTCTTCACTCTGTTCAATGTAAGACTTTGACCAAGTCCTTTACTTTTTAAAGCGATAATTTCCTGCCCTTTAAAATTGGTACTAGATAATCCTAAAGTCCTTACAACTATAATACTCCTATACTAAGTGTAGCTCACATAGCACTTTGTAAAGTACTTTTTCATACCAACTCTGTGAAATAAGTAAGGCAGGAATTATCCCTATCATACATAAGTGAAATCTGAGAATGAAAGAGATAAAGTGGCTTACTTGTAGTTGTAGGGCCAGTGTTTGATTTGAGAATGGATCCTAAATTTTCTGACTAAATCCATTGCACTTTTTATTATATAATACAATACTGCCTCTGGGCATTGGCAAGTCTTGATTAGTTCCTCTTGTGGGTCCAACCCTGTGCTAGGTGTTAGGAAAGGAAGACAGAGATTGGTATAATATATGATTTCCTGCCCTGAAAGAGCTTTCAGCCTCTTAGGAGAGATAAAACTTGTACATATGAAACAACTACTTAATATAAAATGTTGTTTAAATTGTGTGATACAGTCTACAGATGTTATTTCTGGACTCAGGTGGGGAAAATTTTTTGTCTTAATTATATAGAAAGAATAGATTTTTATAGTATCTTAAGGCCCTAAGGATTATTCCATTTAACCTTTTCTTGTTATTTTAAAAAATGATTTATTGTAATCTTAATATGCAACATGCAGACTATGGAAATGAACCTCAAATTAAACCATAAAATCCAAACTATTTACATTTCAGTTTTTCTTTTTGTGAGGCAGTTGGGGTTAAGTGACTTGCCCAGGGTCACACAGCTAGTAAGAGTCAAGTGTCTGAGGTCAGATTTGAACTCAGATCCTCCTGACTCCAGAGCTGGTGCTCTATCCATTGTGCCACCTTGCTGCCCCTACATTTTTATTTTTAAAAGAGAAAAGAAAAAAATTAACTTTAGCCAAGTAATAATAATTTATATTCTGTGTTTCCTTGAAGCTTGTCGTCTGTACTATGGAGTCTGAATGCAGATGGAATTTTTGCTCTCCTTTTCTTTTATTGTTTTGTTTCTTCTTTCTTGTGGTTCTTCCCATTAGTATGAATGTGTAAGTAGAGCCTATATCAGATTGCACCCCGTCTTGCGGAGGGGGGAGGAGGAGGGAGAGAAAATTTAAAACTCAAAATCTTATGAAAGTGAATGTTGAAAAATAAATTAATAAAAAAAAAAGAAAGTGAAAAAGAGGGAAAAAAGTTTGTCATCTATGCAATTACAAGGTTTAGTTATTTTCATGAAGTTGTAGTTCATGCGCATGGTTCTCTAATTCTAGTGTCTTTGAGTTAGTTTCAATACTTCTTTATTTCTCTTTCCATTTTTTACAGTACAGTACTATTTTATTGCATTGCTATATATACAGCACAATTTATTCAACCATTTCCCAATTGTTAAACATCTTATTTGTAGTATGAATGTGTGTGTTTTGTTTATTTTTTGCTATGTTTACAAGCCGTGTAGCTTCTTAGATAAAGAGCTGACCTCAGAAGACTTCAGTTCTTGATACATAATGACTGTGTGATTCTGATCGGGCAAGTCACTTAATCTCTCAGTGGCCTAGGTTCTAAGGCTATTAGTTTCAGAAAAGATACTAATCTGTTTTGTAAGATGGAGTTTCCTCACCTGGAATTTCTCTGTGCTAGTGAAATCACATGTCCAGTTCCTATCAGTCAATAAAACGAGAAGTATTGATTAATCAGCTATTATGTACCAGGACACTGTTAGGCTCTAAAGATAAAAATACAAAGAACACAACTCCACTAACAAAGGTAGTGGACAAAGCAACTGAATACAAATACAAAATGCTTTAACTGCGTGGTAGTTTGAATGGGGGGGACACTGGCATTTTGGAAGGTCAGAAAAGCTTCATGTAGAAGGTGGTTCTGGAGCTGCATCTTGAAGGAAGAGAAGACTTCTATGAGTCAGTGATAAGGATGTACATTCGAGGCATGGGAGATGGCTAGTGAAAAGGCACAGAGACAGGACTTTTGGCCTGTGAGGAATAGAGAATGCCAATTTGGTTGGATCCAACAGTGGGAAGGAGTATAATATATAAAGAGGCTAGAGAGGGGTAGATTGGGACCAGCTTGTGAAGGAGTTCTAAAGCTAAAGGAATAGTTGATATTTGATTCTAGAGTCAATAGGGAAACACTGAAGTTCATTGAATAGTGGAATGACATGTTCGATCTGTGTTTAAGGAGAATTACTTTGGTAGTAACATGAAGGATGGAATACTGAAGGGAGGCTTGAGACAGGGAGACCAATTAGGAAGCTGTTGTAATCTAGTGGAGAAGCAATAAGGGCCTGAACCAGGTTGATGATTGTGTGAGTAGAGACAAGGGATTAGATTCTAGAAATATTATTATGGAGGTAGAAACAGCAAGATTTGGCAGCTGATTGGCTATGTGAAGTGAGGGGTAAGTGAGAAATTGAGGATAATGCCAAGTTAGGAACCTGAAGTCTGGAAGAATTTCAATAGAAATAAGAAAGTTTGAGAGAAGGATGGGTTTCCAGGGAAATATGAGTTCTGTTTTGAACAAGCTGAATTATTTGATATGTCTGAGGCATATGATTTAAAATGTCAAGTGGACAATTAAGAACGTGAGCTTGAAGCTATCCTTATCTTACGAATATTTTTGAACAAATAAATGCCTTTTTAATATAGTCCTAGTAATAGGACTGTTGCAGTTCCCTCCTTTTGTAGATGAGCAAACCATGCTCTAGTGAATGGTATAGAGCTGTGACCTAGAATTTGTAATTCCCTATCCATTGCCCTCTATGTGAAATTTGGCTCTGATACCTGAACTTTTCTCATCTTTGTTGCTTTTAAGGATAAGACCATGAAGAATATTCAAGGCATATCTTTTACCCTCTGAAGGCAAAGGTTTCTTACTGTTAACCATCAAATATTTTGCTTGTGGATGTTTCTAATCAGTTTCATCTTTCAGGAAGATATGAAGCCAAGAAATAAAACCCTTCTTTTAATCTCTTATATATATTCAGTCCTTTTTTGGTGACATTCTCTTTTTGATTACAGTAATTAGCATGTTATTCAGTTGTTGGTCTTCCTTTAGAGACTGCAGTAGAGGGAGCCCATTGTAGTAAGTTGGGGGAGATTGAGAGCATCAGCTTAGTGTTATAAGTGAATAACCAGATTTGTGCTCACAAAATTTCTTTTAGAAATACAAAAGGGGAAAATTCAGTATCAAATAATGTAAATTCCCCACCCTACCACAACTCAAATCATTGCTAATTCAGAATTCTTGGTAGACAAACAAAACAAAGTGCTTTTTAAAAGTTTAGCTGTAAGATCTGAAATGTTACCTAGATTAGTGGCTTACCTTATTCAGTTCAGTGCTGGAAGATGGTAAACACATGCATTAATTGCAGACTGGTGCAGGCATTTCTTAAAATTAAATTATTTTTTTCCGTGAGCAAAAATATTTCTTTTCTTCCTCACCCACCCATCCCCCACCACTACTGGAAAAAGAAAACAAAACCCTTGTAACAAATGTGCATAATCAAGCAAAACAAACTCCTGTGTTGGCCATGTCCAAAAAATATATATGCCACAGTCTGTACTCAGAATCCATCACCTCTCTATCAAGAGGAGTGTAGCATGGTTCATTATGGGTTCTCTGGAATTATGGTTGGTCATTGTGTTGATAAGATTTCTTAAAGTTGTTTGTCTTCACAGTGTTATTCAAATTGCTCTCCTGGTTCTGCACACTACTCTGCTTTAGATCATAATGGTTTTGCAGTTTTCTCTGAAACCATCTCCTTTATTATTTCTTATAGCACAATAATATGACATTATATTCATATGCTATTCTCCTATTGATGGACAACAATTCTTTGCTGCCACAAAAAGAAATACTATAAAATTTTGGTACCTATGGATCTTTCCCCCCTTTCTTTGATGTCTTTGAGCTATACGAGGTATACATGCGGGGTATGACTGGGTCAGAAAGTGTGCATAGTTTAATGACTTTTTGAACATGTTTCCAGATTACTTTCCACAATGGCTTGGACCAGTTTACAGCTCCACCGGTGGTGCTTTGCGTGTCTTCCTGCATGTCCTCCAACATTCTGTCATTTTTTTTTTGGTCAGTTTTGCCAGTTTTACGGGTGTGAGGTAGAACTCCAGATTTGCTTTAATTTGCATTGCTCTGATTATTAGAGATTTCGAGATTTTTTCCATATGGCATTCATAGATTGGATTTCCTCCTTAGAAAATTGCCTATTCCTATCAACCATTTATCAACTAGGGTCTGGCTCTTATCTTTATAATATTGGATCAATTCCTTATCTTAGAAATGAGATCCTTATCAGAGAAATTTGCTGCAAAAATTTTTCCAGCTTATCTGCTGTACTTCTAATTTTAGCTTGTATTGGCTTTCTACAAGACATTTCAAGTTTATGCAATCAAAAATGTGCATTTTTATCTGCTATGATAATTCACTTGTTTGGTCATGAATTCATCCCATATCCATAGATCTGAAACATAATTTCTTTCTTGTTCCTCTAATTTATGATGTCACCTTTTAAAACTAAGTCATGTATCCATATAAATCTTATTTTGGAAAACAGTGCAAGATAGATGTTGGTCTCTACCCGGTTTTTGCCAAACTGTTTTCCAGTTTTCTCAACAGTTCTTGTCAGATAATGAGTTTTTACCCTGTTGTAATCAATGAATTTATGTTGTGTATTTAATCTGTTTTACTGATCAGCCTTTCTGTTTCTTAGTCATATTGTCTAGATGATAAATGCTTTGTACTATAGTTTGAAATCTGGTGTTGTAGAGCCTCTTCCTTCCCGCCTGTTTTCATTATTGCCCTTGAGATTCTTGACCACCTCCAGATTATTCTTTTCCCTAACAATATAAAGTAATGCACAGTAAAGTATGATACTGAATAAGTAAAATTAATTTTAGGTAGTATTGTCATTTTTATTATGTTGACTTGGTCTATCCAGCCATTAATAATGAACAATTAGTATTTATCCAAGTGCAGGCATTTTGGAGAACCACATGGCAATATTTATTAAGAGTCATACAACTAATCAATCCAGATTCTATTTCAAGGATGCTATCTTAAAATTATCATCAAAAAGAAAGGCCTATTTCTATAAAATATTAAAAATTGTTCTTTAATAGCAAAAAAATAATAAAAAAAACATTACGTGTTTCCAGCAGTTTGAGAATTACTGAATAAATTAGAGTATTTTAATGTAGTAGAGAATCACAGTATTTTTTTTTACTATTTTATTATATTCATTTAAAATGAAACACGAGCAAGTATGGAAATATAGATATTAAGTGATTCGGAATGAAATCATCACTGCCTGAACTGTATCTATACTATATGTGTATATTTTTCTTTACTTTTCTTTCATTTTTTTTCCTGGTCTCTACCAAAGAAGACAAACATCGCTAAAGGTAGTAGAATTTCGGACATTCCTAGAAGGGGACATAAACAAACAAAAAATGCTTATTTATCATGTGTTAACTCTTTTGTGTTTGCCTTGTTAAAGGCTAGGGAGTTTGAGTAAGATTTTGCTTCTTGTTTTATGTGTTTGTTTTAATTGACAGTTAATTGTTATTTTAAATTATAAATTTAAAAACTTTAAAACAAATAGATCAGTTAAATTGAACAATTCTTTAGGCTACTTTCATAAAGAGAATCCTGCTATTATCTGAGGGAGACTGCTATTCCCGTCTTTGTTCAGTATAAGTGCTATTCAGGCCCAGAGCACAGTTCTCAAAACAGGAAGATGAATAAGACAGGGTTTCTGCCCTTCTCCAGTAGGTGGTTATAGCACAGATGCAAATGACTATAATACTGAATAGATCATGATGAAATACATTAGATATAAAGTACTACACAATTTCACTACTTGCATTTGCCTCCCAAAGATATGTAATACTAAGAAAAAGGCTGTCATGAATACTTTCCATTATTTTTTTAGGACCAAAATGAGCTTGTTTGGAACAACCTCGGGTTTTGGAACCAGTGGGACGAGCATGTTTGGTAGCACAGCAACAGATAATCACAATCCTATGAAGGTAATGAACGTGACCTTTTCCTATAACTGGCATCCACATTGAAGAAAGTAGGAATTTGAGTTATGAGAGAGGCTATGCTCTAATTTCACCATCATGATGTGTTTGTTAATACTGAAGCAAGAGAAGATTGTCATATCTCTTATAGCAGAAATGAATTTAGCACTTATGTAGTATTTTGGCCAGAGGATCTCTTCAGTTTAGGGACAGAAAGGGAAGAGCTCAATTAAACTGACAAAATTAATAAGTATTTGTGAAGCACCTTCTGTGTGCAAGGCATTGTACAAGGTGCTTAAGTTACATAGACAAACTGAACAGTTCCTGACCTCAGGAGCTTATATCCTTTTGGATTAGACAACATATACGCATGAGTTTATGCAAAATAACTTGCAGAGTTAAGTACAAGATAATTTTGGAGGGGAGAGATACACTAGAAGTTGGGAGACCAGGAAAGGCATCATATTACATTTTTGGTACTTAAGGTTAGCTTTAACATAATATTTACAAATTCTCTTTACAGGATATTGAAGTTACATCTTCTCCTGATGACAGTATTGGATGTCTTTCTTTTAGCCCGCCTACATTGCCAGGGAACTTTCTTATTGCAGGATCCTGGGCCAATGATGTAAGTGGTATATGAGTGAAAGCTATATAAATGAGTTATTTTTCATATGGATCATTATAATTGACTGTGAGTTTTTATTTTGGCATTATTTGGCATATTAGCTATGGCATTTATGCCCTGGCTAATAAAACAGTATTTTATGAGCAAAGAGAGAAATCTTTATGTAGAGTCTTTGACTAATTTTGAACCTCTAAACCTGTAACATACTAGGATGTTACCTGTTCTAGTTCTGTTTATTAGCAGGATAAAGTAAATCATGTGCAACCTCATAAATACAGCCTTTAAAACATTTTGATATTGATGAATATTATCTATATAGTATATTGATTCACCTTCTTAAATCAGGTGTGCGGTTTATGTTCCATTATTTGAATTTGAAGTTGTCAGATATAGTACACAGAGGCCTAAACACCCTATTTTGTACTACTTTAAATGAATAGTCTCCAACCATCTGTTGTGAAATGTTTTCAATTCCAAATACACCAGTAACATGATAAGCACATTTGGTGTACATAATGAGGGTACAAAAATTCTGAGAGGAAGGGTGAAATTTTCCACTGTGAACCAGATTCCCCTTATACCCTTGGATAAATGATGCATTGCTGCATCTTCTAGAAATTGAAGTATCTCAGAGTATAGTAGAAGGAAACAAAACATTCATGCACTTAAAGATCAGAGAAATACTGAAGAATTAGTCTTCTCTATAAACCGTATATATATATATAAAAAAATAAGTCCAGGTATAATTAAATTATATACTGTTAATTCTTAAATGCTGCAGTGGATCCATGATCTTCTTGTTGTAGGTACTTTGATGCCTCACACAGTACAAATTGCAACCCACCCATGCCTTCTGATTGTATATGATTCTTTTCTTTGTCCTCCCATAAATCTCCCACCAAAGAGCTAGCCAACTGCCAGAGCACCTTAACTTAGGGCTTTTAACATTCTGTGGACACCAGCCGTCATCCTTGCTGTATGAGCACCTGCCTCCTTTTTTCAGTAAAAATATTTCGTGAATGAGATCTTGCACACTGCTGCCCGTGTCAGTCATCATTGATAATACGCAATACCTACTTACTCTTAACCATGTGAATTGCCATTGCCTTTTAGCTTACTTAAAATTAATTTTGATTCTTCAGAGGTTCTGTTGTTTAATGACTTGCAGCTATATTAGCGTCACTGAATGACTATCAACCTGGAAATGTCATAAGCACTGTGCAATTTCCCAAATGCAGTCCAGCCTGCTCTCTTACTGAACTCTAGGCCTAGCTAATTGTCCACTTGCAATTCCTGTCCCAGCTATGTACACTAATGGATTAACTCATTAGGTTGCCCATCCAACTAAATATCATAGTCTAGACAGTAGGCATTCTTTATCATTTTGGCTTTTCCTGTGTGGATTGTTAGGCCTATCTCTTTTGAGTGATAATGGATCTCATTGAGGAGACTCTGTAGTATTCTGGAACTTGATGCAGTCAGCACTGTCATCTACAAATAGCATCTGGAAGACTTACCTTCTATTTGGATTCTGTATAGAACATCTTCTCTGACCTTTTGGTGAGCAAGCATGCATATGACTGTGTTCTGCCATGTTTGCTATTGATTATCAAAAGATCATTAAATAAATATATCTCTCTCTAGTTGCCCCAAAGAATAATATATTCATTAGAGACACCTTGTAGAATGGAGAGTCTTTGGGAGTATGTTCTGCTTTATATAGTCAAATTTTTTTTATAATCAGTAATAAAAAACAAAACAATATTGTATCCTCTCCACCTTCCAGTCAATTGTGTGACTATGAAGATGTGGTTTACTTTAGAAAAGCATGCCAGTTCTTTTGTATTTTTATCAAGGTTACCATGAATACATATGTAATGTGGGTCATTTAAAAAATTAATGAAAACTTTTGTTTTTTACCTTTTCCAAATATATCCCTCCTTTCTCTTCCACCCAGAGAACCATCCCCTATAACAAAGGATAAAAAAGAAATTTTAAAGAGCAATGGAGAAAAACTAATGTATCAGCTTAAGCTAGCAGCATATGTAGTGTTCTATATACATAGTCTCATCTCTGCGAAGAAGGGAGGGAGGTACATTTGTAGTTTCTTCTTTGGGACCAAGCTTAAATGTGTAGATCATTCCCATAATGATTTTTATAGAGATGAGAAAGTAGGTTTAGGGTCCATAATTATTGACGTCCTTTTCATCATTTTTGTAAGAGGAGTAATTGTTCCCTCCTTTTGGTGGGAGAGGTGGGGTAATATTATCCTATTCATTATCAGATTTAGTTGAATATAATGTGTATTGCTCTAGTAATATTAATTATTCTTATTAATACAGGTTCGATGTTGGGAAGTTCAGGATAATGGACAAACTATTCCAAAAGCCCAGCAGATGCACACAGGGCCTGTACTTGATGTCTGTTGGAGTGATGTATGTATCTATCAGTTTCTACAGTTTTCTTAACGGTTGAAGTATATTGTTATCCACAACCATTAATGACTTGAAATGGGTAAACATCAAGAGACTCTTTCCTTCCTTCTTCGTTACAAGTCCCTGTTTCTCAGTATAAGTTTAGTGTTTTCTCAAGTTTGACAGTATGTTATTTGATCTAGGATGCAAAGAACTTTTCCTACATCATACATATCTCATAAAGTGAAAGATGCTTTGTGTAAAAAAAAATGTTAAATAGTGTACCACTTTTTTTACCTAAAGATACTTGGGTAGATTTTTTTCTTTTAAAATTTACACTGCTCAGAACACATTTTTCTACTAACATAGCAATTGTTAAAAATGCCATTATTTGATGTTTATTTTATGAAATCTATTTTTAATTTCTGGGTATGTTTTAGTAGAATACACATTAAAATGTCAGTGAGTTTTTAAAGGTGAGTCCAGTTGCTGAGAAGAAATCATCATAATTTACTAAACCATACCTTCATGTTCATATTTAGTTTATGTAAGAATAAAAATGCCACTTTTATACTTTAAAATGTATAAATATTATTCATGTGGGCTAGGATTTAAAAAATCTAGATGATAGTCCAAAACAGAGCACTAATCAATAATATGGCCTTTTACAAGTCACTGTTTTCATGTCTCAGTTTCTTTATATGTAAAGTGGGAAATAAGCAGAATAACCTACTCTGTTGTTGTAAAATTGTTGTAAGAACAAATAATAGAAATGAAAACACTCTGAAAAGAAAACAGATAAAAGTAGAAATTTAATTTATTGTTCTTTTATGTAAACAGTTACCTTTATTCCATTTTTAAGTACACATTCTATATGAACATTTTTTTATTTAAGTGTTGAGAGAGATACAAAGAAAATTAAGACATGGTCTTTGCCCTGTGGAGGCAGGAATATACAAAATTATACAATGACTTGTGCAGAATATAACTTTTTCAGGGGGCTTGATCTGTAATTTCATTGATATAGGGTAATACCGATGAGGAAAATCCCTTTAGTAATGCACATCAGCAACTACTCTGCAATGTTACAGTTTAAGAAAGTTGTATGGGACACTGAGAGGTTAAGGGACTTGCCCAGAACTACAAATTTCCTATGTTTTAGAAATAGGACTCAGTCTACTTCTTCTTAAATCCCAGACCAGCTCTTACACTGCCTCTCAAGCACAATGTAATACAATAGTGCAATAAAGTACAAGATGCTACCTAAAGTCAGTGCAAGGAAAGAACATTGCTGATTGAAAATTAGAGGAGGCTTCTTAATTAGATGTGATATGAGCTTAATCTTAAGAAATGAGTAGAATTTTAAAAGGTAAAGGATTCCTCCAGACCTAAGGGTAGTAGACCTGTGCAAGGGACAGAAAGTACTTCAGTTTGGCTATAGTATGACTAATACATGTTAGTATGGAAATAGTGTGAGAATTGTTGGAATAAATAAAAATAGAATCTGAAATGACATATTGAGCAATATAATCTTATAAATCACAGAATTCAATGCAATAAATTTCATTTATTTCAGATACTACTAATTTAAATTCTGTGGTGTTTTGGATCTAGTACACTACATATGAGCATTATATAAATGACCAAGTTCCCTAGCACCTATATTTGCCCATTAAGTCTCGATAGTGTCCCCTATGAGATAGTTGAAATCATAGGATCATAAATGTAGAGCTAGAAGACACCTAAGAGGCCTGCTAGTCAGACACCCCCCCCCCCATTTTACTAGTGAGTTTGGCAAGAGCCTTTGCTCTCCTAAATCATCGTATTGCCTCCCATTTGTCAGCCGGATAGTGGGGGCTAACAGAGGAAGGAGTATGAAGCATGTCTCTGTCATGTTGCTGGGATGACATAGCTCTTGTGGCTTAGACCAAATTTAGGGAACATTGTAGGCATTTCTGTCCCTTTTAGTGATATTTAGGATGAAGAGCATAGTGATTGACACTAGTTAGTTGATCTGCAGTGATAGCAGTAAAGGCAGTGAGCATCTATCACCATCCTGGGATAAAACTGAATTGCTTGTGCTCTGCAGTGGTATGTTCTTTACTCTTTTTCTCCCCCTCCCTCACTGCCTTTCCAAATGGTTCTCACTCATTCTCTTGCTCAGTCCCATGAATTTGATCCCCCAAGGAACAGAAGGCTCTCTTTCACTTTGAAAAGATAGACCTAAAGGAATAGCTTTGTAGAGCTGACCATCTCTTTCTCTGTGATATTGACCACAAAATTAATGGTGTCTGCAGTTAGAGCTAAGCAACCAGAAATAATAATGCTCAGAGAACACTTTGAAAGATTATACTTTTCCTGTGGTATCTCTAAGGACATATATAGAATTAACCTTATAAAGTTCTAAAGTTTGAAGGGAAGATACTGTTAAGTTTTGTAGATGGAGAATTACAGGGACAGGACAGAAAAAGGGAGGGATGGTGGTAAATTTCTGTTGGAATCAGTGACATAAGTAGTAGTCAGTACTTCTAATATAGTACTCTGTTTACTAAGTCATATTTCTTTATGTATCACTGAGCCAATTTACAAAAGTTTTAATACAATTTGTCTTTAGTGCCGAAAATGGTATACCAAAACTAAATTTATTATTTACACATACTTTATAATTCAAGTAAGACTTTATTCCATTTTAGTGAGATTTTTCTACATGTGCTGGGAAATACAAAGCTAGAGTTGTAGAAGGCAAGATAAAAATAGATAATTAAATCAAATGGAACATTACATAACAGAGTGCTAATTTTGGATTCAGAAGACCTAGGTTTGAATCCTGGCTCTGCTACCTTACTATTTGTGTGACTTTAAACAAGTCTCTTAAATTCTAGATAGGCCTCAATTTCCTCATCTTTAAAATGAGAGAGTTTATTAAATGATCTTTAAGTCCCTTCCAGTTCTAAATCTTTGTTTCTGTGATTCCACAGTCATATAATTTTCAGTACTTCGATTCCAAAATACTTAATTTATTTTGAAGAAAAGTTAATTGTTAATTTAGTTGAATTGGTTTTGTTATAACAAGAATAATCAATTCCTTGCCTTTTCTTTCTTAGGATGGGAGTAAAGTATTTACAGCATCTTGTGATAAAACTGCCAAAATGTGGGACCTCAACAGTAACCAAGCTATACAGATTGCACAGGTAATATAACTTAATATTATTAATACAATAATATTATTAATTAATAACATTAATTAATTAATAAACTTAACCTTTGCTAAGAGTAAAAGGGGTAAAACATCCTTAAGTAGTTTTATTTCTTTGTAATAAAAGCTCTTTAAAGGTGATGGATTCAGAACGCAGACTGAGGCTTTTTTAGGAGCATTGTGGGGAATGGACAAGACATGGCCAGTGCAGGAATTTGTTTTGCTTGATTATGTGTATGTAGCAGGTTTTGTTTTTCTTGCTTTTGGGGGAGGGAGAGAGGCCTTAAGAGATGGGGGAGGAGGGAGGGAGAGAATACAGACCTGAAAATAAAATTCAAATAAAAATTTAAAGTTGTCTCAAGTGGAGTATTGTTCTGTAGTATTCATTTTCATTGTGATGCTATTTGGCTTATTATACTGTTATTTAAGAATACAGTGGGTACCAGTTACAGTGACAGAATGTTCCTTGCTGTATTTATCATAGACTGGTATACTTCAGGCCTGTCCTCTGTGTGCAGTGATGTGTACACAATAACAGAATTGTACCCTAGGTGGCTTGACTTTATAAGGAAATTTTAATTGTATGTAAGGTGTTGCTTTTCAGCTATTCTAGTTGTGTAGTCTAGAGGAAGTGTTTTTGTCTCATACCCTCATTATCTTAGTAAATATATAAAATTGTTGTTATACCCTCTTCTTTTTTTTTTCATTGAAAACACTACTAAACGAGCTAACTTCCAGTATTCAGATGCAGTTCTAGAAACACTTGGAGGTATCTGTGATTTTATTGGCAGTGCTTCTTCTGTCTGTGCAGACTATAAATCTGTCCATACTTTGGGAGGCAGAATAATACATGAATGATGGGTTTGGAGTATATAGCTTCAGATCCTGGCTCAGCTTATGGTAGCTGTGTGACTTTGGACAAGTCACGTATCCTCTCTGGGTCCAAGTTTCCTTCTCTGTAAAATCAGAGAGTTAGATTAGATTGAGTTCTAAGGCCTTTCTCATCCTTTTGTAAATCCTCTGTAGAGACTATAACCAGGATAATGGTGGCCTTCCTATGGTTCTTTTCATTTCTCATGGGAAACCAATGCAGGGTGTTTAACTGTTGACCCTCCCTCTCACTACATGACCAGTCCACCTCCTTTTCAGGTCATGTATATCTTTTCTACTTTGTCCACTTCTTGTGTGTGTTTCCATAGATGTAGATATCTGTATTGATATGTTTACACACACACACACACACACACACACACACACACAAATATTATAAGTGATAGTATGAAAATGCTGAATTTGATGTCACAGTCAGTCAACAATCATTTATTAAGCCCATTGTCAAACACTGTTCTTAGCCCTAATAATACAAAGAAAAAGTGAAAACTGCCCTATAACCCTCAAGGTCCTTACATTCTAATAGGAGAAGCAACATATACATAAGTGGGTTTATACAAGATACATAGTGAGTAAATACAGGGTAGGAGGAAGCAGCTGAGGGGACTAGGAAAGGCCTTTTGGTGAAGGTGGCATTTGAGCTGAGTCTTGAAGGAAGTTAAGAATTGTGAGGTGGAGGTGAGGAGAATAAGAAGGACAAGAATAAAGGACAGCTGTTGTGAGGAGCCTGGTGTGGAGAAGTGCAAATAGTCTAGTGTCATTGGACCAAAGAGTATGTTGGAAAGAGTAATGTGTAAGAAGACAAGAAAGAGAGAAAGAGGCCTCGTTGTAAAGAGCTTTAAATACTAAACTGGTTTTAAGTATTGTTACATTTACATGCCAAGTGAATGCCAAGTATTTCATTCTAGAGGTGGTAGGGAGCTATTTTAATTTTTTTGACTAAGAGGGATAGCATGGTCAGACCTGCACTTTAGGAAACCTGCTTTGTCAACTCTATGGAAAATGGATTGGAGTGGGAAGAGATCTGAGGTGGGAAAACAATTGAGGCTATTCAAAGTATTTTTAAAATTATTGCTTTTTGTCACATGTAACATTTTTTCAGACTATAGTATAAAGGAAAATGGATTTTTGCCCACAGTGACCTAGCTTTCTTGCTTCCCTGCTTGTTAACACAATTAGGTTCATAACTACAGTATTAGAAATATCAGTGCAGAGGCTTGGGTTCTTCCCTGCTTTTATATGTTGCCTGCAGGAGTTTCATAGGAGTAGAAATTAGCTTTTTGTCATGGTATGCCCACCACCTAGCACAATTCCTTCCATGTAATAGGTCCTTAATAAATGTTTGAGTTAAACAAAATTGAGGAAGACATGTGCATTTCTTAGGATTATTGGCAGGAAGTGCTATTTCTTGCTCCATCAGCTCAACCGTCCTGCTTTCTCATGTTAATAACAGCATGAGCAAAGGCACCAAGGCAGAAGAGGCCTGAATGAGAATGTGGAAGTTCTAGTTTGACTGGACCACAGAGCTCATGAAGGGGAGTAGTATGGCATAATGCCAGAAAAGTAGATTGGAACCTCATTTTGAGAGGCCTTGATTCAGGATCTTGAGTTGATATTTCATTTTGCAAGCTGGAGCTAGTGAAGGTTTTTGAGTAGCAGAATAGTGGAATAATAGCAGAGTATTAGGAATATTCCTTGCATGTCTAATTCAAGGATTCATTAAATAGAAGATAGACTTAAGGCTGTAGTTAGGGCCAGAATTAATGAAGGCCTGCACTGGGGAGATTTCAGTTGATTATGGAAAGGAGGACACACTTGAGAGAGTTGTTGCAGAGAGAGAATCAATAGGACTTGACAATTGTTTGAATATTAAGAATAGACTGAATGAATGAATGAATTGAAGTATTAAGCACTTAACTAAGTTCAGAGCACTGTGCTAAGTGCTAGGGATACAAAGAAAAAAGTAAAAGAGCTCACATTTTTTGGTGGAGACAACACACGTGAAAAGTTTCAGCTGCCAGTCAGATGGAAAGGTCCCATGGTCCTTTGGGTACAGCAGCAAAGCAGATGGTCTCTTCTTTAATGTCATTCCACTAATGAAATGATACCCTTTTCTGATATTGACAGTACGAAGGACTGTAGTGATAGGAACTTTCTTTTCTAGGTCTTCACCAAATGTAGATTTATCTCCTTCAGGAGTTGTTACCAGGTTGCATCTCCATAGGGGTAGCTTCTCAAGATGATGATTACAGGCACTTAAGAGTGGCAGTATTGCTCTTCCAAAAGCTGTTGGGCTCAGAATTCTCAGCTATCTCCTTCAGGGTCTGAAGGGAGGTGGTGAGGGTGTAGTTTGACATGCCTCCTCTGTACCCCTCAGGGTGCCCTCCTGCTTCATTCAGCTAGGCTAGAAGGTTTGCCTTGTGAGTAGTAGTTGGTAGCTGGTGGGGATGGCTGGCCTCCTCCCCAGATTATGACAGTGAGGACTGGCCTGGATAGAAAGGCAAGAATCAAAAATGACTCACAGGGTATGGACCAGAGTGACTGGGAAAGCCATCAACAGAAATAGAATTTGAAGGTGGGTAGGAAGGAAGATTGATGTTGAGCTTGGGGTTGTGTTGAAACAGCCAAGTGAAGATGCCCAACGGATAGTCAAAGCTATGGTATTAGAGCTCTGGGGAAAAGTCAGGTGTAGGTATATAGTCTTAGGAGATCGTGATTATCAGAATAATCAGACTATCAGGATAGATGAGATCACTAAGAGAGAGACTATAGAGAGATGAGAAAAGAGCCAGTGATAGAACCTTGAGATCACCATTGGGGCAGCATATTATAGTATAAAGTACATTGAATTTGAAGGAGAGGCTTGGTATTTACCATCCATCTCTCTAGGCCTCAGCTTCCTTGTCTGTAGAATGAGTGCATTGAACAAGCTAAGCTGGTCCTCCTTCCAGCTGAAAATCCTTTGTGTATTTTCATGAAGATTATCATGGGGCAATGGGGTAGGGGAGGGGGTTGCAGAAACCTGAATGTGTGAGCTTCATTGTTCTTTATATTAACATTAACCTGAATGTTCAGTTGAAAAAGTTTTTCACTGAATCTTGAAGATATTTAGTATTCACCACCAACCTTGTCTTTTCTAATCGATTTTTTTCTTTTGTTTGTTTGTTTATGAAAAGCATGATGCTCCTGTGAAAACTGTGCATTGGATCAAAGCACCAAACTATAGTTGTGTGATGACAGGAAGCTGGGATAAGACTTTAAAGGTATAACACACTGACGAGATAATGTCCTTGAAGTTTAAAAGATACGGCAAGATTTATATGATTTGGCCATGAGCTCTGATTAACCAAAGGCTCACTGTTTCATTTTATCTAGTTTTGGGACACACGGTCACCAAGTCCTATGATGACATTGCAACTGCCTGAAAGATGTTACTGTGCTGATGTGGTGAGCCATTTCATGCTAGACTTCTAATTTCTTTACCTAAATAGTATCTAGACCATAACATTTAATAATAAATTTGAAGGCTATATTATAATGAAGTAGAGACCCTGTGAATGGTCATCAATTTTAGGCGTAAGAATGTCTCCCAAGTGTTTACCTTTCAGGTTATAGTAGAATGTGTTAATAGTATGGAATGATTAAATTCTCACTTAAAATAATAATAAAGTCCATATTTATAATTTTATGACTGAATAGCATTACTTCTAACAGTTGGCTATAGGAAGCATATTCTTTCATTTTAAAGGAAATGGCTTTTAAGAGAATGGTTCGATCTTAATATTGAGTATGCATTTTCATCTTTTCTTCATTTCTGGCTTTAGGTCTACCCCATGGCAGCTGTAGCTACTGCTGAGAGAGGACTGATAGTTTATCAGTTAGAAAATCAGCCTTCTGAATTCAGGAGAATAGAATCTCCTCTTAAACATCAGGTAAGCAGCAACACATCACATCAGTGAATACTTACGGTCTTACCTTATGAAAGGTGCTGTGCTTGTAAATAATACACTACAGAAAGTCTTCCTCTAGGGAGGGTCAAGGAAGTTTTATCTAAACTGGTATTAAGTTATGTACATTACATTAAATTCTGAGCGTATTGCAGTTATATAAATCAGTATTAGAAAGAAAAACATTAAATTTTTAGGTAACGAAAATCTTATTGTTTGAATTAGGGGGTAATATTGAATATTGAGGCAATTAAATACAGTGATTTAGATCTTCATGTAGTCATTTCTCCTTTTTTTTTCAAATTTTATAATTCATATTTGGAGAAAAGTAATCCCCTGTGGCATGGATGCAGTCCTGGGTTCTACTAGAAAAGCATAAAGTCTGACAGATTCTGTCCCTGGTCCCTGTCCCTATGTCTTTTGTATGAAGACATTTTTTGCCTAAGTTTGGACATGTTCACATGTAAACAATCTCCTTTAGGGTTGAAGTATGTGTCGGTGGAAGGAGTACCCAGAACAATGAAATCATGGATCCTTAAAATATTGAAGAAGTATTTGTTTCCCAAAATGTCTTAAGTCTTTTTGGACCATAGTCTCCTCTTAAGCAATTTATGGTATGATAGTATACTACAATAGAAAATAAAAGAAAAATTAAAATAGTCTATATAGTTGGATTTATGAAATAGCATAGGTCAGTATAAAAGTTTGCCTCTCTGGGATTCAATTTCTCATCCCTACAATGAGGAAGTTGAACTGGATGATCTCTTTCTAGCTCTAAATCCTAAAATACTCATTCAAAGGGGGTGACTTACTACTTTATTAGATACCCAGTAGTATAGAAATATATAGTTGTCTCCTTGGAGTAAGACCTCAGTTTGAACATTTTTCTGGGCCTCATTTAATTCAGCTGTCAAGATACTGATGCTCCTCTATCAACATGGGGTTGTTATGAAAAAAGCATCTTACCTAGACTCTCAAGGGAACTAATGAGAAAAAGTATAAATGAAGGGGGCATAGCATTATCAAGCCATATTATATGCAAAGCCATCGAAACTGTTTGATGTAGTGAAAACAGATTGGATAAGAAACAGAAGCAATCAAAAATGACATCCCCATGTTTGATAAAGCCAAGAACCTAAATTGCTCAGGGTAAGGGCTTTTTGATAAGAACTGCTGAGAAAATTAGAAAATAACTTGGCAGAAATTAGGTTTCTGTTTGCTATAATAAACTCAGAATGACAAAGTGATTGAAATATATCCATAAAAAATTAAAATGAGATCAGATGCCTTCTATAGTGATAGCAAGGAAAAGACTGTCTAAATAAGAGGTAAAGGAGATGATAAAAGAAAATAAAAATTTTTTAAATTTGCATAAATAATTAGAATTAGAAAAGAAGGAAATATTTACATCAAATATCAATGAGAAAAGTTTGATGTCCACAGTTTTTAGGAAAAGATACAAATATATAACACCAGTTAAATTAGCCAATAAATAAAGTGGCCAAAGGACATAAATTCATTAAAAACAATAAAAAACCCATTACATGTTAACATAAATAATGTGGTTTTCTGAAAAATAAAAAAGGACTCATATACACCAATATATACCCAGCACTTTTTTGTAGTGGTAGCAGTGAACTGGAAATAAAGTAGATGTCCTCCTATCGGGGAATGGATGAACAGGCTTACATGAATGTAATGTGATAGTGCTGTGCTTTCAGAATAGCTGAGTACAGAGGAGATGGAGAAGACTTAAGATGAGCTGAAACAGAGTAAAGTAAACAGACCAATATACACAGTAATTACAGCGATGTAAATGGAAAAAACAAAGCAATCAAAACTGAAATTAGAACGGCCAAGGTTGGTCCCAAGGAAGAGATGCTAAGGCCTCTCCCTCCTTTCTTTGCATAAGTGAAGGTCTGTGAGTATGAAACACTGATTATTTGGTTTTGCTGAACTTTTTTTTTCTTTTAAAAATCCTTTGTTATAAGAGATGGCTTTTTAAGAAAAAGTAGAGATGTATGTTTGGAAATGTAAATTATGTAGAAACAAAATATATCAGTAAAAATTTAAATGCATATTCCAGAGAACATACAAATTTTGTTAGCTTCCACGTTATGATTTAAAATGGAGTTAAATAATTGACCTTGTGTGATTCTTTGTATTGTTAGCATCGCTGTGTTGCCATTTTTAAAGACAAACAGAATAAGCCTACTGGTTTTGCTCTGGGAAGTATTGAAGGAAGAGTTGCTATTCATTATATTAATCCACCAAATCCGTAAGTATCACTGCATCAATTTCAGCAATTTTTTTTTGTTTGAAGCTTTTAAAAAAAAGTTTTTTAAAAAGTTAAAATAACATTCTCTTTCAGTGCAAAAGATAACTTCACCTTTAAATGTCATCGTTCTAATGGAACTAATACTTCAGCTCCTCAGGATATCTATGCTGTAAGTATTTAGAGAAAGTGACTATAATTTATTTTTTATTTTTTTATTTTTAGACAGTTGGGGTTAAGTGACTTGTCCAGGGTTACACAGCTAGTAAGTGTCAAGTGTTTGGTTTGAGGCTGGATTTGAACTCAGGTCCGCCTGACTCCAGGGCTGGTACTCTATCCACTGTGCCACCTAGCTGCCCCTATAATTTTTTAAAGTACAGCTAAAAACTATAGCTTCTGTACACACATCCCCACATACAAGATAAGATGAAAATCACTGTGTAATTGAAGAACACTACAACTGCTGGATTTCTTCTGTGTCTGAAATGAATAAAGACCCTGCAGTCATCACCCTTTCCCTATTCTCTCTTTATGTACTTGCTCTTTCCCTGCTACTTACAAACATGCTTAGATATCTCCCATTCTTAAAAATGAATTGAATAAAAACATTCACTTGACAGTATCATCTCATTCAAGTTCTCTTTCACAGCCAAGGCTATGGCCTCCATTTTTCTACTTACTCCTCACCCTTTGCAATGTGACTTCTGACCTCAGTATTCACCTGAAACTACTCTCTCCAAAGATACAAGTGATCTCTTAATTGACAAATCTGATGGTCTTTTCTCAGTTTCTGTTCTTGACATCCCTGCAGCATTTGCCACTGTCTTTTCCTGAATATCCTCTCTAGGTTTTCATGATACTGTTCTCTTGAGATTCTCCTCTACCTGATCACTGTCAGTCTACTTTATATAAATACTTTACGAAAGTACTTATAAAAGTCTACTTTATAGAAGTATAGAGTTATGTACAGAGTCATCATCCATGTCATGTCCCCTCCTCTGTGCCTTGCAATCTCTTCTCTTCTCTTGCTAGATGACCTCATCACAACTCTTGGGTTTAATTAGTCTTTCTGTGTAAATGATTCCAAGATCTTAGCTCCATCTCCTCATCACCAGCTGTCTGTTGGACATTTAGAACTAGATGTCTTTTAGACATCTCAAGCTCAACGTGTCCAAAGTAGTTATCCCCACTCCACTCTTACCTTTGTTAACTTTTCCATTTTTGTTGATATTTACTTTTTTCAAAATTTGTATTCCTGGTCCCCAGCATAGGACCAGGCACTTAGTAAATGTTTTTTAATTAAGAGTACCATCATTTTTCCATTCACCCAAGTTTGCAGCTTTGGACTGATTCTCTACTCTTTCTTCTTTCTTCCTCTCCACACCCAGTCTGTTCCTAATTCTTGTTGATTCTAGCTTCACAATATCTCTTGCCTCTGTACTCCCATGGTCACCATCCAAAGTCAGGCCGCCATGTAGCTAGACCAATAAAATAGCCTCCTGATTGGTCTTCTCACTTCCAGTTTCTTTCTTCTCCAGGTAATTTTCTCCACATTTGCCACATTGATATTCCTAAAGCACAAATTTTAATCATGCTGCTCACTACTTAAGAAGCATCATTTCCCTGTTGCCTCCAGGATACAACACCAGCTCCACTGTTAGTAATTTTAAAAAGCCCTTCAGAATCTGGCTCTAGCTGGCTTCTAGCTCCAGGCTTATTGCACATTACTTCTCCCTCACATACTCTGGCCTACCTCCTGTTCCTTAGACACAGCATTCCTTCTCCTATGGCTTTGCTCAGACATCTCCTATGCCTGCAATGCATTCCCTCCTTATACTTCATCTCAGTTTTCTTCCAAAGCTCAGATCAAGCACCTCCTCCTTAAGGAGGTTTTTCTGATCCCCTTATCTGCTAGAGCCTCCCCCATCCCTGAAATTACCTTGTGTTTATTTTGTACATGTTTTTATTTACTTCCTTGACAGCAGGTATGATTTCATTTTTGTCTTTCATTCCCAGAGTGGCTAACACTAGAATGATAATGGCCTTCTAATAGGTACTTTTAAATACTTATTTTAAAATTTTCTCTTGTCTTTCCAATTTAAACCTAAGGGTTTGTCCCACATATATTGAAAATGCCTCTGCTCGCTATTATTCTACCTTCTCTTTCTTATAATATATACAATTCTTTGCAGGTGAATGGGATAGCATTTCATCCTGTTCATGGAACCCTTGCAACTGTAGGATCTGATGGTAGATTCAGCTTTTGGGACAAAGACGCAAGGACAAAACTAAAAACCTCGGAACAATTAGATCAGCCAATTTCAGCTTGTTGTTTCAATCACAATGGAAACATATTTGCATATGCCTCTAGCTATGACTGGTCAAAGGTAAGGATTCATATTCCAACTTTAACTAAAAAAATTAGGTTTTTCAGTATATACATTTTTAAAAACTCAGTTTATAAATTCTGGCATAAATTATATATTATTACTTGGATAAATAAAATCAATTACTGTTTGACCTTATTCCATAACATGAAGAAAATTTAAGGTGGAATTTGAAGTGTTTTGAAGATTTTCTAACTCTGAAGAGACTGAGTCAGGCCTTTGTCTTAATTAACTGTATTAGACCTTCATCTAGAAAAGAAAACAGCAAGGAGCTGTGCCTGTAGGTGAACATGTAACATTCTGGGGCTATTTTCAATTCTTATTAAATTAAACTGTTGCTTGTTTAAGAATTGAATTCTCAAAATGTAATTTTTTCTAATATAACTGATATTTCCTCCCTTTTTAGGGACATGAATTTTATAATCCCCAAAAGAAAAATTACATTTTTCTACGTAATGCTGCAGAAGAGTTAAAGCCCAGAAATAAGAAGTAACAAGTACAAAACCCTGTGTTGACCTGGATTGTTCTTCCTCGCCCCAGTATGGTTTTGATCGCTAAAATGTGGTGGATTCTCAACAACTATTGCGTTGTTTGGATCCACTTGAAAAAACCATTTGAATCATGCTACCTGCAAGAATGCCAGATGTCCACAGAGTGACTTGCCTGTTTCTACTCCACTATAATACTGCCTGACAAACTGCTCTGTAAATGTAAGAGGATTGAAAGTACTGTACAGCTTAGATTTGTATGGGCATTTGCATAGATATTTTACAATCTTCAAGGTGTGTGAGTTATGGGAGATTGGGACACAAATCTATAAAGACTGTATCATATTTTGTAATAAACTATTTTCAGAATTGCCTAAAAGTTGTTTTTCCTCTGAACTTCTCAAGTATTTATCTTCTATAATGTACTATTGGATTTGTTTAATTTGTAATTTTGGAAATGTCCTATCTGGAAAAACAAAACTCTTGGCTCATAGTGGAGAAGAATCCTATGATGTAATTGTTCATAAAATAGAGATGAAGTAGAGATTCTATGGACTGCTAGCAGGCAATTTGAATTCAATTATTTTACTTCCCTTTTTTTCCCTCTCCACATTCACAGTGCTTAATCAATTCTGCTGTGCAAATTGTCTTAAACAGGCAATGTTTTGTGCCAAACTATGTTTAGTTTTGTGGGTGAACCTTCCAAAGCTACAGTGAGTAATGTAATGTATGGCCTTCAAGTTATAACCAGGTCCCTTGCCTGTGAAGTGCTCTTAATTCTTTACTGCTAATATCTTTACAGTTTTGCATTGTATTTTCACTTCATGTAGTTACAAATCCCTTGTAATTGTTAGAAATGGAACAAGCCTAAAATTTAGATCTAATATTGTGTACCTAATGAACAGCAAATCCTTGAAATTCCTTATCATTTGGGGCTAGTGTATGACCTAAAGGCCTGCTAACTGTAAAAGCCTGTTACCTTTATATTGTGAGATGTGTTTGCCTATGCACAGCTGAACATTTCAAGTAAAATTCTTCTTATAATTCACTAACTCAGTTTAGTTTGAAAATTGTTTTCCAAAAATGAAACCGGTAGATAAAGGGAAAAAAAAACTGTTATAAAAACTGTTTCATTATGAATTATCCCTGTGCTTGAGAATTCTAAAGTTTAAAAACGATCTGTTAAATAAAACATTCCATGGAAAAGGCTGTTTTATGGAAATACTTAGTACTAGTCTCAGTTAATGTTCATTGTCATTTGGTGTAAATAAATTGTCTTTGGCTTCAGTTCAGCCATACCATTTTACTTTAAAAGTTGTCTTTTTTTCAGCCTTTTTCCAAGTCAGCTGCAGAATTCATGATTGAAAAATAACCACAAAATAAGTTTGCCAGAATCGTGGGCCAGATTGCTCTTCAGGGTGTTCTGTTTTCCAAGATTAGACTTCAGCACTATGGTGTTAGCATTTCTATAGTTTGCAAACTTGAAACGTTTGTTACTAGATGTGGAATTTCTAAGTAATACAGATTCTTTGTTGCCCCAAACAAGAAGACAAGGCAGAATTTCCTTTTTTTTTTTTTAAATTATCATGAGTCTTTCCTGAAAAGACAAATCAGATAGTTTAATTGCTGTTTAGCTTTACCTATGCATCCTTATCTGCTGTCTTGGTTGATTTTAAGTCTTTTGAGGGCAGGAATTATTTTAAGCTTCTTTCCAGAAGAAAAATTCACATTTATACAGAACTTTAGGTTTACAAGATATGTTTACATAATGCTGTGACATGCTAGATGATGAAAGTATTATTCCCGTCATCAAGAAAGAGGTTATGTGATTACATGTATTCACATCGTAAGTGCAAGATTTGAAACTTGAACTAACAAGTTCTGACAAAGCTAGTATTTTTCCTCACAGTAACTTATGCATACGCAGTAAATATTTGTAGAAGTAAAAGGGTTAAGTACAATCCATTTAAGTGCATAAGATTGCCTAGGGGCATGATATTTGGTTATTTGAGTAGTAAAAAGAACTAAACTTTTGGTCCTCCTAGGACAAGATATTCTTTCTGGTGATGCAGATTGCAACCCATTCTGTATGTCCTCCCTTAATTTTGTCCAGGGATTCAGCTCAGCATGCTGGAGGGCTTCCTCAAGTTCTCTCAACATAATGAGAATGCAAGTGAAGTACACTAATGATGATGTGCATAGATTCTTATTCACTCACCGACAGCCAGCTCAGCATCTTTTTCTGCTTAGACACATCTTTGATGTCATTTCCACTATTCTATGCTGATGTTCCTTATTCGGTGATCTTCATCTTGGATTCTGCAGAGACTAAAGTGCTCCATGATAGAGCCCCAAGCCACCAGTGGAAGAAAATGGGTATTAAGAAGTTAGGTCTTTGTTTCAGAGAGAAGCTTAGAATCATTAAGATAATTTTTCCATTTCCCAAAGGCAATCCAGCCTATTCTTATCCTTCTGTTAAATCTGTATGCCAAAATTTATACAAGATGCTTGTGCTAATGGGGTCCACAACAGGTTCAAATCTGGCCTTAGCAGCTGTGTGACCCTGGGTAAATAACTTCACCTTGTTTGCCTCAGCTTTGTCGTCTGTGAAATGAGCTTGGAGAAGGATATGGCAAGTTACTCCAGTATTTTTGCTAAGAAAACTCATCTCTTTTCTGGCCTCCCATGGCTTCCTCCTCCCCCACCCTCAGCTGAGAACCTTGCCTCCTATTTCACTGAAGAATTCTCAGCTTCCTTTTCTCCTCTCATATTTTTTTTGTTGTTGGTGAGGCATTTGGGGTTAAGTGACTTGCCCAGGGTCACACGGCTAGTGAGTGTTACGTGTCTGTGGCCAGATTTGAACTCAGGTCCTTCTGACCTAAGGGCCGGTGCTTTATCCACTGCACCACCTAGCTGCCCCTCTACCATCATATTTAGATGCCTTCTGCCACCCCATCTTACATGAAGAGGTGGCCCTTCTTGACAAGGAAAATGCCTCTGTGTGGATATTCCATCCTGCCTTCTGTAGCAGATTGCCCTGTGTATCATCCCCACTCTCCCTAACCTTTGATCTCTTCTTGTCTACTAATGTTCTCTTTGCTGCCTACTAAAATGTCTATACCTCCTCCATCTTCAGAAAAGGTTCACTTGATGGATCCATCCCTGCCATCATCCTATATCTCTCCGCTCTCATGACTAAATTTTGAGAAGGCCATCTAAAGTCTGCTTCCTTCTATTCTCAGTCTCTCAATTATATAGTATGGCTTCTGACACCATTCAGCTGAGACTGCTCTCTCCATAGTTACCAATGATTTCTCAACTGCCAAACTGAATGACTTTTTCTCAGTGGTCATCATTCTTGACTCTGCTGCCTTTGACACTGGTGATCATCACCTTCTTCTCCTTAGTAATCTCTTCTCTAGTTTTTTTTTTTTAATGACACTGCTCTCCCCTGGTTCTCCTCCTGCTCTTTAAGTGCTTCTCAGTTTTCTTTTCTGGGTCCTCATCCAGGTCATGCCCACCAACCGTGGATGTCCTCCAAAGCTCTGTCCTGAGTCCTCTTCTCCTTCTGTACCATTTCAGCTCCTATGGATTACATTATTAATCTCTATGCAAATGATTCTCACATCCTACATGTTCATCCTTCATCTCTCTCTTGACCCCCCGTATCACATATCCAACTGCCTATTGAACAAATAGAAGTAAATATGCTATAGACAGCTTAAGCTTAACACATCCAAAACAACTCATTGTATCTCCACTAACCCCTCCCCTCCTCTTAACTTTATTATTCCCATCAATGGCATCACCATCCTCCTAGTCATCAAAGCATTAAACCTAGGTGTCATCCTTCATTACTCACTCTTACCATCCCTTACCATATCCAATCTATTGTAAGTCTTAACAGTTGTATACAATTGCATACAAGACCTATGTAATATCTCTTGTATATGCCCTCTTCACTCCTCTGACACTGCTACCACCGTGTTGCAAACTCTCATCATCTCATGCCTGGACTGTTGCTATAGCCTACTGTTAAGTCTCCCTACTCTGGTCTGTCCCCCAACTAGCTCTCAATGTGGTCTTTCTAAAGCACAAATCTGACCATGTCATCCACTTTCAACACATTTCAGTGGCTCCCTCTCACCTCTAGGATACCTAAAGATCCAGGGATTCCCTATAAATAATAAAAGCCTACAGATATCTTGTTTGCATATAATATACTGATTGCATCAAGCCCTAGAACCTACCTTGTAAATAAGTTTAACTATCCACATAATGGAGAAAGGTGTGGATTATAATGGTCAGCTGAATGTACACACCATGGATCTCATCCATCAGACTTGTATATATCTTGGACAGACATTGCAAATGAATGTGTTGAGCCCAGAACTGAATCAAGCAACTGATGTTATATGGGCATATTTGCAGCATTGAGCAGTGTGGCTTCAGAGAAAGGACTGTAAAATGTACTTCCAGATTGCTATCCAAAAATTTTTCACTGATTAATTGCTTAATATTTAAACAATAGTTTAATATGAATTAAGTATCTTTTAAAATTGCTTTAGAGCAGTGATGTCAAATAGACACAGGCCCACTAAATTGTAAACAAGAAGCCCTGCTGGCTGCATATTGTCTTAGAAAATCATATGTTAACATTATCTATGTTACATTTTTATTTAGTTAAATATTTCCCAATTACATTTTAATCTGGTTCAAGAAAGTTTATTTGACACCTCTGCTTTAGAATATGCTAAATATGTGATTGGTTGGGGTTGCCCAGAGTACAGTTAGTATATTTAAAACTCTTCTAAGTAATTAGTTTCCTGCTCTGTAAAATGAGCTGGAGAAGGAAATGGCAAACCACTCCAATATCTTTGCCAAGGAAACCCCAAAGGGGGTCATGAAGAGTTAGACATGACTGAGACAACTCAACAACAACAACAAGTAATCATGAAATTTTTTTGGTTGATTGTATTTGGCAGACTCCCTGTGAAATGTCTGAAATGTAACATAAAAGTGTGTGTGTGTGTGTGTGTGTGTGTGTGTGTGTATGTTTTAACTCTAGGTGGTATATTGCAGAACTATAATTATGATTTTTGCGCCTTGGCCAAGAAGCAAGATGGAACCTCAGAACTGGAGGAAGGGAGTGGCATGAGACAGACACAGTGGTGTGAAAGTGGTAGTGGGAATGTGGTATAGCTAACCCCTATGGACCATCTGGTAGTTTTCCATTTTCAATAATTTTAAATTAAGTGTTAGGCATGAGCAATTGGTCCAAAGGCCCCAATATGGTGGATGTGGGTGAGTAGGTGAGGGAGGTCCAATATATTTCTTCAATCACCTGCCTCTCACCTCTACTGATGATGTATAAGGCCTTCTACTAGGTAGAGAGTGGCCAGGGATGGGGAGGAGGCATAATTTACCCAAGTTGGACTAAGTATTCTGTGTCTGCTTGATCTTGGCACCACCCTGTGCATGAATAGAGGATGTGGAATAAGAAAGTACATAATTTGGGAGAAGGGAAATACGGACTTTATGTGATTTTTATCCCTCAATAGTAGTGCTGGGCATCTTTTGAGGATGTACAATTGCAGGGGGAAAAGTCCAAGACCCTCAGGTGAAAGTGATGAAAGTTTATTTCAACAGTGCTCATCAAACCCAGATGCCGAGGTTCTCCAGCCTTATGCTGGTAAAATTTTAATAACCAGGTCTGCAAAATGAATTACTCACTTTAAAAATCTGAATTATATTTACATTTTCTTCATCACTTAATTACATTTTCTAGAAAAATCAAAACAATAAATTAGCTGATTTGTAGCATTTGCTGATTTCTGAAGTGTAAGTGCTCACACTGAAAATTTAACAATTGGCTCTGGTTCTTAAGAGCTGTTATGAGCTGGGAGCTGGCTTAAGCACAGCACTAGGTACACCCATTTTGCCCCTCCACTCCAGCCTCCCAGCGTGGAGGGAGGTTCTAGGCTGAACCACCGTTAGGAAGAGCAGGATGGTGAATAGCTAAGGCCCCTCTCTCAGATTTGGTATTGTCTGCTACCTTTTCTGTTATCTGTCTTTCAGCTTATATAGGAGGCTCCCAAGGTTCTGAAAGAAGAAGAGATGCCCACCTTGACTTCTCTCTGATCTCACTGAAGTGATGGGGCACTGTGGCTAGCCAGCTGTTTGTAGAAGCTAGAGGTGGTGGCACTGGGTTTGGAATTGGGGTTACAACTTATATGTGTGGGAAAGTGGTGTTGGGAAGTCTTATCCCTCCCACGTGTTGGCCTATAGGCCATTTCCCCCACGTGGGGGAAGTAAAGGTTGTATTATGTTGATTTTTATGCAAACCCTAAATATCTAAAACCAGAGACCATGACTTGACTATGACTCTGGTGCATTAAAGTGAAACCAAACAAAATTAATGTTTGCCTGGTTATACCCAAGCAGATAATGGTGACCATTGCCATGTTCCAGTTTGGCTGTTCCCCATGTCCTTTCAGTCAATCAAATACCAAGTGCCTCCTGTGTCTATAGCAGTCACTAGGTGCTAGAGAAGAGAAAAAGTTTAGATAAGACATGGAGCTGTTCACATGGAGCTTATATTCTAATAGGGGGACAAACCAGTATGGTAAATTTTAGAAGCCAGATGAAAAACACAGCTTTTTGTTTCAGTATATCTTATAAGCCCATCAATGAACAGCCACTTTCATTCAAAGCTACATAAACCATTCTCATTCTCTCTCTGTTTCTCTGACGATCTTACTTCCAATTAACAATTAAAAACATGGATCATTAGTAACAAAGGCAGAAGAGTGGGGTTTGATGCAACCCATCCCTGCAAAAAGGATTCAAATATGTGGCTATTAATGGTAGAGGAAAGGTCGTATATGCAAAGCAACACTTTATATTGCCAAAATCTAGGCAAACAGGAAATTACCAATGTGAAGCCTGTTTCATCACAAACTTAAATGACTGACTACTCTGTCAACCACCTACATACCCATTTGGCAAAGAAGGCATAGGTTGTACTTACTAGGACACATTTGATAAGAGAAAATCATGAAAAGAGTACACATATCAGCTCATATCAGCAACACTGATTACTTTTATATTTTTTATTCCATTCATCAGTGTGGAGAACTCCTGGTGTGGAATCTGCTTCCCCCAATGCAGATCAGCAACTCCTCCATAATTTGTCATCTTGGAGTAGCCTGGGGCATATTATGTTACATGACTTCACAAAATCCCAGAATTGGAGAATTGGAGAATTAGGAGGCCATCTAGTTCAACTAGTTACACTTATCCGCAGTGAATTAGTTAGGGTATGTCAGAGGTCTCTGAAATACATAAGTCATCTTAAAACCTTGTGTGCATAGTCAGACATGAGTTCTCTGAAATGGGCTTCTTGGTATATACCAATTCTGTAGTTTCTCTGCTGCTAAGTAACTATTCTTGAATGAGTTAAGGATGAAGTACAGCTATGACAGTAATATAAATTATTACTCTCTCTGTACTCTCTCCCTTGGTGATCCTAGCTCCCATGGGTTCTATTATCTTTATGTAGCTGACTCTCAGATCCATATAAGCAATCCTCTTCCCCTCTTTCTCCCTGAACTCCAGCATAACACCTACTGCCTTCTAGAAACCTCTACTTGGATGTTGTACCACTAGATCCAATTCAACAGATTCCAAACTGAGCAGATTTTCCCCTCAAGATCTGCCCTTCCTCCCAATTTCCATATGATTACTGATGTGCCATCAGCTTTCAGGGCTCCTGGACTCCCCCAGAAATCTGGTGGAGTTTATGGATCCTTTCTCAGAATAATGTTTTAAAATGCATAAAATAGGAAGCCAAGAGGTTGGAATTAAAACAGCAATCCAGCTGAACTCTCCCAATGTTCCCATTCAAACAACTTTAACTCCTCAAATAAAATTTTAGAGTGGCAGAACCAACAAGAGGTCAGGGGGAGACATTTTTCCAGCTTAAGACAATTTAGGAGATCGGCAGGAGAGGTCAGTGACGGTGGGATAGGGGTCAGCCTGGAGCCAAGCAGCAGCAGCAGCAGCAGTAGCAGCAGCAGTCTTGAAAGCTCTCAGCCCAGAGATGGTAAGGGGATGAGACAACTAGTCAAAAATAAATTACAGGGGACCTTTTGCTGGCACTGGCAACAGTTAGTATTGATTGGCAACTCTATTGCCCATATGCAGTTCTGGGTCACAACTGTTGTAAAGTTTTGTTGTTTCTACCTTCACAATGTCTCTCCTATTTGTCCCTTTCTTTCTACTCACACAGCCTCTGCCCTGTTACAGGCTTTTATTACCTCATGCCTGGATCATTCCCATAGACTTCTGGTTGGTCTACCTGCCTCAAGTCTCCTCCCACTACAGAACCTCTTCCACTCTGCCAAAGTTGTCTTTCTAAAGGGCGGTTCTGACCATGTCATTCCCCAGTGCTTGCTTCCAGGGCAGAAAGGAGCATTTGTGGTCAGTCACGAGAGAGTAGGTGCCCTGGTCACAGTTCCAGGGCCAAGAGGAGCCCTAGCACATGCAGACCCCCACAGCTATCTCTGAAAACAGCAGCACAAAGAAGCCTGAAGCTTAGGAAGAACTTGCGTACCCCAAGGTAAGCAGAGTCCAACTTTAACATAAAGTTCAGAGTCAAGAAACAGGCTGGAGAAATGAGAAAACAACAACAAAGAAGAAGTTGGCCATAGAAAGCTACTACAGGGGCGACGGAGGACCAAGACATAAGCTCAGAAGACAACAATATGAAAACAACTATAAACAAGGCCTCAAAGAAAAAATGCCAATTGGAGCCAATCCTGCTCCCCTCTCTCCAGCTCTGCTGGATGATTTAAAGAAAGATAAGAGTGGTAGAGGAAAAGTTGGAGAAAAAAATGAGAGTGATGAAGAAACTTATGAAGAGAGAATGAACAGCTTGATAAAAGAAGCACAAAAAAATACTGAAAGAAATAACACCTTAAAAAAAAAGAATTGGCATAGTGGTAAAAGAAGCACAAAAATTCACTGAAGAAAAGAACTTTTTAACAAACAGGATTGGCCAGATGGAACAAGAGGTACAAGAGTTTACTGAATAAAATAATTCCTTAAAAATTAGAATTAGGCAAGTGGATGCTAACGACTCCGTGAGACATCAAACAAACAAACAAACAAACAATAAAACCGTCAAAAGAATGAAAAAAATAAAGTGTGAGATATCTCATTGGGAAAACAACTCATCTTGAAAATAGATCAAAGAGAGATAATTTAAGAATTATTGGATTACCTGAAAAGAGCTTAGACATCATATTTCAAGAAATTGTTAAGGAAAACTGCCATGATATCTTAGATCCAGAGGGTGAAATAGAAATTGAAAGACTTAACTGATCACCTCCTGAAAGAGAGCCCAAAATGAAAACTTTCAGGAATATTATAGCCAAATTCCAGAGCTCCCGTGTCAAGGAGAAAATATTGCAAGCAGCCAGAAAGAAACAATTCAAATATCATGGAGCCACAGTCAGGATCATAAAAGACTTAGTAGCTTCCACCTTAAAGCAGAAGAGGGCTTGGAATATGTTCCAAAAAGCAAAGGAGCTAGGATTACAACCAAGAATAACCTACTCAGTAAAACTAAGTACAATCTTTCAGGGGGAAAATAGATATTTAATGAAATAGAGGGCTTTTAAGCATTCCTGATAAAAATACCAGAGCTGAATAGAAAATTTGACATTCAAACATAAGACTCAAGAGAAGCATAAAAGGTAAACATGAAATAATAATAATGGTAATCTTAATAGACTCAATAAAGTTAAACCTTATATTCCTACATGGGAAGATGATACATGTAATGCTGGAGAACTTTTTCATTATTAAAGCAGTTAGAAGGAGTCTACATAAACAGTGAACATGAGTGTGACTTGATTATGTTGGGATGATCTCAAAAAAAAAAAGCAGTGAGAAAGACGGAAGCATTGGGAGAAGGGGGAAGGGAGAGGTATAATGCGGAGAGGTATGAAAGAGGCTTGCAAGGAAGAGCTTTTATAGTAGAAGGGAAAGTGGAGGGTGGTGAGCAATGCTTGAACCTCACTCTTATCAGAACTGGTTCAAAGGGGGAAGAAGATATATACACACACTCAGTTGGGTATAGAAATCTATCTTACCCAATAGGGAATATAAGGGGAAGAGGATAAGAGATTTGGGGGGAGGGTGATAAAAGGGAGAGCAGATTAAGGGAGGCAAGTGTCAGTAGCAAAACAGACTTTTGAGGAGGGACAAGATAAAACGAGAGAGAAAGATAAACAGAAGAAAATAAGATAGAAGGAAATCTACAGTTAATAATCATAACTGTGATTGTTAATGGGATGAGTTCACCCATAAAACAGAAGTGTATAACAAAATGGATTAGAAACCAGAATCCAATAATATGTTGTTTATAAGAGACACACTTGAAACAAAAGGACACAGAAAGGGTTAAAATAAAGGGCTGAAGCAGAATGTATTATGCTTCAGCTGAAGTCAAAAAGACAAGGGTAGCAGTTGTGATCTCAGACAAAGCAAAGGCAAAAAGAGACCTAATTAAAAGAGATAAGCTTCCTAACTGGTCTTCAGTTTCTCCCCTTTCGAATCCATCCTTCACAAAACTAAGAAAATCATTTTTTTATCCGCAGGTCTAACCATAAGACAGCCTCACCATCAGAAAATGAGAGGCATGAGCAGACTTGGTACCAAAGAGAGCACATCGATCAGACATCCTGATTAGTCCCAACCAATCCCAAGCATCCAAAAGTATTCTAGGGCCTTTGCTTCTGTGCATGCAGTACATCTTCTGTGCCTCATCCCCTGGCATGTTGGGTTGGGACTAAGGGGCTGGTGCCAAGTGTGCATGCGGTCTGGCCCAAGGCCACGGCTGCCTCCACCCTCAATTTTCCAGTGTCTGGAGTGACAAGTGACTGGTCTGGTACCACTGGTCTATGTTTCCTCTGCTGGATCATCACTGATCTCCTGCCCCCAAATAGATAGCATTTATGCTTCTCCTAGGCATAATCATCTCTCAAAACTCTCCTGAGTACCATATGATGCTCTCTGAATGAGGCTGATGATTTGCACGGCCCTGCTTCACTTAAATCCAATTCACTTGTAAGTCAAGAGCCTCCTGATATCATTGGTTCTTTTCCAGACTGAAAGATAAACAATAACTATTCTCTCTTGAGGCAGCTAGGTGGCACCATGGATAGAGCACTGGAAGACCTGATTTCAGACCCAGCCTCAGATACTTACTAGCTATGACTGGCTAAATCATTTAACCTCTGTCTACCTTGGTTTCCCCAATAGCACCTACCAAGTAATGTTGTAAGGATCCCTTGAGATAATATTTGTAAAAAAAAAAAAGTGCCACATTGCCTGGCACATAGTAGGTACTTAATAAGTGCTTATTTCCTTCCTGTCTTTCTCAGAGAGCTCAGCTGCTCCCATAGGTATTTAATGATCATTTCACCACAAATAACTCACATGGCCCCTACCCTATTTCAGGGCCTCTGGACAGACTATTGCTTTAGTCTCCCGACTTCCCATATCTCCCTTCTCCAATCATTTGTCAACATAGCTGCCAATTTAATATAACTAATACGTAAGTCTGACAATGTGGCTCCCCTACTCAAAAGTCTTCAGTGATACCCTGCTGCCTCTAGGATAAAATATAAGTTTCTCAGTGTGGCATTCAAGGCCCTCCACAAACTGGCTGCCTTTCCAGATACTTCATATCGCACACTCTATTCTCCCCAAGAAGGTTAGTTAGCTATTTCTTGAATTTGATGCTCCCTCCCTGATCTCTCTGCACAGGCCACATGTCCTCCACGTTCTCCTTCCTCACCTTGTCACTTCTTATCCTTTTCTTCCTTCAAAACTCAGCTCAGGTAACATCTCCTATGGAGATTAATTACTCTTACTCGTCTCTCTAGTCTTTAGTGACTCCTCTAATTACCGTGTATTTATTTAGGTGTGCATATTCTATCTCCCCAGCAGAATTTAAGTTCCTTGTATCTCTTTAATAAAGATAAACTCTGAAGGCAGGGACTGCTCATGTTTTTGTCTTTGCATTCTCATCCCCTTTCACAAAGCTGTGCACATAGAAAGCACATAATATACATGTGTTTGAACTGAAGAGAATGTCACTCCTTTGCTCAAGAATCTTTAGTGACTCACTATTGCCTATAGCCAAAAGAAAAAAAAAGTAAATCCTAATTTGTTATTTAAGGCCCTCCACAATCTACATCTATTCTACCTTTCTAGCCTTAATTTACACTGCTCATTTTCATAACTCTCTTTACAACCACACTATTACTATGTCTAAATATTGTCTTTCTTCTTCCTTTATGCATTCACGTAGACTGCTTCCCATTACCCCTCCCCATGTCTGGAATATACTTACTTCTTATCTGTACTTATTGAAATCTCTTCTCATCTTCAGGTCCCAGCTTAGATATTACCTTCCCCATGGATCCTTCTCTTACACTCCTGCCAAGCCATCTATGAAAGTGATCTCACTCTTCTCAATTTCCTAGAGCACTTCATCTAGCTCTCTTCTTTGCCCTATCACATTCTCATTGTATCACAATTATTTGAGTACTTGGCATAGCTCCCAAATTCAAATGTAGACTGCACACTAGGACTACATTATTTTTCATATTTGTATTCCCATTACCTTGGAGAGGGTCTTGAACATAGTAAATGCTTAACAAATCTCTGTTGACTTGAATGTGGCAATTCTTTGAAACATTACAACAAAGGAGAGGCAGAATGGTATGTAGGAATGAATACTAGATTTGCAATCTGAGGCATTTTGATTTGGAAGTCCCTTTCATTGATCATAGAGTAGACCTGAAAGGAACCTTAGAGATCTTCTAGTCAAACTCTCATTTTACATGGAACCCATCTCCTAGTCCTTCCCTGTTCTCCTGACCCCCCTCCCCCAAATCCAACAACTCAAGCCTTAGACTCACATGGATTAGGTCCAAACCTAAGGGTTGACCCCAAGAAGGTCTTTTGTTTCCCCTCTATTTGGTGCATTGCCTCCAATCCAAGAAATCCAAGAAAATCTCCAAAATAAAACTAAAGTATAATTTGTATTTAGGTATCCCTAACTGTGGACAACAGGATCCCCAACTACTACACTGTCACCATGTGTACAATATGGATATTGGGTATGGTATAACTTATTTCATCTAAATGCACAAGATGCTAAATGTAACCTAGGCTCATTTGAGCATGCCCAGTTCAGGTAACATGGAAGCTCTCTTGAGGGGTCTTTGGTGCATGTCCAGATTGGAGCATGTCCTAACATGGAGCCCTCTGCATCCTGCACCACGTAGGTGGATGTAGTCTCCTTCGACTGGTTGCCTTCATCTTGAAAACTGGCGAGACTGAGCATGCTGCATTCTTTTGTAGCCAGTCAGATGCCAAGTCCAAAGGATGAAGGTCATAGCTCACCCAAGAATAGGCTCCGTGGATTGAACCAATGAGAGGGGAAGGATGTTTCTTCTCCTGCTCCCTTTCTTTTGTCCTGGCTCTGACAAATGGGCCTGAATTTTTAAATTTTTATTTCTGTTCCGTGCTGTTTGTCTTCCTCAGTTGCAGGTGCTAGAAGTGATCTTCATGGACCAGAGTTTGAGCGATGGTGACCTTGGAGCCAGGATTACAGGTTAGATGGTGCAGCCAGCCAGCTAACCGGGCATAGAAGCCCTAAGAAGTCAATGTGCTTGAGACTGGAACCTGACAGGATTTGGGTCTTGGAACTAGGACTGTGCCCTACAGCACAGAGTCTCCTTCCCAGAGACTGAGGTGGCACAGAGGAGGAGGATTAGACCTCCCATGTGTTGGGAGGAGCAAATCTGTATATTTGTGACTATACCTTTGGAAGTATATATTCCTTTGTAAAAGCAAATCTGATTGTTAGTGATGAAATGGAACTAGGGTTTAGGGGGCCACTCCTTACAATTGAGGAAACTTCATTGGTGAGGACTGGAACCATTTGCAGAGAGCCTAGACACCTCAAACCCCTTTGTGGGCACCAGGAACCCTGGTGGTAGAGTGAAATCTAACTTACTTGGCCTTCCATGTGGTGAGGCCATGGGAGTCATGTTACATGAGAATTCACAAGAACCTGTGAAGAGACACATAAGCATAAAATACTCAGATAACCCATCATCTCCAACTGGAAGGGCACTGAGTATACACTTGTTTGACTATAGACTTGAGCAAGTCATTTAACTCATTTGCTTCTTTTTCCTCATCTGTAAAATAGGGATAATAACAGCACCTACCTCCAAGGGTTGTTTTGAGGATCAAATGAGATAATTATAAAGCACTTAGCACAGTGCCCGGCACATAGAAATTTCTATGTGTTAGTTATTATTATTGTTTGTGGCATCATCTTGGACCATAAGATCACTTAACATGCAATTTCCTCATCTGCATGCAAGGGGGATGGATCAGGGACCCATTAGACTACTTTATCTGTGAATTAAGGGATTAAATGATCTCTATGGTCCCTTTTAGCTCCTAACCATATGAGAGTATGAAATTTTGAACAGTTTGGTGGGGAAACTTTAGTTGGGAATTTCGCTCACTTTGCTTTTCCATTGGAGCACGCCTCCTTCTGCACCATCAAATAAGAGGCAGGGCAAAAATGTCATTGGAACTTTAATCTTGCATCTCCGTCTGCCATCTAAAAGCAAAGGAAGGACTGGTACCTAAATTGAAGGACAAGCTTTCCATCGACCCCCCCAGCAATTTCACATTGTGCCACAAGGTGGCACTAGCGACAAATTCTGGCCCCAAGGTTGGCACAAGGAGTTCAAAGTTTCCCAGCCCAGTTTATTAGGTGCCTTTAAAAGCGTGATGTTACCTCTGGTGTTGTCACTAAGTGCTTAGTATGTTAACGGGAGGTGAATTTGAAGCTTTTCTCTACTCTGGTGGAAAACGTGCTATGGAAATAAATGTTTTTTCTTTTAGTGAGATTAGAGATCTGTGTGGAAAATGTTTCAATCTGTCTGGATCAGGCCCTTTGTTTCTCTGTTTAAAACTTAAATTCCAGGTTTGCTTTGTGTAAGTCAGTGTGTGCTCAGGTCGCTAAAATTTGTGTTTGCTAGTTTTTACACATACTGGAATTTCAGACACGTCCATATGGAACAGGGGCACTAACGCCTGGGCATCAGGCCTCTCTCCTCAATGGATCCCAGCTTCCTGAGCTGGTTCACGTGATCAGGAAGGTTTCTTCCTGCTCAAATTAGGCAAACCAGAGTGTGGGGGGAGGGCAGGGAAGAGGGGTGGCCTATTCTCAGATAGAGACCTGAAGAAAGGTGATTAAGCTGAGTGAGGAAGGAAGGGAGGGAAAGAGGGAAGAAAGGAGGGGGGGGGAAGAAGGAAGGAAAGAATGGGTAGAGGAAGAGATGGAAGGAAGGGAGGGAGGAAAGAGGGGAAGAAGGAAGGCAAGATGGAAGGAAGGGAGGGAGAAAGGATGGGAGGGAGGAAGGAAAGAAAGAAGGCAGGAGGGAGGAAGGAAGGAAAGGATGGATAAAAGAAGAGAAAGAAGGAGAGAAGGAAGGAAGGGAGGGAGGGAGGAAGAAAGAAAGAAAGGAAAGAATGGAGGGAGAAAGAAGGAAAGTAGGAAGGAAAGGATGGATCAAGGAAGAGAAGTAAGGAGGAAGGAAAGAGGGAAGGAAGAAAAGTAGGGAGGGAAGGAAGAAGGAAGGAAAAAAGGGAGGAAGGAAGAAAGGAAGGAATGAAGGGAGAGAGGAAGAAGGAAAGTAGAAAGGAAAGGATGGGTAAAGGAAGGGGGGTAAGGAGGGAAGGAAAGAAAAAAGGAAGGGGGGGAAGGACAAAAAGAAGGAAGTGTAAAGCATCCATTAAGCATCTATTATATGCAGGCACTAAGCTAAATACCTTACAAATATCTCATTTGATCCTGGAAGACAGATGCTTTTATGATCCCCATTTAACAACTGAGTAAACTGAAGCCTACAGAGGTAAAATGACTTATCCAGGGTCACACAGCTAATAAGTATCTGAAGCTGGCTTTGAATTCAGGTCTTTCTGACTCCAGGCTCAGGGCTCTATCCAAGAGCCCTAAACTTGAAGTCAGGAGACCTATGTTTAAGTACCAATTCTGCCACTTATCGGTGTCAACATCCTCGTTTATAAATGAGGATAGTAATATTCACACCCATTACCTCTTACATATCAGATAACACTGTGTCTAGAAAGCACTTGGTAAGAGATGTTGTTGTTCAATTATTTTAGTCTGACTCTTCATGACCCCAGTCAGGTCTTTCTTGGCAAAGATACTGCAGTGGTTTGCCAATTCCTTCTCTGGCTCATCTTACAGATGAGAAAACTGAGGCCAACAGAGTTAAATGACTTGCCCAGGGTCACACAGCTAGTAAGTGTCTGAGGCCAGATTTGAACTTAGGTCCTCCTGACTCCAGGCCAAGTGGTCTATCTACTTTGCAACCCAGCTGCCCCTTGCAAGTGATTGAGTACTTTGTAATATTAGTTATTGGGCAGCTAGGTGGTATGGGCCTCAAGTCAGGAAAACCGGAGTTCAAATCTAGCCTCAGACACTTGCTAGCTATGTGACCCTGGGCAAGTCACTTAACCTTGTTTGCCTCAGTTTTCTCATCTGTAAAATGAGCTAGAGAAATGGCAAACCACTCCAGTATCTTTACCAAGAAACCCCCAAAGTTATGAAGAATCGGACGCAACTGAATAAAAACAACACGGCAAAATTAGTTATTATCATGAAGCATTTCTATAATAATGGAAGGCAGTGTGATATAATGGACAGAATATTGGACTTGGAGTCAGGAAAGATCTGGGTTCAAATTTAGACTCTGGTGCTTGTCAGACCTTAAGCAAATCATTTTCTCTTGTTGAACCTCAGTTTTCTCATCTATAAAATGGGATTAAAAATTTGCATACCAACCTCATAGGGTGGTTGTGAGGAAAACGTTCTGTAAACCTTAAAGTAGTAAAAACAGGTGACCTATTCCTATTATTTTCGGGTTATTTCTTGGTTACATTTAGTTTTGGTAATGTTATTGCTGGGAGGGCTATACTTTTGTATTCGCCCTCTAGAAAAACCATACCATAAAAGTATACAAGGAAAACAGGGTTCATCTGAGATCCTTGCTGCAAAATTTCTGGAGAGTTAGTCAAAATGCCAGGGCTAAATTGGCTCACTGAAGTTAACAACTATTTCAAGTTTGTGCTAAGGTTCATTACCTAACTTACAAATACCCTGGGCCTACAGAGTCAGTCTAAAGGGGAAGAAAAGCACCAAGCCAGAGAATTTATAGCTTTAGGTCACGACATTTTTGAAAGTGTCCCATTTTATTCCAATATCTCTGAGATCTCCTTGATATGGTTGCTTTCTCCAATTAAAGATAGAAACTTATCCATACCTACTCCTCTTGTGCAGCCCCATCCATGTCATCCTATAAATCTCCCACTGCAGGTACCACCAATGTGTAAGGATTCTGTTTTTGTTGGAAAGCAATGGTTTTTCATCCTTTATCTCTTTACCCAATCTCTTTTTCCTTGTTTTCCACTTATCTATTGGCATTCTTAATACCACTTCTCCAGAGTAATTCCTAATCTCTCCATTGCCATTTGGGGGATCTTAAACTCCAGCTCTTCAGAGCTTCCATGATATATAGTATCACAGCAAGAATATTTGGTTTAGAAAGATCAGCCTTTGTTATAAGAACAATTAGAGCAGTTAGGGTTATAACAGCATAATCAATCAATCAGCAAGCGAAAACTAGCAGGTAGGATAGGATAGGATCTAGTGAAGGTTTTTCAAACATGAAGGACACTTGGACAACAGGGAAGGATCAAATAGATAAGGAATAAATGAATATTGGAGATAGTGAGGGGATGGTATTGGGGAAAATCTGTTAGAGAGGATGGGATGGGATGAGATCAAGGACACGTGTAGATGGGTTGCCTTTGGCAAAGAGAAGAGCCTAGTCTTCACCTAGTTAGAGATGATATCAAGGAGCTATGAGATGAGAAGGGGAAAAGAGGGAGCTCAAAGCAAATGGCCACAACTTTTTCAGTAAAATATGGTCCTTAGCTGAGAGGTCAGGAAAGAAGGAGATGAGGGAGGATAATGGAGAGAAGAGAAAGTTTAGAACCATTGATGTAGTGACTGGGATAGGAAATCAATTAGGGAAGAGTAAAAGGTTGACTTGCGAAAGTCCTGGAGTAGCTGAAATTAGATAATACAGTTGAGAGTAGACCAGTAACCACAACTGTACGCTGAGAATAAAGAATAATAAAGACAAATGGACCTAAGGGGCTAGTGATATAAAGCAGATAAAAGAATCAGAAAATGGGAAACAGAGATAATTAAATTAATAATCTGTGACTTAAAACACACGTTACCTCTCTAGGGTGGGGGGGAGAGAGGGAAGAAAAAAACTTATGTGATAACTTTGTTTATATTTGGAGGGAATAGCAAATTGTACATGGTAGATTTGCAGTTCCATGTGTAATCATCTTTTTTATTGTACCATGATATGGAAATGCTTGTTTTTTTTTCCATGAATTGAAAATAAAATACATTTTAAAAAATAAATTTTTTTTATTCAGGGACGGGGAAGGTAGATAAGGTAGATACTAAGAGGGTAACCAGTCAGGTAAGAAGAAGAGACATAAATGATAGGAAGAAGCTGGAGATATACTTCAAGCCTGGCTTTCATAGAAGAGGGGAGAAACGTACTCTCTGGTCCCTTAAGCCTACCTGAAAATAGAGTAAGAGCAGGCCCTACCGTTCAAGAAACTATAATACTATACTGACTCTTTCATAAACTGAGATCTCAAAGAATGAGACTCCTCAACCAAGAGAGGAAACTGAATAAACAAATAAATGTAGGAAATATGCTCTGGCCTCACTCACCTTGAGAGATCCTGCCTAGGGGAGAGATCTCCCTTTCTGGGTTCTTGGAGGTTCCCCTGAGAGGTTGGACTGTCTTTCTCTAATTCCATCTGCTCAAGCCCCTATTCCAGCCTGTCCCTCTCCTGACCTTTCAGATCTCATAAGGCTGTAACCTCAAACTTCCTTCAGCTGAAATGAAAGAGCAAATGTTGGGGCAAAGGACTGAGGCCCATATTCATGGGGCCACATGGCAGGTTTGGAGGAAGAGGGCCTGAAGCCCCTCCCCTTAAAGTATTGTCTCTCCCTGGCTACCATCTGGCAGGAAATCAGACTAAAAGAAGGTCAATCCAAGGGAGAAGAGGCTGAGGCTCTGCTGGGCTAGCTCTTTTGAATTCATCTCTAGTCAGTCAAAAAAAACCCTCATCCTTACCATGTGGTTAGCAGACGGAATCAGTTACAGAATGTCTCCACGTGCCCCACAGTCTCCCCAAGGCACTTCATTATACATCATCACATCTTCCCCAGAAGTAGGTTCTCCTATCTTCATCTACAAAGGGAACTGCACTAGCAGCTACTCCCTACATGCTTATAAAAGCTAGATTCATTGGCCAGTCCCCCATTAAGTAAAAAAAGGTGAGAAAGGGAAGAGTGGACAAAATTTTGGTTGCCCTAACAGACAAATAGTAAAGTGAATTAATTAATCAATCCTTTTATTCTCTAGAAGTTCTACCTTAAATGAGCTACAGAGAGAGTAAAGAAACAACATTTAAATGGATAGCCCATGAATGGGGCACTAAATTTCAGAATAGGCTAAATAGGGAGAAAATATTAAGGAGAGGGAAAAAGTAAGTTAGCTATTCTTGAAAATGGTTCCATAGATGAATGTTGCTCAAGTGAAGAGATGGATTGAGGTTTTGGAGGGTGGAACCAGAAAGATTCTGAACCACTCTTTTATCTGCACTGGGGAAAAGTGAAAAATAAATAAAAAAGAAATAAGAGAAAAATAATAATTTAACTAAGTTCAAGAAACTTGTAATAGCTTAAAGAAACAGGAGGAAACAGGAAAGCCCACGGGAGGAAACTGGGATCAAATTAGCTGACTTAAAATAGAAGGGAAAATAAATACAAAATAATTAAATGGAAAATAAAAACATAACAATCAAAACCTTAAATGTCAATGGATGAAACTGTTAATAAAATGAGAGAATGAGAGAATTCATTTTTAAAAATCTAACAGCTTGCTGCATGTAAGAAAAACACTTTAAAATTGCACTTCAAAACAAAAATGAGGGATTGAAATAAATTTTTTTATGCAGAAGACAATTCCAAAAAAGTAAGAGCTGCAATGAAGACCTCAGACAAGGCAATAATAAAAATTCTCAATGTGAAGAGGGTAGGTAGGAAATACATTATGCTTAAAGTCACCATAGACCATGAAACAACAAAAGTATATATGCACCAAAAGGTATGACATTTAACCTCAAAAAAGAAAAGCTAACTGAATAGTTTAAAAAACAAAACTATGCAAAACACATCAATTGCAAGCATATTTAATGTTCTTCTTTCAAAGTTAAATATCTAATAGAAAGATAAATAAAAGGGAAACCATAGAATATTATGGACTATTGGAAAAAAGACATGCTTATGTTATATTCTAAGTGAAAATATTGAACAATAATATATTTTTAGCACCCTAGCCAAGAAACTACAGTTATCCCTTCTACATTGTGACTTTCCCCATCATGGTTTTGATATATCGAGGGTTGGCATAAAAAATTAAATGGGGATTTTTTGAGAGTTTTGCAGAAGTCACAGACAACACAACCGATGACACAGGAAAGTTTAGAAACTCAAAAAAGTATAAAATATATGTGTAGCATTGTACAACATCAACATATTTTATCTTTTTTTAAATTTTTATTCTTTTTAGGCAATTGGGGTTAAGTGATTTGCCCAGGGTCACACAGCTAAATGTCAAATGTTTGGTCTGAGGCTGGATTTGAACTCAGGTCCTCCTGACTTCAGGACCCATGCTCTATCCACTGCACCACCTAGCTGCTCTGCATATTTTATCTTTTAATACCATAATAATGGATTTCTTCTCTGGTATGAAGGGAGGGCCAAAAAGTTTTAGGTAGATTTTCCAGATCATGGGGGCACTGTGCCCCTAACCCACATGATGTGGAAGGGATAACTGCAAAGTCTACCCAAGCATCTTGCCATATGACCTGTTGCCATCCTCCTGCTCACCTGGAACAATGACCCTCTGGACCAGAACCTGATGATTCCTTCCCTCCATCCCCTTGTTAATGCACTTAGCTTTGGAACTCTGTACCAGGGCCAATTTGTCCTGATAGGTGGGCAAATTAGGGAAAACTCGTCTAACTTATAATATCTAGCTGGTCTCAGAAATGCTTCACATCCTGTCTTGCCCACCACCAGTAAATTAAGCCTTTCAGGATACCCTAAGCATCTTACCCTGACAAAGCACACATTACCAGGTTTCCCACCTTCTACCTCTTGCTCTGAGAACATTAATCCAATCCCTACTATCATGGCTACTGGCATGGGCGTGACAGCTAACTGCCCTGCAGTTCCACTCTAGGTCCCTTTGACTCCCCAGACTAAAACTCGCTTTCCTGACCACCAGTCTCCTAGTGTGTTATCTTCCTCTATTAAAATATAAACTCCTTGAAGGGAAAGACTATTTCACTTTTGTATTAGTAATCCAAGAACCTAGCACTGTGCCTGGCATACAGTAGGTATTTAATAAATGCTTCATCATTCACTTTTTCATTCATCCCATGATGCCTTTATGAAAATTGATCATGTGGCAGAGCACAAGGTAGTATAAAGATGACACCTGTTATTTCACTGGCATAGGGAACCCTCAGGTGAGGAAACTGTCTCCTAAGGGAGGTCATAACCTTCTTTGCATCTTATAGTCAGAGGATCAAAATTTTAAAGTTGAAAGGAATCTTTAAAGCCATCCAGCCCAATTTTACAGTCACCTAGCACACTAAGAGTCTGAGTGATTTGCCCAAAGTCATATAACCAATATGTATCATAGGTGGGACTTGAACCCAGGTCTTTTGCTTGGGCACAAAGAAATAATAAATAAATGTGAAAAGATAATCATATTATGAACTGTAAGACTGTAGAAATAGTGACTATTACTGGGAAAAGAAGCAAAAGATGTGAACCTATATGGAAATAAAGTAATGACATCTTGAAAAATAAACAGATGATAGAACAAATCATGGAAATAATTAATAACTATATGAAAGGGAAAGATATAAGCTGACTGTATACTAAAATTTTTAGAATATTGCTAAGGCAGTACTCAGAAGGAAAACTTTATCATTGCAATAGCCAGCATTTACATAGCACTAAGATTTACAAAGCATTTTGTAGGTGTTATCCTTATTTGATCCTCACAATAACCCTGTGAGCTAGCTTCTATTATTATCCCTATTTACAGATGAGGAAACTGAAATTGAGAGAGGTTAAGTGATTTGCCAGGTTACACAGCTAGTCAACGTCTGAAACAAGATTTGAATTCAGGTCTTCTTGACCCCAAGACCAGCACTCATATTCAGTACTCCATATGAAAAAGAGAGAACCAATGAGCTTAACATGCAATTTTAAAAAATCTAGAAAATCAACAAATAAACAAGCCTCCAGAAAGCATCAAAGTAGAAATCGTGATAATCAAAGGAGAAATAGAAGTGAAAACAAAAAAGACTTTAGAAGTGATAAACAAATAGCAGTAGCTGTTTCAAAAACAACAACAACAACAATAACAACAAAGTGGATAACCAATTGGGTAACTTGATTCAAAAAAAAAAGAGGAAAATCAAATGACCAAAATAAGAAATAAAAAAGATAAATTCACATTGGAGATGCAATAGAACAAATGATCAGAAACTACTTCATCAAATCGTATGACAAAACGAACAAACACCATGCAAACATAAAGGAAATGGATGATTACTTACAAAAATATATCAAATACTCAAATGAACAAAATAAGAAATAGAAGTCTTTCTTTAACAACTCAAATCACAGGAAGAGAAATAGAATAAACCATAAGTAAACTACCAAAGAGGAGAGGGAGAGAACACTGATCCAGATGGATTCATTAAAGCAGCAATAACAACAATTGCTAACACTTACAGCATCATCACCAACATAATAGCTAGCATTTACACAACACTTTAAGCACTTTAAATTATTCTTTCATTTGATCCTCACAATCTCTACATGCTATTATTATCCTCATTTTCCAGATGAGGAAACTAAGATTGAGAGGTTAAATATCTTGCTCAGGCTCACACATCTAGCAATCTGAGATGGGATTTGAAACCAGGTTTTCCTGACCCCAAATCCAGTTCTTTATTCACTGTGCCATTCTATCAAATATTCAAAAAAGAATCATACGTACATTTGGAAATATATGAAAAAGGAGACTAATCTCTTCATATCCTTTGACCCAAGAATCACATTCTTGGACATAAGAATGAAATAAATGAAAGAAATTGTCCATAATAGAATATTCATAATGGCATTTCTTCTGGGAGTGAAAAGAAAAAAAAACCTCAGAAATAAAATGGATGGCCATATATTGGGAGATGACTGAACAAACTGTGATAAATGAATGAATGTAAAGAAATACTATTGCCCAATCAGAAATGGTGGCTTGAGTAATTTAGAGAAATGCAGGAAGATCTGCTTGAAATGATGGGGAATATAAGAAGCAGAACCCAGAGAACCACACACACCTAATGTTGAAAATGATAAATGATAACAATGCATTAAAAGTAATTGAGCTGATGGTGATGGTCTTGGACTCTGAGAACTGATCATTAGATAGACCTTCTTAGTAGAGAGGTGGGTCCTTGTAGATGCAGAATGTGCCTCATGCACTGTGAGACAGGGTCAGTGGCAGCTGATTTGCATGAATATTTTTCTTTGTTAGGAGAAAGGGTTCGCTGTAGGGGTTGGAAAGTGTTAAGTGAAATGTGATGCAAAAATAAAAGGCAGAAATAAAACTTGAAGGAAAAAAAAAGCCTAAAGAAAACACCAGTGTGGCTACCTCATCGTCATCATCATCATCATCATTTTTTTTTTGGCATCTTTAACTTCTATTCTTTAGTCCTGATCTAAATCACAGATTTCTCCTTCCACATATTAATGTCACTTTTAAAATGCAGTATGATATCCTTTTTTAATGCACTGTCAGTATTACTCTAGATTACTTTGCAGGTTTAGTGTTAATGAAATTTTACAAGGTTAACTGAGGATTCGTAATCTGAGCAGTTATACTATATTAATTACGACTTGCAGCCAGTGGTTAAAGGAGCAGATTGTGTTTACAGTTTGAACTCTGCACCTGATATCGATCTTGGAAATAGAATTGTATACCTCATTATAGAGTATATTAAAAAGTAATTTCTGCTTCATTCGCTTATAGGGTGCTGGGGCCTTTCTGGTTAAAGTGATTAGAATCACATCTCAAGTCCTCTGCACGTCATTGGTATTTGGCACCCTGTGGTGGAACAGTGTCTTTGTTTTCAAAAGAACAGAATTTTTCACAGGAATTGTACTTTTTTGTCTGCTCTTTTAATATGTCTGGTTTTTTTAACCATTATTTGAAAACCCAGAATTCCATTTCATAGCTTACATTCCCTTAGTTTCTAATTCATATTTAAACCAAAAATGTTTGAATACAAGGCAGTTGCTGTGATGTATGTGTATATGCGTGTGTGTGGAGTGGGGTGGGGGGAGGAGAGAGAGAGAGTTTAAAATATATTCTTGATTGTGGAGGGAAGGATAGGAGTGTTGACATGACATTGCCAGAATGAAGCAGACAAAAGACCTTGGACAAGGAGCATGAAGTCATTGCAAGGGGCGAGAGGAGCTATCAGCTAGCTTGCCATTTTAACTAATTATTCTTACTAATTAGGTGCGAAACTTTGCTGTTTCTGCCTACTGAAGGACTGCAAGTGTTTTGCCCTGGGGCAAAGCTCCATTTGTGGACTCTTGCTCTATGTCTGCCCTTCATTACTTAAAGAATTCATTATTTCATCTGTCTCTGTGTCTTCCCTCAACCAATGTAAGCCATAACCCTTCCACTGAGCTGGTGATTTTCGTGAGTTTTGGCAGAAAAAAAATTATCTCATTGCCAGCTCTCTGGTGATGAGCCTGTTTGAGACTAGTTGAGCTAGTGCTTGGCAGACAGACACACCTTCCATCACCCAGGCCCACACAGTAAGTGCTTCCAACTTGGTGACAAAGCCTCTGGGAACCTAGGCAGACCTCTGAGAACTTCCAAGGCATTAGGAGACATCTGAGAATGACCTTAATGAAGGACATAGTTTCTTTTTTTAAAAATTTATTTCAATTGATCAATAATCACTTCCATAAGCTTTTGAGTTTTAAATTTTTCTCCCACTCCGGCCCATCCTCCCTCCCCAAGACAGCTCACAATCTGATAGAGGCTATACATAGTCATTCCTATTAAACATATTTTCACATTAGTGATGTTGTAAGGAAGAATTAGAACCAATAGGAGGAACCACAAGACAGAGAAAATAAAACAGAAGAAAAAATAGCAAATAATATGCTTTGATCTGCATTCAAACTCCATAGTTCTTTCTTTGGATGTGAATAGCATTTTCCATCATGAGATCTTTGGAGATTTTTTTATATCCTTGCATTGCTGAGAAGGGCTAAGTCTATCAATGTTAGTCATCGCACAGCACGGCTGTTACTGTGTACAGTGTTTTTCTGGTTCTGCTCACTTCACTCAGCATTGGTCTATATGGGTCTTTTCAAAGGACTTAGTTTCTAACGTCTTCATGTAAGAGAAAACCCATTCTTCCAACTCGGTGAAAGAGGTGATGGGAAAACAAAATAAAACCACGAGGGTCTAGAGAACCAGCATGATACAGTAAAAAGAGAGCTGAACTTGGCATTGTGGGGCTTGAGGTTACAGTCCTGACTCTTTCACTCACTGTTTGTGTGATCCTGGGTAAGTCATGTAATCTCTGTGGGACTCAGTTTCCTCATCTTTAAAATGATGGAGCTGCATCAGATCAGTGGTGTCAGACTTAAATAGAAATGGAGGCAAATAACCATGTATAAGGATCCCTGGAGGCCATATGTTGATTTAGAAAACCACACATGTTTATGTATCTTTTTTATTAACACATCAACACATTAAAATCTGATAGGAGTGACATTTTGAACTGGTTTGAGCTGTACTTGGGAGTACTGTGGGCCATTTGTTTGATACCTCTGGACTAGATGACCCCTAAATTGCCTTCTAGTTCTAGATTTAAGATCCTATGATTAAGACCAAAGCCAGTCAATCAATAAACGTTTATTTATTGAGTGCCAACTGTATACAAGGCCCCATATCCCTATAAAGGATTGCTCATAATAAAAATAGATGAGACCTGAAATGCTGTGAATAACCTTGTTTTCTAAAAGGAAAATGAGCCGACCAGCTCCCAAAAGAGACATGATCAGGGAATCTATTTCACATGAGTGTTTTGACTCATCCCAGGCCCGGATCTTCTGCACCCTACATGGAATGATTGAAATGTACTCAAGCTAAGCTTAGTCATTCAGGATGAGAAAAAAGCTTGTCAAGAAATATTGTTAGATTTGTCTTTCTTAAACTTTTTCTTCACGGCTTTAGGAAGTGTTTTCATCGTAACTGTATGTTTAGCCATATAGCTTGCAAGAGAATACATGGCCGTTTTTAGTGAACCCCTTAGGTAACCTGTAAATAGCCTTTTGCCCTGTGATCCCAACCCCATCTTCCCCCTCCAAAAAAAAAAAAAGCATTTAACCTTGTACATGTTGAATTTTAAAAACTCACTGTACTTTTTTTTTTCCACAACAAAGTGTCAGAAAGGAAGTAGATGTCCATTGACTGGGGAATAGTTGAACAAATTGTCATATACTAACACAATGGAATATTATTACATTATAAGAAATAATGACTATGAGGAATATGAGAAACCTGGTAAGCCTGGCATGAATTGACACAGGAAAAGGATGTATAACCCGGAAGATAACATATACAATTACCATAATGACATAAAAGACCCCAGCATTCTGATGAATGCAATTATAAGTATAGATTAGAGGACTGACAATGAAACATCTTTCTCATCTCAATAGAGAGTTGGCAAACTATGGATATGGTTCTGTTTACACTAGATATGGTTGCCATTTCAGTTTTGCTTATCTGACTCCCTTTCTTACTAGGAAAAGTTCTGGAGGTGGGGGTCTCTATTGATAAGTGATAGTAATGTAACCAAAAAAAAACACCCAACCTCAAAGCATCAATAAAACATTAAAAAACAAACAAATACTGCAATGTTTCTATTTGGTGACTTCATCCATACGGTTTAAGGGCTCTATTCAATCCAGACCTAAAAGTCAGACTTCACCAGATCCTCCCAGCCTAGGCAGAGTGGAAAGAGTAGGATTTGGAGTCAGGACAGATATTGATTTGAATCCTGAGTGGGACACTTGCCATCTGTGATGGAGGTCGAGTCCTGAAACCTCACTGATAGTCAGTGGACTTGACAATGCTTGTAGAATGACTGCCTCTGCAATAGAAGACAAGCTCCCCAGAAGGGTGTTTAAAGTGCCCTATAGCCTGTGGCTTCAACCCAAGTTGTCTGATTTTTCACCATATTACACTCCTTCATCCACTGTGCGAGGCAGCCAAGATGACTTAAGTGATGTTTCCCAAACTCAGCATTTCATTTCCCATCTTTTTAACATCCTTTGTGCAGGATATTTCTCGTGTCTGAAATACACTTCCTCCTGGCTCTTAGAATCTTTAGGTTTCTTCAAAGCTCAACTCAGGTGCCATCTCCTTACAAGAATCCTTTTTGGGTGTTTCCATTTTTTTAGTGGTCTCTCCCTCTTGAAATTAACTAGTATTGATTTATCTGGGTACATGTTGTATCTCCCAACAACATGTAAGCTCTTTGAGGGCAGGCATTATTGCATTATTGTGTGTGTGTGTGTGTGTGTGTGTGTGTGTGTGTGTGTGTGTGTATGTGTGTGCCTAGCACAGGGCCCAACATATAGTAGGCACTTAATAAATGTTCACTGAATCCAGTTGAGAAGCAAGCACCTACCTATTTGTCAGTATCCAGTAAGACTGTATATATACATACACATATGTGTGTGTGTGTGTGTGTGTGTGTGTGTGTGTGTATATATATACATATATATATATATATACATAAATTTTAGGAAAATTTAAAGCACCATATAAATGTTAACTTTATCTTGAATTTGGACTTTTCTTTCTGTCTGTGAGCTCCTTGAGAACATGGACTGTCTTTTGCCTTTGACTGCATCTCTTTGCCTAGTATAGTGCCTGGCATGTAGTAGGCGCTTAATAAATGCTTTTTTGGCTGTTTCACTTAATTTATCATTATTTCAGAGGAGAAGAGTTAGAGTCAGAAGAGATCTAAGAGATTATCTTGTATAGTTCCCTCATTATGTTTATAGATGAGGAAACCAGGTCCAAAACAAGGGAGTGGTCTACCTGAGGTCACACAGATAGCATGTAGCAGAACCAGGATATAAAAGCAGATGCTCTGGTTTGATATCCGATGCTCTTTACTTGAGATAAAAAAAAAAATAATAATTTTTTTTTCTCACAATCATCACCATGACGCTGTATGATCATAAACCAAAAGAGAGAGACCTGTCAAATAAAAGTGATTTTCCTAAAGCATAATTCTGATCATGGTAACTGCTGCCTCTTCCCTTCCTCCTTTTCCGCATCACATACACATACTCCATAAACTCCAGTGGCTCCCTATTACCTCCAGGATCAAATATAAAGTCCTCTGCTTGATAACTGAAGCCTTTCCCAGAATGGCCCTTTCCTACCTTTCTAGTCTTCTTATACTTGACATTCTATTTACCCAGCTATACTGACTTACTTGTTTTTCCTCATACACAACACTCCATTTCCTGCCTTTGGGCCTCCCCCTCCCCCACAACTGGCTTTTTTCAAGTCTGAATTACTCTGCCTGCTCACCTCTGCGCCCCTGGCTTCCTTTAAGGCAGCTCCAAATGCCACTTTTTTTTTTTTTCCAAATGGCCTTTCCTGGTCTCTCCCCCACTACAATTTTTTTCTATTAGAGATTGCCTTCCATTTACTCTGTACCCATTTTGTACATAGATAGTTATTCACATGTTGATGTCTCCCTCATTAGATGGTAAGCTCCTTGAGGGCAGGTTCTGTATTTTTGCCTTTATTTGAACCCATAAATCCTGGAACAACACCCCATACTTAGTAAGTTCTTTGTAAATGCAAGTTGACTAACTAATGAAGAGTGCCTGGGCTGTGTCCTTCAAACAGAAATGTGACAACAAGATGTGAAAATGATGTGACTGACTCATCCCTTCCCAGTGGTACCTCATCCCTCACTGCCTGCAACCAGAGATTTCTGAGTTCCACAGCCCTCATGATCAATAATTTTGAAAGTGACTTGGGGTATTGGACTGATTTGTGGATAGGAACCAGAGGATATAATCTGGTTATCAAAAGATATTTGAAAACTGAATCAATGCCCTCAAATATTTTTGTTGCCCATGGCCAATTTGGATTGTGGCTCTTTCCCCTGGGAATGGAAGCTTAGCATTTCATGTGGGCACAGCTATCTTCCAGCCTTCATAGTTTGGGATGTTCTATTTTTTGTCTCAGTGCCAGATAATTGGCTGCTTAAAAGGTGCCTCAGGATGTATAGACTGTATTTTTGACCATACAAGGGTTCCTCCTGCGACCGTGTGGACTCTGTCCTCTCTCCTCTCAGCAAGTATGTAGGTGTGATGAAATATAAAGAGGCACCTGGGGGAGGGGGCGGCACAAACTCCAGCATAAAGGAGAAATCTCCTGCAGAACAGCTGTGCCTTGCAAGGTTCTATAGCTGAGAGGGTTAAGGTGCTGAGCAGAGAATAGCAAGCTAGGAAGCTCTCCCTGCCTTGCTGGCTTTCTCCATGAAGATCCTGGGGAACCAGCCAAAGGCAGCTGCTCTTGCCAACAAAGTTTGTTTAATAAGACTAGCCTGGCTCCATTTTTCTGTAACCTGCCTCTCTGATGGAGTTCTTGGCCTCCTCTTCCATGATTGCTTAGAAGGGCTAGGAGAGCCCAACTGCTCAGGCATCAATCAGTATTTCTTCTCTTGTGCTGGCCCAGAGACAGAAACCACTGACTGTCTGACCCTCCTACCAAGGTGCTCTCATCCGGCCTTGTAACCGCCCTTCCGATATAAGGACTTCTTCAATGGCAGGACATTGGATTTGTTGAATTCCTAGTTCTAAGAGACTCATTGGGAGAGAAGTGACTATCTTCCTCCATAACGCTGTTGCTCAAATCTGATTTAGAGAGTATCGAAAATGGGGTTAAGACAAACAGGCAATCGATGTTGCCGGAATGGTCTTCATCACCACCAAGTAAGTTATTGAGCACCTGCCATGTGTAGGTCACAGTGTTACCATGGGGAGGGCAAAAAATATCCTGTCTAGTTGGGACACAGGACATAGGGACATTAAAAATTTTATTAACAGTGTTTTTTTGTTTTTATTTTGGAGGCAATTGGAGTTAAGTGATTTGCCCAGGGTCACACAGCTAGTAGGTGTCAGAGGCTGATTTGAACTCAACTCCTCCTGACTCCAAGGCCTATGGGCTCTCCATTTTGCCACCTAGATGCCCCGGGACATTAAAAATTAATTAGCCATGCTGAGGTGTAGAGGAAAGAGCCTGGGATTCAGAGTTAGAGCACTTAAGTTCAAATCTCCTTTCTCCTGCCTGTGTGACTTTTGGCACATTCCTTGTCCTCTCTGGGCCTTAGATTGCTTTTTCTTTTTTTTAAGGCAATTGGGGTTAAGTGATTTGCCCAGGGTCACACAGCTAGTAAGTGTCAAGCGTTTGATTTGAGGTCGGATTTGAACTCAGGTCCTCCTGACTTCAGGGCCAGTGCTCTATCCACTGCGCCACCTAGCTACTCCCTAGATCCTTTCTTTAAAATGAGGGTTGTGAACACAATTCTCTAAGATCTCTCCTGGCTCTAATTCCACTTCCTATGTTGGCATATGCTCCGTGCTAGACAAATTGTAGCGAGAGGGAGAGGAAGACTACTATTGCCTTCCCTCAGATATTAGCCCCTGTTCACACCCTATGTGTCTTGTATGGACATAGTTATTTGCCTGTGGTCTCTTTTGTTAGAACGTGAGCCCCTAGAAGCCTATTGCCTACCCTCAGCCTCATCTAGCTCATCTTCAAGGGTGAGGCCTCTGCACATGCCACAGCATCTTGGAGCCTCCAGTGAGAGTTGGGTGATGAGGACACCAAGGTGAATGAGCAGCCCTCATACCAGAGGTGCTGGTCCTCTCTGAACACCCCACACACCCCATATTTCTCATACAGAGAAAATGTGTCTAGTTTGGCTGAAACATAAGGTTTGTGAAGGAGAGTGACGTTAAGTAAGCCCACAAAGGCAGAATGGGAAGAGTTTTAAATCCCATGCTGGGAAATTTGTATTTATCCTAGAGGCAACAGGAAAGCACTAGAGGAAGGTTCTCAATTTGGGGAGTGATTCTGTTCATCTTGTGTTTTATTTTGGTGGCTGTGTGGAAGATGGACTGGAGAGGAAAGATACCAGAAGCCCGGAATCCCAAAGTCCAGGTGGGAGGTGATTGGACTTGGGTAGCTGACCAGTAGAGAAGGCGAATGAAAATAAGCAGTTATTAACCACCTATCACAGTGCCAAGCACTGTGCAAATAGTATCTATTTCGACTCTGGGAGATAGGTACTGTTATTATCCCCAATTTACAATTCAGGAAACCGAGGTAAACAGAGTTTCTGAGGCTCGATTTGAACTCAGGTTTTCCTGACTTCAGGTCCAACGTTCTATCCATATTCCCCCGAGTTGCCTCTAACTTCTAAATGAATGGAAAGAAGATAGACACACGATCTGCAGGAAAGCTCGAATCAACCGCACTGCTTAGAAAGTGGACTTCAAACAGCCTTGCTAAGGATCATTTACGTGGGATTGTTGATGCTGGGTGAGCCGCTGCTGTTCAGTTGTTTCAGTCGTGTTCAACTCTTCGTGACCCCATCTGGGGTTTTCTTAGCAGAAATACAAGAGTGGTTTGCTATTTTCTTTAGCTCATTTTACAGATGAGGAAACTGAGGCAAACAAGATTATTTGATTTGCCCAGGGTCACACAGCTAGTAAGTGTCTGAGGACTGATTTGAACTCAGGTCTTCCTGACTCCAGGCCTGTCTCTCTATCTGTTATACCATTTAGCTGCCCGCAAGGGTGAGCAGTAGTAAAAACATGTTGTGTTTATTTTATGGTCTGCGGAGAGGAGGATCTGGAATTCACTCCTCCACTTAGTACCTCTGGGACCATAGGCGAATCCTTTCTTTCTGAGCCTCAGTTTTCTCATCTTCAAAACCTGAGGAATTGAATGAGAAGATCTCTAAGGTCCCTTCCAGTTTTGAGTTTTAGTGTCCTGTGTTGGCATAGACAAAGCACCAAAGTCATTGTGGAGAACAATGAGATGGGTAGAGGGGAGATGTGCTGAGGAATGTCTCCTTTTGATAATGGAGCTTTAAAAAATTAATTTGCAAAGTTTAAAAGGTATGAACAATGCAGATTCCTTTACTGTTTGAATATACACTCAAGCCAGTTTTCTCATTTGTTAGTTCTTGCTGCTTTTGCACTTGGCATTCAAATTTAGTTGGCCCATCTGTTATTTCAGACGAGATCATATTTGTTACTGTGATTCTTGCAGATGGAGACAGCTGGGAGAAACCTGGTCCCCTCATTCCTATGCAAGCTTATCTACCTGTGCAGAGCCATTCTGGCCTTGGCATCATGGGGAAATGGATCATTAGGAAGCATTAATTCATCCAATAAACATTTATTAAGAGCCCCTCCTATATGCCCTGTTGCAATTTTACACACAGAAGCCTTGAATTCTTTTCCCAGGACTACACTTGAAAATCAAAATTATTTGCAATGGAAAAATCTTCTTTTCTTTAGAGACCTATCCCTAGAGACCCTTCGTTCTTCGTTCAATCTCAGGAATTCAACCTAATGGTGTTTTGGCGGGGATTCTGGGTCAGAAATGGGTTGGACTAAATAACACAACAATGAGATTCTACGATCAAGCTAACTCACAAATTCATCTAAAGGCCATGGTGTTTACAGAGCCATAGCTAGGAATTTTTTCATCCGGAATGAAAACAGTTGTCAGGTAGAGAACAGAAGTCATAGTGCAGGAGACAGTGGGACCATGGGCCTAGTGATGCTAGGACTGGAGATCGCTTGACCCTCACTTCCCCACCCTCACCCCCACTGGGTGGAGGAGGAGGTAAATCCTAAGAAAGTAAAGTCTTTGACAGTGACAGGATCTAGGAGGTGGCAACCTGTAGCAGAAACCTGCTGGCCCCCAGGAGCCCTGCTCGCCTTGGGCCAGTGATGATTCAAGTATTTGCAATTGCACAGCTCCAAGAACCATGTGTGCCCAGATGATGTGTTGGGAAGGAAAGCTGTGAAGGTTATCCTGGTAACAGCCAAGACTTTCAGAAAAAAACCAAAATGATCATCAACTCTTGATCACTATTCTGTCCAAACAGTAAAGTAGAAGGAGCCCAATTAGGAGCCCTAGAATGGCAGTAACCCTAACAGATGGTGCAGAGGTGGGATGAGCCGTGGACAGAGCCAGGCTCACTTTCTGCTCCCCTGTGACTCTGGTTGGGGTGGGGGGCGGAGAGAGGAAGGAAGAGTTAGGAATGTGAAAAAGGAAGATAACACTGTCCTCCAGTTCACCTTTGTAGGAAGAAATTTGGGTAAAAAATCAAATTTGAGAGGCATAAAGGACCTTAGAAATTCATTCATTCATTCAACAAGCAATTATTAAGTGCTTACTAGATACTAGGTATGTTGCTAGGCCCGATAACACCAGACAAAAAGAGAACAGAATCTGCTCTCGAGGAGTTTACATTCTACAGTTTGGGGAGGTAGAAATACACATTTATGTGCATGACTAAGTAAAGATTGTTTTTCTTCTTAAAACATTTATTGAGTTTCTTTTCTTTTCCTTTTTTTCTTTTTTAAGGATAACAGTCAATCTCCAATGAATCCTTGTTCCTTCTGCCCCCTCCATAGAACTCTCCCCTGAGACAAATAAATACAGTCCAGCAAAGCAGATTCACACATTGGCCACCGTGAAAATGTATGCGTCAGTCTACACCTACAGTCCACCTCTCCTGGGCCGAGAGGAAGTAGGTGTGCTGTTGCACCATTAGTCAGTGGGGGGCCGGAGCCTGCTGGAAAGGAAGCAAGCATTTGTGCCTCAGCAAGAGACAAGGGCTGCAAATCAGGTCTTGGTTATTGCTTTGTTGATTGTCTAGACTTAAGAAAGTGATGGAGAAAATGTTAAGAATGCAAATTAAACTTAAAAGTGTGCCAGCCTGTTTTTTTTTTCTTTTTCAGGAGTGCTGGTTGGTTGTTAAACATTTACAAGATACCAGTCCTCTGGAGGCATGTTTGGTCACTGCATTGATCAGAGTTCTGAAGGCTTTCATTACGGTTTTTCCTTTATATTATTGCTATTATTATGTATGCTGTTCTGCTTACTTTGCTTGGCATCAGTTCATACAAGGTTATATCATCATAGCCTCTGGGCTGGAAAGGACTTCAGAGGATATCTAGTCCATTTTATAGATGACGAAACTGAGGTCCAAGAAGGTTAAGTGACTTGCCCAAGGTCACACAGGTACTAAATGTTAGAGGTGGGATTTGAATCCAGGTCTTCTGACTCCATAATCTTCATTGCAAGATAGTTTGAGGAAGCAGGGAGCACTAATAATGGGGAGATTAGGAAAGGCTTCCTGTAGGAGGTGACATGTGAGTTGGGTCTTGAAGAAAGTTAAGGATTTTAAGAGGAAAAGGGAAGGAGGGTTGGGAGATATGCATTCTAGTCGTGGGAAGAACCTATATATAATAGGCAAGGAGGCTGGAGATAGAATATTGAGTTCTGGGAGCAACAAATAGGCCACTTTGCCTAGAATATAGAGTACATGAAAGAGAGTAATGTAAAAAAAAGTCTGGATGGATTGAGGAATTTGCATTTTATCCTATAGGCAGTGGGCAGTCACTGAAGTTTCTTGAGCAGAGGAGTGACAAGGTCAAACCTGTTCTTTGGGGAAATTATTTTCAAAGCTTAGGTTGGGAGGTTAGATTGGAAAGGAGAGATACTAGAAACAGGGGACCAATCAGGTTACTGATAGTTCAGATAACAGGTAAAGAAAGCCCCGGTAACACTTTCTTACAAGAGCAGAATGATTTACCTTAGGGTATACAGCTAGTCATCGACTGAGCCAGGACCAGAATGTAGGCCTTCTGACTCCTAGTACTGCCTTGTTCCTGGGCAGAATCTATATATGCCTGCTCATTTAATAATCCTTGTTCCTGGGCAGAATCTACATGCCTACTTATTTAATCATCATTAATACACAGGGAAGAAGGAAGGGAAGGAAATAAGCTCCTAAGTACCTACTATGTGCCAGGCACTGGGCTCTACACATATTATCTCATTTGATCCTCACAACAACCCCCTGTGTAGGTGCTATTATGATTCTTATTTTACAGCTGAAGAAACTGAGGCGGACAGAGGTGAAGTGACTTGCCCAAAGTCACATAGCTAGTAAGTATCCAAGTTTGGATTTGAATTCAGGTCTCCCTGGCTCCAACCCCAGCACTCTACCCACTGCGCCACCTAGAGGTCACAGGTTACTTTACTGTGGTGTAAAGAGCACAGGATTTGGATTCTAACAACTTGGGCTCAAATCCTGGCTCTTTATAGCCATATAACTTTGGGCAAATCACATCTTTTCTGAGCCTCAGTTTTTGCATGTTGGACCCAATTCCCTAAAGAGCCTTCCAACCTCTTGGTCCTATGAATTAGTTTATCGAATCCTTTCTAATGTGATAGCTAGATGAGAGCAGTTTTGTTGATGGAGGGAAGGCAGAAGTAGAAGAAAGTTAAAGAACCACGGTTACCTGGGTTGGACAGGAGGATGGTGGTGGGTGGTCTTGGATAGACATTGGGAGATTGGCATGGAATCGAACAGTAAATTCCCATTCATTAAGTGTTTGGGGAGGAGGATATTCTGATGAAAGAGGCCTAGGAGTACCAAAGACAAACTTTGCTTCCTTTACATTTCTGTCAAGGGTTTATAGATCTAAGAGTAGAAAAAAATTGACAGCAACATCTCTTCTGGACAGAGTCCAGGGCTTTGGTATCTGTTGGGGAAAAGCATACTTAATTGTTACTTTTCAGGAGAAATTGTGGAGTGAACCTTTTAATGGAGAGTCTCCACACTGCTTCACCCAAAAGATGCTTTCCCTTGGGTCCCTCAGAGTGGAGGCCAGAGCTCCAATTGAAAGGAACCTGTCTGGGTGGTTAGGTTTATTTCTTTTCCTGCTGTTAGGGCAAAGTTGATGGATGAATGAACAAGAGTCTGGACAGCACAAAGCAGAGGAATAGAAGCTTCAGCCTGGCAAGGAGAGACAGGGCACGCCCAGGCCTGGCAGCCCGTAGGGCACTAATTTGGCCTGACTGGTTTTGTTTGGCCCTCATTACCTTCCTCTTTGGGGCCCCCAGTAACATACCAGCCAAGCTCTGAAGATAGAGCTATTATTCTAGGAGACAATGCCCTATAGCCTGAACTAAGCTACCTTTCCAGTCTTCTTACTCCTTCCTTCCTTCCAAATACTCTATGATCTAGTGATGTTGGCCTCCTCGCTTTATCTTGCACAAGATACTCCATTTCCTGACTCTGGTCATTTTCACTGGCTGTCCTTTCCCTGTGCCTGGAATTCTCTCTGTCCTCATCACCACCTCCTGGTTTCCCTGGCTTCAAAGTCCAGCTAAAATGGTACCTTCCACAAGAAGTTTTTCCTGATCCCACTTTAATACCAAAACCTTCCCTCTGTTGATTGTCTCCAGTTTACCCTGTATATATCTTGTTTGCACATAGTTGTTTGCATGTTGTCTCCCCCATCAGACTGTGAGCTCCCAGAACACAGGGGCTGTCTTTTGACTTTCTTTGTATCTTCAGTAGTTAGCACAATGCCTGGTATACAGTAGGTGCTCAATAAATGCTTACTGGAGGGCAGCTAGGTGGCACAGTGGATAGAGCACCAACCTGGATTCAGGAGGACCTGAGTTCAAATCCGGCCTCAGACACATAATACTTACTAGCTGTGTGACCCTGGACAAGTCACTTAACCCCATTGCCTAACCAAAAAAAAAAAAAAAGAATTAAAAAAAATTTTAAAAAATAAGTGCTTACTGACTTGTTGACACATCAGATGGAATCCTGCTTAACTTTGGCTTAACCCAAAGGCCCTATTCATGCTAAAATATTATTTTTAAAGACTGGGGCCACTTCCTATCCTAGTTCATCCTGGACTAAGTACCCACCAAGAGCACGCAGCTGCAGTAAGCACTTTGCTGTTTACAAAGAATGCAGGAGACCTGCATTTTAACCTCAGGACCACCCCACCCCACCTACTAGCTGTATAACTTTGGGCTAATCTCTTCATCTCTCTGAATCTGTTTCCTTAGCCTCCAGGATGCTCATCTTACCTAGCTCCATCTTCTTTCTTCTGTCCTTACCTTCTCCTCATCTACTCCCAGGGCTTTTGCAAGGATTAAATGACATCTGAGACCTTGTCTGAGCCCCAGTTTCCTCATCTGTAAAATGGGGAGAATAGCCACACTACTTATCACACAGTTTTGTGAGGATCAGATGACACAGGTAAAGTTCCCTGAAAACTTCAGTTTTCATTACACATACACATTGCAGGTAGCTAGGTGGCGCCATACTGCACAGACTGCTAGGCCTGGAATCAGACTCATCTTCCTGAGTTCAAATCTGGCCTCAGACACTTACTAGTTGTGTGACCCTGGGCAAGTCACTTAGGCCTGTTTGCCTCAGTTTTCTCATCTGTAAAATGAGCTGGAGAATGACAAACCACTCTAGTATCTTTGCCAAGAAACCCCAAATGGGGTCACAGAGAGTTGGACATGACTGAACAAATATACACATCATTATTATTATAATCGTCACCACCATCATTATTTACATGGAAGTGCTTTGAGAATTTTGAGAGTCATATAAATATAAAGTGTTTTCCTGTTATTCTCTATTCCCTATCCTCTAGAAGGCTTAGTGGTGAAAGATAAGGATAATCAGTCAGTTAATAAGCATTTATTAAATAAATGCTTATTATGTGCCTGGCACTGTGCTAAGCTCTAGGGGAAACAAAAAAACAGCAAAATACAGGCCATGCTCTCAGGGAACTCACAGTCTAATGGGAGAGACAACTGTCAATAGCTAGGTACAAACAAGATACGTACAGGACAAATTAACAAAGTGAAGACATCAGACCTTTGATTTCATTGGTATACGAAAACTCCTCAGTGAGAAAACTCTCTCTATCAATGTAGCTCCTCCCCTTCTCTGCAATTTATAGTCCTAGAGAGGTGCTTAGAGAACTGAGAGGTTAAATGTCTGTGTTAGAGGACAGACTTAAACTCGGATCTTCTCTCTTTGGGGGCTGGCTCTTTATCCACACAACATCACAGAACAGTAGCATCTACTGCATACCCACTATGTCACTTGCGCTGTGATATACTTGATGGCTCTGCGATCTCACTGATAAGACTCCTTGTGCCAGCTCTGTCAGCTGTAACCCATCCACTCCTCATCTTGGGAGCCTTGTCCATGTTTTCCCAAAATCATCTACTGAGGGCTCATCCAGTGTTTGGGGACCTTCTTCCAGATGTGTTGACATTATGTGGCATACCCACTATCTTTTACCACTTGCTCTCCATACATGACTGACCCATGTCCTTTGCTGGTTATACATCCATTTGGTGACATCTTTAATGTTGACTCTGGAGTGCAGTTCTTCACTGGTAACATTCTTGGGCCTCTTCATGCCTTCCATTCAGACTGACTTGACCTTTCTTGGTACTGGAGAATGCACTGCACAGATGTAAAGCAGGGTACAAACACAGGGTGTGCGTGGTCTGGGAGTTCTTCCTTCAAAGCTCTCCTTTTTAAGACTCATCTAGGAGTAGAGGTGACCCAGAGGTCTCCAAAGTCTTAAGAAATCACTGGGAAGACATCCAGTACAGTCTAGCAGGTATAGATTGGGTGTTTTTATCACACCAGGACCAGCCCAGATAAGTTCAAAGAGGCTCCTCTCCAACGGGTTGGCCAAGAAACAAGTGATTTTTTTTCCTATCCATGGCAGTTCTGGAAGACTGAGCACTAAAAGACAGAGGAGGAAGTGCTTATGCTGGAGGGAATAACCATATCAATGAAACTGCAGATGATTCAAAGACCAAAGCATCATCAGTACCTTATATTTATAGTATACCCAAGTTAATGAATTTTCAAAGATGATAAAATGCATGACTAGCAAACAACACCGAACACACTTGGATTTTTCCTTGGTTTTCTGATAACCCTTCAGGATGTCAGAGGCCTCGTGGGTCACTGTTACAGACTGTATGGCTGCAGACAAAAAACAGGATTATTTGAACTTCCTGGTAGATGTTCAGATTGTGCAAGGACAGGTGCTGACTACATAGCATGTCTGAATCTGAGCAGCAGCCAATGTCATGATGACTACAGAGTTTCTTTGCTTGGGATGGATGTTGTTCAACGCATGGTCACTGAGTTTTCTTCAGGGAGCTCCCTCCTCCTTGAGGTGACTATTGTGGTGATTCATAACTATCCTGACTGGCAGATGTCTAGATTGAATGTATCCTGCAGCATCTCTGATCAAAGCAAATCATTGTGGTTAAGGGATTATCAAACTGATGTGGCCATTAGCCAGTTTTCAATTTAGATGGACCATATAGATTAGCTGGAGGAGGTACCCATGGAAATAGAATGGGACTTAGAAGACCTGAGTGCCATTCTGGCCCTGCCACTTGCTGTGGGATATTAGATAAGTCACTGGGCAGCACAGTAGATAGAACGCTGGGCTGGGAATCAGGAAGACTTGAGTTCAAATGTGACCTCAGACACTGTGTGAACCTAGGCAAGACTTTTAGGCTTTGCCTCAGTTTCACTGCAAAATGGGGTATGTAATAACACCAACTCCCACAGTTGTTAAGAGGATGAAATGGTATAAAGTACCTGGTACCTAGTAGTTACCTAATAAATGTTCTTTTCCTTCCTTCTCTGGGCTTCACATTTCTCACATGCAAAATGGGAAATGAACTAGAGCTGGAAGGGTCCTCAGAGGTCCTCCCATGCAAAGCCCTTATTTTGTGGGTGAACTTTGATCCAGTATTTGAATTCAGGTCTCATGACTCTGGAGCATCGAGGTAGCAGCTGTGGATAGAGAGCGTTGGGCCTGGAGTCTGGGAAGACTCTTCCTAAGTTCCAATCTGGCCTCAAACACTTGTGACCCTGGGCAAGTCACTTAACCTTGTTTGCCTGTTTCCTCATCTGTCAAATGCATTGAAGAATGAAGTCCCACGAAGTCCTATGACTTCAAATGCAGTTGGAAAGTTCAAGTATTCTTTATATTTCATGGCACTGATCTCTAGTTTTCTTCCAACTCTGGCATTGTGTGATTACATTAAAAATACAAAAGCTGGGTGTAGACTATGCCTAACAGGATGCTAGGTTTATCGGGCTGGTTCCTTGTCTGTCCCTTACAGTATGTGTGAACTTGAGCAAATCACTTCCAGTTCCTGGGTGGCATTTTCCCCCTCTGTAAAATGAGATGAGACAGTGGTGCATCCAATTATATAATCTCTAACGTTTCTTCCTCTTTCTATTCTATGATCCTCTGAATGGCAGTTTTCTTAAAAACAAAACAAACAAAAAACATCACTTTTCTAAGGAGAAGTAAGAATAGGTTGAGCTCTAGGGCAGCTTACAGAAATTGTGTGCCTCCCCAGCTCAATCACTGAAAAACGTCAGATTCCCTAACTTTCTGCCCAATTTCCTGCTCTGTCTGGGGAAGGGGGGTGGGGTGAAGGGGGGGCGGAGAGGCTGAAAAGGGAGGGAAGGTGTCTGTGCCTCTCATTTTCATCAGTCCCTTTGTTATCTATATCTTCCCTCATCCCACACCCCCTTCACATCTTTTCCCCCTCCCCGTTGTCTAGTCAAGGGGTCAAGTCCCAGGCTATATTACCCTAGACTCCTCACCACTGTTTCTTTCTCTCAACCCTACTTCCTGGGGTACAGGCCCTCATTGTACCCAAACATCTGAATTAAAAGTACATGGAAAGACGAATTAGAAAGTACCTCTCTTGTACCGCGTCCCCCCCCCCCCTTAAAGACTTTTTCTCAAGCAAGCTCCAAGGGCACAAACTTTTTTGTTTTGTTTTGTTTTGCAAACGTTCATTTCTTAGGCAAATGACTCCGGTTACCCAGAGCAAATCAACTCAGAGCCCGCGCGGCTCCGGCCCTGGGCTCTTTTGCATGTCTCGGAGCTGGCAAGGGCCCGGGCATCAGCCGAGGCTCCTGGGACTTGTAGTCTGCTGCGAGAGTTGGCTTCTCCGGCTCGCCGACGGTGCTCCTTGAGCGAGGCGCTTGGCGATCTGCGTGAACTCGGGCTGGGGTAGCGAAGCGGGGATTATGGCTGGAGGTCCGGGAATCTCACCATGTCATCTGCAGGCCCGTGCCTACGCCCGGGTTTCGCGCTGATTGTAGCAGGCAAAGCATTTGCAAATTACCTCATCCATGTCCCTGACGCAGAACATAACTCTCATTTCAAAAGCAATTTAAGGTTTACATAGTCCTTACCGTGACACAGTCAGGGCAAACTCTTTTTTCCTTCTTTCCTTTCTTTCTCTTTCCTCCTTATATTGAGCATTAGGGCTATCTGTGTATGTGTATCACGTCTCTCTCTCTCTCTCTCTCTCTCTCTCTCTCTCTCTCTCTCTCTCTCTCTCTCTCTCTCTCTCTCTCTCTCTCTGTTTTAGATCTGTGTATGTGTATCACCTTCCTTTCTCTACTTTCTGCATTAGAGCCGTGTATGTCTATCTTCTTTTTCTTTTGTTCTTATATCATTAGAGCATCTTTTTTCTTTCTTTTCCTTCCTTCCTTCCTTCCTTCCTTCCTTCCTTCCTTCCTTCCTTCCTTCCTTCCTTCCTTCCTTCCTTCCTTCCTTCCTTCCTTCCTTCCTTCCTTCCTTCCTTCCTTCCTTCCTTCCTTCCTTCCTTCCTTCCTTCCTTCCTCTTCCATCTCTGTATGTGTATCTTTCATCTGTGTATGTCGGATAAGGCTCTTTATTTTAACTTGGACTAAGAAGACCCGAGTTCCAGGCCTATTTCTGCTACTTGTAATCCGCTAGTTACACAGGATGGTCCAAAAATGCACTAAGACTTTTGGGGCATTCTCTGTGCTTCAGTTTCCTTCTCTGTAAAACGAAGGTGTCTGACTGAGGAGAGGATCTCTGAAGCCCCTTACAATGCTAAATTCTATGACTCCAAATTTGGGAAATCCCTTCCTTCGGAAACCTAAGTCTCTTCCACTTTCCCGCAGACTTTTATTTTTCATTCATCACTTGCACCGGATCCAGAACTGCAAAAATCCCACCTTTACCTTGTGTCCTAGAAAGCCGGGTTCTCTGGACCGGTTTAGGTTGGGTTGGACGGGACAGGAACGGCAGGGCAGGGCTGGGCTGGGTCAGGGACTACGTTTCCCAGCGATCGCTGCGCCCGGGGGCGTGCTGGAGGCGGGACGAGGGCGGGTCCGAGGGCGGGAGGGGGCGGTGCTGCCTACAAAGAGCCGGGGCTGCAGCCGGGGTGGCGATTCCCCAGACGCTCTAGGTCTGTGCGCGCGGGTTGCGCCGGTGCTCTGGGCTTCTCTCTTCTACTCCTTGCTGTGCGCGCCTGGGGCCCCTTGCACCACCTGCTTCTCACCTCCCCGATGCGCTGAACTTGGAGTAAACAGTCGGATTTTCCCTGTATCTTGAACAGGAAGGAGATCCACTTCGAGGGAGCAGTTTTTTTGGGAGGAAGAGGTGGTAGGCGCGCACGCCTCGCCCGAGCGCGGCTTCTCCGGGGCCCCCGGGCTCCGTCTGGCCGCGCGGCCCCGGCGCGGATGCTCCTCCAACAGGCGCCGTGCTCGCTGAGCAGCGGGCGGCCCCCGGCCGGCACCATGCACACCCTCCAGAAGGATACCACGTTCACCAAGATCTTCGTCGGGGGACTGCCCTACCACACCACTGACTCCTCCTTAAGGAAGTACTTCGAGGGCTTCGGGGACATCGAGGAGGCTGTGGTCATCACCGACCGCCAGACGGGCAAGTCCCGGGGCTACGGCTTTGTAAGTGACCCCGCACCCCGGCTAAGCACCAAGTCCTCTCCCCCCCCCCCCGCCTCCCTTGGAAGCGGAAAACTTTAGAGGTTGGAAGTGATCAAGCTGTCTGCTGGTTCTCCCCATCCCGACCTCCCCGGTCGCACGTGCCTTTCCTCTAGGGCTGAACTCTAGAAGGTTTTAAATAAATTAATTAATATATTTGTATTCTCTGCCATTTGCCAGGGTGTTGGCATCCTCATCGTAGTACCTGTCAGCAGAACTGGGCCTCCCAGTCTCTCTCTCTTCCCTCCTACTTTCCTCCCCCACCCCTCCCCCCTTCTTCTCCCCTCCTCTTCCCTCCCCCACCATCTTATCTGTAACCTTTCAGCTGGAGTTGCTGTTTGCGTCTGTGTAAACTAGTGAGCCGTTCAGTCTTCCATCTCTGAACTCGGCTCAGACCCCAGCTTTTCAACCGTCCCCTCCTCCCACTCCCCCGCCCCCCATGGTGCCTCTCCCCCACTGAGCATATACATAGCCCAACCACTAGGCACACTGAGACCCTCCCTGTGGCTCCTTATCCGGAGAGCACGGTATCTTCCCGGGTTCTCTGCACCTGCAGGTGGCTCACAACACATTTTCATTTCAGAACTCTTGCAGGAGAAAGTTTAAAAAAAAATCTTATATGTAGTCTCCCCTTCTTATCCTAAATCTTCAAGAGGCCCTTGGAGGGAGAGGGAAGAGTTGTCACCTCTCTGTCGTCTACTCCAGTGTTCTCTCCTAGAGAACCTGCAAATGAAAGGACACCGTGTTCAAATTTATCCTTGATTCCTAAGCCTTCCTCCTGAGTATTCTGTGACACCATGTTTTGCTAGCAAGCCTATCCCTCCCAGTGGGAGAAGTTAGGGAGACTTGGTGGGATGGAGCAACCTCTGACTTGAGTCTGGAGCCCTTTGCTTGACCGACTTTGGTGTCTTTCCTTCTCACTTATTATTTATGATGCTTTTGAAAGTTTCAGATCTACCTAAAATGCTTGCCCCACTGGTGCCTCTTGCTACATAATCAACAAAGGTGCTTTGTTGCGATTGTTATCCCTCTTTGAGTGATTTTCTTTTCTTTTTGCACCGTGGGCACTGCTCAGTGGCAGTGAGGAAAGTCAGAGAACTATCCCAGGGGGCATTGGGTAAAGCAGATGTGGAAAGGAAAAACACCCTGAGCTCCCTTTGGAGTGATCTTCCTCCTTCCTTGCTTACTCATTCTGCTTGAGAGTGAATATTAAGATGGGAGGATTAAATTTATAGACCCTCTGTGGATAAGACCCTTGAGAACTCATGTGCTTCTTCTAGGTTACAATGGCAGACCGGGCTGCAGCAGAGAGAGCTTGTAAAGACCCCAACCCCATCATAGATGGCCGGAAAGCAAATGTTAATTTGGCATATCTGGGAGCCAAGCCAAGGAGTATTCACACTGGTGAGAGCAACAACCTTGGTTTGTTTTTTTCCTCCATCTTTTCTCTGCTCACATTATTATATTCAGTGTACTTATTGATGGTGGAGTACAAAATGCATGTTCATCGGCCCGGCCTTATCCTGTCGTTGAACAAGCTGTTGTCGGTTATTAAGTGTTCCACAATGTCATTACTTTGGTGTTGGTGCTCAGGTCAGAGTTAGGAATTTGGTTTGAAAGAGGTGAGCCCCACATCTAGGAAGGGTCTACTGGGGCCAGAACAAAACCTGTGCCGAAGATACAATGGTAGTTCTTTTAGGGGAGCAGCATGAAAGAAGAGATCTAGATTCTTAGGAGCCATGGGACTGTAGGTCAGTTCTCTGAGTCTTAGTTTCCTTAACAATTAAAAGGGGGAAAATAATTCCCCTGCCTGCTCCATTGGGCAGAATGTGTTATAGAAATGTGAGTGGTTATTGTTATTGTCCTCCAGAGCTGTGTCACTTCCTCTAGAAAACCAAAAGAGAAAGGAGAGAGAATTTTTATACCTACCTCTGCAGCTGAATAGTGAGTGTGACCTGCTCTGCCTAGAGGAGGACCGTGACTGGATTGGGACCTTGTCTGGATCCCTCTTTTGAGCTGAGAGATGCGTGTTAAAAAATGACTCATGCATGTGACAGCTTGCACTTTAGTGGTTATATACACACATGTGCAAACAACCCATTAATTGCCCTCAGTATTTCCTCTTACACTTCCAACATATTGTTTTTTAGGTTTTACAATTGGTGTTCAGCAGTTGCACCCTGCTTTTATCCAGAGGTCTTATGGGTAAGTGAATATGGCTTTTTTAATGTGGTTGGGGGGAATGGGAGGAGAGAATAATTCTTGGAGGGTAGGAACAAGTCCATTAGCTTCTTGTTTTTTTTTTTTTTTAAAGAAGGCAGCAATCCATTTGTCCTAAAATTCTCCAGCCCAAATAGTACATTTGTATTCTGGCTTTACTGTGGTTCAAAAGCCATATTCTCTCGTCTTATTCCTAAACTACCTTACCCCATGTACAAAAGAAATAAGACCATTTTCTCAAGGATTCAGAAACTTGAAACTATGAGAACTAGGGAGGAAAAACCCAGGCAGTGCCCAGGATCATGAAAATAGAGTCCTTCATGGTCAGAAGTGCCACTAGCATGTGTGACTGAAGGCTAGCCACACCCCCAGAGTCTTTTTAGGGCAGCCTAGCACAGGTTCTCATGCTCAAGGAGATGACAGACTACACATGAAGCCAAGGCTGATAGCAAATGAAAGGAACATTAGGTCAGAAATTGATTTTGGCCAGATGTTGTACAGAGACTGAATCCCCAGTGCAAGGGGGCCTATTGTCTGTCCCCTTTCAATAGCGGATCCCATCCCTGCTCAGCCCTCATTCTGTACATCTAATAGGGTCTGGCAGCTGTTTGGAAAAAAGGACGAGTGTACTTCAAGAGAATAATAGACCCTGTCATACCACTTTCATTCAAGTGCCCAATGATTGATGTAGGTCTCTTTGTACCATTGGAGAAAAAGAATATTGATAGGGGTTTTCTTTTTTGAGGGATGTTGGTTGTGGGGGGTGGGGTCAAGGCTTACAGAGCAATATAGGCCCTTTTTTGTGAGCACTAGGTTACCTTTCTCTAATTGAGTCCATGTATCATCTCCTTGGAAAAATAATTGACATTCCAGTTCCCATTGAATCAGGGGTGTTCATACTGGGTCATATTGGGAAGAAGAGTTCATCCAGTTTAGTTGATACCTAAACTGAGAGCTTCTACTTGAAGACCTTTTATAACAGGGAGCTCATTACATCTTCCTTCTAGATCATAGTGTTATATGCCACCCCAGGGCATGTATGCCATATGTTATATACCACCCCTGGCATATAACACTTACAGTGGTCTAGAAAGGAAATAGGTTGGATGGACGGGGCTGGGGTCAAGACAATGCTGGATTGTGGAAGGAGCCCTAGCTAGACCTTCAATCAGGATTTCAGTCTGGCTCAACTGGTGAGTCATTTAACCTCTAAACCTCAGTTTCCTCATCTGTAAAGTTGGAGACAATAATTCTTTCCCTACCTGTCTCCCAGGGCTATATGAGGATTAAAAGAGGTGAAGGATGTGAAAGTGCTGGACCAGCCTGAAGGATCGTTATTATGAATTGGAGGGGGGGAGGCTGAGGGAGCCACCAAATGCTTTTCATTATATGTAATCCAGGCAGAAAGCCCTTTCTTTGCTCCTGTGTGTTTCTGATCATGGCAGCCTAGGCTCACAGTTCTGTCCTTAGGTAACCAAGGGTGGAAAAAGTAGGTGACAGATTTAACCTTGTGTAATTGTGCAGGTGACTGTTGATTTGTTTTTGTTCCCATCCTCTGGCACCGGCATTTTGTTACTAATTCATAGGCAGTTGCTGTTTGCTGCATATGACAACATGGACTCTAAATTATATATTAGTTGCCAAGGGACAATAAGGAGAGGAGTGAATTTGAAGAGGAGGATTGAGCATCGAGTAGGTGGATGGGGAATCAGCTGGCTCTGTATTTGCAAGGATCAGTAAACTCAGGAATTGGGCTGCCTTCTGCTCTGGTGCTTTTCTCAGTTGCTGAAAGTACAGTTAGCTAGAGGGTGGGGAGAGGGAGAGTGCGTGTGTCTGTCCGTGTGACCCTGAGCTGCTAATAGCTCCATGCCTGGTTTCCTAGGCAAGCAGTCAGGTGTTTGCTCGCTGAGCCCGAAGAGTTCGGCCGTCAGCGCCCTTTTTGTCTTTCCCCAAACAATTGGGGAAAGGGAAGCAGTCTGACTCAGCTTTGCTTTTGTCTGCCTGGAAAAGCCACATGCAAAATGAGAAGGTCTGATAATTTGGTGATTGGTGTGGGGGTGAGGGGTGGCTTGGCATCGGGGCAGTCTGGGCTGCCCTGCCAACAAGTGAAAAAGCCGCCCCCAGCTGCCCCTTGCACTGGGTGCCTCTCAGATCAACTTTTCAGTCTCTCGCCTGAGTTAAGTAGAACACATTAATAATACATTTCAGAGAATCCTGGGATTTTTCTTTAAAGACTCTGGTGCTTTTTCTTTTGTTGTATGGGTATGGGTCAGTTCATTCCATGAACATTTATTAAGCATCTGTTATATGTGTATATGGGTTGCATACGTAAAAATATATGTATGTTGTATGTATGTATATACACAAATTAGGGTTCAAAGACAAAACAAAAAACAAAACTTCTACTCTCAATGAGCTTCTTATGGGGTAGGGAATAGCCATCTATATGGCACCTACTATGTGGCAGGCACTGTGCTAAGTGCTTTTTGCAAACAGTATCTCATTTGCTCCTCACAACAACCCTGGGAGGTAGATGCTGTTATTTTCTCCATTTTACAGTTGAGGAAACTGAGCAAACAGATATTAAGTGACTTTCTGAGGGTCACACTGTTAGTACTGAGGCAAGGTTTGAACTCAGGTCTTTCTAACCCCTGGTCCAGTGTTTAACCCACCGAGACACCAGACCCCTCTAATAAAGAGATATAACTTTAGAGATTCAGTATGGTATGGCAGAAATGATGGTGGCTTTGGAGTCAGATGATCTGGGAATAAATGTAGTCAAAGTAACATAAGAAAATTGGAGGAAAGAGGGAGCAGTAACAGCTAGGGGAATCAGAGAAGGCTTCTTGGAAGAAGGTGGCATTTGAATAGAACTCAAGGAAAGTCAGTTTCTGAAAGTTGGCAGTGAGAGGGTACATTCTAGGCACTGGGGACAGCTTTTGTCAAGCTGTGGAGTCAGGAGATAGTTCAGTGACTAGTTAGTAGTCCAGTTTGCCTGAGAGTCCTCAAAGGGAAAGAATGTGAAATAAGGTTGGAGCTGGGTAGAAGTTTACATTTATGCATATACATGCTGCCTTTCCCCCAAAATAGAATGCTAGCTCCATGAGGACAGGAACTATTTCATTTTTGTTTTTATAGCTCTCATGCTTCACGTAGGTACTTGTTGAATTGATTCTACAGGTCCTTTTAAAAATTAAATTTTCTGTTTCAGTTAACTAGAATTCACCTTCTTACCCTTTCCCCTTCCCCACCTCCCCCATTGAAAAAGGAAGAAAAACAGAGCCCTTGTAACAGATATGTCTAGTTAAGCAATACATATTCCCCCATTGTCCAAAAAATATGTCTCTCCCTGTACTCTGAGTCCTTTGCCTCCTATAGGAAGTGCTTTAAGCCTGTGTGTGTAACCACACCAGCTGCCCGTCTGTTATCTTTTATTCTCACTTCATGACCAGCTTACCTTCTTTTCTGATCATATATTTCTTGAAGGATTTCTTTTTTTCTGACTTTATTTTTTTAACTTTATTAATTTATTTTGATTTATCAACAATCACTTCCATAAGCTTTTGAGTTTTACATTTTTTTCCCCCTCCCTCCCTCCGTATCTCCTTCCCCAAGACAGCTCGCAATCTGATGTAGGCTATACATATACATTCCTATTAAACATATTTTCACGTTAGTCATGTTGTAAGTAAGAATTAGAATCAATAGGAGGAACTGCCAGAAAGAGGAAACAAAATAAAACAGAAGAAAAAAATAGCAAATAGCATGCTTCGATCTGCATTCAAACTCCATAGTTCTTTCTTTGGATGTGGATAGCATTTTCCATCATGAGGCCTTTGGAGATGTCTTAGATCCTTGTATTGCTGGGAATAGCTAAGTCTATCAATATTAGTCTTTGCACAACATGGCTGTGACTGTGTACAACATTCTCCTGGCTTTTGAATGATATTTGTTATACCACTTCTTGTTCATAAGTCATTGTATTATGGCTGTAGGTAGTTATAATAAAAAATATACATAAGTACATCAAGGAGGTACAAAGCTGAGGTCTGAATGGCAAAGCGTTATTATCTAGGGTAGGGATTCTTAACTTGCCATTAAGATTTCAGAGGGTCCATGAACGTGAATGGGGGTGGGTTGGGAAGTACATCTTTATTATGTGCCAGGCATAAAGTGCTAGGGATAAAGATACATTGCAAAAACAAAGATAAGCCCTGCCCTCCCGGGAGTTTACAATCTAATGAGGGAAGACAACACACACAAAAGGGAGCTGGGGGCGAGGGGAGGGACTGAGGTGGCAAAAATACCTGGTGAATTTTGAAGTATGGAAAGTCAGAATGAAGGTTGGCTAGCATGTGCCCCAGGACTCTCAGGAACTCACCAATGGGAGAAGGGGGTTGGCAGAGCTGAAAGGATTCCAGGGTGAAAAAGCTTCAGGGACTGATGAATTTCCAGGGTGAGATTATAGATGAGGTGTGCTGTCTGGAAAGTTATACAGCTGGGAGGGTAATGAAGATTGGCCATCCCTTGGACCCTCCCTAAAAAAGGAGGCCTTAGGAGGAACTCGTCTGTGAGAAAAGGGGGCTGCAGGCATAGCAGAAGAAAATGTAGCGAAATCCTTCAGTTATGATTTCTTTTAAAAAAATCACAATTTTTTACCAGATGCCTCTTTCCTCCTTCCCCTCCCCCCCAAAGGTTGAGAATTCTTCCTCTGATAAAGGCATCAAGGAAGGTTTACTGTAGAAGGTGGTATTTAAGTTGGGTAGGAGTTAGTAGGATAGGTGATCTCTTTACAACAGAAAAAAAAAATTTTTTAACATGTAGATCACAACCCTCTGATCAGCAGCTTCATGGTACAGTGGAAAATGTACTGACTTTGGCGTTGAGGCCCTGGGTTCAGATCTTACCTCTGACACTAATTGTGTGACCTCCTAAGCTGCTTTGCCTCCCTGGGTCTCAGTTTCCTCAGTTGTAAAATGAAAATAGGTGGTAGTCTATAAGGTCCTTTTCGGTTCCAGATCTGTGACTCTGTGATCACAAAAGATTCAACAGTAGTTAAGAAGACCTTGCAAAGTATTCAGGGTTTTGTTTTTGTTGTAGTTGTTCATTTGTTTTTAAAGCTAGAAGGGACCTTTTGAGATTATGTAATCAGACTCCCTCATTTTATAGGCAGGAGGCTAAATCCCAGCAGGCTTAGTGTCTTGCCCCAGGTCACATGGATAATCTACCAAGCTCTAAATTGGCTTTTCATTTTTTCACTTTTTGAAGAGATCTGTAGGATATAACTGCCAGTGATACTTAATTGCAGATATTTCTGGGGTGAAAGCCTAGGAGTTTAGAGCATCTCTGAGCGGAATAGCAGGAGTGGGGCTGGGTGATGGGGATGGTTCTAAGACCACAGAGAGTGTAGGATACTGGCCAGCAGGTTCCTCTTTGCCATTTTCATGGAATGAAAAAAATCAGAGAAGTCCAAGGCTCCCTGAGTGAGGTAATCACCCAGGCGAGGGCTGCAGTTGGCTTAGGCCTAGTCCAGGTGTATCAGCAGTCAGCGACAAAGGGCATGAGCATCTAGAGCATGAGGTCTGTTTTTGGCCTGGACGCTCCTGGAAAAATACCTTTGTGGATGTTTTCTCCAAAAAGTGCCATCCTGCCCCTGAGGGTCTGGGAAGCTTTTCCCAGCTCTGAAGCCAGCAGCGATCCCCCTGGATCTTATATTGAGGGGCCGGGTGGGGGGAGGGGGGTAGAAGCAGGATATGGAGCAACTTTTAGGAGCCGAGGGCCTTTCCTTCCTCCTTGCTGCTTCTCCTTAGAAGCTACTCCCTTGGAGTAGAAAGGAGAAAAATAAAGATAGAAGGAAATCAACTTTTATCTCTCTTTTGTGGTGACACTTTCAAACAGTCACATGGGTTGTTTTTACTTTCAGGATGCCTTTGACAAGTGGCGTCCTTGTACCCTCTTTCCCCGCCTCTTCTCCTCCCACTGCAGCCCCCCCGTTTCCTGTTTTACAGCTTATCCGAAGCAAAGGTGGGGGTCCAGGGGCACAGCTCTTCTCCATCAGGAGCCACCCTTGGGGGCAGCCTCACCCTGCACCTGTTGTTTGCCAGGCCCAGTAACAGAAGAGAGGGTTCCTCCCCCCCCTGCCCCTTTCTTTTGCAGTTATTTTCAGCAGTATTTTCCAAGGGCTTGTTCCCAAGCCTAGGCCCCTCCCATTCCCCTACTGGCCTACACGCTTGCCATTTAGAAATATTTCCTCTTATGCTGGGTGTGAAAGAACACCCAGGCCTGAAGCTCCAGGAGGCTCTCTTTTCAGCCTGGCCTTAGACACGCAAAGTATGGAGTTTGATTTGGATGCTCTGCCTACGGGGTGTTGGAGGGAGCCACTTTGCGTTCAGGCACCATTGGGCACCGGCAACAGATGGCAAACCCATCAGCCATACCGCCTTGTTCCCACCAGACCCTAGAGAGTAAAATCTTGGCACAGGCCACTTGGAGCTCACTTGTCACAGCTGAGGCTGTGGGTGATGGGTAGAGGGCACTGTGAGGGGTGAAGGGACCAGAGCCAGAGAGGCTCTGAGGACAAAATAAGCCGCTGAAAATGGGTATTTTAGAGATGGAAGGATGTCTTTGGAATTAGGGTTAGGGTTAGTTACAGGTTAAGATATCACAGGGAAGCTATCCCGGGTAATTAGGGAATAGGTCATTGGGAAGATATCATAGGATATCCTTGAATTTTGAGCTGGTTGGGACCTTAGAGATCTGATAGCTGGGGGCCTCTGGTTCTAAATGTGTTGTTTTCTGGGTGGTGGTGGTTGTTTTTAACTACAACATTGCCACAAACTGTTGTGGCCAATCCATTTTATTGGTTGTTGCCTCTGATGTGATGCCTGGGACCTGGTGGGGAGGGGGTCCTTTACTTAGCCCTGTGGTTCTCGTAGGGCAGCTGGCCCCCACCTGATCCTGTCCATGAGCTGCATCCCTGCCATGAGGTGGGAGGAACTGCCCAGTCCCTGGCAGGATCAGTGTGGACAGCCCTCCCAACCTTTTCCCATTTAAGGCAGACCTAGAAATCTGTTGAGACAGATGAAGAGGTCTCCATTCAGCCTGTCTGTACCCCATCCCCCACATAGGCAGACACACACACACACACACACACACACACACACATGCACACACACACATGTGCGTACACACACATGCATGCGCATACATGCACACGTGTGTGTGTGTGTGTGTGTGTATGTATGTGTATTCTATTACATTTGTTTAACAGATGAATGAAAACCTATGTGCCATTCACTGAGGCAGCTAGGTTATACAATGGATAGAGCACTGTACCTGGAGTCAAGAAGCCCTGAGTTCAAATCCAACTTCAGACAATAACGTGTGACCCTGGGCAAGTCACTTAAATTCTGTTTGCCTCAGTTTCTTCAACTGTAAATTGGGGATAATAATCGCACCTGCCTCCCAGGGTTGTCATGAGGGTCAAGTGAGATAATATTTGTAAAAAGCACTTAGCACTGCCTAGCTTTTTAATGGCAACAACACACAAAGGGAAAGGGTGGCCAGGAAGAGGCCCTTTGTCCAAAAAGATCCAGAGAAGGGGAGTGGGACCTTAGGGGAGAAGACTGATATATCCCACCCAAGAACAAGGCAAAATTGATGTGATCGTGATTCCTAAAGTGAGGAGCTGGGGGGAGGGGCAGAGAAGATGAGAAGGCTGGAGAGTTAGGAATGAAGTGAAGCTTGGCTGGGACTTTGTCTGAAAGGAGAGGAAGCCACCAGTGAGGAGAGCCAGGGCCTTGAGGATGAAGTGTGGCCCTCTTATAGCTTGTCAGAACCTTTCACAGACATTGGGTCTGTGACTCTTACAGTAAACCTTTCCCCCAAAACAAAAAATAGTAACAATTACAATAAATATTTATAAATAACCAACAAGAAATCTGTGAATCTTACAATACGTCTGTTAGGGAGGGTAGGACTTAGGGCTGTCTCCATTTCACAGAGTATAATATACATCCGTATATACATACATAATACATATCTATCTAGATACAGATATAGGTAAGTGAATAGATGGATGGATAGCTATAGATAGAGGCAGCTAAGTGGTGTAGCAGCTAGAGTAATGGGCCTGAAATCAGGAAGATCTGAGGTCAGATCTCCCCTCAGACACTTACTAGCTTTGTGACCCTGGGCAAATCACTTCATCTCTGTTTGTCTCAGTTTCCTCAACTATAAAATGGAGATAATAGGAGCACCTCTATCCCAGGATTGTTAAGGAGTCTCAAATGTAAAGTACTTAGCACAGCACCTAGCACACAGATGTGGGTTCTGTTCCCTTCCAATAACCAGGAAGTATTTATTGGTGGGAAACAGGATGGTGCAATAGAAAAGCACTGGATTTGGAGTCAAAGGACCTGGGTTCAAGTCCTGACTGAGGCACAGTGATGATGCTGTTATTATTATTAAGTGGAATTATTTATTTGTTCTTGTTTAATTCAGGAGGTGGGCTGGGGGGGTATAGAAGAAACATTATAATAACTCACATTTCTATTTTTCAAAGGTTGACAAAGCAGTTTTCCTCATTGCAATTCTGAGGGGTGGTGTAAGTCCAGGAGGGGTACGCATGTTTTACAGATGAGGCATTTGAATTGTAGAGATGTTGGCCTTTGCCCAGAGTCATGCGTTTTGTAATTATTGCAGCTGAGATTCAAACTTAAGTCCTCTGATTCTGTGTCCAGGATTCTGTCTATGGTACCAAATTTCCTCTCTAAGTCTTGACCATTACGAATTTAAAATTCACTGGGAGAGGCGAGATGGGCCGCCATTTATTGGGAATGTTGTGGGGCACATTTGTTTTTGAGGACGGACTGCACGAACTCTGACATTCTTCTCAACTCTGAAGTTCTGTGACTCATGATACAATATCAAACAGTGTGAAATAGGGTATGTCAAATTTATCAGGTGCCGTCTGTGTGCCGGGCACCGTGCTAAGCCTGTAAAGTGCTTTGCAAACATCAAAGGGCTATGTAAATGCTAGCTGTGAGTGTTACTAAATCCTTTACCTATATCTATTTATCATCCATCTATCAGAGCAGTGGGCGTTCAGAGGGAGTTACTGAGAAATGGAAGAACAGAGAGGTTAAAATATCTTGACCTAAGGTCCTACAGTTGATTTAGGAAGAGGATTTGTTACTTCACCTTGTGTGGGATAGCTGTCTTCAAGTATGTAAAAGGCCATCATGTTCCCCCAGCCCCACTTCCCGATCTTCCCTTTTCCAAGCTCAACATTCCCACTTCCTTCAACGTCACCCCATAAGATAGGATCTTGAGGCCTTTCACCATCCTCTTCCTGGATGCTCTTCAGTCCATCCATTGTCTTTACTAAAATGAAGCTCAGTACTCCCAGTGGGATCTGACCAGGCCACCTTCCCGATCCTGGCCCTTATCCCCTTCTAAACGCAGCCCAATGTTGAGTTAGCTTTACTGCTGCCAAATCCACTGTTGACTCACATAGAGCTTTGCACGCCACTCCACTCCAAGGTAGTTTTAGATGAACCATTTAGCTACATACACACCCTGTGAGATTGATTTTTGAACCCAAGTATGACTTTACATTTGTCTCTATTAAATTTCATCTTAGAGTCCGAGCTTATCAAGACCTTCTTGACTCCCGGCCTCCAGTGTGTTGGGTAGTACTGTTTTAAGTTAATGTCCTGTACAATTCTGATAAGTATATAAGCATGCCATTTATGGCTTAATCTAAGTCATCGATAGAAATGTTAAAAGGCATGGATTTCTGGGACACAGCACTGGAAACTTCCTTCAAAGCTGACTTTTTGTTTGTTTGTTTGGTATCAGGAGCCTCCCAGTGAGGAAATTCTCTTGTTTTTGTTTTCATTGAGTTGTTTCAATCGTGTTTGGCTCTTTGTGACCCCATTGAGGGTTTTCTTGGCAGAGATACTGGAGTGGGTTATTGTTTCCTTCTCCAGATAATCTTACAGATGAGGAAACTGAGGCAGACAGGGTTAAGTGACTTGCTCAGGTTACGCTGCTAGTAAGTATCTGAGGCCAGATTTGAACTCAGAAAGAGGAGTCTTCCTGACCCACACTCTATCCACTGCACCAACTTTTAACAATGCTAATAGGCACCTATTCTGTGATTTAGTTTTTAGTTGTCTAGGGTGCCTGGAGAACTGAGAGGTTAAGTAATTCATCCAGGGTCATATGGCCAGGATGTGTCAGAGGTAGGATCCGAACCCAAGTCTTTCTGTCTCAGAGGCCAGCTCTCTATCTACTGCACCACACTGCCTTTCTTTCCAAGGTTTTATCACACCACTAATGACAGCTTTTGGGGGGGTCCTGTCATAAGGCCAGTTTGGAATCTACGTAAGTGTACTGAATTTAACTTATCTCCCCGTTTTCTACAATAGCTTTGTTAGATGCTTTGCTGAAATCTAGGAAAACTGATGTTTTCCCCTGATGGACTAGTCAAGTAACCATGTCAGAAATGGAAATGACCTTATCTTGATCAAGTCATGTTGACTCTTTGTGACATATCTAGGCATGGGAGAGTGGGTGGGGGACGGGGTAGAACTGGGCATCCTTGGTGGTGGTAGTGGGGGTGGGGGAGGTCCTATGCTTCTTTATATTTATTGAGACTGTACCTATTGTTGGCATTCAGAGAAGAGGTAATGAGGAAATTGAGGCACAGTACTTTCTGTGCCAAGTACTAGGGATACAAAAAAAGGTGAAAGCAGTCCCTTTGCTCAAAGAGCTCACATTCTAATGAAGGGGACAACTTACATAGTAAGTTACTGATGGAACCCAGATCAGGCCATACAACCCTGACTTGGCCCTTGGGTTCCTCAGACCCGTATTCAAGACTGTAGTTTCTGTTTCTCCTTGGTCTTCAGAACGCTTCACCTCTGCTTGCCCAGACAGCCATCCAGCAGCCCATGTCCCCAGGGGCTTTAGAAAAGTGAAATGAGTTCATCTGACTGTGTATATATGTGTAAGGCTGTTTTGCATTTTAAGAGACGAGTATTATTTTTGCTTTGATGGAGCTATTTTTTGCTCAGTGTTGCACTTCTTGGTCATTGTGATACTGTCGTGGACTCTTCCTCTGGGGTTCTAGCTGAAGTCTCAGAGGTCTGTCTGATTCCTCTGGTTTAATAGCAGCAGTGATCTCTCACCTTTGTCTAGATATATTACCCCATTTATTCCTTCTTTCAAAAAGATGAATGTTAGCCTCATCTGGCGAGAGGAAACTGAGACACAGAGAGTTTGTGACTTGCCTGAGGTCACACGATTAGTTGGGGTTTCTAACCACTAAGGCATTGCTCTTTCCATCGTATGACACTACTTTGATCCCAGTCATTTTATCGGGCTTTTTCTTAGCCAAAAGATCATGTTTCTACATCTGTCTTCGGTATGGATTAGTGGGAAGGAAGAGGAAACACAGACGGGGAGGAAGTACACTGATGTTGGGTTTATTTATTTTTTGTTTGGTTGGTTTTTATTTGGGGGGGTGTATGAAGGTAAACCCAAGATGCTTTTGTCTGTACTTTGTTTGAATTGAGTAAGGTATCTAGTTGTCACGAAAAGAAAATGACATTCCTTCGCCCTCCATCAGTGGCCTTGGTGAGGTGACTTCCCAAGAAGGCTCTGGCCCTACACATTCAGGAAGAAGTGAGGATTTGAACCTCCAGCATCTTTTCCGTTGTATTGTACTCAGTTTCCAGGGTGATGGACTATGTAGCTCTCTTGTTGCCTGGAGCAGAACAAGGGAGGAGGGCAGGGTTAGCTCTGTATTTGAGCTGTGTGGCTCACAGGATCACGCCCCTTCTCATGACATTGTTCAGGTCAGACTGTTAGCAAGACAACTCCATAGTAGTTTGGTGTGGCTTCCTATATTTTCTTAGCCGTAAGTGATCCTCGTGACCAGAGGAATGCAGAAGATTCCTTTAGAAACCCCCCAGTGCTTTCCCAAGGTCCAACAAAAGACGGTCAAGTACATAAGGCTTACTTTTTTCTACTTGTCTGAGTTTGAGTAGCTTCTGTGGATTATTGATGCTGGACCCTTCTCCCTGTTAATTTACAGCACCATCTGCCCACTTAAACATCTGTCCTCTGCCCATCTGTGTTGGTTTATCCCCTAAGGGGGATGACTTCCTTCTAATAAGTAGTGTTGTAGAGCAATCTGCAGACTTTGTTTGGACCCAGATCAACACATTCCTTAAGCCTGCCCTTAACTTGGCAAAGGAGAAATAAAAAGTTTTCTCTAGGGAGTGACCAAGAACACAGAGAAATCTCCTAATTGGCAAATAAGTTCTCAACCAAAACTTCCTGGCAGGTTACCTGCTAGGTCACAGCAATGATGGGGAAGAGATTGTATTTGTAGGTAACTTTTAGTTTGGGGAGAGGGGAGCCTTATTAGAAAAATTAATTTTGCTGAATTATTGGGTTGATTTCTGAGTTGTCCTTGCCCCTTTCTTGGGGCCTAACGCAGTGACGTTGGGAGAATGATTTGCTTGGACTTGTCAATTCTTTTTTAGGCCCCAGAGAATAGAGAGACAGCTATGGTAGCCCTAGGGTAGGGGTCAGGACATCTGGGTCCCTACCTCAGCCCTGTTGCTTTGTGCCAGTGGCCTCGTGTCTGAGCCTCAGTTTCTTCATCATGAAAGGTGTTGGATTAAATGATCTGTAAGGTCCTTTCCAGCTCTAAATCCTATGATCTTTTAAGTTTCTTGGTCCATCCCATAGCCATGACCTGAGTCCTGAACGACTCATGCTGAGACTATACTGACCTGTCAGGGATCCAAAGGGAATTCATGGGGCTTTGTGGTTAACTCCTTAGATTTCCTTAAACCACTTTGTGGGATCCAAATGTCAGTTGTCATAAATTTTCACTGCCGGAGGGTACCTTAGGAACATCATGGTGAAGTGAAGGGGCACAGCATTCAGCATCAGAAGACCTGGGTTCGAATCTCGTCTCTTGTGTTAGGACCTTGGGGTTTAATCATTTCCTTTTTGGGCCTTAGGGTGTTCATTTGTAAAATGAAGGAGTTAGGTTAGACATAATCTCCTTTTTACAAAACTTGTGATCAAGTCCAATGTACCCCTGCCCTTTTGCTGTATAGAAAGGAAAATGGAAACCAGAGTTCTCTGGTGACATAGCAATAGAGTCCTATTTGGCCCTCCTCTCTCCTCAACCCCACATTTTCCAGGACATCTGCTAGCTTATAATGCTAGAGCGTTCTAGTGATGGTCTGTTTGTCGAAGGGTTTGGCTGAAGCTTGGTTCAGAGGGTGATTTTCTCCATTGGTTCAGAGTTGGGGCTTCCCATCCACCCAGATGCCTCTGCCTGAGGAAGAGAGAAGTCATGTTCTGTAGCCCAAGCCTGATGGGTAGAGTTGAATTGTTATGCGTTATTCAGGCACTATAGAAGCCTGTCATCATATCCGGACCATTACGTAGCAACCTAGATGTCACCGGAGGTGGAATGTGCCAAACCGCCAACACGTTCCTCTAGCCTGAGCAGGGAGAATGTGAAGTATTTGGAATCACACTTATTTACTTAAAGCAGTCTCTTTTGAGCAGCGCCATTCTGGAAGCCAAGTTCCTCTGACGGGCGTCCAGGGTGTGCATGCCTTTGCCAATGAACATAAAGGACTTTGTTTCCCTGTCTCCCGAATGGAGGTCATTGCCAGGGGGTGGCATTTGTCTGTTGGATGTTGTGCCATTTCCAAGAGGCCTTTGCATCCGAGTGCTTGAAAGATCGGAAAATGGACATTTCTGAGCTCAACATCTCTAGAGTAGGCGGTACACAGAGCAACCCAGCCTCATCTCATGCTCCCCATTTCCCAAATGCCAGTCATTCCCATGACTTGGGGAGGGCTTATATTAATTTATTAAAAGGGTGTCCAAGTATCCAGAAGTTTCAAACCCAAGTGGTTAGAGTTTTTTTTTCTTTGAACCTATTGGATTCATGTGGTAGGAATTTCCCATCCTTCTTTCAAATAAATGTCATTTTTTTTCCTCCATTGTGTGGTTGTGTTCTTGTTCTCTCTCTCTTGACCCTCTCTTTCTCTTCCCTTTTCCCTCTGCCTTTCCTCCTCCTCCTCCTCCTCCTCCTCCTCCTCCTCTTCCTCCTCTCTCCTCTTCTTCTTCTTCTTCTTCTTCTTCTTCTTCTTCTTCTTCTTCTCTCTCTCTCTCTCTCTCTCTCTCTCTCTCTCTCTCTCTCTCTCTCTCTCTCTTCTTCTCTCTCCCTCTCTCCCCTCTATCTCTCCCTCTCCCATTCCTTCTCCCTCCTTCCTTCCCCTTTTATCTCTCTTCCTTTCTCCTTTCTTCTCTTCCCTTTCCTCCCATGGGTTGAGTGATTTAATTGTCATCACTATGCAGATGACTCACAGATCCACATATCCAGCCCTAACCTCTCTCCTGGGTTCCAGGCCCTCATCAATAACTGCCTGCTGGCTATTTTCAGATGGATTTTTGTAGGCATGTCAGTCTCCTGAAGATCAAGCTAGAGGAACTAGGGATGTTTAACTTGGGGAAGAGAAGCCTGCAATGGTGTGGGGGTTGGGAGTGGGGGGAGAAGGGTTTGACGATAGATTGATTCAGGAATTTGAAGGACTGTCATGTTGATCTTTTTAGCCTCAGAAAACAAAACAAGGATCAGTGGAGTGGAGGTTATTACGAAGAGCATAATTTGATCTTGATGTCAGGAAAAACTTCCTCACAAGTGGAGCCTTTCCAAAGTGGCATGGGTCCCCATGGGAGATGGCAGATTCCCCTTCTTTGGAGGCCTTTTAGCAGAGATTGGATGAATGCTTATTGGCTATGTTATATTGACTGTTACTTTGGGGTATAGGTTGAACTAGTTAATTGCTGAGGTCCCTTTCAATTTTTAAAATTCTGTAATACTTGAAACAAATCTCATTATCTTACGTTTCCTAAATCTACCCTTCCTACCAGTGTTTTTCTTTCAGGTGAGGATACCACAGTCATTCTACTTATCCAGGTTCAAAACCATTGACGTCGTTCTTGATTCTTTGGTCTCCCTCGCTACCCCCTCCCCAATATTCAGTCTGTTGCCTTGCCTCATTAATTCTGTTTTCATAACATCTTTTGAATCTGCTCCCTTCTCTCTGATTGCATCTTCATCACCTCTCGCCTGAGCTATTACAGTAGCATCCTGGTAGGACTCTTGGTATCTAATGCGTCTTCTCTCTCATCCATTTTCTATACACCTGTCAAAAAAAAATCTTGAAGTGTTGGCATGAACATGTCATCATGGTGCTCATGAGCCTTTAGCAGTTTCTTGCCCTTGACTATAGTACAGATGCCTTACCCTGGCAACAAAGCCCCCATGGTATTGCTCCCAGCTGCCTGTCGGGCCTATTTCATGTTATTATTCTCTTGTATACATTTGACATCCAACAGAAGAGGCCTGCTCGATGTTCCCTAAACTTGATATTTCATCTCTTTGTGATTTTGCCAAGAATCCCTAGTTTCATCCAAGGCCAATCTCACATTTTACCTCCTATGGGAAACCTTTTCTGATCTCCCTAATACTTAGTGCTCTGTCCCTCCTCAAATTTTCCTGTATTGTATCAATCATATTAAGCACCACTATGTGTTAGGTGCTGGGGATATGAGTAAGATGAACGAAACAACCATTTCCACCTCGCTGCTTCTCCCATTCTTTGGCTAAATCTGTCCTCCAAAAAACTAACTTGCTTTTGTGTGAGAGGACATTATTCTAAGTCATCAGTTCTCCTCTTATACTTCACACATCTGATGCAAAATAGCATCCCCCACGTGCTCAGCAGCTGTGGATGACAGTCCATTAGTCCTAGCCTCTCTCTTTCCCCTTTTTAGAAAAAAGCTTCTTGGTTTTAGGCAACAGTGCAACTGACTGGGAGGGGTTAGATACAATCTTTATCAGATTAATCAGGAGGGTGCATGTTATGATCTTCAAGTCTGTGAGAAAAGGCAGAGCTCTCTTTAATTGCCATCCATTGGAAATGAAATCTATAGCTACTCTGGTGTTTACCAGGAAAGGGAAAGGCATGTATGATATAGAACCATAGAATTTCTGAGTTAGAAGTGACCTTATAGATCACTGAGGAAACCGAGATCTAGAAAGAGGTGGCCATTCATTAAGGTGCTGGTGAATTAGAGGTGGAGCTAAGCCTAAAACCCAGGTCTTTGGACTCCTAGTTCCCACTGTCCAGAATGGAAAGGAAAGCCCCGTATGTAATGGAAAGAGGGCTGTGTTTGTTCAGTGAGATGTGGATTCAAGCCCTATCTCTGTTGGTACTTTGCTTCATGATCTTGGACAAGTCCTAACCTTTCTTATCTCCCTTTTCCAGGTGAGGAAACCGATGCTAAACATGTACTTCCTGCTTTACAGGGTTGTCTCTTGGAGCGTCCTTTGTAAATTGTAAAGTCCTATATCATCATGATTAGTTGTTCCTTATTACTTTTGTGATGGCATCTGAGTAACCCTGTGCTTTGGGGTAGCCTCTGTTCTGAGGCTGTGATTCCCAGGCTCTGCTTTGGGAGTCAAGTACAGACATTTGTTGTTCGTGGTCCCCGGTGGGAGCCCTCTGAGTTCCACTCAGGTTTGATATATGTCCCAGCCAAAGCTTAGTCATTGGGAATCCCCCAAGCTGCCCTTCCCCACCGCTGTTCACACGCGGACTCACATTGCCTAATTACTCTTCTTTCCCCTGACAGAGCAGTCTTTTGGCTTTTAATCAAATCTGCAAATATTGAATCATCTGCTTGGGTGAGCCCTGGTGCTACAAAGAGGTCTGAGATAAAGTTGGCCCTCATAATGAATACTGTAGAAATTAATGATAATATCCCTGATTTCTGTAGTCTTTTAAAAGGTCTGTAAAATGGGGTTTCTTTGCAACAACTCTAAATTAAGCAGTATAAGTTATTACTTCCTTAAATGTAAGCTATATATTTAACGGATATAGAAATTTGGGGAGGTTCAGAGAGGTTGAGTAATTTGGCCAAAGTTTTGTTGTTTGGTTTTTTTAATAGTACTTTTTAATTGCCAAGGTGCTTTTTCTGTACATTATCTGGTTTGGCTTTTCACAACAGCCCTGTAAGGAAAGTTCTACAGATCATTTTAGAAGTCGGGATACTGAGGCTTAGGGAGGGAAGTGATGTACCCAGGATCATCTAGCTAGAAGATGATACAGCAAGGATTTAAACTGGTCTTAGGACTCCAAAGCCATTGCTTTTCCCACAGCATTACAGGTAGGGCCAGGACTGTGCTCAGTGTAGAATATGGTAAAAGTCAAGCAAGTTACAAACTATGAGTGGTGGCTAGTTCAGAGGAGAGGAGAGATTCCTGTGAGCTCAGAAAGTCAAGGAAGACAATATGGAAGTGTCAGGAGGTGAACTCTGGACCTTCAAGAATGGGTAGGGTTCAGATAAGTGGTCAGGGGGAATTAATTTGTGAAGTGGGGCACTGAGAGGGTGGATGCAAAAGATGTGTTTGAGATACTGTGGGAGCATCGAGGTGCTGCAATGGATAGAGCACTGGCCCTGGGGTCAGGAGGATCTGAGTTCAAATGCACCCTCAAACACTTAGTAGCTGTGTGACTTTGGGGCAAGTCACTTAACCCCAATTGCTTTTCCCAGAAAAGTCCAGCCTGACTGTGTTTGTATGGTGATGGTGGTTAAATTTGTGGAGGAAGAAGGGCAGATATTGGAGGGCCTTGAATGCCAGGCTAAGGAATTTATGCTCTACTAAGCAGGATTAGGGAATCAATGAAGTTAATGCCTGATCTGTAGTGTGACTCTAGTTTAGGTTCCAAAGGATTTAATTTAATTTTTGGAGGGGGCCAGGCAGTGGGGTTAAGTGACTTTCCCAGAGTCACACAGCTAGTAAGTGTCAAGTGTCTGAGACCGAATTTGAACTCGGGTCTTCCTGATTCCAGGGCTGGTGCTCTATCCACAGAGCCACCTAGCTGCCCCAGGATTAAATTTTATTGTGGGTCAGAGGAACAATGGTCACTTAGAAATGTAGAGTAATTGACTTCCTCTGAATAATTCTATCAGCATCTCTAAGCTTGGTTTTGGGAACAATGCTACACTTTGTAGTATGTCTGGAGAGGTCTGTATTTGAGTCCTGCTTGTGACACTTGGCCTGGTTTCCAGAACTATACAATGTGAATGATAATACAAGTGGTCATCCATTCTCTGCCTGAGGACCTCTAATTAAAGGGAACCCAGCACCTCTCAGGGGGGCATGCTCAAATAGAGGCTGGACTGCCACTCAGCTATGTTATGGGAGGGGTTCCTTCTGGGTATGGATTGGACTGGCTGGCTGCTGAATGTCAAATTCTGCAACCAATAGTATCTATTGTGTAAGGGGGTTGTGAGGATCAGAGAGACTGTACAAAAAACATTTTGTAAAGCCTAAAACTCTATATAATTGTCAATCCTTTTAAACTCCGTGGCCATGACTTTTCATTTCTTACCCATTTGGACGACGAAATAATCATTAATCAGCAGATGTTCAATTTGTCCTTGATCTCAGGTGACTTGATACTGGCATTGAATAGATGTTGGAATCTTATATTAGGGAATACTATTGACGGGAAGAATATCAGCTGATTCCTCCACGGATAGCCAGTAGGTTACGTCTTAAAGTTTTATCAGTGCTTTTTGTTTTTACATCAGTCATTGCCAGATACACTTACACACACACACACACACACACACACACACACACCCTCTCTCTCTCTCAGTGAGACTTCCCTTGTCATAAAGAAGATCAGCTAAATAGGACCAGTGAGCACAATGGTCCTGACATATAGTATACATGCCTGTAATTTGCTGAACTCTCTACCAAAAGAAGAGTGGTACATTTCCTCATCTCTTCTCTGGGACTAAGACTGGCTGCTAAAGTTCTACTTTGTTTTAGTGGGTTTTTATGGTGTGTTTTTTTTTGGGAGATGTTATTGTGGTCATTGTATTAAATACCTTTTCACAGTGGATGGAGAGCTAACCTCTGAACCAGGAAGACCCTGGGTTCAAGTCTTGCTTCAGGTATGGACTGGCTTTATGATCCTGGGCAAGGACTTAACCTCCTACTGCCCTGAACAGCTCTCTAAGATATCTGTAGCCTACAGAGGGTTAGAGATCTTCATTGGTACAGGTGTTTTCCTTACCAGGAATTCCTTAAACGATTGAAATGACAGGACCAAACTTGGAAAACAATTGTCTATATCATTTTCTTAGTTATTTTCACTTCACCCTAGCGGATAACTTCTTCACTTTGGTGGTGCCCATTTCTCTGATACTTGGTTAAGATTTCAGGGGACAAAAGGAACTTTGTAACCTGGACTCTGAAGTAGGAACTGCCCATCACTGGGTGTCTGGTAGGCCATGGCCACACTGAGCCGTACAGAGCTCAGTCCAAAGTGACTGAAACCAAACTGGTCTAGGGACAGGCAGAATTAAAGCTGTATTTAAAAATAAATGATTCTAGATTACTTTCAAATATATAACATCTAAGCTAAAGGCTAAACAAAGTGTTGTTGAATGGAAGTTGTAGAGGACCTGCTTTAATAAATTATTTCATTACCTTCCAAAGAGCCTTGATTTCAGTGCTACCTCTCCAGTGCCTATCAAAGTCTTTCTGCACTGTTCCATGACTTGCCATCGTTAAAATAAATCATCAGCTGGGGGCTGATGGTCTAGTGAGGAGCCCCTCCCATTTTGTTAGGCTTTGTCACCAAATCTAATAGCATTTTCTTGGCCCTCCTACTTTTTGGCCTCTCCACAGCCTTTTGACTTGACCTGTATAGTCTCTCCTCTGTAGGTTTTTGTGACACTGCTCTCTCCTGGTTCTCCTCCGACCTGACCTCTTCTTCTCACTCTTTGCTGGATCTTCATCCAGGTCATACCTGCTAACTGTGGGTATCTCCCAAGACTGTATTCTGGTCCTCACATCTGTCCTGTTAAATAGCTATATGATTGGTTTGAAGCTTCTCCCTATTCCAATTCATCTTTCACTCAGGTGCCAAAGATATCTTCTTAAACTTTAGGTCTCATCAAGTCACCTCCCTACTCATTAAGCACCATTGGCTCCCTATTACCCCCAGAATCAAATTAAAAATGGTGTTTGGCTTTGAAAGGCCTTCCCACCTTTCCAATCTTCTAACATATCACTCCCCTACGTGCAGCAACACTGACCTCTTTCCTGTTCTTGCACATGACATTCCATCTCCCATTTCTGTCCCTTGCACTGACTTTTCTCCAGGCCTGAAATGATCTCCCTTCTTACCTCCAAGGTCCCCTGGCTTCCTTCAAGACTCCTGCCTTCTGCAGGAGCCCTTTCTCAGTTCCCCCTGTTGTTAGTGCCTTCCCTCTGAGGATACCTTCCATGTACTCTGTGTGTGTATCTGTATCTATGCCTATCTGTCTGTCTTCTATTTATTTGGCTGTCTGTCTGTCTGTCATCTATCTATCTGTCTTTCTATCTATATAGAATGCATATAGATTTCTATCTGTCTACCTGTCTTTCTCTGTATCTATCTAGAATGCACATAGTGTTCTGTGTGCACATAGCTGTTTGCTTATTGTCTCTCCCACTAGGTTTTGAGTTCCTTGAGGGCAGGCACTCTTTGTGGTTTTTTTTTTCTCCTTTTTTCCTTTCTTGTATCCCTAGTGCTTAGCACAGTATCTACCACATAGTAAGCATTTCATAAATACTTGCTGTTTAATTGACAGATCTTTGCGTCGTATCTAAAGTCCATCCCTGGAGTCCCATACTTTATAACTTAATGGGATTTGCCAGAACTTGGGCTTGCTGGCGTAGCCCAGGATGCAGAAGGAGAAGCTAGGGTCACTTCTATTGGCTGGGATCTTAATGAATGGCTATGAATAATTTGTAAATCTTCCATTAAGCTTTTCCTCCTAACTGAAACTCAGAGGTCACACGGGTTCTTGAAGGCTGCACCAGCAGAGGAAGCTTTGGCTGAAAAGATTTCAAGGAGGCCTCCTGGACTGAGCTTGTATGTCTGTCATCAGAGGACTAGCCTTGCTGTTCAGAAGGAGTCATCAGATAAGCCTCAGGCTGAATTTTTCAGGCACAGTTGGTCGTAAAGTCCATCGCCTAATAACAGGTTGAAAGTAGAGTTGCAGTCTGCCTAACTGGTGGAAGGGGTACACGTACTTAGGAAATCCTGAATCCTTGTAATATTTAAGTTTAGTTTATAATTAGCGTAATAGATTCAGGCGAGTGGTCCTGCCTAGGCCTAGTTCTTGAAAACAGGTTGTTTCCTTAGGTAGGCTAAACATTTCCCTTGCAATTTTGCTGACACCATGACTTTACCAAGAAAGGGTTTGTTAAAGAGTGTAGAGGTAAATATCAGCTCACCCCTCAGTGAATTGCTAGATCCAAAGGGTGTTGGACTGCCCAGTTCAGGCATTTGGGATTATGTCTTGGGTGAGGATTATAAAGACCTGGGTACATTTTCCCCAGGACAAAACCTGTATCATCCTTTGCCTCTCAAGTTTTAGGGAAAAATTAAGGGGGGGTTAATAGAGGCCTTACATAATAAAAACTTCAAGGAGAAGTCCTGGGTATCTTGACACGGTTGAGTCAGATCATGGTGTTTCTTCCTCGCTTGGAGATGATGGGTCAGGACCCTGGTAGTTTGTGGGAGTCACAACCCACCACAGGGTTAGTGGTAACGAAGATGATACAACATTATGAGTAATGGTTAAGACACTGGATGACAATTCAGATCCAAAAAGATCTTAACAGATTAGAAAAAAGGAACAAATCCAACAAGAAGAAATTTGGGAGAGAAATACACAGGATGTCCCAAAAGTCTTAGTGCAGTTTTGAACCGTTAAAACTTAAAACTGCACTCAGACTTGTGGAATACCCTGTATAGTTCTGTACTTGGCTTCTGAAAAATCACCTTCACAATTACAAAGCTGTGGAGGCATAGCCAGGCAACAGTGAATGGAAAAAAAAATGACTGGGGGTTTCAGCAAGCTCAGTATGAGTCACCAGTGTGACACGGCCAGCGAGAAAGCTAATGTCATATGATGCTATATAAAGAGAGTTGCATAGTGTACACAGGATGAAAGGTGACAGCCCTATTGTAGTCTGCCTTTGGCAGACAGTGTCTGGAATATCTGGTTGGTTCTGCACCCCCAGGTGTAGTGGGGGACAAAAGAGCTCTGGGTGTGGTTCCAATTCTGGGCTTCACTGCTTAACCTCAGTTTCCTCTTTTGTAAAGTAAGGGAGGCAGCCTAGACGTGAGAGGTCCACTCCTGCTTTAGATTTATGACCTAAGCAAAAAGCCCCCACAGGAGAGTGACCGAGATGGCAAGGGGCCTCGAGGTCACGCCATGTCGGGGTGAAGAGAAGGAAGCAGGAATGTTTAACCTGGGGCCAAGAAGGGTTTCTGGTGGTAGTAGTGGGAGGGGGCCAGCGTGGGGATAGCTGTCCTGAGATGGGTGAAAGAAAGAGTAGTAATAATAACAGGTTTTAAGACCATCAGGAGGCTTGACTTGCAATATCCCATTTGGTGATTGAGCTAGCCCTTTGAGCATCACTACTACCGGTACTACTGATTATCATTTTATAGAAGAAAGAGAGGCCCAGAGTATATGAAAAGTGTGGAAGAAGGTTTAGACTCACGTGATCGTAGAATTTAGAACTAGAAGCAACATTAGATAGCTAATCTGGTCCAAACACCATTTTATAGATTGGAAAACTGAGGCTCATTGAGGGAAGTGATCTTGTCCAGGATCACACAGGAAGCAAGGAGCACATCTACGTTCTCTGTCAAGAACCAGATCTCTTTCCACTACACTCCCTTGTTCTGCTTGTCTGTGGAAGGCAAGGCCTGACTAAAAGTGGTGGGTGGAGGTTTCAGAGGAGGCAGATTTCGGTTGCATGCAAAGAAAAACTTGCTAGGGGCCGTCTGAAAGTGGAATGGGTTGCTTTGGGAGGCTGCTTCATCACTTGTTGGGGATGTTGTTATAGTATTGACTTTTGGAACACCCAACAGAAAAATTTTTTTTACTTACATTTTTTTTCAATCAACAGAAACCCACTTTTGCTCTTTCTCCCTTTCCCTCTCTACCCTCCCCAACTGGGGAACGAAAGGAAAAACAAAACTTCTGCTTTATATTACATAAATGTGACATGTTGGTAATAGCAACAATAAGGAGCCCCAAATTGAAAGTCACAGGTCCTGTCTCAGCTCTTCTTTTTGCTACCATGTGACCTTAGAATGTCATCTCACTTTTCTGGGCCTCAGTTTCCTCATCTTTAAAATGGGTCATTTGGACCAGATGGCTTTTACAGTCTCTAACAAGCTCAGAACAATGATCCCATTGCTGGTTTCCTTCCAAGTTCAGCTTAAACCCCTTCTTCCCCATGAGACCTCTTCTGATCCCCCAGCTGCTAGTGCACCCCCCTCCATTTACTACACATCTGTGTGTTTGTTTTGCATCTACTTATATGTGCATGTTGTTTTTCCCTTTTTGGATCATAGGAGGCAGGGATGATTTAATTTTTTGTCTTTGTCTCTCCAGTACTTGGCGCTTAGTAGATGCTTAAATGCTTATTGATTGATTATTTATAACATTATCATTAGCTAGAGCCAGTTGCCTTCTTTTCCCCCAAGGAAACCTGTTGTTTCCCAGCTGTGATGGGGTCCCTTGAGACTTTCTCTGTCTGGCACATGGCTTGGTATCATGGGACTTTTGCCTAATTGGCCTTGGGGAGCTTGGCCCATACCATCACATGCTGGTGAAGTAGGAAGACCTGGGCAGAGAATCTGTAGCTTAAAGTTTGCCCTCTCTGCCAGGGTGTCCCACCCTCCACCCAACACCTCTCCCCGTCAGTGACCAGAGCAGATAAGCTTCTAGTTTCTTCCGTGAACCAAAGGAGGGTGGCCTGATTAGAAAGTAACCCAGGCACATGCCCCAGCAGGCCATGGGGGAGTCTGGGTTATCATGTTGTTGTTTGTTTGTTTAAAACCCCATTTGAGGCGAGGCTGGAGTGGTAAATATTGACAGAAATTAGCTGCTGCAGGGATAGACCTGTGGTCTGTTAGAGTCCCAGGGAAAAAACTTGCCCTGTCTGCCCAGAGGTACTGAGGGACCATAGTTGCTCTGCCCTGTCGTAAGCAGTGGATGGAAACCAGATGCTGCCATCTCACTGGAGGGCAATGGAAGGGGAAGGTTTGTGGTACAAAGTGAGAGGAAATAAGGTAGGAGGGTGTATAGGGAAGGGCAAGGGAGACCCTAAACCTAGGCCTGCTGTCCAGGTAACCTGCAGGTATTTTCCATTACCCTGAAATCATAAGGGGATTTTCTATGAACTTTATATAAGAAACCTTACTTGTTAGAGCTGGAGGGGACCTTGAGATCATCCAGTCTAACCCCCCAAGATCCAGAGGGGAGTGGATACAAGAAAAGTTGGTAGCATCTTTGGCCACCAGCACTATAGCTTCTCCCCTGTTATTGCACTGAATCTTCTCGAACTTTTGGGGGAATTGCCATGGAGGGTGTGGGGAGAATGACAGTTGCATTTCAAACTCTTCTTGACTCTTAGTTTCCTCCTTGTGGAGGTCCTGGCAAATAGTACCCTCACCTAGAAAAGAGGGGATTGGGGTTGACCAAGAACCAGAAAACTGGAGGCTCTCTGGATGGGCTAGAGAGGTGACTTGTGGTATGGTGTAAGATTCTAAAGTCAGAGGACTTGGGTTCAAATTCCAACGCTGACCCTTATCATCTGCACAAGCCCTCTAAACCTTCCCAGTCCCTACTTTCCTCATCTGTATAATGAAGAAGTCAGCCTAGTTAGCTTCTGAGGTCTCTTCTGGAATCTCTGATCCTATGACCCCAAGGTCTGAATTCTACACACACACACTCCCAGAGTGGGGGGTGGGGGGGTGGGGAGAAATGCAGTTCTTACAGCTCATTCCTGCCTTCCAGCATGACTTCTCCCCCAAAAGGGGAGAGTCTCTTATTGTTTCTTTGGTCTGGTAGGACTGACCAGAGAGAGGGTGAAAACCTCTCCCTCTTTCCCTCCCCAGCTTGGGTTCTCGGGGCCTGAAAGACAAACATCATCAAAGGTCACCATAGCAGAATATAAAGCAAGTCACTGCCTGTTTCTAAAGGCTTGGGTGTGTTGACATGGTAACAGCAGGAAGACTATCGCACTGAAGAAAGTAAACAGAATGAATGCTGTGTTTTACCTAGCACCACCAGTGTTAAGAGAGGTATGGAGGCAGGCAAGGAAATTTAAAGGTATCCCTGAGTGAAGAATCCAGGCTTGGGGTCCATTACTTGCCCATTAGGACCCAGGAGCTATTTGTAGCAAACTGGAGCCTAAATGAAGCCCTAAGTCAGACCAGGGACAGACAAGCAATTGTGGATAAAATAAAACCTGACTTGAACCTTAGCCCAAAGTTCGTGTCCCCTAGAGTTTTACGTCCCAGAGAGCTTTTAGATCTTTTCCCCTCCTTTGACCAATAGTGTTATTTTTTTTTAAGGTTCCCTATCATGCTCTGTAATTTTCATAGTGCCTTCATGAACATTATAAATCCCATCTTTATAGAGCATTACATTTTTGTCCAAAGTACCTTTAATCAGTTATCTCATGGTGAGGATCAGATAGGACCAGAGAGTTAGAGCCTTCTGGCCCAGCCCCTTTGTTTTCCAAATGAGGAAACGGGCCCAGAGAGAGGAAATGTTACATAATCCAAGCTCATCCAGGTGAAAAAATCCTTCAGAGATGAAATTTGAACCCAGGCCCTTTGACTGCAGAGCCCATGCTGTTTGCATTGTACCATGAGCTAAGTGGCTCAGTGGACAGAGAGTGCTGGGCCTGGAGCCAAGATGACCCGAGTTCAAATCCAGCCGCACACTAGCTGTAAGTGTGACCCTGGGCAAATTATTTTGCTGCTGTCTGCCTCAGTTGCCTCAGCTATAACATGGGGATAATAATAGCATTTGCCACCCAGGGTTGTTGTGAGGATTAATTGAGATGACATTTGTAAAGAGCTTAGCCCAGGGTCTGGAACATAGTTGCTGCTGGTGTTTGTCCTTCATTGTCATGACATCAGGAAGGTGATGGTGTTACATAAATGCCCGTTTCCTCCCCTGTACCAAAGAACCACTTGAGGTAGGCAAGGCAAGAGTGTTGTCCTATTTTATTGATAGGGAAACCAAGCCTGAAAGGGTACCTTGCCCAGAGTTACACAGGAGGCTGTGGCCTGATGATGTACTTAAGTTCTTGGGCAACTCTGTTGACTGTAAGTTGCAGAATAATTTTGGCATTGGTGAGAGTTTCCTGGGCATAATTGCCTGCACCAGCAAAATCACAAGTGGGGAATAACAACAGTTTGTTCTGTTGAATTGAATTAGGGGCAGAGCTGAGACCAGAACCCAGGTCTCCCAACACCTAGTCTAATGTTCTTTCTACTCCAGTCAATCAACACACTTTTCTTAAGAGTCTGCTCTGTGTCAGATTCTCTCCCTCTCTGTCTCTGTCTCTCTCCTCCTTCCTCTCTCTCTCTGTCTCTCTTTCTCTCTCTCTGTCACTCTCTCTCTCCATCTCTCTCTCCCCATCCCCCTCCCTCTCTCCCTATCCTTTCTGTCTTTCCCTCTCTCCTCCATCCTCTCTCTCTCTCCCCATCCTGTCTCTCTTTCCCTCTCTCTTTCTCTCTCCCACCCTTTTTTTCTCATTCAGCCCTTTCTTGATTTCCAGCAAGACTGAAGAGTAATGGCCAGTCCCCCACAAGAAAGGCCTAACATTGTATTTACTAGACACTGACCAAGGAGAAAAGAATGGCTGGCTCAGCCTCCAAGAGGAATCTGAGTTCATCATGCATCTTTTGTTCTAACTTAAACACTGTGGCTTGGCTTCTCTTTTCCTAAGTGTCCTATTTAGTCATTCATTGATTCACTCATATAATGTATTTTTTTCATAATACTTTCCCTAGGCCTCTCCTCTGCGCTTATCTCACATTCCCTTTATCATTAGGTTTTTTTTTGTTTTGTTTTGATTTTTTTTTTTGAGGCAATTGGGGTTAAATGACTTGCCCAAGCACACACAGCTACTAAGTGTCTGAGGTTGGATTTGAACTCAGATCTTCCTGATTCCAGGGCAGTGCCACCTAGCTGCTGCTATCATTAGGATTTGTGTCATTATATTTTGTAGGTCTTCCTCTCTCACCACCCACACTCCTCATTAGATTGTAGCTTCTTAAGAGCAGGGATTGCGTTTCATATGATTTCCCCTATAATGGCTATACACACAGTGAGTAACTTGGTAGACATTCACTTATTCAGTAAGCATTTATTAAGTTGAAGGCCCTGTGGTCGATACAGATCTATGTACACACATATACCCAGTCTTAGCCTTCGAGAAGCTTACCATCTGCTTGGGGATGAGAAGAATAGGCTGCCATGGAAGAATTAAAATGTATTACAGCTAACAGCTGGAAGGGTTGTAGACACAAGAGGTACCAGGAAGCAACGTAAGCTGAGTGCCAAACAACTGATATAAGCAGAAAAAAAAGGAATCAGTTACCCTAAGTGCCAGATGATTGATACAGACAGAAGAAAGGAAGAAATCACTGCAGGTTAGGTTTGTGGGGGAGGATTCACGAAGGATAAAGATAAAGAGATTTGTTCATAGTCATGTGATTGCAAAGGGTCAGAGCTGGGACTTGTGGTCCTGTAATGATGCCGCCTAACTAGAATGGTCTCGGGTCCTAGAGGGCTTCCACCACAGTAGCTGCTATCATTCTGTGAATTTAACTGAGCTAGTCCCCTCTTTCTTCTTCAGCTTTCTAACTGTTTCTTGTCTTCTTTTCCCCTCTTTCTTTGGCTCCACAGGCTCACCCCACACTATATTTACCCACAAGCGATCGTCCAGCCCAGCGTGGTGATCCCCGCTCCTGTCCAGTCGATTGCGTCCCCGTACATAGACTACGCTACAGCAAGCCAAGCCTATACCCAGTATACCGCAGCTGCCTATGACCAGTACCCCTACGCCTCCTCTCCTGCTGCTGGTTTCGTGGGATACGGCTACACCAGCGCCGTGCAGGCTCCACTCGCTGCCACCAACCCTGCAGCTGGCACCACCACTTTTGTGCAGTATCAGCCCCCCCAGCTGCAGCCTGACCGGATGCAGTGAGGAGACCTGAGGAAGGACAGTCTGACCTCTGGAGGATACAGCAAGACGCTCCAACAGTGAGGATACAAAACAAAACCAAAACACAAAAAAAACCAGCAAAAAAAAAAAAACAAAAACAAAACAAAAAAACCAACCCACCATAAAAGAGACAAAAAACCCCACCAGAAAAACTTTTTAGGTGCATATGAATGCCTGAGCTATTTATATAGTATTAAGGGTAGGCAAAAACCCTTTCAAATCTTTACTATTCTCATGGAAGAAAAGAGAGTTCTGTTTTTGGTTTTTGTTTTGTTTTGTTTTTATAATCAGGACAGTGTCTTGATGATGGCCTAAAAATGGTGGAAAAATCTAACTGAAAACCATACAATTACTTGCACAATTTCGTGGTCTGCTTCCAATACGTCTCATCTTCCAACATCTTTCTTCTCTCTTCCTTCCCACCACTCCTGACATGTCAACCTGCAAGCCTGCTCTTTACCATGAGGTACAAAGAGATACTCGGCCAATCAGAGTAACAATCTTCTCTCTTCCCTGCCCCCCCCCTTCTGGTTGTACAAAAACTTTGTAATAATACTCAGATGCCTTACTGAAGAAAAAAAAAGAACTATTTTTTGAATATTTATTGCGATTTTATTCGCATGAGCTGTGAATTGCAGACAGAAGGTTGGTAGTAAGTATCTGCCTGGTTTAATTCTCATTTACTAAATTATTTTATGTAGGTAAGTTTCTAAGAAAATGACTGAATCACTTCAACATGCAAAAGGGAATATTGTCCTCGGTGGAAAGTAAAATATTCCTACAGTCAACAACGCACTGTAATATTTTTCTTATTTTAATTGTTACACTGTTCAGATCTCAAAATTTAAGTATATTTTTTAAATGGGGAAAAAATGCTACTTGCTCCTCCCTTATTACCCCAGGAATACAGAACGTATTGTATACTTTAGAAGCTCTTTTGTTATTGCTGCAACCTATGGAGAGAAAATGATGACAGTATTTATGTAAAATAAAGGAAGTTTGTAGGATGGGAGCCAGCAGAACCAGGGAAAATGCTAGGAACGGATCAATGGTGTTAACCTATCTGAACAAAAGGAAAAAGGACATTTTATGCCTGTGGTACGACAGCTGTCTAAATAAAGAAAACAGTCTATATAAGTTAAGTGGATTTTTACCAAGAAAGCAATAAACTGTTTCAGATTGTTCTTCTATGTGATAATTGTATATTATTCACCCCCTCACACTCCCCAGAAGGGGACATAAGACTAAGTCAATGATGATGGAATGGAGTGGGATCTACTCTTACTTAGGAATCAGAGTGGGGAATCCCCAATGGAGAGAGCCAGGAAGGTTCCTATGATCTAATATTAGCAGAGTAATTTCGCCAGGATTGGTTAGCCTAGCTATTCCTCCACCCTCTAGTTAAAAATCCGGCTACCTTTAGCCATCACCTGCACCCACACTGTCTGTCGTTTTAGAGGACTAACCATTAGGGTTCCAAAACCCCGAATCCTTGGACGTTAGAGCTAGAAGAGAACTGGAAAGAAAATCTCCTAGTCCAACCTTATTTTTCAGAAGTAGAAACTGAAATCCTCAAACAAAAGCATTACCATTCAGGGAGTCCATCCCTAGTTTCTGGTTTGTCCCAGCACTGGGTTGTGAGGCCGAATGTCACCTATCACATATAGCGGGGTCCCTAGAATATTTGGAACCTTGTGCCCAGGCCTGTTTGGATTTCATTGTCCCTTTGAGGTTATTTGAATTTGGCATTCTTGGTTTCTGGGTTTTAAGAACTGGTTCTGAAGATGCAGCCAAGTTATGTAAATACTGAACACTCTCTACTTCATCCCTCCAACAAAGTAGTCAGGGCTGGGCTACATGTGGGTGAGCCAGCTTTCACAAGCCGTGGGGACCTGCTGGGCTGTAATACATAGTTGTTAAGGAGATTGGAGGACAGTAGAAGACTGTGTTGCTGTTTTATTTTAGGGTTTTTTTTCTTTTTAGGCAATTGGGGTTAAGTGACTTGCCCAGGGTCACACAGCTAGTAAGTGTCAAGTGTTTGGTCTGAGGCCAGATTTGAACTCAGGTCCTCCTGACTTCAGGGCCGGTACTCTATCCACTACGCCACCTAGCTGCCCCAACTGTGTTGCTATTGATAAGCTTAGGGTCTACTAAAGAATTCTTTTTGCAGCAGGGAGGCCTGGTGGAGGTGCTTTTGGAGTTTTGCTTGAAACTCGGAGTGAAGAAAGGTCAGATTTCCAGTGACCTGTAACAGGTCGCATTTTAGTTATTTTAAACACTGCCTTCTTGCTTTTCACCAGTAAAAAGTAGAGAGCTTTAACTTGAACTGAACTTCTAAGATGGGCCAATGTGGTCAAGAAGACTTGGTAGTTTCAGCCTTGTAAAAAAGCCACTCACAAGAACCAAGGAATGAGACTGTGTGGTGTGACTAGTTTGAGCTTAGGCAAATCACTTTTCTTCTCGTGGCCTAATGCCTGGGCCCATATCCCCATTGTCCCAGAGGCCATCATGTTGTGCTAGAGGGTAGCCTCCGCTGGAGGGCTTAGTACCTTCCCCAAGTAACCCCAACCTGTACTCCACTACCTGTTCCTCATTATGAGCTCCCTGTCTCATTAGGGACAGCTGGGTGGTGCAGTGGATAGAGCACTGGGCCTGATGTCAGGAAGCCATGAGTTCAAATCTGGCCTCAGACGCTTACTAGCTGTGTGACCCTGGGCAAGTCACTTGACCTTTGTTTGGCTCTGATCCCTGATCTGTGAAGTGGGGATAATAGCCCCTATCTCCCAGGGTTGTTGTGAGAATCAAATGAGATAATAAAGTGCTTGGTACTTAGTAAATACTATATAAATGTTATTAGTTATTGTTATCCTAATAGTGGCCTCTAAAGACTGCTAGGCCTTGCCGTCAGCTCTGAAGCTTCATCCTAAGAATCAACAGGCCTTTTTCTCTGTCCTGTAATGAACTCACTTGTACATGTTGTCTCTTCCAATTAGAACATGAGATCTTTGAGAGCAGGGATTTCTTGCTTTTCTATTTGTATATTCTCAGTGCTTAGCATAGTGCTTGACACTTGGTAGGTGCTTACTGCAGATGTATTCTATTTTGAGCCTCCGTTTGCTCGTCTGTAAAATACTTCACATTCTGGTAAGGCAGATACCTTGTAAGTGTTAATGGTGCTATGTAGAAACATGAATTTTTAAAAAATATAAAGAATGCAAATTACATTTCAAAATGGTGGCCACCTCCCCAATGACAAGCCTTTCTTCACTTAGCCAGGCTGGTCTCACCCCTTTTCTGGTTTGTTGGGACCCCTGGAGCCTTGGGCTCTGACAGTGTAGTCTTCCCAGCCTGGAGGCCACTTCTGCTATATGGCAAAGCGAAGCAGAAAGCTTTTAGTTTATTTGAGAGGAATGCTTTATGGAGAACTTGTAATATGTTTAAAAAGCAGGAATAGCAAAATAACATATAATATGTAATACATGTACCATGTATTACACGTGTATTACATAATACATAGGTATTATATAATATATTGCATTATAATATGTTATATGATGAAATAATGCAATATACAATTATATTCTAATAATATAGTATTAATAGAAATGTTTATATTATACTACACATATGTAGCATGTTATATATCACACATGTATTATATTTATAGATGCATTTTGTGTGTATAACAACTGTTATATATAATAGTTATATATACAATATGCATATTTTATATACACAATGATATATACCACACATGTATATATCATATACACATATCTTTTACATGTGTATAATACATACATAAGATATAGTTATATATAGTATCATATACATGTATTACATAGTATATGCATAATTTCTCTCTCTACATTACAATTGTTTTCCTCTTAATCCCACTGGAATGTCATTCTATTTCATTCCACGAAGACCAAGTACCTGATAGATATGCAGCATTATACTGAGATTTAGGACAGGGGAATCCAGATTTTTTGATAGTAGGGCCCCATGATCAGGAATCCATATGTGTTCAGAGGAAAGAGGCAAGGAAAGGAAGAGAACGAGCACTTATTAAGCACTTACTGTATGCTAGCCTGCTATAGCCCCTGCTATATTGTGTTAGGTCTTTACAAATATTTTATAATGAGGAAGCATGAATTCAGTTCTGTAGATGATTACATTTAATTTTATTGACCTAAGCTCACAAACATGATAGTTGGTAATAATAACAGCAACTAGCATTTTTATGGTATTTTAAGGATTGCAAAGCACCTTGATATCATTTCATTTTATCTTTACAGTAGCCCTGGTTGGTAGGTATTATTATTATTATGCTCATTTTACAGATGAGGAAACAGAGGCAGGCAGAGACAAGCAAGTATTTGAACTCCAATCTTCCTCAGTCCAGGCCCCATGCTCTATTCTCTATACCTTCTAGCTGCCTGGTAGCAAAGAGGACGTTCTGTAAGGAGGTAGAAGGTAGAGAGGCAATGAGGCCTTCTCCTTCCATTATCTATATGCACAATAGTATAATTGGGGGAATGTTTTTTTCTTTTTGCTAGAAATCTCAGGCCTGCCACACCCCAGGGTCAGTTGCATTGCATTTGGCTTTTCACTGACCTTACTCCAACTAAAGGATTTTCCAGTGGCACAGTCGGATGAACCCTAGATTAACTGTAGGAGATCTGGAGTTCAAATTCTGTCTCGAACACTGACTATGTGGCCACGGGCAACTCATGTAAACACTCTGGACCTCAGCCTCTCCATCTTTAAAGAGAAGGGCTTGAAATAGATGTTATCCAAGGTCCTTCTTGGCTCAGAATGTCTGGCCCTGTGGTTTCAGCTAGAGATACCAAATACCATAATGAAATTCAAAGAGTCATAGGACTCAAGGGAGTTAAAGCTCACCTTTGGCCTTCAGGGTTAAGTAAGGAGAGGACTTCACAGAACAGGTGGGATTCCAGATGGGCCTTAAAGTGAGGGTGGGATTTAGATGGGGGATGTAGGGAGGGAAGGTATTCCAGGCAGAGGGAGCAAAGGGGACAAAATGGTAGAAGCAGGAAAACACAAAATTAGTGAGAGAAGAAACAGAACAACTTGGCTGGAGAAGTTTTATGGAAGATAAGAGAGTCAAGAAAGACTAGGTTGAGGGGGTAGGGTGCAGATTGTGGAGAGTTTTGAGTTCCAGGCTAAGGAATTTGGGCTGTGTTCAATAGGCAATAGGGACACATGGAAGGCATTTGAGCAGGAGAGTATCAGAATGAAAAGTATGTTCCAGGAAACTCAATATGATGACATAGGATTGTAGATCTTAAAAGGACCTTGGAAACCTTCCAAGCCAAGCCCGTCATTTTACAGGTGAGGAAATCGAGGCTCAGGAATAAGTGGCTTGCCAAAGTGTCACGAGAAGAATTGGAACCCAGGTTTTGTGACCCCAGAGCTGGTACACTTTCCCCTATGCATCCTTAGCTGTGTAGGATAGCTAAGAGAGGAAAGAGAGACTGGAGACAAAGATCAGGTAACAAGCCATTGCATACCTGACTGCCAAAGCTCCTTCCTTTTTGTTAACAAGTGATTAAGTGGGAGATTGTGCTTTTTTCAAGACAGTTTGTTGGGAAGTATATGTTGTGTTGAAACAAGATCCATGAATAAATTTTAAAAATAAATTAAAGGGTGTTTTTTAAAAAGAGGTCATTCCAACAGTCTAGGTACAGGAAAAGACTGAGCTAGGATGATGTCAGTGGGATGGTTGGTAAAAAGGCAGTTTGTCTTTGGACACCAGTTTCCTCATCCATAAAATCAGGAATGTAGGCAAATTATCTGTATGGCCTCTTCCTGGTCTGATTCTGTGTTCCTGTTAATAACGGGAGAGACCTTGCAAAGGAAGGCTAGATACGACTTGGTGAATGATTGGATGTGAGACTTCAGTGTCTTAAACCTTGATGCCCAGAAGAATAATGTCCTCATGAACCAAAACAGAGATGTTGGGAAGAGGACCTGCCAAGCTACTCAGAAACTTGAAGGACTTGCTGAAGATCCTAGGACAAGTTGAGGGACAGAGCTAGGTCCAGAACTCAGGTTTCTCGTCCCAAAGGCCAGTCTGTTTCCACCATACATCCCAAACATAGCATTTTCACCTGACTTAAGCTTTTTGAGTAGGGCCCACTTCCTAAATATTTTCTCACTCAAGTTCTCTGTTTTGCTATGCCCATTAGAAGACTGAAGCAGGACCCTAGCATGCGTACCTATGCTTTAAAGGGGTCCCAGGTGGCTGGCCTTCTGTAGTGTGCACCATAGGGCTGATGCAAGAGAAGAGATGAACCTTGTACACGTTTCTCTGAAGGGCTCTCTGCTGTAATGTGTTCAGCATCACTCGTCCCTTTGCTTTCCCAGTTGCTTCTATTTTTACATGCAGAAAATTCCTGTTTCCGACATATAGGGAATATCCCAGCATCTGACGGAGAGTGGTTTCAGATTTCCAAAGTCTGAATCTAGACACCAGTCTCTCCAGGGCTTTACTTCTCATTACAGAGAGCACCCCCCGCCCATCTCCTTGTGCTTCTAAATTTGAAAACACGAATGGAGGTCAACAAGGTTAACCAACAGCTCCTGACCCAGCCATTAAAAAAACATTTGTTGTCCCAATAAAGTATCGGTGGGGAAGGGAGGGGTTTAGGGTGATACTCATGCGCTCCAGACACTCTGATGTGACTTATCTTGTTAAGACACTTGTGGGGACTGAATATTTCCTGTTGGAAACCTCAGGGTGTGTTACTATCAGCCTAGCAACACCAAGAAGACAGAAGAAAGTATTAGCTCTAAAAACTTTAATAGGTTTTTAAAATTCCCCTGAGACAAAAGCAAGATTTCTGTGCTTTGGGTTCTAGTGAATATTCGGTAAGAGTATTCAACAGACCATTCAGATCAATTGAAAAAATCAAAACCTTCCATCTGCTTTTGAGTCAAAGACAGTAGCTTTTGAGAGGGTTAACACCTTTGAAGAAAACTTCACTAATAAGTCTTTTTAGATAAAAGAAAACACATTTTGTTTGACCTTACCTTGACCAAGTAACTTATCATCAAGCGTCAAGAATTTAGTTTAATTGATCTGTGAGTCTCTCTGGACCACTGGGGACATCATACAGGAATGGATGCATAGGTGTCAGATAGATGTTTATGCATGCAGATTGGCCAATTTAATCCAATGAGTGTTTATTAAGTGTCCACAAAGTGTAAGGCTATAAGGGATGCAAAGACAAAAACAAAATAGTCTACCCTCAAGGTGCTTACATTCCATAAGATCTGTCACTGCCATGGCCACTCCTAAAGGTAGGCTGGCTCAGGCAATCAATGAACCATTCATCCAACCACCCAGCACAGTTTATTTATGGAGTGCCTCTAAAACCCTTTTATAATGACTCGTCGCTCATTTCGTTGTAGAGAATGCCTTGGCTTTTCAAAGGCCATGACAGTGAAGTGTATCCTCTGCCAAGTCTCAAACAAGTTGCTAGTCATTCAATAAATAATTATTAAGCACCTACTATGTGCCAGGCACTGTGCTGCATACTGGAGATACAAATATTAAAAAGACAGGCCTTGCCTTCAAGAAGCTTACATTCTAATGGGGAAAGACAGCACACAAAAGTGGGTAGGGAGGAAGGTACCCGGTTCTGGGACATGATGGAAAATAGAAAGGAATACAACCAGATAGGAAGTGAAGAGATGCCTTGGAACCTTCCTTAAACGGAGGCTTGGGGAGGAACTCCAACCTGTTCTCCAATCAGAGGGTACTAATAAGGTCTGAGTACCAGGGTTGATTTGATCTTGGACGATGAGGTTCCCAGATGTGCGAAATTTGAATGAAAAAGGTCATCACCAGTTTGATCCCAGGATGATCAATTTTTTTGCCCTAGCAACTCAGGAAGGCTGTCTGCTAAGGAGTAAAGGGGTCACTCTTTGTGCTGATAGAGGATGAACCCATTGATGAAATCGTGGACCCTTGGAGTATTGAAGCAAGGATCATCTCTCATGGGACCAGCCTAGGCTTGGTGTTGTGAATACAAAGAAATAAAAGGTTCCATCTCTGCTCCCATGGAGGTCACACTGTCAGCACAGCGACAGTACAGGAGAGTCACAAGGCACATATGATTCTGGTGCCTGATAGAAAGTGCAGCATCACAGGATTTCAGAGACCGAAGGAACCTCATGGCCACCTCATCCACTATATTCTTGCCAAGTGAAGACCTCTTATGAAGGGGAACCCGCTGCATCGTTCCGCTTTTTGGATAGCTGTGCTTGGGAGAAGGTTTTTTGGTTTTGTTTTCATCCTCCCCCGCGCCCCCCCCCCCCCCCGCCCCGGCCAAGTAACATGTAGAATTGGAGTTCAGAGAAGGGATTGAGCCACACATGGTCTGGAGTGCTTCAGACAAGGCTTCATGGATGGGTTAGGATTTGAACTGGGCTTTGAAGAGCATATAGAGGTTGAATTTGAAGAAAACCGAGGCTAGATGGCACATGTAGAGCACCAGTCCTGCAGTCAGGAAGACCTGAGTTCAAATCCGGCCTCAGATACTTATCAGCTGTGTGAGCCGGGGCGAGTCACTTTACACTGTTTGCCTCGGTTTTCTCATCTGTAATGTGAGCTGGAATAGGAAATGGCAAGCCACTCCAGTGCTATCTACCAAGAAACTCCCAAAATGGGGTCGTGGAGAGTCAGACACAACTGAAAATGACTCTGCAGCAACTCCAGGCTGCAAAAATAAGCAAAGCCAAAGACATAGGGATACAAGAGGGAAAAAGAAAGAGGAAGGAAGAATGGAAGAGTAGAAGAGGAATGAAAAATGTGTAAGAACGGCAAAAACTACAATGGTCTGGACACCCGAAGGAGCTGAGGAGCCCCAGCTCAACCCTTCGCGTCTCTGGGCTAGAGTGCTCATTTTTTGACAATAAGCCTTTTTCTGTTAGTAGCAGGTAGAATGGGCACAGTGGGCAGAACTGGCTGGAAAAAAACCGGGAAGGCAGATCTAACTTTGGCAAAGATTCTCATCCTACAGGAAATGATGAAGATTAGGTATAAATCCTGCCAGGTTCCCAGGTCAGGGGAAGGTCAACACTGGAAATGGGTAGCCTGAGCCTGGGACGGCAGGTTGGGGGGTGGGCGGCAATAAATGCCTGTCCTAGTGGCTTAGACCCTTGTACATAGGAACCTGGGAGAAAAATTCCAAATGAGCAACCCTGCTACCAACTACTCTTAGGACTTCTGCCTTAAAAAGAAGGAATTATTTTTTTACCCCTCAGCCAATGGAGGGCTTTGGTGCCAGACTGAGAACAAAGGCTTCTTGGTGAACCCCTTGCTTCTGTCTTCAGCTATACTGTCTTTTTCATGGAGGTCCCTTTCTCAGCTTTCTCTACTTTGGAAAATTCCCTACTGGAATAGGTTAGAGTGGGAGAATAGGGACTATTGAGATATATCCTCAATCATCCAGGTAATCGCAGGTTCAAAGAATCTGAGGCTGGAAGAGGCCTTGGAGACCATTAGCCCAATCCCTTCATTATACACATGAAGATACCAAGGCCCAGGGAAACCAAATGAAGCCAGTCAGTGGCAGAACCTAAACTTTAAATCCAGTGTTCTTTTGACCAAACTTCCTCTCCTCTGTCTTATTTACTTCCAGAGGGACAATTGGGTAGAGGGCGAGGAGGCACCCAAATTATTTTTTTAACCTTTTCTCCCCACATTAAAAAAAAGAGTATGCTAATTGTCCCCTTTTCCAATCCCTTACCCGGCTCCCCCACCCCCAACTCTGGGGCCCTTTCTCTCTTTATTTCATGGCCCAATTGAATCCTGCTGAGGCAGGAGTTTCTTTGTTTCCCAAATAAATAAATAAGTAAAAAGCCCTAATCCCAGATTCAGAAGCATCCTGAAAAGAGTCCACTGATGGTGAATAGCCTTCATGCATCAGCCCCCAGCTGGCCCCTGGGTACCCCGTGCCCCACCAGATAGTTCCTGGGGTACCTCCTGCTCTTACTGATAGACTGCTCTGCTGCTATCTACTCCCCCTTGACCTTAAAATGGCTGTGGCATCTGCCTGGTAACCATGGAGCCAGTGGAAAAACTCTGAAGGCAGAGAAGAAAAATAAAAACAAATCTCTACCCCCCCCCATCTCCCAACATCCACCCTCCCCCATTGAACAATTGAAATTGGTTCATTCTGTGACCTGAATTGTAAACAACTAAAAATAGGCACTGCCATCCACAGAGTGGCTTTCCAGGCCTGATAGATGACATTTTTAGAATGATTATTTTAATGCTTGTTATTAAAAGCTGAGGCACATTGCATTCCTTGAGGTGGCCAGAGCCTGGCAGACCCTCCTCCTTTCTTCATCCCTGGCCTCCCCAGCAGGTTTAATGGGGCAAGGCCTGGGCCCTAAGGCATAACAGGAAGGCCCCTGGCCAAAGGGATTTCTCCTGTCACCTGGGATCTGTGGCACCTAAATGCTTGCTGGTCAAGGGGACTTCCCAGCCCCTTCCCAGGCTGGGTTAACAGGAAACATTTGCATGTCTCATCCACGCACGAGTGGATGTACAGTAATGTCTGGACAAATCTAAAGCCTTCTGCAATGATTACAATGAAAACAGTGATCCTTCTGGGATTCTGCTAGGATCCCCTATGGGTTCTTTTTGTACCATTAGCTCAGTAGGCATAATTATATTAGCTAATAAAATCCTGGAGTGGTCCTATGTAAATCTCATTTAGAGGACACAGGACTAGGGATTGGAACTCCTGGGTTCTGCTTCTAACATGACACATGAAAGGATTTGTCCTTCCTCATTCTTTCCCAGGCCAGGATGAGATACCCAGAGGCCTTTGATTATAAGAAGCTGTTATCATGCAGTCGGATATTTTCCACGATGCTACTGTAAGCTGAAGTTTGGGAAACAAAGTAAGTTGAAGGTCCTCTCATTGTTTGAACAGGGAGGCTTCCAGGCAGGGGTTGGGGTCTTTTCTCAGTGTAGTTCATGTAGCCAGTTGCTGACTCCATGGAAATGGTATCCAATTATCATTTCTTTTCAAACATTTCAGGAAACTGGGGTCTCTGTGTTTTTGCTAAGGCTTGTGAGGAGCAGATATAAGGTGTGAGATCTGGTTACCAAAAGCTTTTGGCTGTACAGATACAGCTGTAGTTACCAGAGCTCTCCATTAATTAGCAACTGAACAAGGATAATTCATGTTTATAGTGACCATGAGCCTTCCAAGGTCTTTTCTTTCCAAAGTGCTTACTGAATCATCAAATGGTAAGTAAATTATGTTCGATGTAGTTTTAAATTGTAAGATATTTTCTGTTTTTTTAATTTTGGGGGAATTCTTTGGAAATCTTCATTTTCTGGGGGGCCACATTTTAGGAAACACTTGGAGAAAATGAAACAAGCCAAAAGGAGAGCTGTCACAATGGTGACTTGAGTCCTTGCCATATGAGAATCCATTGGAAGGACTTTAGACAAATCATTTGCCTCATTGAATGTAATTTTCCTCAACTATAAAATAAGAAAGTTGGATTAGATGGCATCTGAGGTGTTTTTTGGAGCTAGGTCTATAATCCCATGATCTATGAGCTGGGGCTGTTTATCCTGAAGAAGAGAAGACTGAAGAGGACATGATAGCAATATTTAAATATCTGAAGGGCTACTGCAAAAAAAGAGGGATTGTTTGTTCTGCCTGGTCTGAGAAAGCAGAACTGGGAGAAGTGAATGGAAGATTTGGATTTGGTAGAGGGATTTGTCCAAGAAGGAAGTGGGCTGCTCAGGAGAGAAAGTGAGCTCCCCATCAAGTGAGGTGTTCAAGCCAAAGCTGGACAACACTTGTCAGGAAAAGAGGAGATGTCTGCTTCAGGGAGTGCTTGATTAAAGGAGCTCTGAAGTCGCTTTTAGCTCTGAGATTCTGTGATTTGGTGGCCCATGCACGATGTTCAATTGACTAGTGTAAAATAAATTTCTACTTATGCTGGTTTCACATTTTGATGTCCTGCCCACTGGATGCTACCCAACAAAGAACTACACTTCATTCCTCACAATTTCTTCAAAGGCATATGTTCATATATTCAGTTAGTTATTCAACAAGCATTTATTAAGTGTTTGCTGTGTGCCATTTAAGATTTGACTTGATAGAGATCTCCTTTCCAATGAAATTTTAAAGAGCATTTTGTCATAGGGCTCCACCTCTATTAATTCATAAGAGCACCCCCCTCCCAATTAGCCGTGCCTAGTAAGAGCATTTACTGTATTAACTTTTCTTTATTATCCGGAGAAGCCTTTCTGCCGTGGAACACAAGCTCTGGTGGTTCCTACCAAGAGTGAAGGGCTTGGAATACAGGCCCCATGACTGACTATATCTGTTGTGAAGGAAAAGGTCAGAGAGGTTCATTATCAGAAGTTTGGCCTCAGGGTGATACATTTTTCCATTGCAGCCTCTCCCAAAGACTATTTACCAAATCATGGAAAGGTTGTGATCTCTGCTAATGGAGCACCCACACCTCTGAAATCGCAGATCCTTGAAATATTAATAGCAATATTTTTTGAGGATGAGAGAGAGAGAGAGAAGCTAAGGCCCTCTCTGTCTCTCTGTTTTTGTCTGGCTCTCTGTCTCTCTCTTTCCCTTTCTCCTCCCTCCCCTCCACTCCCTCTCTCTCTCTCTGTCTCTCTCTCTTTGTCTCTGTCTGTCTGTCTGTCTGTCTGTCTGTCTCTCTCTCTGTCTCTCTCCCCCCCACCTCTCTCTCCCTTTCTCTCTCTCTCCCCTTCCCCAGGAAGCAGGAAAGCATAACCTGAAAGATTTTTTTAGCAGTATTTCAGTAGTACTTTTCTTCTTATGTTCATATGTGGCTTGATTCAGATGTCTTGATTTCCACTGGGGAATGAGCTCCCATTAGACAGAGCAATGTTCTCTGCTTTGGTTCTGCAAACCTCACACTCCAGTCATGACCCCAGCTCCTTCCTTATTCATCCATCAGGACATTCTCCTGGCGCCCGAAGCAGCTGTTGATGGTTCCCCTGCCTCCTTTGGGAGTGTGATTTCTGGTTCTATTTATTTAAGCATGACTTAGGAGTATGTAAGCAGCCACCAGCTGCCTCTCCCCAATTTGGATGGTATGATCTTGTCTGAAAAAAAGTGTGAGTAGGGAATAGGAAAATCAGCTTCTCTCAAGTTAGGCCATCTCCAAGTAACTTACTGTTCACATTTAATAAGCTGTTTAGATTTTTCGGCATTTAGTAAGCACTATAAACATGCTAGGTATTTATACAAAGATTAAAAATAACATTTCTTGCCTGCAAGGATCTTACATTCTACTTTTCATAAAATGCTAGCCTTTCTAACCCCTACCCTAACTATTTGAAATGCCTTTTCCACTTGCCAGAAAAGTTGGACTGCTTCATCCAACATACTCTATCGGGCAGACATCTTTGTATTATGTTTTACGTTCTGTGGGAAAGGATGACTTATGTGCTGAAGATACAAATGTATTTTGTTTTCTAGTCCTCTAAAAACCATTGCCTGGGCTCTACAACTACATTAGACCCTTCTTGCCCCACTATGAATTTTCTGTTTTTCTCTTGAGGGTTTTTCCCCAACTCTACCTCTTTCCCCAGTCTATGCTGTCTCCTTCCCCCAGTCGAAAGAATTTTGGGTTCAAGTTGGTACCAGACATCCAAGTGGCAAATGGTAAAGTCACAGAATGTTGGAGCTAGAAGGGCTTTTAGAAATCATCTAGTCCAACTCACTAATTATGCAAATGTGAAAAACTGAGGCCCAGCATCACATAAACAGGCAGAGACATAGATGCATATACCTTGTACAGAAAAGAGTGAGAAATCTTACAGACTGTTAGCTTTGTGAGGACAAAGATTGTGTTGTATTCATCTTTGTAGCATCTCGTACAGTTAGTGGGTGATTAATAAGTGTTCACTGAAGGAATGAATGAAGGAACTAATGATATAGGTAGGAAGTCTTAGTGCTGAATCTGGATATCCAGGAAGATTTCATGTAGACATGATCCTGCCTTCCATTCAGTGCATAAATGTTTGGTCTTCTGCTAAAATGGGCCACAAAAAGGGGCTTCTAAAATTTTTTCCCCCATTTCCCATTTCCCTACAGAAACTTTGGAAGACTTACATGAACTGATGAAAAGTGAAATGAGCAAAACAAGGAGAACATTGCATATAGTAACAACAATATTGTAATGGTGATCAAACGCGAAAGACTTAGCTACTCTGATCAATCTCATGATACAAGACAATTGTAAAGGACCCATACTATCTACCTCCAGAGAGAGAACTGATGAATTCTGAGTACAGATTGAAGAATACTTTTTTCACTCTATTTTTCTTGCCTTTTTTTTAAAGCAATATGGCTGATATGGAAATATGTTTTGCATGACTTTTCATGTATAATTGATATTGTATATTGTATTATATTGCTTCCCTTCTCAAGGGGGTGGGGGAAGGGCTGGAGAAAGGGAGAGAATTTGGAACTCAAAAAATGTTTTAAGTAAAGGTTAAACCTAAATAAACTTTGAAAAACAAAGCAAATTTACACAATTTATATTATTCTATGCAAATTACTCTGTGGAGAAAGGAGAGTTTTCAATTTAATCTAGTAGTTTTGAAAATAACTATGTGGCCCAAAAAGTTAATGACAGGAAGAAAGATATCAAGATATTTGTATTAGCAAAGAACTGGAAATGAGGTAGATGCTTAAATATGTTGTGGTGCATGAAAAATGGAATATTATTGCACTATAAGAAATGATAAATATGATAAACAAGAATGCCCCCTCCTTTTACAGCTGAGAAAACTAAGGCAGAGAGGCTTAGTAACTTTAAGTATCAGAGGCAGGATTTGAAACCAAGTCTTCTGGAGTCCAAATCCAGTATTCTACCTGATACACCATGCTGCCTCTGTTACGATGTACAGATTATGAATCTGTTTATCAGTAGCCCAGAAAGACTGAGGGAGCTCAGGCCAAAGAAGGAGAAAATTAAAAAGCCACCCCATATGAAGATGAAGAATTCAAAGAAAAATGGGGAGACATATGAAAAGATGCAAGGAACAATAAACAGAATCAGTGGAACAATTTAGATAGGTAAAGTATCAGGTGCTTACTATGTGACCAGGCACTCTGATAATTTACACAACTACCATTATGTAAAGAAAAAACATGTTGAAAGAGTTCAGAACTCTCATCACTCCAGTCACCAGTCGTAACTTCAGAGGAGCCAAGGCAAGCATGGCTCCCTCTTTCTTGTAGGAAGGCCGGGGATTATAGGTATGGAATGAGGCATATGTTGTCAAGCAGAGCTGGTGTGCTGGTCTGTTTTGTTTAACTTTACTTTTTAACAAGAGAAGGCTTTTACAAGACAGGGAGAGATGTTATTAGGAAGTGATGGTAAAGTTGAAAAAGCATCAATCAAACATGTGTCTTAAAAAAAAAAAACAAACCCACAGTGTCTGCCCCTTTCACTTGCTTTTGAGCCTTGTGAGAAGGTTCAGCCTCCAAAAAGTCAGCCAGTGAGTGAAAATGAAAGGCTGACCTGACTCATTTTATAACTTGTTTTCTTTTTTTGGTAATGAGACCACCAAAGGCTGGGACTTCAGGCTCCCAGAGCCACTGATTAGTAGACCTGGCAAGAGGATCTGTCAGCTGGCCAGCTCACAGCCTCCTAATCTTCAGCCCCAGCCACCCAATGTGAGACAGTGATAAGGACCCATACCCTTAACTCTCAGTGTGGCCTGGCCTGGACCAGGCTAACATTTATTACGTACATACTCTTATGATCTAGGGCTGTTATTAAACTCTCTTCCTATGACAGAAGGATTATTGGACATGGGGAAAGACAACTTTTCTCAGAGCCGCAGTAGCACAAAGACAGATTCTGGGACCCTTAACTGGAGGATGGAACCCTTAGGAGGCCTTGGCAGTTACGACTTTGCCTTGTGGGAGTGTTCTTGTCTGGGTGATGTCAAGGCCTCCAGTAGGATAAGAAGGAGACTCATAGGAGGCCAGAAGTGCTCTCGTCTTTCTTAAGGCCCAAAGTATGACCCATGGCTCATTTAGAACAGTAGGATTTAAAGCCACAAGGGACCTTAAAGACCACTTAGTACAAGCCCCTCATTTTACAGATGTGGAAATTGAGTCCCACTGAGGTAGTAAATAAGAGATGGGATTTGAATCCACATTTCTTAACGCCAAATTCCATTTACATGTCTCTGACACTTTATGGTTTACAAAGTACCTTCCTGGCAACAACCACAGGAGATAAGTTGTTAAAAAAAAACAAAACAACCTCTTATCCTGGGGAAATAGAAACTCAGAATGGTTGTCTATAGTTTTACAAAGCTGGTGAACATAGAGCCAGGATAGGAAATCATATCTCCACTCCAGGTTCACTGGTATATGGCACCATATTTCATAAATAGTAAGAGACCACTGAGGCCAACCTCCTTGTTTTATGGATGAAGAGACTGAGACCTAGAAAGGAGAGTGACTTGTCCAGAATCAGACAGGTAGTAATAAGAAAAGCTAGGAATGGAACCCTGGTCTTCTTACTCCCAGGCCTAGAGTTCTCTCCATCATACAAGGCTGCTTCTCAGAATGTTAGAGGTTGTAAGGGACCTGTGGTCCAACTCTTTCATTTTACAGCTGAAACTGGCTAAACTACTTCCATTTCTCGGACAGACAAGTCACTTAGTGGCAGAGTTTTAGAAACCAGATCCCCCACCTTGAAATCTGTTGCTTTTTCCTTGCTACTTTTAGAGGCATCCATGGACCATTGGGAGGGCAGGGGAGAATCACTACCATTCCACACCCACTCTGTGCAGCTCATTCTAAATATATAGGGGTCTCTGTACCTCAGGAGTTTACGATCTAATGGTATAGATAAGATACACAAACCCATAAAACGATCCATGCAATGGAACCATAGACACACATAACTGTTTGCAGTTACATTTCATTAATATACTTATATAATGTTTTAAAATAGCAAAGTACTTTCTATACACTATTTTATTTGATCTTCATGGTGACTCTATGAGGTTAAAAAAAAATCTAGTCATTTGATTTCATCAGTATTTGGAAGTCATGGTGAGGAATTCCTTTTTACCAAGGCAGATAGTAATTCATAAACCTTAAAGAGTTTTTGGAAACACTGAGATGATTTTTCATCTCAGATGACTAGATGATTTTTAGATTTAGATAATTTTTTTCCATGATCACATAGCTTCAGGTCATAGACTAGACTTAACTCAGGTCTTCCTGACTCTCCACCTACTACTCCCTGATTCTTCTCAAGATGTCTAGGGCAGTTATTATTATCTCCATTTTTACAAATGAGGAAACTGAGGCTCAGAGAAGTCAACTGGCTTGTCCAAGGTCACATAACAAATGTCAGGGGCAGTACTCAGGTCTTTTTGAGCTGTGTATTAGAGGGATGGGCAAGAATGATTCTGGCTGGGTTAGTTAATTTGGGAAGGCTCCCTGGAGGAAATGGAATTGGAACAGAAGACTCTTTGAATTTAATTCAACAAGTATCTACTGAGTGCCTAGTCTGTGCAAGGCTATATGTGTGCTAAGTATTATTTCTGAAATCACATCCAAGTCTCTTGACAACAACGTTAGCACCCCTGTTGCTGGTATAATGTCAAATTCAAACTCATTGTTCATGTTCTGAGCTTCAGAGCCAGAGGACAGTAGAGGGGTGGAGAATTGCAAGAAATAACCTAGAATTGTATGGCAAAGAAGTCCGGGGATAAATAGGTACACCCACTTGAGGCCTCCCTTCAGAAAAAACCTGGACATATATATTTGTTCCTTTTTTTTTTTTTAAGCAGAGAGTCAAGATGAAGTGAGGTAAGTGGGCTGGGACCGATGCTTGATACAGACCCTCAGGAGGATGGGTTGAGCAAGGAAACCACAGCTAAAATAGAAGTTGTGGCAACCTTTCTGAAAAGAAAAAAAAAATAATCCTTGTGTGGCTACAGGTTGAACAGACAGGCCTTCTCTGTCTCTCTGAGCTGCCTGGAGGAGGATGCTTGATTTCACAACTGAAGTTCCCTCTAGACTGACTTTCTCAGGCTGGATGGTCAAAGCCCTTAGGGGAGGTTAGGCAGCTCTGGGAGGGCCGTGGAGTCACCAGCTGCAGAGTTTGAGTTACTGTTTTGCATTGGCGACTCCAGGAAGATGAGCTGCCAGCTGATTTGTTTTTCCTTTGAGTGGAGGGGTGCTGTGGGGCATGAGGAGCAGGGGGGGATAAAACTGCTTCTCTGGTAACTTGATAACTCCCGAAGCTATTTTTCTCCATATTTTCTTCTCCTTCGGATCTCCTGCCTCCCCTAAGGTGAACTGCCCGCAGAGTCACAAGCTCAGAGATCAAAGGATTTAATGCTGGGAGTGGCTTTGGAGATCATCTGGCCAAGCGGCCTATGGAGGGTTAGTGACTGGCCCAAATTTACACAGCTAGGAAGAAGCAGCAAAGTCAGGAATCAAACCCAGGTCCTGGGACTCCAAATCCAGGGCCAAGACTTATTTCCATAATGCTACAGAGCCTCTAGTTCCAACTTCTTTACTTTACAGATGAGGAAACTGAGGACCTGAGAAGTTGAATGACTTGCATTCAAACCCAGGTCCTTTGATTTCAAGGCCAGAGTAGTTTTTCATTCCATCAGAGATCCACTAGTCCAGTGCTTTCGTTTTATAAGTGTGAAAGATGAGACCCATTAAGGCAAAGTGACTTACCTCACCTGGTAGGAGTACCCCCTGGCACAACTCTGCTCACTTCTCCTTAGGGGTTCCCTTTCTCCCCTGTCCCTCCCCACGTTGTGATTGTGAGGCTCTGAAAGGGAGCCCTGAGTTGGGCTTTTCTGCATCCGCCTTGGCTGTGGTCTCAAGCCACTCAGCCAATTCCCCTGAGACTGAACAAAGCACAGACTACCCGATCCAGGGGCAGGTGGAGACTGGAGAGGGGCCCTTAGCAGGCAGTAAGGGAGGGGGTTGGGTGCTGTGGAGGGGGTGGAAGGATTTTTTTTTTTGGAGAGGTAGGTAGCTTTTTATAGGTTTTTTTGAAGTGTTAGAAAAGCAGCGTCATTTTCAACCAAAGTGCATGGAGCCTTGCCCTCTCCCTTCTACCCTCCCCCCCACCCCCACATATAGAGGCTTCCTCAAGTGCTGAGCTGCCATTTGTCTGAGGGGAGGGTGCTCAAGGCCCAGATTGCTCCAAGCCTGAGAGTTAAGTGTCCAAGAAATGTGTTCAGGAGAATCCAGCCCCTGGGGAAAGCCAATCCCTCAAGAATGGGCTCTGGCATGTGTGTTTAAGTAAGCCCTTTTGTGCCCAGGCCACGGGCCAAGTCTGAGCCACCTCAAGTGCAGTAGTCAGGTGTGGGGGGAGGGATTATTAAAGAAGGCCCTTGGCAGGACCCAGGGAAAGGCAGGGAAGAAAAGAAAAGAAAGTGGGAGGGAAATATAGAAGAGGAAAGGAGCCAGGGAAAAGAATGGGGTAACACATTCAGCCTGGCATATTCTCCGGGTGGCATTGGAAAAATCACTTCCTCTCTCTGGACCTCAGTTTCCTTACTTGCAAAATGAAGAATTAAAAGAGCAATTAAACTAGAAACAGAAATTTAGAGCTAGAAGGGACCTTAGAGTACACTTGGTCCAAACTCCTTATTTTACAGATGAGGAAACTGAGGCCCAGAGAGGTTAACTTGCCCAAGGTCACACAGCTGGTCAGTAACAGAGGCAGAATTTAAACTCAAGTCCTCTGACTCCAAATCCAGCATTCTTCCTACTATAGCACACTACCAGGTCCCTTTTAGGTCTAACTCGTAATATCAGTCCTGTGGCTCGCCTTATAGAAATTCCCTCCTTTGATTCTAGGATTCCAAGATCCTATGTAATAAGAAGTGACAGGGGGAGACAGAAGTGAGCCAGGGGCCTCAGGGCCATAGACTGCTGTCTTTGCCTTAGATCATCTTGCCCAGGCCTGGATCTCCTCTGAACCACTTTACGGCCATCTTCCCTCCCCACCATGCCAGTCATCTCCACTGACACTCCCCCCCACCCTCCAGTTCCATTTTCTGTCCTCTCCTATTAGAATGTAAGGCCCCTGAGGGCAGGGACCATCTTGCTTGCTTGTGTCTGGATCCTGGGTACTTAGTACAGTGCCTGGCACATAGCATATGATTAATAAATAAATGCTCTGTGTGTTTGTCTGCCTGTTAATCTCCTAGGTGTTGTCATCAGAACAAGGTCTAGAAGGCCTACTTCTTTATTCAAAGACTGGGGGGGGGGTGTGGGTGTGGGTGTGTAAGGTGGATGGGGGAAGAACAGGCAAGTGTAGCTAGGTAGCACAGTGCACAGAGCACTGGGCTTGGAATCAGAAGACTCCCCTTCTGAGTTCAAATCCGGCCCCAGACACTCACTAGCTGTGTGACCCTGGGCAAGTCACTTAACCCTGTTTGCCTCAGTTTTCTCATCTGTAAAATGAACTGGAGGAAGAAATGGCAAAGCACTCCAGGATCTCTGTCAAGAAAACCCCCCATGGGGTCATGAAGAGCCAGACGTGACTGAACAACAATAACAACAATGAAAAGAGAATAAGGGAAGGCTTCCTGGAAGAGGTGGCACTTTAAATTTTAATATTGGAAGGACTCTGGTACGTGAGTCTGCTCTGCCAAATCAGTGGCAATTATTTGCTGAGCGCTCACTGTGCTCAGACCCCATTCTAGGTGCTGGAGTCCTATATGATTTTTCTCTTGCGCTTTAAAATGCTACTGGAAAAATCAATTTAAATGAACAAACATCTAGTAAATAGTCATGGAAGGTCCTCTTTTAGGCTCTGGGCACTGTACTAGACCAAATGCAAAGGTGGTTGGTCCCAGATTGGTAAATCAGGCGTTCCTTTCAGCCCAGAGGGGCAAAAATAGCTTCTTACAGGAAATAGATGCCGCCATTCTCAGGGTTACCCCTAGGGCCATGTACACTTGCGGTCTGAGCCTACAATAGGCACTTGGGACAAACTATCTCAATGAGTGAATCAGGAAGGGTTAAGGCACCCCCCCACACCCCGCCCCAACAGGGGCCCTCAGCAAAGGTGATTGTGACTTGGCTCCACCTTATCACTGCTGCTGATGTTGGAGAAGCTTGCTGTCAGCCTGCTGACCAAAATAGTCCTGGTTGCATCTGGTCTCCAATCTGCAGCACACTCTTAGAAGGACATTAACGGTATCTGGGCTGACATGTAACTGAGATTGTCGGTTCTGGCTGAGATACTTTCTGTCCCCTTCCCCAAATGCCTGCCCATCATTCTCCCCTTCAGCCAAAAGAGTCATGTTCTGTCCTCCCCTGAATACCGAACAGAGTATTGGCAGTAAGTCTCTGAGACAGGCCAACAAGCTTTCGTTAAGAACTTACTGTGTACCAGGCATCGAGCTAAGTGCTTGGGATACAAAACAGCCCCTATCCTCAAGGATCTTACATTTTACATGGGGGAGACAACTTGTAACTTGTAAATAAAAATGTAAATAAAAATGAACAAACAAGATACACACAGGATAAACTGGAGATTATCTCAAATAACCTTCCCTCCCTAATCCAGAATTATTCTTCTCCTTTTTCTTTTACTCTTTCTCTTCCTTCTCCCTTCTAACATTTATACGGGACTTTAAGGTTTACAAAGCACTTTATTCCCAACAACCCTGTGTCATGGGTGTCCTAAGCGTCGTTAAGCACATTAGACATATGAGGAAACGGAAGCTCAGAGAGCTAACATGACTTGCTTGTTGTCACACAGCCGGTATCAGTCCAGAACTCCTGACTCTGGACCTCTTTATAACAAAATCATGCCTTTGGGTTGGAGGTCCAACTTGCCTTCAGCATCCCCAGTGCCTCAATAAACTCTGGCTCTGCCCAGTAGAATCCAGCAAGAATCATGAAGTCTACCCAGCTTGCCATAGACCCTTTTTCTCTTTTTCGCCCTCCCATTTTCTTCAAACAACATTCCAGTCTGGTACTGCAGCCAATCCAAGTTCTATCAGGTAGGTGTGGATAAAATAATTCATAGCATTGGAGGACATCAGAATTGTCAGGGACCTCAGAGATCATGTAGGCCATCACCCTCATTTTGCAAATGCACAGACTGAGGCCCTGAGAAATGAAGTAACTTTCCCAAGTCACAGAGCCAGGACTTGAACCCAGGTCTCTTGTTTCCCAGTCTAAGCTCTTTCTATTCATAATAATGATAGCTAACATTTATCTAGCACCTACTCTCCGTCAGGCACTGTGCTAAATAGTTTACAAATATTATCTCACTTGATCCTCACAACAGCCTTGGGAGGTAGGCGCTATTATTATCCCCATTTTACAGATGGGGAAATTGAGGAAGACAGGGGTGAAATGACTTGCCAAGGGTCATGCAACCAGTATGTTTCTGAGACCGCATTTGAACTCAGGTCTTTCTGAGTCAAGGCCTGGTGGTCTGTCCTCTGCTCTATCTACAGTAAGGTGTAACATCTATGACAACCTGTTTCCTCTCAGTAGATCACTGTCCTCCCAAATAATCAGTGTTCAATACTGATCTGTTGACCGATTTGCATTTTAAATGCAAATTTCCCCTCCCTCAGACAACCAGTTCCTAACCAGGCCTCAAGGTGCATCTGGGTACCATACTTTTAGTCTCAGCTCCACACTGAGTCAGGTATCAGGAGGCCAATTTCCTGTCTGGGGGAGAGTATCTCAGAAGATGAAGGTAGATGGGTAGGGTGGGGATGGGGGGACATATTCCTTGATTTCAGGGGCTGCCTGTGACTATTCAGCGAAGGCCTTGTCCCCTTTGGAGATGACTGGCCAGCTGCTCAGCAGAGCCTGGGTACTTGTCTGCGGTTATTTCAGGAAGGCTGTATCATATTCACTCACCATCCCAAGGAACAGCATTGTAGGACAGAGCTGGGGAACAGAGCAAGGCACAGCTGCATCTGTGCCTTTCCTCGTGATCTCCCCTAACAACATAAACAGTGCCTCACAGAGCCTACCCCATGATCCTGCCAGCCCTGATGGTACATTCTGAGGAATGATTTGTGAGGAGCTCTGGGGTTTTCCCTCCCTAATCTTTTGAAGCTGCTGTTATCGATAGCCTCACCTTAACCCTGAGCATCCTCTTCTTTCCCTCATCAACCTGTCTCAGATCTGCCATCCTAGAAGCAGCCTGGAGACCTGGAATCATAGCCCTGCCCCTCAGTAGCCATGGGATCTGGGGCAATTCTGTTTCATAAAATTCAACAGTCATTTATTAAGTACCAACTATAGTCAAGGCATGGCCAGGCAGTGGAGAAACATAGATGGGTGTGATGCCAGCCCTGGTCTAGAAAGTGACTAGTTAATCGGGGGACAGTGAGTAAGGAAGGAAAAGTACACAAATATGACCTCCATAGACCTCAGTTTGCTCATCTGAGAAATGGGAAGGGGGGGAATCACATAATCTCTTGAGATGCCTTTCAGCTATATTTATGAATCTGTTAATTTAACCCCCTTTTGAAATGTTTACATTTTTGATGGGGCCCACTTAGGATATCAATTTACATGTTTATTTCCTCTTTATTTTTGCCTATTAAAAAAATCCCTTTCATTAGAATGACATCTTACAGCATTGAAACACTTGTGTATTCATATTTTCATCTGATTCTCACAAGAACCAGGGGAAGAAGGCAGGAGGGGTGTTACCTTCATTTTATGCAAGAAGAAACAGCATCAGAGAAGGGAAGGGACTGGCTTAACTGTGCACTTGGCAAGGGGGTGGCAGAGCCAGGACCAGAACCCCAATCTTCTGACATCTTCCTTTGAGGTTTAAAGGAGACTATTTCTGATACCTCAGGTCTAGGTCATCAGTCCGGTGGTTTCTCTCCTCCAACCCTTTCATGATTTTATAAACTCTAATGTCAGACACGCAGAGCAGAATTCAAAGCTTCTGAAGAATCCTAGGTTCCTGGGTATTCGTCCGAGGATGGCAGAGCTCCTCTCCTCCCACCCCTTCATTTTATAGGTGGTGAAAGATGAAGGTCCAAGGGGATTGAGGGATTTGCTCAAGGATTTGTCACTTAAGTATAAAAGCCAGGGTTCAAATCCACATCAACCAGCATTGGAGCAAGAGCTCTGAAACTATTTTTTGTGTTGTGGACCCCTTTGGAAGGATGAGGAATCTCATGGGCTTCTTCTCAGAATAGTGTTTTTAACTAATTGAAGGAAATGTTAAATTTCAATTAGAGGTTAGTGAAAACAAAGATGCCATTTCCCCCCTCATCCAAGCTGATGAATCCCCTTGAAATCTGTCCACTGACCCCCTCGGGAGTCCACAGATCCCAGCTTAAGACCCTCTGCTTTAGATGGCTCAGATTTACTCAGGAGCAGAACTGCTCTTTGTTCCTAAGTTGTCCCCCAACTCCTTTCATTTAACCCCTTTGTGGTAGTGCTGGAGCGGGGTGGGCTCAAGCTCTCCACTCAGTTGGCTGGGGAGCTCTATGGGTGAGTTAGCTTTGGGCTCTAGTGTTGATTTTCTGTGGAGGAGGGGGCAGTTGCCACAGCAACATGATCTCTTTTTCTGTCAGTAAATGCAGCCTCTGGCACTCCACATGGGGAAGTGGTCCTTCTCCTCCTCTTCCTCCTCAGGATCCCCTGCACTGGTCTAGGGCTCCTATGAAGAAGAAATCTGGGGCTTTTCACCCTGTTCCCCCCTCCTAGGAACTTAAATTCTGGCTCTCTTCCTCTAGGTCTGATGGGGCTCTGGGCTTTCACTCCTGCTTGTGAAAACCTCACCATGTGAACGCATTCCTGCCTTATAACTTCACCTTTAATCTGGGCTGGGGCAATGCTATTTTTATTATGTGCGACAAGAGCAGAAGTGGTGGTGGTGGTAGTGGTGGGGGTGCTCAGAGGGTGGGAGAAAGGAATGAGAGGAGAGAAGGGAAAGGAAGGTGTGGGGTGATCAACGCCTGCAGCTGTTGTGATAACCACTCCAAAATCCAGGAGACATTTCCCAGTGGAATGTGATTCTGTTTCCGGGAATAGCCCTCTAAGATAGGGAAAAGACCTGGAGACAAAGTCACTGGGTCCCTACCAACAGCGACTTATTGATTTGGTCTTAGAATGTACTTGGGGGAAGTATCATAGAAAAGATAGTCATTGCTCTGAGCCCCCCACCAGTATAATTACCCGCAAGCTAATCATTTCAGAGTGAGCTTGGTCCACTGATTATCAGAGGCAATGATAACCTTTCCAGATCCAATGCCTAGCACAGAGCCCTGCATAAAGTAGGCAATTAATAAGTGTGTGTTGAATTGAAACGATTAAAACACAGACAACAAATGAGGGGCAGAGAATAAGCAGAGATGTAAATGGAAATGCTGACGATATCAGAAGACATTCACCTCCCCTCCACCTCCCCACCTCTCTCTGTCCTCTCAATGAGAACATCTGTTCAACTTCTCACTGTCACTCAGACAGTGTTTTCTAGGGACAAGAGGTTAACGTAAATCCCTCACTATCAATAGTCTTGGAGATAAGCTTCGTGATGGATGGGTAAGGGGAGGTGGGGGGGGAGGTGTATTTAGACGAAGCCTCAATAGTACAAAATGACTGTAGTTCTGTAATCCCCCACCTGGAGGTTGGGGGGTGGAAATCCCTTGTATCTTTTCTCCTGCATATTTATGTATTTCACACCTCAATCAATCAACAAGTATCTATTATGAGGCAGCTTGGTGGAAAGTAGATAGATTTCTGAAACTGGAGTCAGGAAGATGGAGTTCAAAGTCAGCCTCAGACATCTAATAGCTGTGTGACTTTGGGCAATTTGGTTCATCGCGCCCTGCCTCAGTTTCCTAATCTGTAAAATGGGGATAATAATAGCACCTATCTCTTAGGATTGTTGTGAGAATTAAATATATTAACCTATGTAAAATACTTTTTAAACTTTAAGGTGCTATATAAATACTAGCTATTATTATAATTACTAGCTATTACTTTTTCCTAGGTGCAGTGGATAGAGTGCTGGGCCAGGAGTCAGGAAGACCTAAGTTCAAATCCAGCCTCAGAAACTTACTAGCTGTGTGACCTTGGGCAAGTCACTTAACCCTGTTTGCCTCAGTTTTCTCATCTGTAAAATGAGCTGCAGAAAGAAATGGTAAACCACGTCAGTATCTTTGCCAAGAAAACCCTGAATAGGGTCGCAAAGAGTTGCACATGACAGAACATCAACAAAATGACCGTTGTCAGGATGCCTTTCCTGGTGTCCCCTTCTGCCCCACCCTCTCCAGCTGCTAGGGCCTTCCTCCTGAGATTGCTTTCTATCTCCTTCATTAGAATATAAGCTTATTGAGGTCAATTACTGTTTTTGCCTTTCTTTGTATCCCCAGTGCTTAACACAGTGCCTGGTACATAGAAGGTGCTTAATAAATGCTTGATTCTACTGTGATTGGGCCTTAATTTCCCCATCTGTAAAATATCACATTAATAATAGCCCTACCTGTCTTGTTGTGAGGATCAAATGAGATCGTGAAAGTGCTTTGTAACCACAAAACAATTTATAAAAGTTAGTTATTATTATTATTATTTTCTCTCCTAAAGTCCTGTTCTGATGCATCCTTGGGGGATAGAGATGGTTTTTGGTTCTGGAAGTCTGTGGGATGCAAGCTCAGCCAGGTCCCCCTAAGATGGCAGGGCCTGAAGCTTAGCCTCCTAAGTTGAGAGGCAGCTCACCAGGCTGGATCTTGGGTGAGGAATTTTTCAAGCATAGAGGCTTCATAAGGATCATTAATTTGTAAGGCTCATTAACATCCCCAAAGAGGGGCTGTGATCTTCACTGGTGGGTGAAATACTGATGAAATCACAGACCTCAGAAAAATTGAAATATGTTCTGTTATGTAAGCCTGTGGAACAAACAACTCAGTTGTTTTGAGTGATAAATTGACACAGATAAAATGTGATAATATCAAACCTTTCACAGCCAAACTCCTAGAAAAAAATGTCTACCCTTTTCCCATCCACTTTCTCTTTCTTCCCTCACTTACATTTCAGTCCTTTTCAGTGTGGTTTCTGACCTCTGAAACTGCTCTCTCCAAAGTTAGCAATGACTTTTTAATAGCCGGAGAAGATGGCCTTTTCTCAATCCTCATCCTTTTTGATCTCTCTGCAGTATGTGGCGCTGTTAATTAATCACCTTCTCTCAGATACAGTGTCCAATCCAGGTTTTCATGACGTTGCTCTCCCTCTGTCTTCCTCCTACCTGACTGCTCCTGCTTATTCTCCTTTTCACCATATCCTACCCCCATCCTGACCTCCAGAGGGTGGGTATATTCCCAAGCTCAGTCATGGACTTTCTTCATTTTCCTCCCCCCCCTCCCCCTACCTTATTAGCTTCAGTGGTTTTTTCATCTCCATTCAGATCGTTTCCAAATCTTTTCCCTGAACCCCAATCTCTCATCCTACATCACTAACTGTTTGATGCACATTTTGAACCAGATTTCTTATAAACAGCTCCAACTCAATGTGTCTAAAGCCCAACTCCCTATCTTTCCCTTCTGATCCCCCTAATTGCTGTTGAGGGTACTTCTATGCTTGTAGTCACTCAAGTTCATAACCTTGGAGTCATTCTCATCTTCTCACCCCACATATCCAATCTTTTGTTAGGTTTAGTTGATTCCACCTCGACATCTCTCACCTTCCCCTCCCCATTCTCCCTACTCAGACTAGCCACTCCTCTGGTACAAACCTTCTATGACCTCTTTCCTGGACCATTGCAATAGTTTCTCTGAGCCATAGCCAGTTGTCTTGACTCACATTTTGCCACTGGACTCTGGAGAAGAGAGTGGGGCTGATGACTTTGCACGGCTCTGCCTCACTTAAATCCAAGTCACTCTCAAGTCAAGACTTCACCCTCCCAATGTCTTTGATCCTCTTTGAGAATGAAGGATGAATAACAATGGCCTCTACTCATCCTCCCTGACTCAAGTCTCTCCCTTCTCCAATTCATTCTTCACACCGCTGCCAAATTGATATGCCTAAAGCACTCGTCTAGACCATCACTCTGTTGCTTAGTAAACTCCAGTCTTCTAACCCCTCACACCCTTCCATGTACTCTTCAATCCAATGACATAGCTTCCTTGGTGTTCTAATAAGACACTGCATCTCTCAGCTCTGGCTGTCCCCCATGTCCAGAATGCCCTTCCTCCTGCTCCCTGCTTCCTTCGAGTACCATGTAAAATCTCACGTTATATGGGAAACCTTTCCTGATACTCCTTGATTCTAGTGTCTTTCCTCTGTTGATTATTTCCAATTTATCCTGTATACAGCTTATTTGTACATAGTTGCTGTTTCCCCTATTAGATTGTGAGCTCCTGAGGGCAGTGGCTGTCTTTTTAACCTTTCTTTGTATTCCTAGGGTTTAAAGCAGTGCCTGGCACAGTAATAGGGGCTTAATAAATGTTTATTGACCAACTGGCAGGCTCATCATCCTTTGACGCAGATTGTACTCCTTCCATATGTTAGCAGGCAGTTTCATAATTTGTTGTAGCCAAAAAAATTCATCTCATATGGTCAGCCTCCTGGGGATGAGCCTTGCTGCTTTTGGCTAGGGTGGTCCTCCTCAGATGACAGGCACATAGTCCATCAACAAGCCAGAGCTGTTAGCTTTGCTGTCTTTTAGCATCTGCCAGAGTCTGAGCTCTATTGGTAGAGAGTTAGGGAATTCAGGGTCACCTCTGAGCCATGAGGAGAATAGGAAGAGGACCTTAGTGCAGAGTATCTTTAACTTAAATTTTTAAAAAATCCAAATGATGCCACATTTCTTCAGAATTTTTCTCAAACTGGACTGTTTATAAATAGATGGTTACTAGAGAAGGCCATATGTACTGGGCATTGGGCAATACTGCATCATTTGAGGATTATAGATTTAGAGCTGGAAGGGACCCCAGAGGACATCTACTCAAACCCCCTCATTTTACAGAGAAGGAAACTGAGCCCCAGGGAGATTAAGAGATGTGCTCAAGGTCACGCATTTAGTAGCTTTCAAAGATGGGATATGAACCAAGATCCTTTGACCAGGGACCACCTAGAGGTTCCTTTCTCCCCCATTTTTGGAAGTACCCTTAACTATTTTTGAAACCCCATTTATATACAGTAGTTCCTTTATTTGACTGTGTTCTGTAGTCAAATGTGTGTCTTCTCATGTATCACTAACTTTGAGTGAGTCCAATCATGCTTTGTTATCTTTCTGCCTATAAAAATGTAGTCTCATCTAATCCCCCCACCACCACTTTCACTCTTCCTAATTAAGGGCTGCTGGCATTTATGCTAACATCCAGCACTCCTGTCCTAAAATAGTCAAGGCCATAGACAGGGAAATGCCGAATCCAAACAGACAGAATGAGCCTGTTTGTCCCAGGAGGCACCAAATTAAAATATAAGGAGAGGTCACTGTTTTGGGTTCCTAATCCTTCAAGCTGAATGCCCAAAGCTCTGGGGACTTGGGCTTAAACACTGGAGCCATCTGTGGCCAGCTGCCTTTACTCTTCCCTGAGTTTTACTTCAGGGAGATGAGCAAGTCAGGAAGAATGGGCAGAACCAGGAACCTTGCTGGAGAGCTGCATTTCCCAGGGCTCTGGAAAACAAGGGAGATGGAATCTTTCTAACCAGAGCACAGAAGGTGAGGAAACCAGAATCATCACCCCTTGCTTCAGTGGGGAAAGGGGTCTGTAGTCAGTATGGATAGGGCATGACCTAGCCCTCTGCCAAACTCCTAGTCAAGATTTTTTTGTCACCTCATTAAACGTTAGTAAGCATTTGTTAAAATCATAATCATATCCATTATAACTATATTATTACATATTATTAAACATTTATGCCTGTCATATCTGTGACACAATTTATCTTGGACAAGTAATTTCATTGGGGCGGGGGGGGGGGGTGGCTTCATTTTCCTCGTACCTAAAGTGGAGCCAATGATATTTAGTCTACCTACACCATAGGGTACTGTGAGTGTGGTGCCATGGCCTACAAGGAGCATCTGGTACCCTCTGACTTTACAATTTCCCCCCAGTAAAGCCAGATATCACTGGTGTCTCCTGGATTTAAGTTGCTACCACTTTCCTGTAGGAATTCCAAAACTCCTTTGCCCCTTGATCGCACCACATTGATCCCTTAGGCCAATTGAAGGGAATTACTGTGAAGCTCTCCAATGGGTTTGTCATGGGAATGCAGGTGAGCCCTTCCATATTCTTTCATGAGAGATGCTTGGCTTGCATGTGCAAGATGGAATCTGATTCTGTGTATAAAGGGAAATTTGCAAACTTCAACAGAAGAAAGGATGTAGATGCTGAGTAGCATTTGAGGCCTGGAGACATATCTTTGCATTCATTTAACCTCTACAGAAAGCCATGAATGTAGAGGATCTTGACCCAGAGATGCTGGGACAGTAACAAAGTCACAGTGGACTTCGCTCAAAGGGAGTAAACATTTGAACCTACCCTTTCTCAGAGCCTGAGAGTTTGGCACAATAGATAAAAACAAAACAACTGACATTTATAAAGTGTGGGGAGGGAGAGAATAAGCATTTACATAGCTCCTACTATGTGCTAGGAACTGTACTAAGTGCTTTACAAATATCATCTCATTTTATCTTCACGATAACCTGAGAAGTAGATACTATTATTATTCCTGTTTTACAGTTAAGGAAACTGAGGCAAACAAAGGTTAAGTGATTTGCCCAAGGACACATTGATGCTAAGTGTCTTAGGTCAAATTTGAACTCAGGACTTCCTGATCCCAGGCCCAGAGTTCTACCTATTGCCCCACTAACTGTCTTTTAAAGATCTTTAAGTTTTGCCAAGTATTTTGTAATTGTCATCTTATTTGATCAACACACCAAGCCTGTAAAATAAAGGCTGCAGATATCATTTGCCCCATTTTACAGATGAGGAAACTTAGGCTGAACTTAGTTTTATAGCTAGTAAGTTCCACATCTACTTAGGACCTTGATACTGTGAGTCTTTAGTGAGACTGTATGCTTTTCAACAGAATGTGGGATCCATGCAGGGGGAGGGTAGTTTGATACCCTCTGGGGAGGGGAAAGAGAGTTTTCCAGATGGTTGAAAGACTCAAGTATGGGCCCAGTCTGTGTGTATTTTGTCAAGGTAAGCAAAACTGTTCTATATTTAACATCTTATTAGCCTGAGTGCTTGCAGGGGAATTAAACACTTTTTTTCTGGAAGAATAAAAAAAAGTCAGATAATATCTTTCTTAAATTTTCCCTGGGGAAGGGAGGATAAGCCATAGAGATTGGTCTTATGTCATCCTTCTTGTTTGGGTCATTTGGGTTAGGGGGCCATAATTTAATATAGACAGGGGCTATATAGATCATTACAACAGTAAAGAAAACTCACAAAACGTAAAGTGCTATTTAGACATGACTCATCTTCAGCAGTAGTATAACTAGAGTTAAAGCATAACTTTCTGTTGCCAGCTTTCTACCGAATGGTGTCTCTGGAGGGTGACAGGAGACACAACAGTGAGAAGGAATAAGAAGGAAGACTTTCAGAGCAGAGAAGCGCAGAAATGCCTTTCATTGATTTATCCAGAGGGACAGATCTTTTAGGGATTTTTAATTCTCTTTTTTAATCTCTAATTTTAGCAATTAGAGATCCTCTGGGTGCAAAGACATGAGTGAGTAGGAAGTGACTCTCAACCTGTGGGCTCTGGAGGCCTTTAAAATGAACCAGGCCTCGAGCTCAGCTGAAACTGAGAGAAAGCCCCAAGAGATTGCTTACTTGCTCACTGTCAAGTAAAACCCTCTGCCAGAGAATTCTTTCCCAATTATCCTATTTTCTGTTGCAGTGTGTCTTCAAATACTGCAGAGCCCCTGCCAGGAAACCATCAAATGACTGGCACAGAACAAGGCCTGGGTATGTGTAGCAAGCTCCCAAGCCTTCTTTCTGTCCCTTCCCTTCTTGTACCCCAGGAAATGACCCATGGTGCTGACTAGGGAGGGCAGCCTATCTTTCTAAACCCATTTTTGCTTAAAATAATACAAGCTCTCCCCACAAGGCAAAATATACTATGGCTGGCTGCCAACTTCTAGGATACATTTGCATAACAAATAAGTCTCACCCCTCAATTTTAAGGGGGAGGCAGGAGGCACCAGAACCTGCTGCAGCTGCTTCTGTGGTAATGACTCAAGGACAAAGACTGGAAGCTGACCTGAGTCAGACTCCTCCATGGCAGCTTGCTGTCACCCCACTCCTGCTTCTTTGATCAAGTGGCTAATAGTCCGAACACGGGCCTTTGGAGGCCATCTACAAGGAGAAGATGGTGCTGCCAGCTTGGGGGGATTTCCTTTGCTCTTCCCTCAACAATCCATCCTTCTTGCTTGGTGAAGGCAGTTTTTGGCTTTTGAGATGACCGATGAGTGGTGGCCTGGATCACTGAGTAAGAACTAGTTTAATCCTAGCAAGTTTAAATGCTGATCATCCCACCTCTTCATTCCATCTCACTGCTTCCTGGTTTCAGAGGCTGCCTTCCTGTTCCCTACACAGGAAATTTTGTACGGAGTGTATGGCGTGTTCAGGGAGGACCAGCACCTCTGGTGTGAGGGCCTGCCTAGACCCTTTCAGGGCTGCTCATCCACATTTGATGTCCAACTGTTACCCAACTCTCACCTGGGGGCTCCAAGAAGCTATCGCATACACAGCAGCCACACTCTGATAAAACCATCTTGGTGGAAGAGCTAAGGTTGAGGGTAACCAATAGGCCTCTAGCCCGACACTGAGTTAGGGGGTGTCTACCCCATACATATGAAGACTTTCCGGGAAGAATGGGCAGATGAGAACAATCTGTTCCAATGACAATGAAGGCAGCTGAAGCAGGTGCCGTGGAGCCCTTAGAGCATGGCCAGACATCAAAGATGCCAAGGTCGTCCACTCATCCTGGACCACTGCCAATTGGTTGTCCTGCCTTTTGTCTTGCCACTGGCCTTGGATTACTCTGGAAGAGAGTGAGGCTGACAGTTTTGAGCAGCTCTGTCTTCCTTAAGTTCAATTCACCAGCAAGTCAAGATATCACTCTTGTGAGTATGAGGTAGTAGAACTGGAATCTGATTCGAAATGTTGTTCAAATCTTGTGCCTGCTATATATTAACCATGTTTGTTAATCTCTAGCTGCCTCAGTTTCTTCATCTGTAAAATGAGGTTAATTATAGTTGCAATGCTTATCTCCTACAATGAAACATTTCTTAAATATTTAAGTGCGATATAATTGTGAGTCATTACCAACTCTGCTTTTTTCCCAAAAGCCTGAGGACAATTCCAATTATCTCTAGAGTTATGACATTTTCTCAAAATACTCAGAACAAAATTCACTTTAATTTGAAAAGTTTTAGATCATCGTGCACTGTCAGGTTGGCTGATGCCATTCCATGTCCCAGCAGAGCTTCCCTTCCTCATCAGCACCGATGACTTTCTACTCCCTGCAGTGGCCTACTCTGTTTGAGTTTCAGCCCCAGCCTTAGACCCTCTGTAGTAGTTGTGCCTGGCCTTTCTCAACACAAGGAGAGGTAGGTCATGTTTCCCAGAAAGTACGTGGCTATTTGAGCTGAGGGTGCTCTTTACGGTAAACACAAAGTCTCTTACTGTGACCCAATATACAATTGGGTTAGAGTTTGTGGCTGGCTTTTTTGTTTGATTGTTTTCAATAATGACACTTAGCCAGTGTTGCATGATGGGAAAAGCACGGTCTTAGGGTCAGAAGGTCCAGGTTCAAATCCTGGTTCTGCCACTTGCTAGCTGGTTGACTCTAACCAAGTCACTGGATCCTTTGAGCCTCAGTTTCCTCATCTGTAAATAAGAGATAAAAAACTGCCTGTGCTACCAACCTCACAGGGTTGTAGTGAGTGAGAATCAAATGATATGAGATAAAAAAAAAAGAAAAACATTAAGGGCTATGCAAATGTTCCACTGATTATAACCATAAATTTAAAGAGGATCTGAATATACTATTTGCATGACTGTTAGCCACCTCTCTGGGCCTCAGTTTCCTTATCTATAAAATGAGGGTGCTGGACTGGAAGGGCTTTTAAAGATCTCTTCCATCTATAATCCTAGCACCCTCAGTCCAGGGATCCGCTGTTTTTCCTTCTCAGCAGTAGCACCCACTGTTCTGGATTTCAGTTTAAAATGGCAGTGTTTTACATAGTTATGTGATCTTGGGTGAGTCTCTTCATCCTTCTGGGCCTCAGCTGATCTCTAAGTTAATACATGGACCTCATAGTTTGGTCTTCTTGCTGTTCTTCAGGCGAGGCACTCATCTCAGCTCTGGCTGTCCTCCGTGCCTGGAACGCCTTGCCTTCCCTCATCCAGGCCTCCCAGCTGCCCTGAACCAAAGCCTTTCCCAGCCCGTCTTAATTGCAGCATCTTCCCTCTGCTAATTATGTCCTATTTATCCTGCACACCACTTGTTTGTACGTAGCTGTTTGCTTGTTGTCTCCCCTACTAGACTGTGAACTCCTTGAGGGCTTGGTCTTTCCTTGCCTTGTTTTTCTTTGTGTCCTTAGCTCTTAGCACAGTGCCAGACACATAGCTGGCACTTAATAAATGCTTATTGACTGGCTAACCACTGAACCTGCCCAAAAAGAGCTTGCTTGCACATATCACTGTGTAACTGGTGCACAGAGGGACTCAGAGATTGAGGCCACTGTCAGAAAATGGGGGACAGGGAGAGGAACGACAACAACAATAAGGGATGGCTTCTTTTTCTTCTTCTTCCTCTTCTTCCTCCTCTTCATCATTATCATCATCTTCATCATCATCACCAGCATCATCATCTGCTTCCTCCTCTTCATCATCATCTTCTTATTCCTCTTTTTTATCATCATCATCATCATCATCATCTTCTTCTTCTTCTTCTTCTTCTCCTCCTCCTCTTCCTCCTTCTTCTCTTCCTTCTTCCTTCTTCTTCTCTCTCATGGCTAACTTGGCAAAAAAAATAAAATAAAACTCCCAAGGACTCTGGCCCTGCCCCCAATTTTTACTCTGCCAGCCAAAGCCAGCTGGTAATAATTCTTGGGTTGGGGTGTATCTCCTACCCCCTGTGGAGGAGGACAAAAGCAGGCCCCTCATTAGTGATCCTGGATCAAGTCTTTGTTTCTAAGAATGAGGTCAGAATAAAATGCAAATGAAGGGCTGTGCGAAATCTCTATGGTTAGTCCTGTTGAACCCACCAGAGCTTTTCCTGGTAGGAATGAATGAAGCTCAAATGGAGGCACTGTCCCATCTGTCTTTCCCAGACAGTCTCCCAAGAGAACAGCATCTCTTGGAATCCCACATACACATGGTTGTGCAAACCCACAGCAATCTACTATTGATGCTGTGAACTGAACCAGGCCCATCCTAAACAACTGCTCATCCATACTCAAGGGTCCTGCTTTCCTTCCTTGCTTTCCTTCCTGGCTTAACAGTGAGTCACTGATCAGATAGATACTTATGGCTGGTTCTTGAATAGACTCCCTGACTAGGAGAGAATAGGGGAAAATAGATTCAAATGACACTGGGGAATTTTAGAGCAAATGCCAGACCTAGGGGCCTTCCCTAACGTCAGACATCACAGACCTGGTAATCATAAATAGACAGCAGGTTACATAGGCGGGCTCCCAGATATCTCTTGTTTCTATGTCAGACGCTTGGACATTTGGCCATGAGGAACTAGGTGAGATGTCCAGCATATAAGAAAGCCTTTGTATGGGTCTTTGAGTGCCATAATTCCTGCTGAGAGAGGGGAAAGAGGGAGAGGAAGAGGGGGAAGGAAAAAGAGAATGGAGGAGGGAGTGAGAGGGACAAAGAGAGAGGGAAGGAGAGGGAGAGAGAGAGATGGGGATATGGGGAGGGAGAAAAAGGAAGAGGGAGGGAGAGACAGAGAGAAAGAAGAGGGAGAGAAAGGAGGGAGAGGGATGGAAGGAGAGGGAAAAAGAAGGAAGGAATGAGAGAGAGAGAGAGAGAAAGAGTTTATTTTTTATTCTCAACTAAAAATATAAAGAAAACCATACAAATCACCCCCCTTAATCATCAGTATTTAGCACAAAGCGATGGAGAGTTTAGTTGTCAGTGGAAGGAAATACATTATTGGCTACTGGTTAATGTCTCTGATGACATCTGAGTGTGGAGAGGAGTTAAGGTTTATTATCAATCAGTGCCTGATATAATATACGTATAATATGATGTAACATACAACATAATATACAGCTGTACTCTTTTCTATGACCTTCACAAACACATGTAAATATTTAAGATTCTCTTCCTCTTACTTTTTTTTTCCATTTATAGCATGGTCCTACAAATAAGAGTTGAACTAGGACAGGGATTCCCTGTAGATTATAAAAATTGTTGGTATTTATACAGTGTTTTAAGCTTTTCAAAGTGCTTTATTTCTACCCATTTCATTTGAGCTCCACGACAATTTTGTGAGGTAGGTACTACAAATATTATCATCTCAATTTTACCGATAGAGAAACTGAGGCTTAGAGAGATGAACACAATTAGTGAGTGTCCAAGGCAGTATTAAAACTTGATATTCTGCTGATCCCAGGTCCAGCCCACCTTCCACAGCACTACACAGTTTCCAGATGAAGTTGTGATGATTGCATCAAGCCTGTTTATGACATAAGACCTCCCCAAGGAGGCTCATGGCTACTCAATATAGACTAGATATCTAGTCAATGCTGCAGGGAAAAATCCACACAGGGAAAAAAAAATAAGCGAATGTGTGGCCTAGTAAAAAAATAACTGGATTTGGAGTGAGAGAGGTCCTGAATTTGAGCTCCATTCTTGCCATGAACTAGTGTGACTTTGAGTAAGTCACATAAACTCTCAGGGCCTCAGTTTCCTCATCTGTAAAATAGTCAGGTTGGACAATACAATCTCCAAATTCCCTCTCAGCTATGATCCCAAGGACACAAGTTGCCCAGATTATGGCATGCAATTGCATAGACAATTATCAGAACATTTTTTTTTTGTCTAGGCAATGGGGTTCAGTGACTTGCCCAGGGTCACACAGTTAGTAAGCATTATGTGTCTGAGTCTGCATTTGAACTCAGGTCCTTCTGAATCCAGGGTTGGTGCTCTATCCACTGCGCCACCTAGCTGCCCCCAGAACATTTTTCTTAAATGGCACTGAAGGTGATTAATGAGATCAAATCAAATGAGCTAATGCACAGGAAAGCACTTTTTAAATCATAAGTTGTTATATGATTGCTGACCAGAACTGAATAGGACGAAGAGATTGTTGTGTTTCCTTTTGGAAGCCATCTGATGCCTTTGATGAGGCCTGGCTACCAGATGCTTAAAAAGCCCATTAAAACATCAACACTTCCCTAATCACTCTATACAGCTGAAAATCACGGAACACCATGATCATATAAGAATTGAAATCACAGATGATGGAAAGGGTAATGGAAAGATGCATGGTGGGTGTAAGTAGACTGCAGCATATTACTTATCACACCTTGTGTTAGAAATGCTATAAAAGACATAATTGGGACATAGAAGATTTCAAAAGCAGGTGGGCTGGTCATGCATTGAGAATTAGGGATAATAGATCATTGGAATGCTGCGCTGGTGTCCACAAAGGCTGTCACTGTGATGGTTGGCTCCTCATTGAAGGACATTGAAAGACAAATAGGAATCCCACAAGATGAAAAGACATGAATGTGCCACCATTTACACTAAGGAAGGAAACACATACAGTGACAAGATCATGGCTCTATCCCAGTATAAAAGTTAATTAAGTCTAGCTTCAGAACCTTCTGGCTATTCTTTCTTAGAGTTCCTTCCAGATAAGAGAATTCTGTGATTCCAGCATCCATTTGGCCTTGAACTTCAAGACATTCTAAACCAAACTGACCCCCCTGCTATGTCTAAACACTTCCTTTCTTTTCAAACATATCTTTCATGGTGGATCTCAGCACCAGTAGGTTTGGGGCTGCATCTTCTCTTCTTATAGAATGGCAAAGCTGTGAAAACAGAGCAAAATCAGGACTTTTGTTGGGGTTCACTCCTTGAACTTCAGTTGTATTCAGTGGTCTCTTCCTAATGGGGCCGTATCTGTGGCACCCTCAGTAAACTGTACAGGTAATGAGCCTTCTTTTTGGCTGGATCTCAGTGCCTTATCAATTTCTAGGCTCTCAGGAGGCCATCTCATTACTCTGTGTGTAATACTGAATAAAGTTCCTGGTTTAATCTTTCCTCCCCCACAGAGGTAGGAATCTCCTCCTTAGAAATGCAAGTTGGCCAGAGGTTGAAAAATAATCCAGAAAGGTGAGATATAGGGAGCTTACTTCAAGTATTTGCCACCTTCAATCCAAGCTCTCCCCTCCCCACCTCTGGCCCCCTAATCTATTAAGAAACCAGTCCACTATCTAGAGAGAAGGCATTTATATGTGTTTACTGGTGGACCTAGCCCCCTGGAAGGACTATGGAAGTTTTTTGTGTGACCTTGCTTTTTTTTTTTTTAATGTTTATTTATTTCATTTTTAATTTATGGACTAAAACATTTCCACATAACATAATATATGAAACAAAAGATGATTGCATATGATTGTATGTGAATACAAATCTATTATGTACAACTTGCTCTTCCTTTTAAATATATAATAATTATGTATTTTTTTCTTTTTGTTACCCTGCTCTTACTTGAGTACTTAGAATTTGGGAGGCAGAAGGGCATGTTTTATTTGCCGCAATACTTCCCTGGAAGAATAAAGAAATCAAGACCTTCTGTTCCTGTTTCTAGTAATCAGAGATAAGGGATGATGCTTGTTTTCTTCTTTTAGCCTGGTGCTGGCTGTTCTTGTAGAGGGATCATGTCATGGGGGAAAAAGGAGTGCTGGACTTGAAGTCCAAAACTTTAGGCTTAAAAAGTCCCTTCTTCACCATTTACCAGTTGTGTAATTTTGGGCAAATCTTTCGCCTCTTTAAGCCTCAGTTTCCTTATCTGTAAAATGGGAATGATAATACCTCTACTTGGTCGAGTAAAGATGTGTTTTGTAATCATACAGCCCTCTACGAATGTAAACCGCTCTCCTAAGAGCCTCACAGCAATCCAGTTTAGAGATAATTTATTCTCCAGTTTAGGAGAATAATTCATGATTTGCACTGTTATCATCTTTAAGGTTTGCAAAACAATTTATATGTATTAGCTCACAAGATCCTCAAAACAACCCTATGAGGTAAGTACTACAAGTCCTATTATCCTCATTTTACAGATAAGGAAACTGAGGCCCAGAGAAATGAAATGACTGGCCTCATGATCACATAGTCAAGAGGCTGAGAAACATTTCCTAACCTCTTACCAGGTGCTGCGTACTGTTCACTCTAAACTGCCTCACACACATCTCCCCTTCTCTTGCTCCTGCTCCTCCTCCTTTTGCTCCTCTTTCTTCTCTTCTTCTTCTTCCTCTTCCTCCTCCTATTGGATAGAGAGCCAGGTCTGGAGTCAGGTCAGGAAGACCTAAGTTCAAATCCAGCCTCAGACACTTACTAGCCATATAACCCAGGGCAAATCACTTAACTCTGTTTGGCTCAGTTTCCTTATCTGTAAAATAAACTAGAGAAAGAGATGGCAAAACACTCCAGTATCTCTGCCAAGAAAACCCCAAATGGGGACGTAGAGTCAGACAGGACAGAAACAACTCAACAACAACATCTACTATGAGAGGAAGTTGGGTGGCTCAGTAGAGAGTGCTGGTCCCAGAGTCAGGAAGACCTGACTGAAGAAGGAAATGACAAATCATTCCAGTATCTTTGCCAAGAAAACCCTAATGGACAGTGTGGTCCATGGGGTCAAGAAGAGTCAGACACAACTGAATGACTGAACATCTACTGTATGTTGGGCACCGTACTAGAAACTAAAGCAATATGGATCTTCAAGGATCAAGGAGCTTACATTCCAATGGGAGACAATGTGCCATAGAGCTATATACAAAGCACATGCTGAACAGATACCAAGGTAATGAGGAGGAGTGGAGGTACTAATGGCTGGAGGAACCAGGTAGCACTTGGGCTGTAGGAAACCAGGAATTCCACAAGGTTGAGGAGAAATGAAAAGGGAGAGCATTTGAAGTGCGGGATGGAGAGAGTACGACAACACGGAGATGAGAGATGGAATGGGTGTTAAGTAATGGTAAGAAGGCCACTTTGGCCACCGTTAGAATGGGTGAAGGGGAGCAATCTATAATAATGCTAGGAAAGAAGGCTAAGCCAGGTTGTGAAAAACTTCAGATGCCCATTAGAGTTCCTATTGGATCTGAGAGGCAATAAGGGTGGTCAAAACCCTTCATCACCCAGCCCCCTTTGACCTTCACAATCTTCTCACACCTTACTCCCCATCGAGTACTCTTCTATCTGGTGTTGTTCCATGTACAAGACATTCCTTGTTGTTCCATGTACGAGACATTCCACCTCTCAGCTCTGGGCATTTTCACTGGCTGTCCCCCATAATCAGAATGGTCTCCTTCCTCAGCCCCTTCCCTTAGCTTCCCCGGTTTCCTTCAATTCCCTGCTAAAATCCCACCTTCTACAATATTTTCTTGATTTCCTTTAATGCTAGCGTAATTCTCTCTGTTGATTCTATCTGTTTGTCTGTCCATCTGTCTGCCCATCCATCCCATCCATCCCATCCATCTGTCCATCCATCTGTCCATCCATTCTATCTATCTATCTATCTATCTATCTATCTATCTATCTATCTATCTATCTATCTATCTATCTATCTATCTATCTGTCTGTCTGTCTGTCTATCTATCCATCTATTCATCTAGCACTGTCTGGCTCTGTCATTTAACCTATCTGTTTGTATACAGCTGTTGGCATGTTATCTCTCCTATGAGACCGTGACCTCCTTGATAGCAGGGACTGATTTGTTGTTGATGTTGGCACTGACACATAGTGGCACTTGATAAATGTTTATTGACTGACTCGTGCTTTAGGAAAGTTACTTGGGCAGCTGTGTGGAGGCTGGATTAGAATCAAGTGGAGGCTATAGTCAGGGAAATCAATTCTGAAGCTATAGTAAGAGGTGATGAGAGGCTAAGCTAGGGTGGTGAAAAGAAAGAAGGGTACGGATTCAAGAGATGCTGTAGAGGTTGAAAAAACCAGATTTGGCAACTCAGTGGATATGTGAGGTAAGTGAAAGTAGGGGCCAAGGATGGTACTGATGTTGCGAAATAGGGTGACTGGAAGGATGGGGGTGCCCTCAACAGAAATAGGGAAGTCCAGAAAAGGGTAGACCACAAAGCCAGTATGTCAGAGGCAGGACGTGCACTTAGGTTACCTATGCCAGACTGTCTCTTCTCACTTCACAGATGAGAAAATGTGTTCAGAAAGTGACTAAAGAGGGGGTGAATGGCAGAGATTTGAACCTAAGTCCTTGACTCTAAACCTAGCATGCTACCACTATGCCATTTCTTTTCTGCTTGGTTTGTTTGTTCACAGACAGTCAGAGTTTAATGACCTGTCCAGAGTCACACAGCTAGTAAGTGTCCGAGGCTGGATTTCAGCTCAGGTCCTCCTGACTTCAGGGCCTGCACTGTATCCTCTGAGCCACCTAGCTGCCACTATACCATTTCTAAGAACCCTTCTACTTTTGAATCTCCTGTTTCTGTGACCATCACCAATAATGATAATAATAACCATTATTTATGCACTGAAGTGTTACGGGGCTCAAATGAGATAATAGATTCAATAACAATAGTTAGCATTTATAGGGCACTTACTTACCATGCACCGGGCCCTGTGCTAAGCACTTTACAACCATTATCTCATATTATCCTTGAAAGAAGAGATTAGAGGCTATTATTATGCCCATTTTACAGATGAGGAAACTGAGGCAAATAGAAGTTGAATGATTTGCCCAGCTAATATGTGTCTGAGGACAGATTTGAACTTAACATCTTTCAGATTTCAAGCCAGGCTCTCTATCCACTGTACCACCTAGTTCCTTTAACAAAGCAGTTTGCAAATCTTAAAGTGCTATGTAAATGCTAATTATTGTTGTTAGTTTACATTTATCTGGACTCCTGGTGATGCTGCACTCCTGTCTATTCAGGTCAAGGTCATCAGGGATGTGCTGGTACACATTTAATAGCTCTCTGGTGAGGGGAGAGGGGGGAAAAATATGCACACTTTTAAACTTAATCTGGGGTCAGCTAGGTGGTGCAGTGGATAGAGTGCTTTACCTCAAGTCGGAAAGACCTGAGTTCACATCTGGCCTCAGACACTTACTAGCTGTGTGACCCTGGGCAAGTCACTTCACCCTGTTTGCCTCAGTTCCTCATCTGTAAAATGAGCTGGAGGAGGAAATGGCAAACCACTCCAGTATTTTTGCCGAGAAAACTCCAAATGGGGTCACGAAGAGTCAGATATGACTGAAACAACACAACAACAAAACTTAATCTCTATTATTAGCTCTTTCTTAAGTCTACGCAATTAACAAAACAATAAGCCAAGCCTTGATTTGTGGATATTGTTGATTTCTGAAGGGCAAACACTCACACTGAAACTTTCACGATGAGCTCTCACAGGCCAGTTAGAACTGGCTTCAGAACTCCCCTGTTTATACACCATTTTTAGGTCTGTGTTGAATCAGGATTCTAAGATTATTTATTTTGTTGTTGTGCCCCCAGAGCTTGGCATTACTATAAAGGTCTATGGGTAGTCTAGATACCACAACCGTGAGTGAAAATGAGAAACCTTGCTGTCTATAGGCAGAACAATGAAAGGCACTTTCTCCACTTGCTATAATCAATTTTCCTGTTAATAGGTTACTTTTCCCCTCTCCAAGATATTCTAAACCACAGCTTGGTCGCTGAGCCCCAGTAACTCAAATTTGTAAATACGTTCATTAATCTCCCAACTTTGTATACCTTCATTCATCTCCTAACTTTGTACTGCTCTCATTTGGTTTTTTTTTTTTTTGTCTTCTCAAAAGATTATAAAAGTATTCAGCCTTTGGCAGTTCAAAGAAGAGCCTCTTTATGGAATGGGGACAGTCTCCTCTTTGAATTTTTTTTTCCTTTATGGCTGAAAAAAATAAAGAAATGTGTTGATTAAGTAAGAATTCACAAGTATTAGGTTAGTCCTTTGACTAGCACTCTCATTGTATTTTCCCAGAAATCTAGAGATAGGTGGGACAGATTATTATTTTCACCATATGACTCTCACCCCCATTTTAATTAAAGATGAAATAACAAATGAAGCAGCTAGGTGGCACAGTGGTTAGAGCACCAGCCCTGGAATCCAGAAGACCTGAGTTCAAATCAGATCTCAGACCAGACACTTGACACTTATTAGCTGTGTGACTCTGGGCAAGTCACTTAATGCTAATTGCCTCGCAAAGAAAAAAAAAGATGAACTAGTAGAGACTTAGAGAGATTAAGTAAATTTGCTCATGGTTGATAGCTACTAAGGATTAGAGGCTACGTTTGAACTCAGATGTACTCCTGATTTTGTATTATAGGAACAGAAATCTAGAAGTAGAAGGAAACTCAGATACTGTCTAATCCAACACCCTGGCTTTATAGATGTGGAAAATGAGGCCCAAGATGGTTAAAGTGACTTGCCCAAGGTTACCCAACCCCCACACTCAAATTTGAGGATCAATTTTTTTTTCTGTTTGTTTGTTTTTGCACACAGTGATAAGAAAGGCTTATCCAAGTGGATAAAAAGCAGTTCTTCAAGTTGGGGGAAAGCCTGAATTCAGCTCCTGACACCTACTTGCTGTGTGACCACCGTCACATTTTGTTCATTCGTTTTCAGTCATGTCTGACTCTTTGTGAACCCATTTGAGATTTTCTTGGCAAAGACACTGGAGAGGTTTGCCATTTCCTTCTTCAGTTCATTTTACAGATGAGGAAACAGAGGCAAACAGGGTAAAGTGACTTACCCAGGGTCACACAACTAGTAAGTGTCTGCGGCCAGATTTGAACTCAAGAAGATGAGTCTTCCTGATTCTAGTCCCAGCTCTCTATCCGCTGTGCCACCTACCTGCCCTTAACCTCAAAGCATCCCAAGCAACTTCCTAAGATGCAGTTATTACAATTACGTAAGTGAAGACAACTTTCAAAGGGAACATAACTCACACCAAAAAAATTGGACAATATTGTTACTAATTTATGAAGTGTACACCTGCCCTTCCTTTTAACATCGGGGAAAACTAGCCAAGTGTGTCTTTCAAGCTGTTTCATTTAATTGTGTTCAGGGCTGGACACTGTGAGAGTTCAAATGAGGGTATGACGGGAGTTTGTGGTGACAGGCTGAAACAAAGTTTTTGATTACTTTTTTTAAGAAAAGGAAACCGGTTTATAGAGGCAAAGACTTGTCCAATGTCATTGAGCAAGCTAGTCTGCATTAGAAGCCAGCTTACCTCGACTCACAGTCCAGTGCTCGTTCTCCCACATAGCATTGTTTCCTTTAAAAAGGAAAAAAAAAAGATCATTTCAGCAGGTGTAAGCCACAAGCCACAGGCCTCCTGCTTCCTCCGCTCTTTTCCTGCTGCGGCTGTGGGAGCCCTCCATGGGCTCGGCCACATTTGTGACACTTCCTTTCCCTGGTGGGGATTGTCTTGACGAGGGAATGAAGTAAGCCCCACAGTTTTAATAAAGGCTCCCACTTCCTTTAACCAAAGGGGAAAAAAGCTGCCCCTCCTCCACCAGCTGCTATATATAGATCCCATTTCAGTCTCTGATCTGGGGGACCCTGCTTGTCCCAGTGTTCTCAGGCCTGTGCTGCTAATTGGATTTGAACTTGGCTCAGCAATGACTAAGATCAGGTGTAGACAGTGGGGAAGGACGAGGGGAAGGAGCCCCTGCCTTCTGCCCATTGTTTTGTAAAAGCAAAGAGTCCAGACAAGCACCAATGCATTAAAAAGCTGAGTTAAGTCTGAGTCCCGGACAGGGCAGGCAGCTTCTCAAGTGGGGTGGGGATAGAGAGGGGACTGGCCTGGGGCTCAGGAGACAGGCATACAGACTCACTGTACTCTGCCCCTCACCAGCTCTGTGTCACTTGGAGCTCAGAGTTGAAGGGAATCCCAGAAGTCTTCTAGACAACATCAGTTAATCAACAATTGTGTTTATTAAGCAAGCACCTACTTTGTGCTAGGCACTGTTGTCCTTGTTTGTCCTTTATTCCCTTTTTTTCTTTTTTTAAAAAAATTTTATTAATTTATTTTGATTTATCAATAATCACTTCCATGTGCTTTTGAGTTGAAAATTTTTCTCCCCTTCCTACCCCCACCCTCCCCAAGATGGTGCACAATCTGATATATATGTTTTACATTTACATTCCTATTAAACATATTTTCACATTCGTGAAGTTGTAAGTACAAATTAAAACCAATAGGAGGAACCATCAGAAAGATGAAACAAAACTCAACAGAAGGTAAAAATAAGTGATAGTGACTCGACTTCCACAGTTCTTTCTTTGGATGTGGACAGCATTTTTCATCCCGAGGCCTCTGGAGATGTCTTAGATCCTCATAATGCTGAGAAAGGTTCAGTTGAACAATCTTAGACATTGCATAACGTGGCTGTTACTGTGTACAATGTTCTCCTGGTTCTGCTCACTTTACTCAGCATCAGACCATATAAGTCTTTCCAGGTTTTTCTGAGGTCAGCCTGTTCATCATTTCTTATAGCACAATAGTATTCCATTACATTCATAAACCACAACTAGCTCGGCCGTTCCCCAATTGATGGGCATCCTCTCAATTTCCAATTCTTTGCCACCACAAAAAGAGCTGCTATGAATATTTTTGTACTTGTGGGTCCTTTGCCATTTGTTTGATCTCTTTGGGATGTAGCCCTAGAAGCGTTGTTGCTGGATCAAAGGGTATGCACATTTTTGTAGCCCTTTGGGCATAGTTCCAAATTGTTATCCAAAATGGTTGGATCATTTCGTTTGTCCTTTATTCTCAAAGAAGACTGATGACATCAGGAAGGTGATGTCTTGATTTGCAAGTGAATTGGATGTAAGTGAGGGAGGACTATGGGAAATCACCAGCCTCACTCTGTCCTCCAGAGCCTTCTGGGTACAGGGGCCAGACATAGATTAGGATGACTGGAGAAAGCACAGGATGATGCAGGAGAGTAGGCCTTTTTTAGCTAAGGTCTTTCCCAGGCCTAGGTATGGGGGATACAAGTACACATCTCTGACAGGTGGCCATCCAGGCTGCTCCTGAAGACCTCCAGGGAAGCAGAAAGCCCACTTAGTCCCAAGACAGACTAGTTATTTTACTTTTGAATAGTTCTAATTGTTAGAAAGTTTGTCCTTACCAAATCTGTGAAGGGTGGGGGTAATCGTGCTGGAGTGCATGTTCTGGGTAGGTGGCTAGAGGAGTGCTGTGAGGGTCAAATGAGATAATGAGCATGGAAAGCACTTTGAAAAGGATAAGGCACTGAAAAAATGAGTGGGATTCTTATTAGTCTCAAGTCCCTTTTCTCACAATTGTGGAAAGAACACTGAACTTGGAATCCAAAGACCAGGTTCTATACTTCCTACCTATGGTGACCCTAGGCAAACTTTCCTAGTCTGAGTCTCTATTTTTTTTTATCTGTAAAATGGGGATAGTGATACCTCTACAATGATGGAAGGGGAGGGATTTCTACATACTATAAAATGCAATATTATGAGTCATCATTGCTGTTATTTTACCTTCCCCAAGATAGGAGGTTTAATGCTCTAAGAAAATAAGGCATATTATAAGGAGGATTTCAAAAACATTAGGGGAAATTAAATTTTTTTAAAAAAAATTAACCATCCTGTTTTTTTATTATCAGCTCTTTAATCTCCCCAGGACAGTGAATCAAAGGAAGATGAGGTCTGAAGTTTCTCACTGCCTTCTCCCTTAACAAATATAGCCCAGGTGCATGGAGCTATGGAAGCACTCTGTGTATCTGAAGACTCAGGTTTGCCCGATTAGCAGATCTCCCTGCCTCTGGGATGGCTGACCTGGTAAAAGTTCTAACTGCAATGGCAGATCCCACTTTAGAATTTGTGGGCAGTAGCTGATGGTATGTGCTATTTTTTTTCTCCCCCCCAGGATAAGCAGCCATGGAGAAAGCACCTGGAGGAGAAATAAAGGGATGGGTCCAGCAGATCAAAACCTTATCAGTCTTTCTTCGTGGAAAGCAGTAAGAATTGGAACATGGGGGAAGAGAAGAAACTAATGACATGGGATATAGCTGTCTTTGCTTTGTCTAGGAGAGTAGAAGTGTTTCCAAGATGCCTTTTCAACCAGCAAGGGCCATGCCTTTGGCCACTTGGATTTCATAGGCTTCAGTCTCTCATGTGCCCAGCTCATTTGTCAATCATACTGAGCAACTCTGAGGAGACATACAGTGAGTTGGTGCCAGAGATGGAGGCTGGTACTGTTCGAAGAAAAGTAGGTCTGGCATCAGGAGACATTGGTTCACGTCCTGGCTCAGCCACTAATTCGCCATGACAGTAATTTTTTTCTGGGTTTCATTTTTCAGATCAGAGAGTTGGCCTACCTAACTGAAGTACCTCCAAAGGCCCTCCCAGCTCTGACATTGTAACTTCTAAGGTCCCTTCCAGCTCTGGCATTCTATAGTCTAAGGATCCTTCCAGCTCTGATATTTTCTATTTCTATGACTTACATAAAGAGAAAGAAGCCAGTTGCTTGGTGGGCTCCAGGATAAGATTCTAGGTATATTATTGTCAGGGTAGCTAGATGGTGCAGTGGATAGAGCGCTAGCCCCAGAGGCAGGAAGACCTGAATTCAAATTTAGCCTTAGACAGTTAGTAACTGTGTGACCCTGGACAAGTCACTTTATCTGTTTACCTCAGTTCCTCATCTGTAAAATGAGCTGGAGAAGGAAATGACAAACCACTCCAGTATCTTTGCTAAGAAAACAGCAAATGGGGTCACTAAGAGCCAGACGTGACTGAACAACAACAACCTGTATTATTACAATGTTAGTTCCTTCAGTCTGATGTATATTATTTGTCACTAATGCGACCTATATAACACCATCTTCTTTTTTATGTAATACATTTTAAATGATATTTTTGCTTTTATATGGAGTTCACTTACTAATATGTTCCTCCCTACTCCTTTAACCATGAAACCAACCCTTTATTAAAGAACAATCCCTAGGCATTTAAAGAGCATGCATTTGATTCACCAAGTACCCTCATTTCTTCTTTCTTCCCTGACCCCAAGTATGAATTCTTTAAAGTTCACTGTCTCCACATATTTGTTTCCCAGGCAACACGGCAATCTTAATTAAGCTACCCCAGAAAATGCCCAGGATACCTGGCAAAGGGCCAGAGGGCTCTGGTCACTGCTGACCTTTCCCTCTGGCTTTCAGGAAGTTTGAGGTCACAAGGCCTCTGTTTTTCCCCTGAGGCAATTGGAGCGAAGTGCTTGTCCAGAGTCACACAGTTAATGAGTGTTATCTGTCTGAGGCTGGATTTGAACTCAAATCCTCCTGACTCCAGGGCTGGCACTCTATCCACTGCACCCCCTAGCTGTCCCACAAAGCCTCTTTTCTGTCTTTGAGAGCACCCAACCACCACCTTAAACACAAAGAAATTCAGGCAGATGGCTTCTTTAGATCCTCAAATTCTCCTGACTCCAACAATTTCAAAAGCTGTTTTAAAAATTTAAAGGAAAGAATTCCTAACAGTTGGAGCTGTTCTAAAGTGGAATGGGTTGCTTCCTGAGGTGGTGAATTCCTCATCATTGGAGATCTTCAGGCTGAGGCTGCATGGCTAATTGTGAGGTATATTGTATAGGGAATTGTTGTTCAGGTCGAAGAGGGCCAGATGGCTTCTGCAGTCCCAAGGACAAGATTCAGGAAGTGGGTGTCTTTAGTGCTTGATTTACTTCCCTGCATTTACATGTGATAATGAGCTTTCTACACATACGACCAAGTTCAAGGTTGAAATATTTTGGGTTTTTTTTTCTTCCCCTAAAAAGGCAGCATAGATGGTATCGTCAAACAGGTATTAAATTTGGCATCAGGAGACCAAGGTTTGAGTTCTGACTAAAAGGCTTAACTGCTTGTATGACCTTGGACAAGTCACTTAATCTCTGTGTCAAGTTTTTCTTAAGGATTATAACATTTATATCAAGAGGCAGTGTTGTATAGCACTGGACAAGGAGTCAAGATGACCTGGGTTTAAATTCCAGCTTTACTATGTGACATCAACAAGTTACTTTACCACTACATGCTTCAGGCAACTCTCTAGGAGAAAAAGCTGTCCACTTGTTGCCTCTGCTTCCTCTCCTTTCATTCACTTCTCTGCTCTTTACAATCTGGCTTCCAATCTCATCTCTCAACTGAAACCACCCTCTCCACAGTTACCAATAGTTTCTTCATTGCCACACCTCTCCAAGTTACGACTGATGTCTTTCTTTGTTGCCAAATCGGATGTTCTTTTCATAGTCCTCATCCTTCTCTATGTGCCATTTGCCACTGTTCTTCTAACTATCTCTTCCTTGTTACTTTCTCCTCATTAGGATTTCTCCATTGGTTCTTCACTGTTTTTTATTAGTTCTACTCCTACCTGCCTGACCACTCTTTCTAAGTCTCCTCTGCTGTATCACCACCATCATGTCCACAACTGTGGCTATGTCTGCCCCCTGCTCTTCTCTTTACACTCTCTTTACACTTTACACATCAGCTTGACTGACTGCTAGATACATAGACATCCATCCCTAGTCCCTCTTCTGAGCTCCAATCCCACATCACCAACAACCTATTGGACATTCTGAACCAGATCTTCTGTAGCATTTTAGACCTGACTCATCTAAAACAGAACTCATCATCTCTCCCCACCCCTCCTTCACACCTCTTTGTTCCTGGTAACCACCGGTACCCCCATTCTTCCAGCCACTTGGCAACCTCATCATCCTTGACTCCTTACTCTCACTCACCCCATTTAGCCAATCACTTGCCATCTCTGGTCATTTCTGCTTCTACAACTTCTTTTTGGAGTGTTTCCTTCTCTCCATTCACAGTTATCACTTTAGTTCAAGCCCTTACCACTTCTCAGCTGGATTATTACACTAACCTACCAATCAATCCCCCACTTCAAGTTTTCCCTCATTCTCATTCTTCAAATAATTAACAAATGATTTTCCTAAACTTCGTTTCTGATCAATCACTCCTCTCCTCAATAAACTCCAGTAAAAAAGCTAGTTTGACTGATTGTAGACTATATAAGGGGGAGTTGTGTGTAATAAAGCTGGAAAGGTAGACAGGGAACAGATTGTGAAGGGCTTTAAATTCCAAACAGAGGAGATTATATTTGATCCCAGAAGTAATAGGGAGCTACTAGAGTTTATATTTTGTGTATATTTGTATGTGTGCAAGTTGTCTTTCCCATAGAACATATGTACCTTGAGAACAGTGCCTTCTGCATTTTTGTCTTAGTATCCTTAGCACCTAGTGCAGAAGTTGGCACATAGTAGGCAATTAAAAATGCTGATTGATTGATTGAGCTGACCTGGGAGTCAGAAAGACCTGGGTTGAAGTCCAGCCTGCAACAGCTACTGGTTGTATGACCCTGGACAAGTCACTTACCTTTTCCATTCCCCAGGCTAGTAAGCCTACAAGTTGCAGGAGAATTGCTGATGTGTATTAGTTAAGGAAGTTTCTTCATCAGAAGTTCCTTCACCAGAAGTTCTCAAAATGAGGTTGGTGAAGCCCGGGTCAAAGCCTCTGTGTACCTCAGGTAGTTTCTAGGAGAAAAAGCTGCCCTTATTCCTTGCCTCTGCTTCTTCCCTCTTCTTTCACTCACTTCTCAGCTCTTTACAGTCTGGTTTCCAATCTTGGCACTCAGCTGAAACCGCCCTCTTCATAGTTACCGATGATGTCTTCATTGCCACATATCTCTCCAAGTTACTATGAATATCTTTCTTCATTGCCAAATCTTGTGTTCTTTTCTCAGTCTTCATTCTTCTTGCAGTATTTGACACCGACCTTCTCCTTTCAGGGGGTCTTGAAGGTCAAAATTCTTTTCATAATAAAAATGGCTTCAATGTCTAATACAGTAAATATTGATAGATATAATACCCCCACCCCCAAACCAAAAGTTCTTGAGGGAGGCCCTCAATAATTCTTAAGAATATAAAGGGGTCCTGAGACCCAAAAGTTTAAGAACTGCTGGCCTACACCAATCAAATCATAGGTCCAGACCTGACCCCCTCTTCCACTCCCTCCATTACTCATATTTTCCCCTGTAGTCCCCTACAAACTGTCTATATCTCTTCTCTCCTGCCTGATTCATATCAATTCTTCTGCTTTTCACATTACATCTGATGATTTGGTTCAGTTTCCTTTTCCTTCCTCTTTCTCTTTTTTCATTAAAACAAATGTGTTAATTAATTGCAGGAGGTGCCTTTCCAAGAAATTCACTAACCCAAGGTCAGTGTTTGTGGTAACATTAGAAAGCTCCATTTTCTTTGCATCTAGGTCTGAGGATCTCTTAGCTGGTGTTAGGGCTACCCCTTTCCCATAGGTTTGTCTTGAAAAATCAGTCACAGAATTTCAAAGTTGGAAGGGACTTTGGCAGAACCCCAATCAGTCAATCAACCAACAGGCATTTATTAAGCACCTACTATATCCCAGTCACTGTTCTAAGCACCACAGATACAAGTTCAAGGAAGGAACACTACAGCCTCTTAAGGTAGCTCATTCTGCTTGTGGACAGTTCTTTTTTAATTGAATGTTATTTTCAGGTATGAATTCTCTCCCTCCCATCTCTCCTCTTCTTCTGCTATGCTCCCCACCCCACCTCCCTTTATGAAAGGAAGAAACACACCCATTACAAACCTGCATAATCGAGCAAAACAAATTCTTGTGTTAGCTATAATAGACAATTCTAATGGTTAGAGGTTTTCCTGACCTCCCATCTAAATTTGTCTCTGTTTCTAACACCCACGGTACTTAGCTCTGCTTGTGGCCAAGCAGAGCCAATCCTTCTATAGCACAGGCCTTTAAATACTACTAAATTATGATCTTAATGACCCCTGCAGTGGGACTCCAGTAATTCTCTCTTAGGGACTCTCTGGCCATTTCTGAATAGAAAAAATCAGGTAATCATAGGATTTAAAGCTAGAAGAAGGGGGTGGGGCAGAGAAGGGAATAAACATTTCTATAGCACCTACTATGCTAAGTGCTTTTAACAAACATCTCATTTGATCCTCACAGCAACTCTGAGAGGTAGGTGCTATGATTATCCCCATTTTATAGTTGAGGAAACTGAGGCAGACAGAGGTTATGTAACTTTTCTAGGGTCACACAGCTAAAGCCAAATTTGAACTCAGGTCTTTCTGATTTCAGGTCCAGTGCTGAATCCACTGGGCCACCTAGCTGCCTTGAGGGAAACATATAAATACATATACATATATACATATATGTGTGTGTATACATACATACACACACATATATACATATACACACATACATATATACATACATACACACACATATATACATATACACACATACATATATACATACATACACACATATATATAGCATATATATAAAGCAAATAAATACAAATATAACAAGTAATTAAACACAAGGATTTTGAGCTGGGACTGATGGTAGAGATGAACTAGTCCAACACCGTTATTTTGCAAATGAGGAAACTGAGTCCTAGAGAGGTTAAAGCTTACCCAAGGTCACATAGCTAAGCAAATACCAGAGCCAGGATTTGAAGCTAGTCCTTCTAATATCAATGCCAACACTCCTTCTGCTACCTTTCATCTCTTTCTGAATGACTATAGATGTACCTGGGCATGTCCCAGCCTGTGGCCCCCTGGAACACAATACACAATCACTCCAAGCATATTTTCCTTCTGTGGGCTGCTGGCAGTCTGACGCTGACAGTGAATAAACAAACCTGTCCCCAGGGACAACCTCCAGCTACTCTGTGTATTTGCCAAAGGAACAGTCAATACAACTCCTCTCCCCTCAAATTAAATAGCAATGGAGCTACTTAGCTGATGTCAGTTAAACGGTTACATCTCACTTTGGGGAAGTGCTTGCTGTGGTTTTCATTGAAGCTGGTGCTGATTGGACTATTTCTCATGCTCTGATGCATCTCAAGTTTTGAAGGAGGTCCTTCCCAAAATCCAGCTTTGGAGGAAGGTCAGGGTCAGCAGTGTAGGAGTGGGTGTAAATAGGAGGAGAAAGTGGTGGTGGTGGAGGAAGAGGAGGAAGATGATGAGAAGGAGGTGGGGAAGATGAAAAGGAGGAGGAAAGAGAAGAGGAGGGGGAAGAGGCAGAGGAAGATGAGGAGGAGGAAGAAAAGACAGTTTCCTTTACTTCTGTAGGGCTTTGACAGTTAAGGTACTTCTCTTGAGGTGGGAGAGGGAGAAAATTCTAATCTTATTGTTTTTGTTTTATTTTATTCTCAATTTATGGAATAAAACAAATATTTCCATACTATAGCACAATAAAAAAAAGAGGATTGTACATGAAACTGCAAATCTACTATGCACAACTTGCTCTTCTTATTCCTTTTTTTGCTATTTGTTTTTTAAATGACTTTAAAGGTAACTAACCATACAAAATATGGCTGGAGAAGCACTGGGATGAAAGAGCTCTGAAAACCTTAAAGCCCTATAGAAATGTGAAAGGTTTTCCTCATTATTGTTATAGTCTAATATTTTATTCTATGGTGTTCTGCTAGAAATAGTAGAACGGTAGTAGGATGGTTCTTTTATGTTTAATGTTTGGTGGATAAAATGAACCCTCTTTGTAACTGAATAAAAGTGTTGGAATGTCAACTCACCTTTTATACTCTAAGTGAAGGCATTATATAGCAACAATTCTGGTAGCAGACAGAATGATTTGTATCTCATTCTATTTCCATATCCCCTCTTTGATTTCTTCTGCTATGTCTCTATATTTTGAAAGCTTTTCATTCCATATAGTTTGGAGGCTATGAATATTATTATTGTTATTAAATAAATCATTCTCCTTATCTCATGCAATGGAATTCAGATAGAAATGGTCCCAGGACAAATCATTGTCCTGCAGCTAGGTAGTATAGGAGATAGAGTGCTGGACTTGGAGTCAGGAAGATCTGAGTTTAAATCCTGCTTCAGATACTTACTAGCTATGTAACCTCGGACAAGTCACTCAGCCTCTCCTAGCCTCAATGCCCTTATCTGTAAAGTGGGGATGATAATAGTACCTACCTCATAGGGTTGTATGAGGTATTCAGGGAGGACAGATACCTCTGGTGTAAAGGCTGCTCAACTACTTTTGGTGTAAACCTGCCACCCAACTCTCACTTAGGGCTCCAAGAACCTGTAGCATGCACAGCAGCCACAGCCTAGTAAAATCCTTTCTTGACAGATGGGCTAAACCGGGTTGAGGGTAACACCAAAGGGCCTCAAACCCATCGGTGAGTTAGGGGGATGTTTATACCAAGCACACTATAACTTCCCCCTGCAGAATGGGTGGATGAGAATAACTTGTTCCAAAGGCCATGAAGGCAGCTGAAGCAGGCTCTGAGGAGTGCTTAGAGCTTCATCAGACATTGGAGATGCCAAGATCATCCACTGCATCCTGAGCCAGGACCAGTTATCTTGACTTATGTCTTTCCACTGGACTCAGATGACTCTGGAAAAGAGAGTGAGGATAATGACTTTGAGCAACACTGCCTCACTTAAATCCAATCCATGCAGGAGAGTAACTATGTATGTGTAACTATACCTATATTAGCTATTATTCTTTTATATTAATATTCTGTAAAAATTCGGTTCCTATGCTTTTGATTTCTGCAGCTAGACTCTTCTATTTTGAAAGCTTTTTGTTGCATGTACTTTGGAGATTATGAGTATTAGGCATGATCCCATCTATTAAAATTATTGTTCTAAATTTTTAGGGATAAATGTTATTTCTGGGCGATGGTGGGCAGCAGTTGTGTCTGTGATAATGGTCTGGTTTTGTTGAAGTTTGCTGAATTTCCAAGGATATTTTGAGTTCAGTATTTGTAGTTCATAGATTTGTCCATCTGTTAGTTTATGGTGATCATTATTATAGAAAGATTGTACTTCTCATCCTATTTGATGGAGCTGAGATAGAAATAGTCACAGGACAAGTCACTATCCTACTCTCATCCTTTGTTTTATGGATAGTTGCACAGGAGGATAAAAGAATTGATTTTTTTAGTTGGATACAAATATTAGGATGTAAGCTCATCTTAGGTTCACTGAAAGCAACCTGAGTACAACTCCTATAGCAGACAAAATGATAGGGGTGATCTAATGACGGTCATGATGATTTCCTGACTCACAGGGTTATTGTGAGGAAAGCAATTTCTTCCCCTTAGACTATAAACTCTATAAGGGCAGGGGGCTGTAACTGCTTGAAAATTAAGGCATAGTGCTCTGCACATAGTAGGCACTTTATAAATAGTTAATTCCCAAATTTCCAAAGAAATGATTAGTTGAAGAACTGCTGTGAAAATTTGGGGAAGAAGGGAGCATTGTGGGTTGTGGGAGGAGGGTTGGAGAAGGTAGAATAGAGCTGAGCCTTGAAGGATGAATAGTTTTTGGCAGACAGAAATTAGGGGGAAGGACGTTGCAAGAGAAATACGATTTCATACAAACACAATGATTTTAATGTAATCATTGACCTATTTAGAATGATGCATTCTTCACAGAGAGTGGACATTGTCTGATGGAGTACACGGGAAAGGCTGAATCTTCAACGCAGGACTTAATACAGTAGCACTGTAATTATCAGGAAATTAATTCCCCAGGATATTTTGGTAACTTCTCTTTCCACCCCCAACCACACTCCTTTAAAAGACTTCATTATAAATAAAATAGGGAGAATACAGGCAGTTCATTCCAAGCACTTCTACCGCTTCCCAAGGAGGGCCAATTGACATGTTCTTCTCCTAAGTCCTTTTTGTTCCTTCATCTCTATTTTCTCATCTGTAAAATGGGGATAATTCCTGCCCTACTGACCTCATAGAGTTAAATGCTGGAGATACAACTACAAATACACAGTAGGCATTTACTAAATGCTTGTTGAATTGAACTATTAATGCAATACAATCATGCATTATACTCATCTTGATGTAGCAGCTGGGGCGGGGGTAGAAGAGTGGAAGCTGGATTTGTGACTTCGCTGGCATGGGAGACTCTTTCTGCCTGTGTACGTTAGCACCCTTTCCTCAGTTGCCTGAGCTACTAAGAGGTTAAGGGACTGGCCCAGGATCACACAATCAGGATATGTCAGGGGTAAGATTTGAATCTGAGGCCTTCTTGACTTTGAGGACAGCACTCTAGCTATTAAACCGGAGCCATCAACCAAGCATTTGGCCTACAACACTCCCAAGTACAGTTTGAACCAGATTAAAATGTGATTGGAAAATATTTAACAAAATAAATAAAAATACAATAAAACACAGATAACATCACATTTTAAAACTAAGTTAACATGCCACCCTCAGGGATCCTTACATATGGATGAGTGGTCCTCATCTCCATTTGAGTTTGACACCACTGCATTAAACACCACTGCTTCTCTGGGAAGCCTAGATCAGTAGAAATACAGCAGACATATTTCCAGAATGTGGGTAACACTGTATGAGTAAGGAGAGACCTGAACAGTGTCCAAGGGATGATGGATGGCAGAAGGTGGGATTCATAGGATCATGAGGTTTAAAGCTGGAAAAGACCACAGAGATCATCTTCATTTTACAAGGAGGGCACCAAGGCCTGGAGGAGTTCAATGAATTAGGGTAGCATGGGGTGATGGTTGGAGTGCTGGACTTGAAGTGTGGAAGACCTAGCTTCATCTTCTACCTGTAACATTTCTTAGCTATCAGGTCATTTAACCACTTTAAACCTTAGTTTATTTTTCTGTAAAACAAGTAAAATAGTAAGTGTAATACTAAGCCCACAGGGATGTGGGAAGGTTCAAATGAAATAACAAGTATTGAGGTGAAATTGACCTCCTTGTAACTTCTACCTATTGATCTTCTGTACTCTGGAGTCATCCAAAGTAAATATCTTCACTCTTCCCAATGACAGCCTTGGAAGACAACAATCTTGTCCCATAGTCTTCTTCTGCCTCCTAAATCCTGGCTCACTCTCATGCTAATACTATATTACATGTAGCGAATATTATACATTTTTCTCTCCCTTGGATGGGACTATGGCTAGGTGGGAACATGGCAACAGGAAGAAGGAAGTCTTCCAGGTGAACTAGAAAAGGGGACTTAGATAAGCAAAAAAAAATAATAGCTGACATCTCTTTAGCAATATACAAAGCATTTGATCCTCTCATCAACCCTGTGAGTTGATGAGGCAGGCAGTGCAGCTATTATTAGCCCCATTTTATGAGAAGTTGAGACTCAGTATCCAAGGTCACATAGTAAAAGTCAGAGCAGGATTTGAACCCAGGTCTTCTGATTTCAGAGCAAATGGACTTTCAGTCATACCACAGCCATGTCATGAGATAAAATAAAGAGATAGAATCTTGGATCGAGTGAGGAAATTCAATAGAGCTGAGTCCTAGCCAAAAAAAAAAAAGAGCATTGGTAGAAAGCCGAGGCATAGCCTGGGGACAAGAGAGCAGGGTGAAATTAAATCTGAGATGACATGTGTAAGCAAATAGCACTGCCAGCAACACCTGCCTGATGGTTGGGACACTGAATTCCTGGGTTGCCTGTTCAAACAGTTTCTCATTTGAGCTTTTTGTCTCCAGGAGACAGGTGAAAGGGATGGACATCTCAATGAGGGGCATGTACTTGGCTGCTGTAGGGATCAGCTAAGACTCGGAGGCCATGTCATGTGCTCTGGTCTCTGGCTTGGACGGGGTTAAACATAGAATCTTATTGCAGAGGTTGGAAGGGACATCAATGGTTATCTGGTCCAAACCCTATATAGACCTTCAAAGTTAGTAAATGTCATAATGGAGTTTGTCTCCCTGGCCATCAGTTTCCTCAGCTGTAAAATGGGGATCAAACGAGATAATGTTTGTAAAGTGTCTTGCAAACTACTACCGATATGTCAACTGATGTGATTTCTTGTACAAGCCTCCTTTTCAAGTCCTACCTAGAGCCTGTCTTTTCTCTGTAATATCCATGGCAAGTACTCTTCTGTCCTTCCTATCTTCTTTCAATGTATAGTTTAGGATCCATTTCCTGATCCTTTTCTCAATTCCCCAATTGTAAATTCGCTTTCTCTCTTGAAATTATTTTATAACTACTTAGCTGTGTGCATGTCATTTCCCTCTGGGCAGGGTCTGTTACTATTGTTTTTTCCCTTGTGTGCCCATCACCTACAGTAATGCCTTGTACATAGTGTTTAATAAATATGTGTGGAATTGAGCGTGAAGACCTCTTGAACTCACTACCCCAGAGGGAGCCTCTTCCATTTTGGACAGTTCTTATTATGAGGAAATTCATCCCACTGAACTAAACTCTGCTTCCTTTTCTATAGAATCATACCGCCACAGAGTTAGAGGTGGACAGGACCTTAGAGACCATGTAGTCTCTGGGAGTCAGAGAGACCTGAGTTCAAATCTAGCCTCAGGTACTCATTAGCTGTGTGACCCTGGGCAAGTCACTTAACCTTGTTTGCCTCAGTTTCCTCATCTGCAAAATGAGCTGGAGAAGGAAATGGCAAACCACTCCAGTATCTTTGCCAAGGAAACCCCAAAGGGAGTCATGAAGAATTGGAAAACAACTGAAATGACTGAACTACAAAAGTCAAACACCTTCATTTTACAGATGAGGAAATGGCAGCTCAGAGACATTAAGTGATTTGCCCAGGATCCCAAAACCAATTAATGTCAGAAACAGGATTTGAATCAATCTCTCTCTGATTGAGTCCAGCACTTTATCCACTTGCTATACTTACTGCCTCTCTAATTCTGCCTTTTGAAGCCAAACAGAACAAGTCTCATCCCCTTTTCCCCATAAGGTCTCCAAATGCTCAAAGATAAAACTATCACACTTTTTCTAATGCTTTTTTTCTCTTCTAGGGGCTAAACAGGCTCAATTTCTTGAAGCGATTCTCATTGTGGGGAGGAGTTTGAGGGAGGGGATCCTCCTCTGGATTTGACTCAGTCTATCAGCATTCCTCCTTACATGTCATTGCACAGTATTCTAGGTACATTCTGCTCATGGTGGAGCACAATGGGAGCATTAGCTCCCTCATTCTTATTGCTGTCTATTTACTATGACTACCCAAGGTGGTGTCACATTATTTTGTGCTATCTTGTTATGCGTTAAATCAATGTTGAACTCAAAGTCCATCCACTCAGACCCCTGAAAAGTCCTTTGATTAGGTGGATTCCACCCAAAATTTTCTGTCTTTGTATTAAGTTCCCTTTGATGCCAAAGTCATGTAGCTTTTTGATATGGGCCAAAGCAGGCAGTGACCACTTTGGGATGGATGGGAATGCAGAACAAACAGGTCACACAGTACATATCTATGAGTTTTGACTATGATTGCATCATGCTGTTAAGGAGAACCTCCTTTAGTTTGAATCAAGTTAGAGTTGGGACAATCATGAATTCATACAAGAATAGTTCATCGTGTCACGCTAACAGCTGTTGCTTGACAGCTCCCTTTGAAGAGCTGCCAAGTTTGTCCAAGTTTTATGTTGACGAGGTTGTTTCCTACTTACTCAAGTGATCCGTTTGGGGAGGGAGTGTTAAGAAAATTTCTGAAAGCTTCCAAACCAAATTGTAAATTTTCATATGAAGGATGAAAATGGAGGAAGTGATGTGGTATTGTTGGAAGAACATTAGACTTGAGAGGCAAAAGATTCTTCTCATAGCTTTGTCCTTTACTCAATGTGTGACTTTTAAGCAAGGCACTTTTTCCTCTCTGAGCCTCAGAGTCTTTCTCAAAATAATGTCTGAATTCCCTTCCACCTTTGACCTTGGGTATTTTTGTGACTCAGTGATCTTGAAGAGTCCTTCTAGGTTCAATCTTCTTACACATCATTCCCCTACATGTTCTCTTTGATCCAGAGATGCTGGACTCCTGGCTGGTCCACAAACAAGACACCCTATCTCTTGGCTCTGGGCATTTTCTCTGGCTGTTTTCCATGCCTGGAAACACTCTCCCTCCTTTGTTCCAACTACTGACCTTCCTGGCTTCATTTATGTCCCAACTAAAATTGCATCTTTTACAAGAAGCCTTTCCAAAGCCCTCTTAATCCCATGCCTTCCTTCTGTTAATTATTTCCTATTTATCCTGTATATAGCTAGTTTGTACATACTGGTTTACATGTTGTCTCCTCCATTAGACTGAGTTCCTTGAGAACAGGGACTGTCTTTTGCCTCTTTCTGTATCCCCAGTGCTTGGCACATTGCCAAGACTCGGCCATTACTGATTTATTTTTATAATTAATTTATTTTTAGTTTTCAATATTGACTTCCATAACAGTTTAAGTTTTAAATTTTCTCCCCTTCCACTCCTCTTCTCCCCACCCCCAAGATGCAGCGAATCTGATATAGGCTCTAATTATACATTTATATTAAGCATATTTTCCCATTAGTCATGATGTAAAGAACAATTAGAAGTAATGGGAGGACCCATGAAAATAAAGCAATAAAACAAAACAACAAAGGAAAAGGAGAGCAAATAGTATGCTTCCATCTGCATTAAGACTCTATAGTTCTTTCTTAGGATGTGGATAGCATTTTCCATCGTGAGTCTTTTGGAGTTGTCTTAGAGTCTTGCAGTGCTGTGAAGAGCCAAATCTATCAAAGTCAGTCATCACACAATGTGGCTGTTACTGTGTACAATATTCTCCTGGTTCTGCTCACTTCACTCAGCATCGGTTCATGTAAGTCTTTCCAGTTTTTTTTTGAAGTCTGCCTGCTCATCATTTCTTGTACCACAATAGTATTCCATTATACTCATGCACCACAACTTGTTCAACCATTCCCCAGCTGATTGTCATCTCCTCAATTTCCAATTCTTTGCCACCCACAAAAAGAGCTGCTATAAATATTTTTGTGTATGTGGGTCCTTTTCCCATTTTTATGATCTCTTTGGGATACAGACCTAGAGGTGCTATTGCCAGGTCAAAAAGTATACACATTTTTATAGCCCTTTGGACATAGTTCCAAATTGCTCTCCAAAATGGTTGGATCATTTCACAACTCCACCAACAATGCATTAGTGTTCCAATTTTTCCACATCTCCAACATTTATCATTGTCTTGTTTTGTGGTGTTGGCAATCTGATAGGTGTGATGTGGTACCTCAGAATCGTTTTATTTGCATTTCTCCAATCAATAGTGATTTAGAATATTTTTTCATATGACTATAAATAGCTTTAGTCTCTTCCTTTGAAAACTGCCTGTTCATATCCTTTGACCATTTATCAATTGGGGAATGACATATACTTGGTACTGGCTAAGAAATAGAGTGGTAGATCAGTGGAATAGGTTAGGTATGCAAGACGTAACAGTCAATGACTATACTAATCTATTATTTGATAAATCCAAAGACTCTAGCTCCTGGGATAAGAAATCACTATTTAACAAAAACTGCTGGGCAAAATGGAAAAAAGTATGGCAGAAACTGGGCGTAGACCAACATCTGACACCCTATGCCAAGATAGAGTCAAAATGGGTACAGGATTTAGTTATAAGGACTGATACTATAAGCGAACTAGAAGAGCAAGGACTATTTTACCTTTCAGATCTATGGATAAAGGAAGAATTTATGACCAAACAAGAGATAGAGAACATTATGAAATACAAAATGGATAATTTTGATTACATTAAATTGGAAAGACTTTATAGAAACAAAGCCAGCACATCCAAGATTAGGAGGGAAGCAGAAAACTGGGAAAGAATTTTTACAACAAGTGTCTCTAATAAAGGCCTCATTTCTAAAATATATGGAGAACTGAGTCAAATTCAGAAGCAAGTCTTACTATCTCCAATAACAGAGACGGAAATTAGAAGACTAATAAGATTCACATAAACTAACACTCAGGGTGGTTGGGATGATCAAAGTTTAAGGAATTTAAAGTGCTTTGTAAATCTTAAAGCACTGTAAGGTTGCTTGTTATGAAACAACAACCATGATGATGATAATTCTTTGATCCTATGATTTAGTTTGGGATAGTTCATCTCAATCTCTCCTCCATCTATTTTTCTACAATTGGAGCTACATCACTCAAAACTTCTACTGATAGGAACTTCGATTAAAAAAACCCCTAAGTTTTCTAGAGTCCCTACTGATTTAATTTAGATAACCTTTAATGTCTGCCAACTATACACAGTCTAGCGGTAAAATATATCTGCTGAAGAAAAGACTGTCTGGAGGCTCTGACGATGGAAACCTCAGAGAAAAAACTATCAGAGCATGGCAGGACAGCTGTGAGTTGATTATTTTTCTCCTGCTCTCCAATGATAATGACCAGACCCTAATAAATCTACTTGCTGACAGACGAGCCGTCTGTATGGGAGTAATGGAAACTATCCTTGTATCCTCAAGGGTGACTTTAGAATATTCTCAGAAAGGTTGAGTAAAAGGGTCCAAGTAAGAAAAGGATTAGATTGTTGGGGCCTGGCCCTGGATGGCAAAACTAGAACCAGGAGGACAAATGGATAAGAGGAGAAATTTCTTAACCATTATTAGAGGAGCTACCTCAAAGTGAAATGGGCAGCCCTGGGGAGGAGAGTGGTTGCCTGTCATCAGGAGTCTTCAAGCAGAGGCCAAATTGATTACTTGTCAAGATGTTGCTTCATGAGTGGGTTAAACTATCTGATCTCTTCCCACTCTAAGAGTCTATGATTCTGGGTCTAGGAAGAATCTCACTGTAGCTTTCAAATAGAGCTAGAGCTGGAAGGGCCTGTGAACACAGAATAGAGAGGACTATCTATTCCAACCTTCTGAATTTTTATAAGTGGAAACTCAGGCAGAGAGGTGTGAAGTGACTTATCCAAGGTCAGTTAGCTAGTCCGTGGCTCAGACAAAATTAGATCTCCAGACTCCCAGCCCAGAACTCTTTTGGTCTAACTAGAGAAAATTATTGAAAAATGGACCCGCATGAAAAAGGGGAGAGAGGCAGTCAAAGGATCTTCCATCTGCCTTCCTCTTGTCACTCTCCCTTTCTTTGCCCTCTCCCCATCTGTTGGAAGCTTTGATTTTGGAATCTGTGTGTGCTCCAGGTAGATAGGAATGTCTGTTTCTCATTGACCTTCTCCCACAATCTCCCCCTGTTCTCCTTCCTCTGATCTCCTGGCCATCCCCACAGATTGATAGCTGTCCCAGCTGATCTGGCAGCCTCCAATTGCCTTTCTTTGTTTCGACTGTAGCTTTGCCCTTTATTTCGCTCTTCCCTGGGCAGGTGGTGTTTGCTCTATCTGCTCAGCTGTTCCAGAATGGTAACAAAGCTGGTGGTTGGGTCGTTATTTATCTTCTCTACCTGGACTCATTTCATGAATGGAGAGGAGGCCTGGGCAGGACCCTATGTCTAGCCTCTGTCATCCCCCATAATTGGTGCTTTGGGCAGCTAAGTTACCAGAGTGGGCCCTAGAGTCAATGTTCCCATTACCATTCCAAGATTTGAACAGAGAATTTAAATCTCAATCTCTCCCTCTCTCCATCATCTGTCTTTCTATCATTTATCTATCCATCATCTCTCTGTTCTTCTATCTATTTCTGTCTATCTACCATCTACCTATTATCATCTCTCTCTCTGTCTCTCTCTGTCTCTGTCTTTCTCCACTCTCTCTCTCCTGCTCTCTGTATGTCTACCTCAATCTCCTTTCTGTTTCTCTCTGTTTCTTGCTGGCTCTGTCTCTCTGTGTCTGTCTGTCTTTCTGTCTGTTTCTTTCTTTTTCTCTATCATCTGTCTTTCTATCATCCATTTATTCATTGTATCTCTGTTCTTCTATATCTATCTGTCTGTCTGTGTCTGTCTGTCTCTACCTCTCTCTATGTCTCTATCTCAATCTCTTTCCTCTCATTTTTCTCTCTCTCTTGCTGTCTCTGTCTCTCTATCTTTGTCTCTCTGTCTCTCTGTCTCTGGTTCACTGTCTCTCTTTCCCCTTTCCCCTCCCCCATGCTGCCCAAGAAAAAGGGACTTAGCCCAGTTAGTGGTACCTCACTCTGTTCCCTCCTCAGACTACATGAAGTCCAGTATATAAAATCTCATTGAACAGCCAACCTAGTGGCACCCATTCCCCTCATCACACACATACACACACATATGGCATACTAGGTTTGGTTGAGGAACATAAAAGAAGCTGTTATACTGGAACACTGAGTAGGAAATATGCCAGACTCACTCCCCACCCCCCACCCCAGCTCCTCCTCCCCACCATCTGCAACCCTTTGGCATCCGGTTGGGGACTTCATAGTGACATAGCATTTTCTGTGGAGTCATCGGTAGGAGAGGGATTTTGGGAGGCTATCCCTCCTGCCCCCTTGAGGCAGAATGAGAATCAAGGACTCCTAGAATATCAGAGCTGGAAGGACTATAGAACAACAATTCATATTTATATAGCGCTTAAGATTCACCAGATGTTTTCTACACAACAAACTCACGAGGCAAAGGACAGATTGTCAGAGCTAGAAGAAACTTTAGAGCATTGCATATTAGAGATAAAATAGCTAGCATTATGCACAGAACTTTCAAGTTTGCAAAACACTTTTCATATATCTCATTTGGTGCTAGTGTTATCCTCATTTTACAGATGAGTTAAGTGACTTACTCAGGGTCACAATCTGAGCCAAGCTTTGAACTCAGGTCTTCCTGACTCCAGCTCCAATACTCTATCCCCTGGGCCTCCTAGCTGCCTCTGAAATGCCTGAGATGAAAGACATCTTAGAACATACAAGGTTGATACTAAGAGGGAGTCTAGGACAGGGAACATTAGAACTGGAAGAGATCTTAGGGATTGTCTACTCCATGGGTGCTTAACCTTTTTTGTGATATGCACCCCTTTTGGAAGTCTGAGAAAGCTTATGCATCCTTTCCAAGAATAGTGTTTTGAAATAATTAAAGGAAATGCTAAATTTCTGCTTGAAGTTAGTGGAAAGGAAGATGTAATTTTTTTCTCATCCAAGTTTACAGATCCCCAAAATATATTCATGGACCATAGATCAAAAACTCCTTCATTTTACAAATGGAAAAACTGAGACTCAAAGGGAGAAACTGACTTGTTCTCTAGAAAGGAAGAATAGCAATCAGTAATGACTAAACAGCTTAAGATAAGCCCATGGCATTAAGGCTTAATAAATGATTCCATTTATTTACCATGCATTTGATAAGTGCCTACAACGGGTGGGTTCTACATTAAGGCATTGTGTAGGGAATGAAGAGTATAGAAAAATATCTCTACCCTCAAGAAGACCAGTTGGGAAGACAAGCTATATAACCCTGTAGAGATCTCTCATGTTACTTTGTATTGTTTGACGCCAGACAAGTCACAGAGACAATAGAAAGACTGGGGAAGGAGAGACCTCACGTCAGGCCAGGGTAGTCAGAGAAAACTTTCTGAAGAGGTCTTGAAGAGCAAGTAGGATTAGGATAGGCCAAGAGAAGGAGGAAGGACATTTCACACAGGAGGAATGGTGCTGGCAAAGGCAGCAAATACCAGCCCTAATTGCAGTTTTTCAGTCGTTCTGCCTCTTCCTCTCACTTCCAATTCCAAGGGGACCTTTTAATCCCTCATTTGGAGAGCCTTGTGGCCAGGCTTCTCTGCCAGGCATCACAGCTGACATACAGCATGCCCTTCCGATGCAAGGCTCAATTTAGGCCCTGAGTGTAAATACTGCACAGGGCTATGCCAGAGGTCTCCACACCCCCCCTGCATCCCCCTTGTAAAGACTCTGGTATGTCAAAATCTGTCAAACAATTTCTCCTGCCAGGTTTTTACAAGAATCCTACTTGATGCCAATTGCCAAATACCCTCTTAAAACAATACTCGATGAGGTATTACATATACTCTGTGCTGGCAGTATTGTCTGCATACCATATATAGACAAAACCTTGGGAAATCCCAAACCAGGCTCAGCATGAGGAGGATGCAGAATGCAGTATATGGGGCCCGGCACTAGAAAGCTCTGGGGATCTCTCTTCATATCATACTACAGTGGCTCTAAAATTGGCCTTTACCAAGAGAGGATCCGGAGAGGGAAAGGAGTGAATGGATTTGGGGCTTCCTGGGAGCTGGGTGACCTCATTCTAGGACACTTCCAAAGGCACTAGAAAATGGTGAGCAACACCTCCCCCCCCCCCCAATAGCAGTGTCTGATTGAAAACCAAGCAGAGGCAGGGGACTACCAAATAAGGACCTTAGTGCTTTGCTGGATACAATCAAATAGTGGAGTAGGATTATGATATGCACTTCTGGTTGGAATTTTGTTTTCCTCTGTGGAAATCTTTTACAGCTGTTTTGGGCAGGTTATTTAAATTTACACCAAAGTAGATGACTCGGTGGTTCTCAAGAAAGGGGAGGGTACTATGGCGTGTCTGACATACCAGTCAATGTCTTTGAACTATATTGTGCTGGAAGAAATATTCCGTACTTGGAGTTAGAAGGCCTGAGTCTGAGTCCCAGTGTCAATACTTATTAGCCATATTGTTTAGTCACTTTCAGTCGCGTCTGAGTCTTTGCAACCCCATCTGGGGTTTTCTTAGCAGAGATGCAGGAGTGGCTTGCCATTTCTTTCTCCAGCTGACTTTACAGATGAGGAAACTGAGGCAAGCAGGGTTAAGTGACTTGCCCAGGGTCACACAGCTAGTAAGTGTCAGCGGTCAAATTTGGACCCAGTTCTTCCTGACTCCAGAGCCAGAACGCTATCCACTGCGCCACCAACTCTGTGCAAATCATTAACCTCTCTGAGCCTCAGTTTCTTAATCTGTCAAAATGTATGCTACTTCCTGTACATCATAAGACTATTGTGAGGAAAGGGTTTCCTAAACTTTAAAATGCTATAAAATGTGAGACTGTACATGGAATATTCAACCAGGAACTTTCAGAAATCAGCCTGGAGAAAAGCACTCAGAATTCTGAACGGGGCCAGGAAGACAAGATGAATCATTCTCCATCTGGAACAACCAGTCCACACTTAAAAAAGTGTGATGAGAATATCTGTTCTTGCCATACTTCCAGCACCTCCTGAGCACCTCTGGTCATCCATCCCCCATCCCTTTGTGCTGCCCAGCAGCAAGGAGGCCCCCCAGGCACTTCCCCAAGTTGCCTAAGACACACCAGAAGCCAGCATGTAATAGAGTCAATAGAGAACAGCCAGATCATTTTCAGCCTCTAGAGGCAAGCTGGTGGAGGGGAAGGAGGGCCGGGCAATGAGTCAAGAGACACGGATTCAAATCCAGCCTGGGTCATTTTGCTACCTGTATGCTCTTGGGTAAGTTTATGGCCTCAGTCTCCTGTTTTAGATGATGGTCCTTATGATTTGCCTTACTGGCAGCTAGGTGGTGCAGTGGATAGCATGCCAGGGCTGGAGACAGAAAGATTCACCTTCCTGAGTTCAAATCTGGACACTTAGTTGTGTGACCTTGTGCAAGTCACTTAACCCTATTGGCCTCAGTTTTCTCATCTGTAAAATGAGCTGGAGAAGGAAATGGCAAACCACGCCAGTATCTCCGCCAAGAAAACTCCAAATGAGGTCACAAAGAGTCAGACATGACTGAAAACAAAAACAACTCAGCTGAGCTTACCTTATAGGATTGTTGCAAGGAAAATGTTACATAAATATGGGCAAGCCTTAGGATCATGAGATTCAGCATAGGATGGGGACTTTTGAGTTCATATCTAGTTCAACCCTCTCCAGGCTCTATTACTATTATTTCTGTTTAGAAAGGAGTCTAAAGGGCTTGTAATCCCTGATATTGGGGAGGCTTAAGATTTCACAGGGGTAAAAAGGTAATAAATAAGACACGAATTGGACATGAAGGCTGCAGGTCACACAGCTAGTAAGTGTCAGGGGTAGGATTCAAACTCAGGTCCTCCTGACTCTAGATCCAGCATCTCTCATTGCCCAAGGCCACAAAGTCAGTAGCAGGGCCCAGCGTCAACTCAGGTCATCTGGCTGGAATCTGCTAAATCACACTGTCTGACTGAGGTATTAGAACCCTCTGGACTCTTGTGTTTTAATGTGAATTCTTTCAAAGTTTGTTGAAACAGTGACTGTTATGAGCAGGAGACACTATGCGAGGTGTCTATGGGGAGATACAAAGTTTAAGTAGGATACAACTCCCACCCTTGAGGAAGTTCCAGTTTAGGAGGGGTGTAAGATGCAGTGAGCTGCAATACATCCTATTACGAGATAAGTAAAACAAGGAGGTACAAAGCAGAGTACTGTGTGAATTTAAAGGGAAGGCTATTAACACCAAGCAGAGGTATCGGGGGAGGCTTCCCAAAGGAGGTGGTGTTTGAGTTGGCCCTTAAGAAATAGGTAGGCATTTCAAAGGTAAAGAGGGAGATTGGTCTGCCAAAGTGAGCAACCCAGGATATTTAAGAGGAACACAAAATATAGAGGAAGAAGCCCTATTCTGGGAGTTTTATCCTCCCAATAAAAGTATTTTTGACAGGCACTATATTTAAACCACAGCGAGGAGATTCGTTTTCACAGATAAGAGATAAGAGAAGTCAGTAAACTCCTTTAAAAAAAAAACTGCTACTGTCTGTAATATCCCTTTGGTACCTAGCAAGTGCATTTGGTGGGAATGGGGATTGAGGTGACTTCCTGGGACCTCCTGTGGGGACAGGTAGCAAAATGGCCAAGTCTGGACTTGAATACATGTCTCTTGACTCATCACCCAGCCCTCTTTCCCGTCCACCATCCTGTCTCTAGAGGCTGAAAAGGCTCCATATTTTCTCTATTGACTCTATTGACAGCTAAAATAAGTTTCCTCTAAGGGAACTGGGTGCCACTCCCAATCATGGGGCGGTGGGAAAGAGTATAATCTTTGTGGGGAAAGGCAAGCTCTGACGTTGTGGGCTCCTGCACTGCTGATAATAAGCCTGTTATTTGGGAGAAAAGAGGAGGATGTCCATTTGCCCTATTATTGTTTCAGGAGGTTTCCATAGGAGTATGGACCTATACCCCTGGCTACAACCTCGGTTCTGACTTGGTTTCTACCTAGAGATGTGTTTAATGGTATCATAGGAACCCACTGTCAACTTTTATGATGAGTAGCTCTGTAATCCCCCAGTCCCCAGGTTTGACCTCCATCTTCACCCCTACCCCCTATTCCCACTGACTTTGCAGAGAATTTGTCTTTGCTCACATTGAGTTGCAGGAGGGGCCAAGGATTACTCCCTGGCCCAGCTGTTTAGAAAGAGGGCTCTAGAAATAAAGGTCTCCACAGATCCCTATGTGCAGAATAGGATACCCAGGAGAGGATGGTGTAATGGATAGAACACTGACCCTAGAGGCAGAAAAATCTGAGTTCAAATCCTAACTCAGATTCTTTCTAGCTTTGGGACCCTTGGTAAGTCACATGACCTCTCTGTGCCTCAGTTTCCTCATCTATGAGCAATGAGCCTCTGCCATCCCTTTCAGATTTTAACCAGATTTATGGCATGGGAGAAAGTGGGTTATTCCCTTATTTGGAAAACCAAAGCTTCTCATCTTGAAAATAATGTTTCCCTGCTTGCTACCTTGAGCTATCATTCCATATTTCTCATTCTTTTCACTCCCAAATTTCTAAAATAATTTGCAAACACTCACTAGCCCTACTTTCTCATGAACTACTCTCTTTTTACTCCCTGCCACTGGGTTTCAGTCACAGAATCACCAAATGTCAGAGCTAGAAGGAGCCAAGGTTCATTTCTAGGCCTTTGTCTGGACAGAGCAAATGAGAACCGTATTCTCCCATGTTCATCCCTTTTAAGTCCTGAGTGTCTAGAGACTGACACAGCCATTTCTGTTTCTGCCTCCTGCTCCTAGCTGAAATGCTCTCTCCTAATGACAATTCATCACTGTTTTGTGCAAAGAAATCCTCACCTTGCCCAGGAAACTGACTATGGAGGAAACTGGTATGAAGATGCTTAAAGCTTTTCATAGAAGAGGTTAGGATGAGGCTTGGAAGACTGATGATAGACATTTGACAAGATATCTTGTCCCAAGAGATAAAAGGTCAAAAGATACAAAGAGGCAGTTATCAAAGGAAGAAATTCAAGTTATCAATATGAAATGAAAGAATTAAGAATGAAAAAATGCTCCAAATCATAAATTAGAGAAATGCACATGAAACAACTCTGAAGTTTTACCTCACACTCACCATATTTATGGAGATGATGAAAAAAGGAAAATGACAGTTGTTGGAGGGACTGTGGGAAAACAGACACAGTAAGGCAGTCAGTGCATCTATGAATTGTTCCAGTTATTCTGGAAAGTAATTTGGAACTATGCCCAGAAAGTCACTAAACTGTACATACTTGAATGCAATAATACCACTATTAAACCTATACTCTTTAGAGATAAAAAAAAGAGAGAAAGGCCCTATATGTACAAAACTATCTATAGAAGCTCTTTGTTATAGTGAAGAACTGGAAATTAAGGGAGCACTCATTAATTGGGGACTAACTGAATAAATTAGGGTATTTAAAGATAATGAAATATTGTTATGTTTTAAGAAGTGGTGAAATGATCAGTTTCAGAGGAACCTGGAAAAATTTCTATGAACAGTTGTAGAATGAAGTGAGAACCCAAAGAACAATTTATACAATAATATTTTAAAAGAAAAGCAGCTTTGAAAGAATTGAGAATTCTGATTAATGTAATAGCCAAACATGATTTCAGAGGACAGATGATGAAGCATGGATACAACCTCCTGAGAGAGATTACGGACTCAGATAAAGAACGAAATATGCATTTATTAGATATAGTTGTAGACATTTGTTTTGCATAACTGGATATTTGTTACATGGGTTTCCTTTTTCTTTTTTCTCTTTCAGGTTGGAGGAGGGAGTTGAGAGACAAGGAAGTGTTGAAGTTGTCGCCAATAATAAAAACAGTAACAATATCTAGCATTTATAAAGAGTTGGGGTTTTTTTAGGCAATTGGGGTTAAGTGACTTACCCAGGGTCACACAGCTAGTAAGTGTCAAGTGTTTTGTCTGAGACCAATTTGAACTCAGGTCCTCCTGACTTCAGGACTGGTGCTCTATCTACTGAGCCACCTAGCTGCCCCCATTTATAAAGAGTTTTAAAGTTTGCAAAGAACCTCACATATGTCATCTCACTTGATCATCACAACAACCCTGTTGTGCTGTTATTATTACCCCCATTTTCCAGATGAGGAAACTGAAGCTGAGAGAGGTTAAATGACTTGTTCAAGGCCACACATCTAGTGTCTGAGGCAAGATTTGAACTTAGGTCCTCCTGTCTCTAAGTCCAACATACTATCCACTATGTCATCAAATTAAAAAAAAAAACACAGAAGAGAACAGAAGGGGGACCAAGAGGAAACAGAGAAGCAGAACTACTCAGAAAATTACGTGTAAGTTTTATTACATACTTAAAAGGGAAAGCAAACTGTACTTAAGAGAAATTCACAGTTTCATGTACAATCCTATTTTTCCATTCTACTTTTAATGTAGAAATGCTAATTTTATTTGATGTTTGTTAAATTCAGAATAAAATAAATAAAATTCTAAGACAAGAAAAAAAAAGACTTCTTGGACAGCAGCCAAATGTGTGCAGTTCAGCAGGAGGGGTCCTTTGATGAGAATTTAGGCTGTTTCTGTAGTGATGTTTAAATATTGGTGGCCCTTCAGGAGTGTTTGAGCCCTTTAAGACTTCCCGATCCTCAAATCCTTTCAAAGGCAAAAATCAGGGGAAACCCAAAACTGTCTTGATTTTTCAATAAGAGAGATTAATAGTTTAAAGTTATTTCTCAGGGTATGTTGAGTAATAAAGCCCTGTCACTGTGTTAGGTATTATGCAAATAACTCTTTCTATTTTCTTGCAGTTGACAGTGTAGTATAGCAGAAAGACTCGGATTTGAATCCCAGCTCCAGGGCTTACCAAAGATGTGACTGTGGGCAAGTCATATGACTGGTCCCGGCCTCAATGTTCTGTTGTATAAAATGGGGACAATGAACAAATGATACCTACCAGAGGTTGTGAGAAAAGCATTTTGTAAACCTTATAACACTATAGCATTATTGTTTATTTACCTATTTATTGAGTGAGGGAGTTATTTATTAAGCACCTACAGTGTGCAGAATACCATTAAGTTCTGGAGAAGATAAAGAGTTTAGGTAAGACACAGCTTTTGTGGCCTGCCCCGCCTCCCCTCATAGAGCTTATGGTCCAGTAGGAGCATACTCACAAACATGGATAACTATTTTAAGGGAAAGCTTATGTTTTGTGAGATACTACCATTCAACAAGCAGACACTTGTTCCATTAGGAATAACATTTCCTTTGATGCCTGAGACTCCAAAAATCAGTCCTGATAGCATGCAGCTGAGACTTTCAATTTCCCCTTAGGACATCATGTAGGACTACAGAATAGATTAACAACTAAAGTGCCCAAAACCATGGATTTGTCTTATTCTCCCTAATTTGCAGCTGGAAATTTGGAGAGTAGTTATTGAGATTCCCCCCTGCCCCAATTTATTGTTCCAATGAAATGATCTTGCTGATTCTGTGGTGGTGTTTGCCTAAATTTCTGTTTAGCATGCCATGCTAATATGTGGATAGGCAGAATGGCAGGATAGGCAGGATTTTTTTTTTTTGGTGAAGCAGTTGGGGTTAAGTGACTTGCCCAGGGTCACACAGCTAGTAAATATCAAGTATCTGAGGTAGGATTTGAGCTCAGGTCCTCCTGACTCCAGAGCCAGTACTTTATCTACTGTACCACCTAGCTACCCCCCAAAATGGATATTTTTAAACTAAGCTGCTGGCTTTTATCAGAAGCTGTACACATACATACACACATACATATATATATGTATATATATATATATATATATATATGTATATATATACATATATATGTATGTGTGTATTTGCACACACACATATAATATATGTGTATATAAATATATACACATGCACACATATACAAAATATACTGTTTACACACATGTTTATATACATTTATGTGCATTACATGCATACATTTCCCCCTTCAACACTTTTAACTAACTTTTAGTATCAGAGATACAGGATCTGAAGGAAGAGAGAGACATATAGGAGGTAAAGAGGGGCCAGCTTGATGCCTCAGGTAAGAATAGGTAAGGCCTAGTCCTCTACTTAATTAGACACCCTTCCAAAAACAAATTGGAAAAAGCCTCGGGTTAATAAAGAGAGCTATTGTTTTCACTCAGTTTAATCTGGTGGGTTTCTCATCTCTCATGTTCAGAGAACAGCTGAGCAAAATTTTCTCTTGGGGCAAGGCCAGGGGTTTGGAGATGCCTTAGTATGCAGCCTGGATATGGTAGGCTAGAGGAAGTACATTCTAAGACATCATGAAATTTCCACCTTTCAAGCCCTGACATGTAATAAGGATTTGATCCTCATGTGTAAAGGAGGTAGGGTAGAAGATGCCTTACCTGATAGGTAGAAGGGTACTCCCAGGACTGTTGTGAGGATAACATGTGGTATTCTAAACATGAAGTGCTTTGGAAACTTAGGTGGCACATTGGATAGAGTGTTGGATCTGGAGTCAGGTCAGGAAGACCTGAGTTCAAATCCAACCTCAGACACTTACTAGCTGGGTGACCCTGGACAAGCCACTTAACACTATTTGCCTCAGTTTCCTCATCTGTAAAATGAGCTAGAGAAGGAAATGGAAAACCATTTCAGTATCTTTGCCAAGAAAAACCTCAAATTGGGTCACAAAGAGTCAGACATTATTGAAATGACTGAACAACAACAAAACTTAAAATCCCTAAATAATATTGTTAATGAAATGTAGTGGGAAAAGCACTGGACTTAGAGAAAAAAAAATGTTTGTCCTCTTCCCCAAGGCCTCAGGGTTAAGTGACTTGCCCAGGGCCACAAAGATAGCTAGCAAGTGTCTGAGGTAATATTTGAACTGAGGTCCTACTGACTCCAGGGCTAGTACTCTATCCACTGCACCACCTAGCTGCCCCCTATAGTACTTACTAGCTATATAGCTGGGGTGTTTTGAAGCTCAAATCAGATGATGGATGGTGATGATTCCACACCCTGAGCCTTCTACTGCATTTTTTGCTGAACTCAAGCAATGTCAATAGCAAAATGCTAGTAAATGTTTAACGATCAGGCTCTCTGGAATTTTTTTTAAATTTTATTTAAGCAATTGGGGTTAAGTGACTTGCCCAGGGTCACACAGCTAGTAAGTGTCAAGTGTTTGGTCTGAGGATGGATTTGAACTCAGGTCCTCCCGACTTCAGGGCTGGTGCTCTATCCACTGCACCACCTAGCTGCCCCTTGGACATCTTCTAAAAAAATATTTGCACACTCACTTTAATTTCAGTCTGCATTATTAGTATTTTCCACTTTCTAAAATCTAGACAATCTACAAAACAATAAATTAGGGCGTTGCCTACTTCTAAGGTATAAATGGTCACACTGAAAATTTAACAATAGGCTCCCTTTCACTGTCTCCTGCAATCTTGAGGTTCATGTCTTCTGGCAAGTCAGAGTGTGTGTGACGCAGTCTCCTGTTAATAGGCCTCTCAGTGAAGTTGTAGCTGTAGGGAGTACCTTCCTCAGAGAATCCAGGACTAGAGGTAAAGAACACTTGACCTGTCAAAGTTAGGATGTATTGCTGAGGCTAGAGATGTTCATCTCCAGATCATGGTTTGGTCACCTGTGTTTGGGAAGGAAATACAAAGCAGGGGCAGCAGCCAGGTTTTGAGATCCAGTCTCAGGCTCATTTAGACAAGCATATGCTGTCACTCCAATGTGTGAGCAGTCTCTATAGTTGCTAAATAGAGAGGGAAGAAAAATCTATTGCCCTTCATACTCCCATGCCCCAGGAAGCTCAAGGGAAGGCTCTCAGGGTCCCAAGCCACACGTTCAGAAGAGACTGAGAAAAGAAGTGGTTTCTCTCTTTAAAGTCCACCGAGTGGAGGATCTCCCTGATGGGCAGCCAATTCTCTTCAACAACTTCTTTGTCACGGAAAGAGGGAATGGAGATGGGGACCAGATAGTCTCTAGCTAGCTGCCTTTTTTAATAAAAGGTTTTATTGATACTTTTTTTTTATGATAGTTATTTACAGATTACCTCTCCTCCATGAGCAGCATCTTGTAACAAATAAAAGAATGAAGCAAAACTAATAAAACAGGGGCCTCTTCCAAAAGTACACGCCTTTCACACCTGTGGGACCTTCTTTACCTTTCTACATAATGCAGCCAAAGAGGGAATTTGTTTTGATTTTCTTTCCTCTTTTCAGGTAGCTATATCTATGTGTGTGCACGCATGTGTGCATGTATGTAGAGGCACACACACACACACACACACATATATATGTGTATATATAAATATATATACAAACACATGTGTCTCATTCCATACTCTAAATCTATCACCTCTCTGTCAGAAGGTAGATGGCTGATACATTTCATCACCGGTCTTTTGGTATCTTATGTGGTCATTTTATTGATCATAGGTTTTATATAGCTTCCAAAGTTGTTTGTTTTTAGAGTTTTCTTATTGTCATAGAATTTTTTCTCTTAGCTCTGCTCATTTCATTCTTCATCTGCTTACACATGTTTTCAGAACTGTTCATTTTTATATCATCTATGTTATAGCGTAAATTGTTTTTCTGATTCTGCTTATACCACTCTATGCCAATCCACATAAATCTTTTCACGTCTCTGAAATCATCTATTTCTTATTTCTTACAGCTCATTCCATGTGCACTTCATCACATTCATGAACAGTCACTTATTCAAGGCATTCCTTGATTGATAGGTATGTCTTTTGTTTCCAGTTTTTGCCACCACAAAAAGAGAAGCTGTAAACATGCTTTGTACATATAAGAACTTTTCCTTTCTTTGATCTCTTTTGTCATGAAGGGAAGAGATGGACTTGGGGATCAATCAGATGCTTCTGGCTGTGAGTGATCTTTCCCAAGGGGCCCACTGAAAAAGGCCAGGATATAAGGCTTTCCCCACACTGCATGGCAAAGACCTTATTCCATGGGATTCCTTTTCCCTCTTCATTGTGGTGGTTATTTTGTACCAATTACTACAGGGATGTCAAACTCAAATAGAAACAAATCCCTGCTCTGCATATTGACTTAGAAAACCACAAATTAGCATTGTCTTAACATTGTATTATTATTAAATATTTCCCAATTACATTTAATCTGGTTCAGTCAGCCCTGGGGAGTTTTGAGGCTGGCCTGTACTTTGACACCTCTGATTTACACTTTTACATGTTTGGGAGATGGGAGGGAGGAAAGCGTGCTTCAGCAGAGGCTTGGAGCAGCTGATCTCTGAAATCCATTCCAACTCTGAGATTCTACAAATCTAGTTCATTCGGTGCTCAGCCAGGGAGGTGACCATGCTATGCAAAACACTAGAATATTCAGCCTAGAGGAGAGAAGATTTAAGAGAGGACACGACAACTGTCTTCAGTCATTAGAAAGATTGTCAGGTGGAAGAGGACTTGTTCTTGGAAGAGCTAGAAAGAACAGAAGAAAGATGCAAAGAGACATTTTTAGGCTTGATATAAGAAAAACCTTCCTAACTATCAGAACCATCTAAAAGAATGGGATGCCGCAGGCAGGAATGATCTCCTCCCCAATGGCCAGACATATCTACATCTGGGGGGGTTAGAGGTTTGGATTGCTTGACCTGGGAGGAAGTTTCTTCTCCCTCAGAGAGTTTTGTGATTATCTGCCAAGTCTTTGTGAAGAACATATGAGAGATCAGCAAGTCTCTTTTTAATTTTTATTTTAAAATAAAATTTTATTTTCAAATCATGGAACAAAACAAGCATTTCCATAACATAGTACAATAAAAAAAAGATGATTGCACATGAAACTGAAAATCTACCATGTATAACTTGCTATTCCCTCCAAATATATAACAAAGTTCTCATGTACATTTTTTCTTTTTTTTTCTTCCCTTCCCCCTGCCCCTCCCCCCTGAGATGGCTACCATAAGATACAAATTATCTATCTATCTATCTATCTATCTATCTATCTATCTATCTATCTATCTACCTATCAATATATATATGTATGTGTATATATATATATACACACACATATGCACACACATTTATTCTATATATTCTTCTATTTGTCAGTTCTTTCTCTGGATGCAGATAGTGTCTTTCTTCATATGTCATTAATTTTAAATTTGTATATAATAGTCCAAATGACTTAGCCACTCTAAGTCATTCTTATTGTTACTGTATACAACGTTCTCTTGGTTCTGCTTACTTTGCTCTTCATCATTTCCTGCAAGTCTTTCCATGCCTCTCTAAGATCATTGAGCTCATTTCTTATAGCAGAGCAGTATTCTACCACCATCATATGCCACAGCTTGTTCAGCCATTCTCCAAATTGATGGGTATCCCTGCAATTTCCAGTTCTTTGCCACCACAGAGAGCTGCTATAAACAATCAGCAACTCTCTCAAAGAATTCCTCCATTTCATTTCAGTTCTCTTCTAGAGGGGAACTCTGAGGCCTGACTATTTTCCTCCTAAAGATGCCCTGCATCGGAGAATTAACCCTTCAGATGTCTCAAAATTGGCAGCTTCTTATAAAATACACCCAACGGGATTTTTCAGTGCAATTGACATAGTTTGTTAGCAGGAAATAGGTTCACCTGTTTTCTCTGTAATCCTATGACACAATGGAATTGGAAAAGAGGAAAGACAGACAAGGCTGGGACTTCTCTTTGCTTTGAGGGCTTTGTTTTGGTGAACTAATCACTTTCCTAGGTGGCCAAGATTGCTCCTCACTGAAGGTGACCTAGCATCAAACCACCTGAATGAAAAGTCTTAATTTTTTTTAATTTCGGGAAGATGAAAGGGAAGATTTGCTTTGTGTTCCAGCCCAGTGAATCACTTGTGTCACTATACAGACACACACCCACACACCCACACACACCCCATGTGGGTGTAGATATGTATATGTATGCATATATGTGTACATATTGCGAGTTTATATGCATATATGTATGTATGTGTATCTACGCACATATATGCATATGCATTTTTTATTACAAAGAAGACTTGATAGAGACACATGTACACATATGCGTATCAAGCCCTCCTTTTTATAAATTAGCGATAGGAGGGGGGGGGGGGGGTGAGGCACAGAGAAGGTGGACAACTTTCTTAAGGTCACAAGGCTAACAAATAGCAGAATGGAGCTGAGAACACCTAATGTTCCCTCTCTCTCTGAACAGAAGTTTCCATCAGGCTTTGCTGGGAGAGTTAAGCTGACTCATGTGAGACTGGCTTTCAGTGTCTGCCATGACCTCTTCAATATACCCATGGCTCTCATGACCACTCAGGCTTACACTACAGGCCTGTGTCTTTGGTTTCTCCTCCTTCTAAAGGCATCACTGAGACCCAATTGAGCAGCTCCAGTGGGCAGAAGGAGCCCTATGATACTGTGTGGTTTTGCTTCCTTTATCTGTCTCTAACACCCTCCCCACCCCCACATCCATCATACCTGGGGAGTGGAGTTGTAAGTGTTATAGGAAACTGAGCAGCTGCTACATTATCACGCCAGTGGACTGGGGAGTCAGAAGACCTACGTGGAGAATACTGCTCCTCCCATTTATTAACTGTGGGGCTTCGAGCCAATCACTTCAACTTTCTGAGCTTCATTCAGTTCCCCATCTGCAAAATGGGAACAGTACTTGCTCAAACTTGCTGTGAGGAAGGCATTTTGTTCATCTTAAAGTGCTATAGAGATTAATAGAAATTTTGCATCCAGCTCTCAAAAAGAGTTGTTTTCCCCCCTCTTGAAGGATATCATTTTAGGCTGAAAAGTGTTTTGAGATCGTCTAGTCCCAGGTCCTTCTGTTTATTAAGGATGGCCGGACCCCTGGGGACAGGGAAGGGCAGCAGGTTTCTCAGGTTCCCTGGGCAGGGGAGTAGCAGCATCGTTTAGAGCCTCTGTCTCCTAACCCCAGGGCTCTTCCCATGGCAATGTTTTCCATTGTTAATTGAGGAGCTCTCAAGACAAAGACAGACTCCTACTACCACCAGGTCAAGCAAGCCACCCAGATGGAAAGTGATCTATCTTTGTGATCCGAGGAAATCAATAACCACAGCAATTTACATTTCTATAGTGCATTATGGTTTACACAGCATTTTCTCCCCATAAAAGCCAATGTATACAGTACATTGGAATGCTATACCCATTCTATAGATGAGGAAACTGAGGCTCAGAAAGCCACAGTCTCACAACTATAATGTGGAGGAGCGCCAATCTCAAATCCAGGTCTTCTAATTCTAAATCCAGGGGCTCTTTCCACTACCATAGAGTTTATCCAGTAATGATCGCAGGATTATAGATCATACATATAGAGCCGGTTAGGTCTTCTAATTGACTAAACATAAAAGAAGTGGTCTACTGTTGACCCAATAGGCATTTCTCTGTCCTAATTCTGGCTTCAGAGCCCGGGCTCTATCCATCCTTGTTGATAAGCTTTTATCAGGCTGTGTTCTTAATGGGCCCTGCAGGGCACAGGCTGTTAGGATTAACAAACACTTGGCCATTACTTAGGAAATACTCTCTTCTTGTCAATCAGCTACCAGTGGAGGGTGAAGATAATGTTGTACTGGGTGATGGACTTGTCTCTAGAGTGACACCAGAGAGGAGATGGGGAGCCCTAAGGAGGAAAAGTGGAAAATTTCTTTTGGAAACTCATGTCAATACTTAGATTAGATTGGCCTAGCAAAAAACTTAAGCAGTCAGTTGGGTCAGGGATTAGCCACTTGGAGGACTGAATAATTCAAGTTTTGTCTGGAGCAGCCAACTTTATACTACAGTGGTTTGGAATTTCTTTCTTTGGGATACCCCCGAGCTCAGTCAGGGGCTTGAATTGATCATGGGGGTTTTTTCTGGGAAGACTGATGAAATGTAGGGACTGCAGAGGAGAGACACTAACATAAACAAGGCTTGAGCAATGCTGACCCATCTGGGGTAATGCAGCTGTTGAAAAATTTCATCTACTTGTCAGACAGTTCCTCTACTCCGTGTAATTTCTGACCCAATATGAGGGAGGAAGCAAGATGGAAAATGGGGGATAATAATGATAATGACTTAAATTTCTTAAGCCCTTTAAGTGTTACAATGCATTTTCCCTTATAAGTTAGATTGTGCTAGTATTGTGCCCATTTTACAGATGAGGAAATTGAGACCCAGAGAAGGGTCTCACAGTGTCATATAGCTAGCAGCACAGGATAACCTTTTCACTTCCACATCTAGCATATTAAGTCTAATCTGATCACTGTTATCATGCCCCCTAAGTTGGTACTATCTAGTCCAGTGGGAAGTACAATGACTGGTTTGTCAGTGATGAATGTTGGGACTCTGAGCTGAAAACTCAGGCAGAAGCAGTCCACATTCTAGGAAGGGCATTTGTGAGCTGGGGAGCATCCAGAGGACAATGACGAGGCTGGTGAAGAAGACTTGAAGTAATCCATACAAGGATCAGTCAAGAGAGTTAGGGTTGGTCACCTGGGGAAGTCCAGATTTAGAAAGGAGGACATGATAGCTGTCTTTAGGTATTTGAAGAACTCTTATGTGGAAGAGAGATTAGGCCACAGAGGACAGACCTAGGAACACTGGGTAGAAAATGCAAAGAAAGAGATTTTAGTAGGTAAGTGTGAAGAAAAACCGTAACAATTAAAACTATCTGGTCAAAAGCAAGGTGGGCTTCCTTGGGAGGTGTTGAGCTCCTCACCTTTGTTAACTGGGGGCAGTCAAGAAGATCTGAGTTCAAATCCAGCCTCAGACTCTAGCTATCTGATGTTGGGCAGTCATTTTATCTCTGTCTGCCTCAGTTTCCTCAACTGTAAAATGGGGTTAGTAATAACACCTACTTCTCAGAGTTGTTGTGAAAATTAAATGAAATAATATTTGTAAAGCACTTAGCATGATGCCTGGCACATAGTAGGTGCTTAATAAATGCTGAGTTTTTTTTTTTCCTTCCTGAGGCCCATTCTTCAAGGCTGTGGTAAAGGAAATTCATGATTCTTTTAGCAGAAAAAGAGTCTCTGCCCTCAAGGAGCTAGCATTCTTTTCCCCCCCCTAAATACATATTTTATTTATTTTGTCATTTCCCAATTATATGTAAAAATTTTTAACATTCATTTTTTAAAAATTTGAGTTCCAAATTCTCTCCCTCTCACCCTTTCCTCTCCCACCACTTAAGAAGGAAAGTAATATGATTTTGATTATACATATGAAGTCATATAAAGCATGTTTTCATATAAGCCATGTTGCGAAAGGAAATGTATAAACCACCTCCCCCGAAAAACAGTTTTTAATAAGTATGAGGAGCTTACATTCTTTTTTATAATAATATTTCCCCCCTAATTACATTTAAAAGCAATTTTTCACATTGTTTTTCTTTTTAAGTTTTGAGTTTCAAATTCTATTTCTCTCTCCTTCCTCTCCTTCCTTTCTGAGATAGTAAGCAATCTAATATAGATTATACATGTGCAAGCATGTAGAACATTTACATATTAGTAATTTTGTACAACAAAACTCAAAGAAAGAAAGAAAGGAAAGAATGAAGAAACAAAAGGAGGAAGAAAGGAAGGAAGAAAAGAAAAAAAGAAAAAGAAAAAAGAAAGAAAAAGAAAGGAAGGAAGGTGAAAAATAGTATGCTTTGGTCTGTACCCAGACTATCAGTTCTTTCTTTGGAGGCAGATAGCATTTTCCATCATGAGTCTTTTGGGATTGTCTTGGATCATTGCTTTGCTGAGAAGAGCTAAGTCATTCACGATTGTTCATTGTACAGTGTTGCTGTTACTCTGTACAATGTTCTCCTGGTTCTGCTCACTTCACCCAGCATCAGTCCATACAAGTCTTTCCAGGTTTTTCTGAAGTCTACCTGCTCGTCATTTCTTACAGCATAATAGTATTCCATTACAATCATATATCACGACTTTTTCAGTCATTCTCTAGTTGATGGGCATCCTCTCAATTCTTAGCCACCACAGAAAGAGCTAGGGACTTACAGTCTAATGGATGTAGACAGCACATAGAAGGCAGCTGAGAAGTTGGGGGTTTGGAGGATAGGGTAGAGTCAGGGATGGGGAGTGGAGATGCAGATGGGGGAAGCACCTGTGCTGGGCTGATGAGAAAGAAGTCCAGAGGATCAGGTGCAGTGACTGTCAGACGCATTCTGAAACTGCAAAAGTGAAATAGGTTGCCTTAGTAGGCAGAGGATTCCCACCTTCCCCTTATCTTGAAGTGGCCCGATGAGCACCTGGTAAGGATTTAGGAATGCGTATTTTTGTTCAGGACAAGTTTTGGAGTAGATGGAGGCTCCTTGTGTCTCTGAGAGTCTGACCTCTAAAGTCTCTTCCAGTTCTAAATCCTATGATCTATTCAACACACATTGTTTTTTTCACTGAATACATTTATGAAGTGTCTACCAAGTGCAGGGATCTCAGTGTTTGGCACTGGGGGGAGATGCAAAGTTCAACTAAGACTCAGCCCCGGCCTTCATGAAGCTCATAGTCAAGGAAGGGGACAAGACACAAATAGAGACAACTATAATACATAGTATTACGCCTGAAGTCCACTACAGGGATGCAAAACAAACCTCCCACGTTTCTATAACTAGCCCCTGAGGGCTTGTTACCTCAGACAGTGACCCCACCACTGGTACAGGAAAGTTTCTTCCCAGTCAGGTGCCCTGGCTACCACCGTAGTTATGGTCAAGAACAAATGAGTGGGGGGTAGGTAAGTGGCACAGTGGATAGAGCACCAGCCCTGGAGCCAGGAGGACCTGAGTTCAAATCCAGCCTCAGACACTTAATCTTTGCTAGCTGTGTGATCTTGGGCAAGTCACTTAACCCCATTGCTTAGCCAAAAAAAAAGAACAAATGAGCGAAGAATGACTCAACTTAGCTCCTTTCAGTAAGGCTCCCTTTAAGCAAACTCTCACCTTAAAATTGCTAGCATTTGTCCAGGAAATGGTCAAACCACCCAGGAGTTCATGCAACTGGAGATATGCCAAGTACAGCATGTCCAAGAACTGCAAGGCTCTTACCTATAGGCCAGTCTGGAGTCACTTCCTTCAGTTTTGGGGCAATATTGGCCCTGTGCAAAGCTTCAGCCCAGGCCCGAAGGTGGAAATCAGATGTACTACTGGTGGGGAAATGCAATGAAGAATGCAGAGGAGAGCCAAGCTGAACGATTTGCTATGTGCCTTTTCTGGCAATGCCAACCCCTACACTTCGATGGAGGTTCCTCAAACTTGGCTTCTAAAAAAATGGTTGAATTGAATTGATTCAGCCCAGGAAAGGGGAACAATTAGCTCCGGTCTGAAGAACAGCTGAAAGGATATCAGGAGTCCAATTCAAGTCACCAGTAGGATTTAAGTAGTGAGAAGCATGGCAGTTATACTATTGGGCCTGGAGGTTTTAATTTAGCAATCTGGTCCTCCAACCAACTACGGAAGAGCAAGATGAGGAATGTTCCCATGGGGTGCTGTGATCGACATAGAATAACAGTTGTTTGGGCCAGGCTAAAGGAGGGTAGAAGTGAGGAAGGGCCAACAGGGAGAATTTGTACTGGGAAAAGAGCTAGGGCTCCAATCTGGCCTTCTCATCTCACCCTAATAGGGACTAGAGTAACAAAGGCTTTTTAGAGGAAAATGGTGGCAAATGTCAAGGTCTAAGACAAGCTGAGAGGGAAAATTGAATACTGGGGACATTGGTTGTAGCATCACACAAACAGTGAAACTGCACAAGAGGAGAGTCAATGTGATGTAGTGGCAAGTGAGTTGGGTTCCATGTGGTACAATAGAAAGCTCTGGAGTAAAGGATCTCAGATTTAGAGCTTGAAGGGCCCTTAGCGGTCGACCATCAAGTCCAATTCTATCATTACACAGATGAGGAAGTTCAGGAAAGTTTTCCTGACTCAACCAAAGACATCAGAAATAAAAGATGGCCGAGCTAAGATTTGAACGCATGTCCTGCAACTCCAAATAACCTTTTCCAACAGATCTATACAATCTTTATTATGAATTCTTATGAAGGTTTGAATCCAAGTCACTTTCCCTTTTGGAATCTCAGTATAAAGTATTACAAAGTAAAATATTTATAATTATTATATTTTATTGTTATTTTAAAATTAAATAGAGTTTAAAATGTCCTTAGTACCGTCTTCACAGGATTATTGAGAAGGTCAAATGAGATCATGTATATCAGGTGTTTTGTGAGCTTTAAAGGGCTATATAATTCTCTGTTTTTATTAGTTAGAGGTTCAGAATCTATTGCCAGCATTTATATAGCACTTACCATGTGCTAGACAGTGTGCTAAGTACTTCACAATTATTATCTCATTTGATCCCCATAACAACCCTGTGAGGAAGATGCCATTATTATCTCCATTTTACAGATGAGGAGACCAAGGCAAGGAGTGGTTAAGTGACTTGCCCAGGGTCACATAGCTAGTAAGTATCTGAGGCTGGATTTTAACTCAGGATTTCCTCACTCCAGACCCAGTATCTTATCCACTGTACCATCTAGCTGCCACACACACACACACACACACACACACACACACACACATAGACAGGCACACATCTACATACACCTGTATATATTTATATGTATAATATATATGCATATTTTTTATATGGAGAAATGAACTTGGAGCCCACTAAAATGGGTGTAGGGTCCAGTTTCAAGCTCAGAACTAATTTTGCTGGAGGAAAGGGGGAAAAAAAGGAAGAATCTTTAAAGTGGAAAGTCATTTCCACAGAATGTAAGTTTATTTTATTCTGAAACAGGCTTTTAAGATTTCATCTTCCAAGTGTCAATTCCTTGATTCTTACTGAGATTCTGTGTAGGACCCAGGTGTATAAGCTTTTACCACACAGCAGCGCAGTATTTCTTTAGCAGAAACCAGAATTTGAACCTGGATTAATTATTGGAACTGGCTCAGCCTCCTGCCAGCCCCCATAAGCTTTCTTTAATAAATAATAGATCACTGTCCAACATCATTAAGAATTCAACTTCATTTGACAACCTGTCTGTAACAGAACTTTCCTAAGCCTTTGGTAGAGTTAACTCTAAATAGCCTTTTTTGGGGGGAGGAGGGAGGGAGGAGTGGTGGGGAGAGCCTATTCCCACTCCTGGACACAAAACTGAAAGTATTTCTGAAGGAATTTCGTGAGAAAGACATAGAAGGATTTTCCAAAGCCTTGAACTCTGCTCTGGAAGCCACGCCATATTTTATGGACACTCTTCTCTTAAAGGAGAATGTCTCTATTCTAGTCCTCCTTGCCTGTGTTGTGTGCTCTAAATGGGAAGGGCAAGTAGCTGGCACTCCAGTCAGACCACATGGAGAGTTTTATATTCCATTCAGGGCACCTGGGGGCTTTAGCTTACTGTACAGGTCATAGAATCAAAGAATTAGAAGGGTACTTAGAGGTCACCTATTCTGACTCATACCTGTAACAAGAAGGTCCTCTATACTGGTGGCACAACACATAGTGTGCTGGGCTTGGAATCAGGATAAGACAGAGTTCAAACCCAGCCTCAGACACTTACTAAGTTATATGACCATGGGTAAGTCATTTAACCTCTATCTACCTCAATTTCTTCATCTATAAATTAGAGGTAGTAAAAATTTGTTGTTAGTCATGTCTGACTGTGATACCATTCGGGGTTTTCTTGGTAAAGATATGGAGTGGTTTGCTGTTTCCCTCTCCAGCTCATTTTGCAGATGAAAAAACTAGGCAAACAAGGTTCAGCGACTTGCCCAGGATCACACAGCTAGTAAGTATCTGAGGTCAAATTTGAACTCAGGAAAATAAGTCTTCCTACTCTGGGCCTGGCACTCTATCCACTCTGCTACCCAGTACCCTATAATAAAAAGTATCTGCCTCCCAGAGTTGTCAGGATAAAAATGAGATAATATTTGTAACGTTCCTGGCTCGTTGTAGGCACTTGACAAGTATTTTTTCCTCCTTAATAAATATTCGCTTCCCTTCCCTGCACTGACTACGGTTTCTACTTGAAGACCTTCAGAGATGGGGAAGTCACTCCCTTTGGAAGCAGACTGATTAACTTTCATACAGATCTAATTATTGGGAAATTTCCCTTTGAATCAGGCCTGAATCTGCTTCTCTATAACCTCCACTCACTGCTCATAGTTCTGTCCTCTTAACTAAGCAAAACAAGCCTAATCTCTCTTCTGCATGACAGCTTTTCAGATATTTTGAAGACAGAGAATAGGTCCCTCCCAAGTCTTCTTCTCCAGGCTAAATATCCTCATTTCTTTCAGTTAATCTCTGATCCTTCTAATTGCTGTGTCTCCCTGTCTCCAAATCACTCAATATTTACTTTGTATACGTTTTGCACACATTCACATGTGTACATGTAATCTCCGTGAAGAATGTAATCTCCTGGAGGACAGGACCTGTTTCATTTTTGCCTTTTTTGTCCTCCATGCCTAGCCCTAGAACATAGTAAGTGCTTAATAAATGCTTATTGACTGATTGATTATGACATGGTTTCTATATTTCTCTCCATCATGATGCCTTGCCTGCATTGTAAGTCAATGGGAAGGGAAATTAGGCAGAAATGATTGGTTTATCATGGGAGGAGGCTGGGGCTCTGGTCAGATCACATCTAGAGTCTTGTATTCAGTTCAGGGCACTTCATTTTAGGAAGGACATTACAAACTTGTCAATGGTGTCTCTAAAATGGGGTGCTTACAACTAAATATTTATATTACTGGTCCCTGCAGCTGCATCTTCCTTTCTCAGGTTGCCTTAAAATGTATTCTATATGCTCTTTGAGGGCAGAAACTGTTTCCTCTTTCTCTCTCTCTCTCTCTCTCTCTCTCTCTCTCTCTCTCTCTCTCTCTCTCTCTCTCTCTCTCTCTCTCTCTCTCTCTCTCTCTCTCTCTCTCTCATCCTCAGCACTTAGCCTGGAATGTGGTAAGTACTTAATAAATGCTTCTTGCCTTGACTCCCAGCAGAATTCAGTGGAGACGGTCACTTCTACTGGTCTGGATACTATGTTTCTATTAATCCAGTCTAAAATGATGTCATTTTTTTTGGTTGCCAAGACACATGACTAATTCACAGAGTTTTCAGTCAATTCAGCAAGAAGCACCTACTATGTGCCAAGCAGTGCTAAGCACTGAGGATACCAAGAAAGGCAAAAAAGCAGTGTCTGCCCTCAAGGGGTTTACTGTCTACAATGGAGGAGAGAACTATGTACAAATTATATGCAGGATAAATTGGAGAAAATCTCAGAGGAAAAGCATTAAAAGTTAAGAAGGGCAAGAAAAGACTTCTACAGAAGGTGCGACTTTTGCTGAGACTTGAAGAAAGCCAGGGAGGCCAGGAGGTAGAGATGAGGCAGGAGAGAACTCCAGGCCTGAAGAACAGCTAGCACAACTCCTTGGAGGTGGGACATGGAGTATCTTGTGGAGGAGACGGGGAGAGGAAACAAAGGGGCCAGTGAGTGCATGGAGGGGAGTGAAGTCGAAGTCCAGCTTGAAGGCAGAGGAGTGGAGGGAGGGAAGGCTGGCTCCCCAGACTCCTGGGTCCCTCTCCCCTTGGGGCCTCTGCTCTAAAGATGTATCTGTATCTGTATCTGTATACAGATTACCTCTGCCTGAAACCTCTTCTCTGACCCAAAAGCCATTATTTGAAATAAGAATCCCAGTTTTATAAGCCTTGCAAGCTGGGGGAATTTATATCTCAGAGGTAATGCCCTCTACAATTTCTCCAGTGTCCTAAACACTCCAAACAGGGCCTCAGCGATTTTCTTCGAGGCCGCCTGGCTGGAGCTGCTTTCAGAGTGTGAATTGAAGAGTTAAGCTCCTGGGTCCTGTACTATCCCTCGCAAAGGGCACCCAACAGCTTAGTTTACAGACAAGTCTGAGTCACTCTATCCATTTCTAGCCCTGGCAATAATTAGCTTGTTATTGAAGGGAAGTTTCCCTTCCCCCTCCCCAGTGCTAGAGGTGCTAATGGCAGGTTGAGGTGAATAATCACTCTATCAACAAGTATTCATGAAGCACCAACAAATAGGAGGAAGCAAAAGGTGCCAGGAATCGCTTCCCAAATCCTAATCCCCCAAGGAAGCTTAATTCTCTACAGGCAACAGGGCTGACCTCTTCGCTGGCCTGCATTAGCTGTCTCTTTTATCAATTTCTGAGCCCGTTTTGCAGATATCTACAACCTAAGGGAGGTTCAGGAAAGCTTTTCTTTCAGTAGTATTGCTACAGAACTGGCCGTGCCATACCAAGATGCCCCAGGTGAGCCTGTGTCAAGGGATACAGCTGCTGGAGGCTTAGGCAGCTGTGTGTATACCTCCCCCCTCTCCACTTACACCTCCTCAGTTCCTGCCTAACACTTCTACAGGTCCCTGAGCCCCTCGTTCCCAACTTGGGTCTTGCTTCTTTTCTGCCTCTTCCTCTCTAGCCTTGATTTGTTTAATCTCTTCTGAGATGGACCTCATATGCTGTTCACTGGAGCAACTATTCTCGGTTTAATTTAGCATTTATTCTTAGCCTTCAGTTCTTTTGTTCTATTTCCCTCCCAATGAGAGCTTCAGCCTCTTGTCTTCACTGTCTATCCCAGGGGTGGGGAACCTCTGACCTAGAGGGCCACATGTGGCCTCGAGGCTGCAGATTCCCCACCCCTGCTCTATCCCTTTCTCTCCTGACTCTCATCTCCTTCTGGTCCCAAGGTATCCACAACCACATGACATCAGATCACAGATTCAGAGCCAAAGGGACCACAAGCATTGTCAAGTGCAACCTACTCATTTAGTTTATTTTGCCTTTTTAATGTTACCTTTTTATTTTAAAGACTGGATCTCCCTATCTTGCCACAGAAGTGCAGGGGTTACTCATACATTCAAATCCATTACTGATTAGAATGGAGTTCCCTTCGCCTTCCTTAGGCAACATGGTGTACCTTCTCTCCCCTCACTGCTCACCCCACTCCCAGCTTATTATTTTGATGTTGAACTTAGTGTGGACACCCAATCAGCATAGCTTACTGCAGCTTAGGATTTAAACGCTCAAGAGAACCACCAGACTCAGCCTCTTCTTAGCTTCAATTATAGGCATATACTATCATGCTCCACTGAACTCTCTCATTTTATAAAAGGGGAAACTGAGGCTCAAAAAAGTTAAGCGACTTGCCCAAGGAAACATAGCTAGTGTTTGAAACAGGATTGGAACCCCCCTCTTAATTCAATTTCAGTGCTTCAGTCTGCCTCCTGTCTGGTTTCTATCAACTTTTGGCCCAGTGTCAAATTAGTGTCCAGAAAATCCATACTTCTGTCACCAGGAATGAGGCCACATGTGGTCCACAGTACCTAGAAGTACTATGACAAGTCATGGAACCAGGGAGAAGACCACTGCCTGCCAAATGCCTCCCTTCCTCAGCAGAAGAAAAGGGAAGGGATGGGGAAAGGAGGACAAGGGTAAGGAGAGAGTGGAGAGGACGGAGATGAGTTACTGTGCAGATCACCCAGATGCTAGGACTTTCATCTTGTTCTCTTTCTTTGTATACTGTACAGCTCTTTAAAGTGTGTGCATGTTGTTTGCCCAACTACTTGGGAACATTTTTGAGAGCAAGGACTGTGTTTCTTATTTTTCTCAGAATTCCTCCATAGCACCCAAAACAATGTGCATAAAAATTCTACTTCAACAAATTCGGATTCCTCAAGTGTGTATGTGTGTGTGTGTTTTTTTTGGGGGGGGCAGGATGAGTATATATTGTTGAGATAAGATATATTTCTCAAACTCATAAGGTTTGCACTCTAGCATGAAAGGACAGCTAGGTGGTACAGTGAATATAGTGCCAGGCCTGTAGTCAGGAAGACTCTTCTTCAAGAGTGTAAATCTGGTCTCAGACAATTATTAGCTGTGTGACCCTGGGCAAGTCACTTAACCCTGTTTGCTTCAGTACAATGAGCTGGAGAAGGAGATGGTGAACTACTCCAATATCTTTGACAAGAAAACCCCAAAAGGGGTCATGAAGAGTCAGACACAACTGAAAAATGACTGAACAACATAAGGATATGACACATGCATGGAACTTGGATCCATGAATAGAATATTAAGAAGGTTCAAAGTCTTATGAGAGGTTGGGGGTAGTGGCAAAAATGTCGGTACTTACTGGGAAGATCAGGGAACACTATTTGACATAGGCTTTAAAGAATGAGTTGGACTTGAAAAGGAGGAGGGGAAAGGAATATCCATAGACATAGGAAGCCATGGAAGTCAAAACATGGAGATGCTGAAATCTAAGCCTAAATGGGGAATGACGAATAGCTTTGTTTGGCTGGATTATGGAGCATGTGGCCAGGGGAAGTAAGTATTAGATAAAGCCCATTGAATTCCTACCAATTCTTTAAATCCTGTCTGACAGAATTCCAAAATCTCATAGTTCCAAAAGGATTTGGAGGCTATCTATTCTAACCAGTTGCTGGATATCTATACCTATAGAGATGCCTCTGCAATGTACTTATAAATCCCTGTCCATCCTTGTCTTAATGACCTCCAGTAAGGGGAAACCCCATGATCCCTTAAGGCAGAGCATTTCACTTTTGAATAGCTCTCAGTATCAGGAACTTTTTATTTGTATCAAACGTAAATCTATCTCTCTTCATGTATCACACATGACTTCTAGTTCTTCTATGTGAGTCCCAGCAGCCCAACTATAAATCCTATTCTTCACAGGTCTTCAAATATTTGAAGGAAATTGTCATGGTCCCTAATTCTTCTCTTCTCCAGGCTAATCCCCAGTTTTTTTAGTTAATCCTCTGACCATTTTACTATCCTGGCTGCAATCTTCTTCATCGATTCCAATGTCACCTCCTCCATGAAGCTGTTCTCAATCTCACTGCTTGGTTGAGTTCCCCACTTGGATTTTACATAGTACTTTGTTAGGTGCCTTTCTAGTGAAATCAGCAGAGAATATTGTATATTATAGTGTATGTATGTATGTGTGTGTATACATGTATATATACATATATGTGTGTATGTGTGTGTATGTATATATTGGTATCTTATCTCTCTCCATTCCCATTAGATTGTAAACCGCATGCAGAAAGGATTCTTCAAAATTTACGTCTTCCCCAGTCACTAGCATAATGCTCTGTATACTGCAAATGCTTAATACATGTTTGATGAATGAATGAATGAATGAATGAATGAATGAATGAATGAATGAGGTCTATTCTTTTTCACTAGATGATGTGATGGCTTGGCAGCTGTGGTTTTACCATGTGGAAGGTGACCATAATCCCCTTTAGGCAGATATGTTGGACTTTAGATGGCAGAAAACAAATTGGCCTGTGGTGGGAGAGGGAGGAAGGGGCTTCATTCTGAAGTTTCCTCTTTGCTCCCATGATCTATCCCAAGTTTGCCCATTTAACTCCCTCCCTGCAGACACATCTGTAAAATTTCTGTGGTCCATTATGAGCTTCACCAGTTGCGTTTCCTTTTTGCTTATCACTCATGCTGCTGACAGAGGCCCCTCAACAATCCTGACCTCCAAACTGATTTGAACTTTAACCAACATGAAGCCAGATGCAGAAGCCAAGCAGTCTTGGGTCTGCTTTATGTAAGGTTTTTTTTGCTGTTTTTCCAAGACTGGAAACTCCAAGATAAAGGAAAGTGTCCTAGAGGTTGACCTTCAGTGGGACCCTAGCCAGCCTGGGCTATGTGTAGCCCAGCTACGTGTGGCTATGACTATCAGTTAACGAGCTGGATTGATGACACACAGACCAAAATTTAACTTGGCAAAAGAGTGTTCTTCCAATTTAATCCCATTGTTGGGGGAAGGGGAATAAGTCATTGTTCCAATGAGTCCATTTGTGGACTCCTTGTTTGGAAGAATAGCTCTCATTTGAAGTTTTACAAAGCACTTCCCAGCAACAGTTCAAAATAGGGCGCTGTAATCATTATCCCCAGGCAGCTAGGTGTACACACAGACCTGTGGTCAGGAAGATGAGTCTTCAGATCTGGCCATAGACTCTTACTAGCCATGTGACCCTGGCCAAATCCCTTAACCTTGTTTTCCTCAGTTTCCTCATCTGTAAAATGACCTGCAGAAGGAAATGGCAAACCACTCCAGTATCTTTGCCAAGGAAAACTCCAAATGGGGTCACGGAGAGTTGGACATGACTGAAATCAATGGATAACAACAACAATCATTATCCCCATTTTACAGGCATAATACCTCCTCTGGGGCTATTACCCCAATATGCTCTTGCACTCATATTTGGGGTGCCTAGAAGGATGGTTACTATTTTATTTAGAGATAACTCTGGGACTCTGTACATCTAATAGTGTTGCTCAGGAACCTCCCCATGAACGATCATAGATTTATTTAGTTTTTAGAAAAAGTATTTACTGAGAAGGCATAATAAGAACAGTAGGTAGAAAACATTCCCCCCAAACTTGGGACACAGTGTTTTACAAATACACATAGTATTCATGGGGAGAGTGGGCACAAACTTCAAGTGCAATCACAGTGAGGCACGTAGACAGAACATATGTGGCAAACAGCTAACTCATTACTCCTGCACTAAAAGTCCTTTAGGAATTCTCTTATGTATTCTCTGTGGGATGGGCCATTCACCCAGGCTCCTGAGTTCCATGCCTTCATAAAGTCTGTAGTTGGTACTCTTCTCTAGACCATGGGAGGCCATATTTCCTGACCTGAGGTGATTATCTTTTTTGCGTCCTTTGCAGGCTTTTCCACTTCTGTCAGTCATCACTGCTTGAGGAGATGATGTTACCACCTCTAGAAGACACCACTACTGTTGCTGTTCAGCACCAGATACCAACAAGATTTGTGATGGTCAAATGCAATGGCCTTTTCTCAATCCTAATCCTTCTTGACCTCTCTGGGACCTTTGACACTTTTAATTACTTTCCTGGATCTTCTCTCCTCTCTGGGTTTTCATGACACTGCTCACTCCTAGCTCTCCTCCTACCTATCTGACTGCCTTCCTTAGCCTGTTTTGTTGGGATCTTCATCTATGTCATGCCCATTAAAAGTGAGTGTCCACCAAGATTCTGCCCTGGGTCCTCTTCTCTTCTCTTCTCCCTTTATGTTATCCCAATTAGTGATCTCATCGGCTTCCATGAATTTAATTGTAAATGATTCTCAGATCTTTTTATCTAGCCTAACCTCTCTGCTGAGCACTAGCCTTCCCTCTCCGATTGCCTTTTGAACATCTTGAACTGGATGTTTAAAGACAGCTCAAATTTAACATGTCCAAAACCAAAATAATTATCTTTCCCCTTATTCATAACTTTCCCGTTACCATTGAGAACATCCCCATCCTCCCAGTTATCAAGTCTCACAACCTAGATGTCATCCTTGACTTCTCTCTTGCACTCACTGCACTTATCCATCTGTTGCCAAATCTGAACTTCAAAGCATCTCTTGTGTGCATCCTTTTATCCACATCCACACAGCCGGCCCCCTCGTATAGATCCTCATCACCTTAGGGATGAACTGTTACAATAGCCTTCTGTTTGGTATCCCAGCCTCAAGCCTCTGCCACTCCAATCTATCCTTTATTTAGCTGCCAAAGTAATTATCCTTAAAGGGCAGGTCAATACGACCTGGCCCTGTGGTACCATTAGAGGGGGTTCTGTAAATAGATGAGAATGGAGGGGGTTATATCTTTTTAAAGACAAATAAGTGATGTATTGGAAAAATCGCTGAATCTGGCCTAACTCTGGAATTTATAGTGTGGCACTGGAAAGAAAGGAGGAAACAAGCCTTTATTAAGCACCTACTAAATGCCATGCTTTATATGCTCAGTGCTTTACAAATATTATCTCATTTCATCCTTACAACAACCCTGGGAGATGGGTGCTATTATAATCCCCATTTTACAGTTGAATAAATTGAGGCAGACCAAGGCTAAGTGACTTGCTCAGGGTCACACAGCTATTGAGTATCTGAGGCTAGATTTGAATTCAGATCCTCTTGACTCAATCTGGCCTCAGATATTTATTAGCTGTGTGACCCTGGGCAAGTCACCAGTTGCCTCAGTTCCTCATCTGTAAAATGAGCTGGAGAAGGAAATGGCAAACCACTCCTGTATCTTTTCCAAGAAAACCCCGAATGGAGTCACAGAGAGTCAGACATGACTGAAACAACTGAACAACAACTTCTTTCCTCCAGACCCACTGCTATATCTTCTGTGCCACCTAGTTGTCTCTAATGGGGCAAGTCCCTTGGCCTTTCTGTACCCCTACCTCCCCCTCTGTGAAATGATAGGCTTGATTAGGTAATATGTGGTTGTTAGCAAGTAGATCTAGAAGAGACCTTAGAGGTCATCTAGTACAGCTTCCAAATTTTACAGATTAGGAAACTGAGACCCATGGAATAGACATGTGTTACCCAACATCACACAGCTAGCAAGTAGTAGAGCTGGGATTTAGTCAGTCAGTCAATAAACATTTATTAAGCACCTACTGTGTGCCAGGCACTGTGCTAAGTGCTCATTTAAACCTAGAGAGGCAGGTTAGTGCAGTGGGAAAAAGGATATATTTGTATTTACCAACTTAGCTCTACCACTTAAACTCTCTGGGCCTCACTTTCCTCACTCTAAAATTAAGGAGTTAGACTCCATGACCTCCAAGGTCACTAGTGACTCTCAGTCTCTCATCCCATGATCTCTAATCCTATGATCCTCATGATTCTGATTTCAAAGTCAGTGCTCTGCCTAGTTCCTTCCAACCCTGATATTCTGTGATTCTGTGGTACATGTGACACATCCTCCCCAAACGGAGGGGTGGGGTGGGCTAGGCAGAGAGATGTGGCCTGTGTTTACCTTGCACCATATGTCCTGGAGGTTTCCCAGGGATGGCTCTGTGATTGTCAGATTGTAAAGAAATATTCCATAAATTTGCACATGGTTCTTTGGCTGAGGAAGTACATAAAAATGTACTCTTGTGATGTGGCCTCTGATACTTTTATATGGGAGAACAGATTCATATTAAAAGATTCAAATTTCAGCCTTGAAAGCTGGTGGGTGTGGGACATATGAACTGACAGTAGATGCCTCAGAGCTCTGTCCTTTCTTCCTGGACTGTTTTAGATGTTGTAGTGACCACTCAGCTGTCTCAACAAATTTTATTTTTAAAATTATGTCTGTTTAGTTTTAAATACTTTTTTCACACGAGAGTTGTTGTTCAGTCGTATCTGATCCCATTTGGGGTTTTATTGGCAAAGTTACTGGAATGGTTTGCCATTTCCTTCTCTAGCTCATTTTACAGGTAAAGAAACTGAGGCAAACAGGGTTAAGTGACTTGCCCAGGGTCACACAGCTAGTAAGTGTCTGAAGCCCCCTTTGACCTCAGGAAGATGAGTTTTCCTGACCCCAGGCCCAGCACTCTATGCACTACGTCCCCTAGCTGTCCTTTTTCAAAGATACGTTCTAAATTGATCCTTTGACATGGAACTCAGTGCCTGGTGAAACAGCCATTTCTTAACAAAATAAGAAATATCTCTTGATATTGAGCTAAAACATTTCTCTCCTTACCCTGGCAGCATTTATCTGTCTAAGCATTATACTATTCTTGTTGTCTATCACTATTTTCTGGGGTCTCTCAGGCTATGCTAATATCATGGATAGAAACCCTTATCATCAGCAAAGCAGGTGGTTAGCCTACATAGTGTGACCTAGGTGGGCTACCTCTGAAACCTCATTCTACCCCTTCCCCAAACATCTCCTCCAATGGCCTGTTGCTGGTCCCTGAAATTCTATGACGCACAGACTTCTTTGTGTTAAGCATTGTCCAAGCCCAGGCTCCTCCTTTACAAAGCAAGTGACTCTGGGAGAAGAACACACTATGGAGAAGACACACCATGTCCTTTATTCCAGGAACTCATCTCATCATATTGTTCAGTCATGTTCGACTCTTCCTGACCCTTTTAGAGTTTTCTTGGCAAAGATAATAGTTCACCATTTTCTTCTCCAGCTAATTTTACAGATGAGGAAACTGAGGCAAACAGGGTTAAGTGACTTGCTCAGGATCCCACACATCTAGTTAATTGTTTGAGGCCAGATTTGAACTTGGATCTTCCTGACTCCAGGTCCGGCACTCTATCCCTTGTGACACCTAGCTAGCCATACTAAGAACAACAGAGTAAATTACATAGAAGCTAATGGCTCAATATAGGGATAGAAGACACGGCTCATGATTTTCATTGGTATTGTATAAGTAGGCTTCCTAAACTTTTTCCACTTGCGACCCCTTTTCTCCCAAGAAATTTTTACGTGACCCCAGGTATATAGGTATATAAAATATAAAATATAAAATTTACTGATAATAAATCATGAAGAAATTTATTTTAAAACAACTTACCATTTATTAAAGATGAAAGCAAATTTGCATACTAATGAGATGGATATGGTTGTTTATTTTTACATAAATAATTAAATCTTGGTAGAATATTTGATACTGAAGGACATAGAGCACCTTAAACGTTTTTCAGAGTTGATTAATATTTTGATTTTATAATTGTTAATGCTGAGATCGCTGATTTGCATAAATACATAGTACAAAATGTCAGAAGTATGTTTAGGGACATTTCAGAAATTGGTGAAAATTCTGTCCTAACACCAAATCAAAATCTGTTTAACATTTTTTTGAAAAGGCAATTGGGGTTAAATGACTTGCTCAGGGTCACACAACTAGTAAGTGTCAAGTGTTTGGTCTGAGGCCTGGATTTGAACTCAAGTCCTCCTGACTTTAGGGCTGGTGCTCTATCCACTATGCCACCTAGCTGCCCTGATTTAACAATTTTTTAAACTCAAGTTTTAAACCTGTGTTGCTTGATAACTCGGCAAATTCTTCTTGAACTTTTAATGGCAGATGACTGACATTTTTTATTTCAATGAACCCAACTTAGTTTTTTAGAATCAAAATTTGAAGGGAAGTATTTCTGAAACTGTGTCTCCAGGTGCTTCAGATAATCAATTATAACTCTTACAATTATGTCTTTGGGAAGGTTATTTTCAGTTATAAAATCATCTGTAGCTATAAACATTTCTAAAAAAAAACATTTTCCATCCTATTCTTCCATATGTTAACTTTTTTAGTAAAACTTTCAATTTTATCTTTTAACATAAATGTTACAATTTTTTCCTTGAAGCAACATGTTTAATCATTGAGTTTTTAAAAAATATCTGACAAACAATACAGTCTTGAAAGTCATAAGTCATTATGAAAAAAATAGCAAAATCAGATTTCTGCTCAGTCAAAAATACAACAATTTCATCTTTCAATTTCAATAATCTGTTTAAATTTTGCCCTCTAGAGAGCCACCTTACCTCTGCATGGAGTAATAAGCTCAGAATCCATGTCTTTCCAAAGGTTTGAAAACAAACAATTGTTAAGGGTGCAGCTTTTAATGAAGTTAGTGATTTTAATAGTATCGTGACGCACATCTAACTCTGGTGATATTTTTTTGGCTACAGGGAACCTCTTGATGGATCATGCAGTGATTAAAAGTGATATATTCATTGCCACCAGCTTTAACTTTTGCTACAAATACAACATGCTTGCCCATCATTGCTCCAGCTCTGTCTGTATAGACTCCAATGCAATTTTTCCACTGTAACCTTCATTTGTGAAAAATTCATCAACTTTAAGATGTATGTCTTCCCCTCTTACGTGCCCTTCCAAAGAGTGACAAAACAATAATTCCTCATGTATGCTTCCTTCATAAACATGTCTTACATAAAGTAACAACTGTGCCATGTTAGAAATATGAGTTGTTTCATGTAACTGAATTGCAAATTTTGGACTGCTCTTAAGCCTGGTAATGAGCTGCTGGAATTGGTAATTACTAATTTCAGAAATTCCTTTGGAAACAGTATCATTCGATAAAGAAATTTTATGAATTTCATCCCCATACTTTTTCCCATGAATTATTTCTGACATTTTAATAGCAGTAGGTAACACAAGATCTCCTATTACATAGGGCTTTTTAGTTTTTGCAATTAAACAAGAAGTTTTGTAAGATACAAATCAATACTTTTCATTGACAGTAACAAATTTCTCAAAAAATTGTTTTTCTTTATTTGAAGATTTTAAAAGTCATTCAAAATATGCCTTTGGTTTACTGCAGTACTCTACATGCTTGGTATTAAAGTGCCATTTTAGTTTGGCTGGTTTCATGCTCTCTGCAGTCAAAACTTTGTTGCAATTTAAGCAAAGAGGTTTTTCCACACCACCATCATTATTAGAAGTAAATCTATGCTGCAAAAATGATTCGACATATTTTCTTTTTCTTGTCAATTTAGGTGTACTACAACCTGGTTGTGAATATTCAGCTGCATTGTCATCAGTATTTTTACCTTTTCTGCCTAAGTTTAGCCACTTATCCATAAACGAAAAATATTTTTGTTCTAAAATATAAATATATATTGCTAATAATTTATCAAATAAATACTAGCTTTACTTTATGAAATTACATTTGTTTGTGCTTAATTTAAAAAATTGATGTTCACACTTCCATACACATACAGTGGTGATGGTGGAGTAATATTATTAAAGGGTTTCTGTCTTTACTTGACACAATTAAACACTTATGTTTCTGTAAAAGAAGGAAATAGCAGTAATTTAAAAAATCAAACATTTTCGCACAATACAATCCAAAGATAAACTAATTTGATACTTACGTGCTGAGGAATGATGGTAGGAAAAAGATTAAAAGTCTTTATTTTTTGTAATTAAACTATTATGCTTCTATAAGAGCAGAAAACTTTGTATGCACAGTAAAAACACTGCAATTCATAACATACAATAGTCTTGAATCTGAGCCAAGGTGTTTCGGGCAGCATGCCTTGACGTTGTGTGGCATGACGGCATGCACAGTGCAAAGTGTGAAGTGTGAATGCTGTGTGTTCAGAACCGAGGCTGCAGTAAGTCCCAAGATGCAACACAGGCTAGAAAAACCTTGGATTTGTTACGCGTTTGATTTCGAATTAATTTTTGGTTGTTGCGCATTCAGACACCTTTTAGTGCTGCCAAATTTTTTGCGACCTCCACGTTCAGTTATGTGACCCCATATGGGGTTGTGACTCCCTCCATCACCGCAAAGAGGGGTAGGAGAGGAAATCTTTGCAAACTTAGAGTCTTAAAGAATTGTCTGAGCACTGAGAGGTTCTTTCATTTGCCCACCATGATCCAGCCAGTATGTGTCAAAGGCAGGACTCAAACCTAGGCCTTCCTGACTTTGAGTCCAGTTCTCCATCTACTCTATAGCTCAATAAATGGAAGTTTTCTTAATATTAGAGCTGTCTAATAATGAGGCAGGTGCCTGGAAAAGTAGAGAGCTGACTGTCATTGAAAAGCTTCAAGTGGACTTTGACTGGCTCCTTGTCAATATCAGACAGTATTTATGCTCAGGTCCCTTTAAGATCTAGGAGTTAATGGTTCTGTCTCTGTGATTTATGATCCCAGTTCTGTCTGGTGAAGCCCCACAGAGTCAGTTAATTCCTCTTTAACTTCAAATTTATGAAGACATTGATCTTGTGCCCCCACGGCTTCTCTTCTCTGTGATGAGTTGGTCTTCATGAAGAGGCTGAACTAAAGAAACTCTTCAGTTTGCTTGGGCCGTAGCATTCGGTCTTATCTTACATTAGTGTTTTGAGGAAGTGAAGAAGGGGAAGAGAAAGGGGTGAGGGAGGTGGAGAAGGAAGTAGGAGGAAGATTTGGTTGCGGGAGGAAGGCAAAGAAGGACAAAGAAAGAGAAAAAAAAAAAGGAGTGCATATGGTGTGGCCCCGGGAGCCCACCCCTCAGGCTTCCATGCCCTAGGGTGCCCACTCCTTGTATTATATCCTATTTTTATTTTTAAAAATTTTTATTCATTATGACCTTAAATACAAAAAGACAAAAAAAGAGATCATTTTCAAGTACACAGCATAACACAAAAAGAGGATTTAATGTAAAACCATGAATTTCCATTTCAGTTTACCTTTTTTTAACTATGTAATAAATACTGTTAATCATTTTCAAAGTTATCCTGCTTTTTTGTGCTTCCTTCTAAATTTTTTTTGGTACTTTCCTATGCACTTTTTATCTTTTTTTTTCCCTCCCTCACCACCATATTTTACAAACAAAGTTGAGGGGCAGCTAGGTAGCAGCAAATAGAGCACCGGCCCTGGAGTCAGGAGGACCTGAGTTTCAAATCTGGCCTCAGACACATAACACTTACTAGCTGTGTGACCCTGGGCAAGTCACTTAACTCCAATTGCCTTGCCAAAAAAAAAATAAGGTTGGAAGTTATTTTAGGGGCTTAAATTCTCAGTTCCCTTCTCATCTGTGGCATTTCATGCCATGATAAAGGATAAATAGAAATAAATGAGAGAGGGAAGTCACCAGAATTATGTGGGGTTAGGAAAGGCCTCTTGAACCAATGAGATTTTAGTTGGGACTTGAAGGAAGTCAGGAGGTAGAGATGAGAGGGAGAGCATTCCAGGCCTGGAGGACAGTCATTAAAAATTCTTGGAGCTAAGAGATGGAGGTGAGGAGGGCCCGGACCACAGTAATGCAGTGTCAGAGATGCTGCAGAGATGGATGTTAACAGGTCTTGGCAGCAGATTGGATATGGGCAGTGAGAGACGGTGAGGAGGCAAGGAGGACAGCTAAGTTTGTGAAATCTGAGTGCCTGGGAGGATGCAGATGAGGAAACCGAAGCCCAAGTAACAGTCCCAATCATAGAATCTCACAATTGTAAGGGCCCTCAGAGGCCTTTTATTCCAACCCCAACCTGAACAAGGATCCTCTCAACATCTTCTCTGACAAGTGGTTCATCCACCCTTGGCTTGAAGGCCCAGATTGAGGGTCCTTTTAAGATAACCCATTCTCCTTTAGGATTTGAGCCCAACTGGTTCTGATTGATATCTGGCCACTGGACCCAGATGGCTCTGGAGGAGGAAATGAGGCTGTTGACCTTGCACAGCCCTCCCTCACTCAAATCAAAGTCAATTGCAAGTCATGTTATTGTCTCTCTGATGTCCTGGTCCTCTTTGAGAATGAAGGAGAAACCACATAATACACAATATTCTATCTACAGCATGATACCATAGGGTAAGCCCAGGTAAAAGTAAGTCTCAATATCTTCCCTGTATAACTTAAGACCCATAAGGATGTGGAGCAGTTGAGGGGAATGGTTTCAGTTTCCTACAGAGGATATTTGTTCTTCTTAGCTTCTGAGCCTCAAAGCCCAGAGGTCCTCCCTAAGCTTGAGTTTCCATGAGGGTTGGTAGGGGAAGGTAGATCCTTGGAGAGGGTAAGGAAATGGAGTGGAGAGAAGGGATGAACCATACCCTCTTCTAGATGGTCAACTGAAGCCCACTCTCTGGAGTTCCTGAGGAACTAAGTGCGTTGTTTTTTCCAGCAATTGCTGTAGTTGAAAGAAGCAGATCTGCTTCCATGGAGCAGTCTGGACCTGTCTCTAGAGTTCCTATGGCTCTTTAGGACCTTCCATGTCCACCAGGAATAAGATCCCCAGAAAAACAACTCCTACCCAAAGTAGCCTTGCCTTTGTAACTACAGGTTTCTGACCTTGAAGCACTCTGTCTCTGTAGGCATATGATCAGTGGAAGTATTTCCATTTCCCTGGAAGAGCCTGGCCTCTATCTGTAGGGGTCTGGGAACTTGAATTAGATTGCACTCTTGTCTTTTGCTGCCACCATTCTCCCCACATCTTTAACTATTCTCTGGAAGGAGGGTATGGAATGGGAGCTCCCCTAACCTTTTTTGCCCAAGGAGAAAATGTTTTCTTGTTATATGTTTATATTTATTTCATGATATGTCTACATACACATATCATGAAACGTATGTCTACATGTCATGAAACAAATAACTCAATGGCCTGAATGATCAGGGAGGATAAAGGAAGAATTGTGGATGGTTCTGCCATCTAGAAACTGACAGAACTTTGTAAAACTGATTGGTTTGTTTGGAAAGATGAAAATGGTAATGGAATACTATTGTGCTATAAGAAATGATGAACAGGCTGACTTCAGAAAAACCTGGAAAGACTTATATGGTCTGATGCTGAGTGAAGTGAGCAGAACCAAGAGGACTTTTTACACAATAACAGCCATGTTATGCAATGATTAAGATTGTTAAACTGAACCCTTCTCAGCATTACAAGGATCTAAGACATCTCCAGAGGCCTCAGGATGGAAAATGCTGTCCACATCCAAAGAAAGAACTATGGAAGTTGAATCGCTATCACTTATTTTTACCTTCTGTTGAGTTTTGTTTCATCTTTCTGATGGTTCCTCCTATTGGTTTTAATTTTTACTTACTACTTCACTAATGTGAAAATATGTTTAATGGGTATATAAATGTAAAGCCTATATCAGATTGTGTGCCATCTTGGGGAGGGTGGGGGGGGGAGGAAGGGGGAGAAAAATTTTCAACTCAAAAGCATATGGAAGTGATTGTTGGTAAATCAAAATAAATTAATAAAATTTTTTTAAAAATTAAAAAAAAAAGAAAGATGAAAATGTCCTTGGGTGAAGGATGGGACCCAGAAGTTCTTGAACCCAAAGAAATAAGTTTCCCAAATAGGGAGTCTCTATTTCCCAGCTATTTAATCAATGTGTCTAACTCAAGTATTTTTAGTAAGCCGAAGTTCAATGAATATCTCTTAAGACATTCTTTCCAGCTAGCATTATTCCAAGGCCCTATGAATCATTTCCCATGTAGCATCCATGGTTATTCACTGCTGTCACCATGGTGAGGACCTGCTTTCTGGGTTACTCCAGTCCCTGAGTTTAAGAGACTAAAGGATGTAATGCTGTTTCTGTGGCCCTTGCCAAGTCTTATAAGCTCATCATTATGAAATATGAGAAGAGAACACTCTCTCCCAGAGCTGCACAGATATTTGCCAATATTCACAAAGCATGGCAGCCACAAAAGTTAACATGACCCCAAATTGGGCATGTAAACTTGTCATCTGAAAGGGGGTACAGAGAAGTAGGGGCTGCTACCTGAGACGTTTTTTCTCATGGACTAAATGTAGTGTTAGGTGGTGGGATCCTAATGATGGTATCAGAAAGAGGGGAAAATCCTTTGAAATCTAAATACCCTTTGAGTTTTTCCAATGTCCGCTATTTCAGAAGCCTTCCTAACAGGAGGTAATGGGGAAAAGGTACAATTTCTTAGATCTCTCTCTCTCTCTCTCTCTCTCTCTCTCTCTCTCTCTCTCTTTCTCTCTCTCTCTCTCTCTCTCTCTCTCTCTCTCTCTCTCTCTCTCTTCTCTCTCTCTCTCTCTCTCTCTCTCTTTCTCTCTCTCTGTCTTCTTTCTTTAAAGACCTCTTTCATATTAAAAAAAAAAAAAGGAGTACAATGGCCCAATTGGATATAGGCAATTCAATTCAAAACTATGTGAATTTAAATTTTAAAAGACAAATTGGCTATTCAATGACTTCCATACAAATGAGTAAGATATAAGTTCATAGAACATCAGAGTTGAAAGGAGCCTTAGAGGTCATCTAATTCAATTAACTTCTACCCAAAGTAGGAATGTCCACAATGCCTCTAACAAAGTCATCCTGCCTCCACTAGATGACCTTCAGGGGTGGGGAACTCACGACCTTTTGAGGCAGCCCATTCCATTTTTGGACAAATCTAATGGTTAGGGGACACTTCCTTATATTAAGCCCCAAATTGCCTTTTTTTTTTACCTCCTCCCCATTGACTCTCCAACGATCAGTCAGTTATCACTCTTCTACACACTGGCTTTCAGAGAATTTGCAGGTATTTGTGCCTCCAGGTTAAAGATGCTCTGTTTCTTTACTTGATCCTGTAGGTCATGGTCTTGAGTCTGCTTAGCATTCCAATCATCTTCCTCTGTAGCCAGCTTCTAAAATGTCACCTGGGATGGATAGAACAAAACATTCTCTGATGTATTGTGGGTGGATGACAGTAAATCTATTAATATCCTAGTTCTACCTACTATTCTCCAATTGACAAGCCCAAGTACACCAGCTTTTTTGGCTGCCATATCCCACTGCTGACTCCTATTGAGCCTAAAGCCTGCTACCCAATCAAACAATCATGTTATTTGTCCTTTGTTCTTGAAGAGGGCCATGACATCAGGAAGGTGATGCCATGACTTGCAAGTGAGTTGGATTTGAGTGGGGAGGGCTGTGCAAAGTCACCAGCCTCACTTTCTCCTCCAGAGTCATTTGAGTCCAGTGGCAAGATAGAGATTAGGACCACTGGAGAAGGCTCTGTTTCAGTGGGAGACCTTAGCCTTTTCAAGCTAAGAACTTTCCAAGTTCTCATTTAGATTGAGGCAAGGCCATTCAGTGATTAAGGCTAGGTAAGAAATGAGCCATAATCTTAGAGTTAGGAGGGAGGGTTCTCCAGCCTAGTCTTTAATCAGTTCATGAGTCCTTCCTGTAGTATTTCAAACAGAATAAGTGATCATCCAATGATTCTAGACAAAGAACCTCTTACACAAGGAAATGGCCTATTTCATCGAGGATGGGGAAGAATAACTCTATCAACCCCCCCATACATACACCCAATAAATTGTGTAGCAGAAGTAATTGTGGGAACGCTTGATTGATTTGGTGGGTTTCCCAGCACACTTGGGACACTACACTAGGATGCCCACTTTGCAGAGAGAACCTAGCGAGCTCCTCTGATTGGTTCCTGGTAATTTGAGGTATTTCTTGATTAATGGTTGACTGAGACCCAGGAAGAGAGGCTCTTGTCAGAAACCCCTCCCCCTTGGTATTCTGTAGGACATCTGAGAAGAAATGGCCCTACCTCACCCTGTAATCTTATCAAGTGGACCAGACCACAATAATTAGGAATTTCCATGAGCACACCTACTGCAATGGGGTAAATTCTTTTCAGAGTTAAAAAAAAAAAGGCTTTCCTTATTTATTAAGACTTACAAATCTTAAACAAGGCAAGCCCTTCAAGACCTTAGTGGCATTTAAAGCCCTCCACATGGTCTGTAACCTACCTTTTCAACTTTAGTTCAAGGTCATCCTCCTCTAAGCAGTCTTCATTCTCTCTGAACCCACCATTCCCTCTCCTGTCTCTGTGCATTTGGATTAAAGAATGTGTCTGCTGGAGGTGTAGTATCTCCATGGGGACTGCCCAGCATTAGGACACTTTCCAGCTGGCTTCAGTTCTAGCATGGCCTGCATTGGACTGATTTGTGGATTTGAGGAGATACTGAAGCAGCATGGGGTTCAAAGGAGAAAGGGAGGAAAAAAAAACAATAGCAGCTGGTGTGGCATAGATAGCCATGCCTGTCATGTGACAGTCAGGAAGAATTCCTTGGACTTGAGGCATTTGGGTGGCACCTTTCTGCAGTGCTGGACTTTTGAGGAGAGAGAAGTACACAAATTAGATTTGTGGCAGGGGTTCCCAAACCAGAAAGAGCATCGGCTTGAAAGTCAAATCCCACCTTTGGGGCTTACTACCTGAGTGACCTTTGTTTAGTTATTTCACTTTTCTTGGTCTCAGTTTTCTCATCTGTGAAATGATTAGATGGTTCTGAGGCCCTTTGCAGCTATGGTCCTCTGGATCTGGGAGCTTTGGGACAGTAGAAGCAGGGATCCTATAGTCAGCTTTGCCTATGTACCTGGGACAAACTAAATCACTCCACTCTCCTGCAAGGCCCTGTAATCCCAATGTGGACTGCATGTGTCCTACTCTTGCTACACTGGGATTTGGGAGATTACATAGAGGAGATGGAATGGACCTTAGAGAACATCTAATTCAACCCTTCTCCTGCAGATAGGGAAACTGAGGCCCAAATTCCCTCTTTCCTCGAGGGCAGGGACTGAATCATTTTAAAATTTGTATCCCCAGTGCCTTGTGCAGTGTCTCAGTATATTTTTGTTGAGTTGAACCCTCCCTCAGAAAGTAGCATCTTTGACCATCTCTAATTATGTTCCTTAGATTCTTTCAGGTCATCAGTGTTCTTTCTGTATGGCTGAAAGAACAGGATTATATCTCCTTCTGAGGCTGGTTAAGGTAAAACTGTTGCCAATCCCATTTATCTACCTAAAAACCAGTGAGTGTGTTTTCCAGCAGAGATTAGCCTTTGCTGCTCATTCAGCGTGAAAACATTGGTGGACAGAGGTTAAATTCCAACAAAGGGAAAGCGTGTATAGGAATTACACACACACACAAAGTGTGTATAGGAATTAAAAAAAAAACAGCCTTCTTCTTGGTCGTAACCTTAGTGATATTTTTATTTTTTTAATGAGAATATTTTTGTTTTAAATAAAATAAAATGGCTATGTCAAAGCAGCCACCAAGCCTTGTTAATTCTATTCCCTCTCTTCCAGATTTGTTGCAAGGAAAGCACTTTGTAAATCATAAGGTGCAATAGAAAGATATCTCTTGCATCTGTCTCCTTTTCTTCATTCCCACTGTTTTCACATCCTAGCTCAAGGTCCCCATCCCCTCTTGCCTAAACTATTATAAAAGTCTCCTAATTGTTTTCCTTGCCTTAATTCTCCCCACTATCTAATCTTAACACAGATGCTAAAGTTATTATTCTACTGTGCAAGTCATTTCCCAGCTTGAAAACTTTCAATGGCTCCCTATTGCCTATGGAATAAAATAAAAACCTTTTGATCTGGCATTCAAGGCCCTGCACCATTTGGATCCAACTTAACTTTCCAGCCTACTAGCTCCCATTTATGTAGCATTTAGTTGGTTTTTTTTTTTAATGACAGCACTTTGCCCCCTCCTTAATCATATATGACAATGAGCATAGGAGGTCCTAGGTTCAAACCCCAGCTTTGTCACATACTACTTGTGAGACCCCGGGTAAATAGCTTTCCACCTGTGGGCCTCAGTTTCTTCATTCATGAAATGAGATAATTGTATGAGATGATTGCCTAACATTCTTTCCAAATTTCACATGGTGATCTCATGATCCTTTTGGATCTTTCCTAACACTTACCATATGATGACTTCTATGATAATTGTTTGTGTACATGTCTTATCCCATACCCCTGGTTTAGTAGAATGAGAACAACACTTAGAGTTAAAAGATCTAGTTTTGAATTCAAAAAAGCAGCTGAGACCAACTGTGCAATCTTGGACCAGTCATGTTGCTTTGTGTACTTCAGTCTCCTAATCTGAATAGGTAAGCTCTAGGGACCCTCTAGCCCTGCCATACCTAGACTGTGAACTCCTTAAGGGCAGAGACTAGCAATCATTTTTAATCTCTGCCCACCTAACACCCAACATAGTAGCACATAGCACCTTGAATTTAGAACTGGAAGTGACCTTGAAACTCTTCTAGACCAACTCCCTCATTTTAAAGATAAGGACCATATAAGTTGAGTGACTTGACCAGGGTCATAAAGATAATAAAAGGCAGAGCTAGGATTTGAATAGCCTTTGGATCCGCTGGTCTTTCCACCTGTTATGTTGACTCTCCACAAAGTGCTTTTCTCTCAACAACTTTTGATGTCAGTAGTATAAGTGTTATAATTCCCTAAGTGTCATAATTCCCTTTTTACATGTGAGGAAACTGAGGCTTCAGAGATGAAGTGACTCCAGTCCGGTCACATTAGATTGTAAGCTCCTTAAGGGCAGGAATTGTCTTTTGCTTCTTTTTGAGTCACCAGCACTTAGCACAGTGCCTGACACGTAGTGGGTGCTTAATAAATGTGTATGGATTGATTGATTAAGTGACAGAACTGGGATTTGAACTCAGGCCTTGTCTGAACTTCAAGTTCAGTGCGATTTCTGCTTCCAGATGGGAACTGTTGAATTGAATTCATTTACTTTGGCTTCCAGATGTGTTTGGAAGGTCAGATGAGAACTGAGAGATATTACCTATTAAACTTCAACTCAGATATAAAAATGTTTTTAATCACTGAAAGATAAGCTTATTAAGGGATAGAGCGAATACAGCATTTTTTCAGCATGCTACCCAGCTCTGTGTCCTGAGAACAGGGTGTTTTGTCTGTTCAAATTCCTCTTGGAATAACTTTGTAAAAACCTTGGTCTGCATCTATTGGATGTTTCTTATTTGGTCGTCTTTGTTGCTGGTGGTCAGTTGTGTCTAACTCTTCATGACCCCATGGACCGTACTGTCCATACTGGTTTTCTTGGCAAAGACACTGGAGTGGTTTGCCATTCTTTTCTTCAGTTAGTCTGCTTTAGGGAGCCTCAGTTAAAAACTTTTCCATGACAAACTTTTAGTAAGGTTTTTGAGGCTCTGAGCAAAGATGTGTTTAAACATATATGCATGTCATCTCCCTCAAGAGAAAATAAGCTCCTTTAGGGCAGGAACTATTTCATATGATGCCTGGTGTACAACAGGTGTTTAATAAATGTTTGTTGATTTACTTTGACTATTGACATTATCTTGAGATATAGTGGAAAGAACACTGACCAGGCAGTCAGGAGACTGCTCTGCCATAAACTGGGCACTAAATTACTTTCTTTGTAAAATGAGGGGCATGGATTAGATATCCTTTTTTTTTAAAAAGTGTATTAAGTATTTAACAAACAAAAAAATTGTATATTTCCAAGTACGTAGTGGAACAGAAAAAGAAGATTTTTATGTGTTATGTGTCTGATATACTGTTCAGTCATTTCAGTCTGACTCTTCATGACCCCTTTTGGGGTTTTCTTGGCAAAGATCGTGGAGTAGTTTGCCATTTCCTTCCCCAGCTCATTTTATAAGGAAACTGAGGCAAACAGTGAAGTGACTAGCTAGTAAGTGTCTGAGATCAGATCTGAACTCAGGAACATCAGTCTTCCTGGCTCCCCATGCTCTAGCCATTGCACCACTGTGTTATATACAGCTCACTTTCATAAAAAAAGTATATTATAATTTCAGCATAGTACTTTCAAAGCTGTCCAACTTGTCTGTTTCTCTCTGAACTTCCTTCTGTTCTCTTAAATAATGCTTTGGTGATCCTCTTTCTTTCTTTTCTTCTTTTTTTATGATACTATCACTAGCTATCTCTTCCCCTCCCCTTTCCCTGAATTCTCCCCTTGCCCTCAAATAGGGAAAGACATACTCCTTATAACAAATAAGCGTAGTCAAAGGAACAGATCTACACATTTGCCATGGGGCTAGATTGCCTGTAGTGTCCTTGCCAGCTCTGATAGTCTGTGATTTTCCCATGTCTAGAGTTTAGTAAAATCCTCAACTGTCACAATAGGAGTCCTTAGTTCTTAGACTGCTTTCTCTAGGAAGAAAAGCCTAGTATTTTCATCTCATCCACCCTCTTAACTCACATGTTATCTGAATATCAAATTTAGTAAGAGCAATTTGGATGTCCATAATGGCCTATGTGCAGCCCAAATAGATCTTTCATATCTATTTCCCTGTCTGAATGGAGAAGCTGCACTTTACTACAGAAAACAGAATCAAGTCCTTAAGGTTGGCTAGAGAACAGAACCCATCTAGCCTCGCCAGAAGACCTTGGGCAGGGAATCAGGAGCCCTGGGTTTTAGCTCTGGCTCTGGTGACTGTGTGACCTTAGGCAAACTACTTTCTCTCTTTTCACCCCAGTTTCCTCTTCTATAAAACAAGGAAGTTGGGCTAGACGATCTTGAAGGTGCCTTACAATTTTTAATATTCCATGTTCTATGGCCCCTTCCAGCTCTAACTTTCTATGTTCTAAGATTCCTTCCAGTTCTAATATTCAAGGTTATCAGCATTTGGCCTGTTTCCCTTATCTTAATAAACGCTGCAAACAAGACATACTTGATAGTTAATATTTTTACACAAGTATGTTAAGAAAAATGGAAAAATATGCACTGTTCACAAAATTAGATCCTTTTTTTTCTGCAAGGAAGTCAGGGGGTTAACTGACTTGCCCAGGGTCACACAGCTAATGGATATCATATGTCTGAGACCAGATTTAAACTCAGTTCCTCCTGACTTCAGGATGATGCTCTATCCACTGCACCACCTTGCTGCCCTATTTAGATCCTTTCAAAAGTTAGGTGTGCAACTTAGTGTGCCAAATGTCAGGCAAATTATGCTACTGAAGGTATCTTCTGTGAGAGGTGGCCTGTCCTAGGAGATGGAGAGTTGGCCTCAGAAATAAGAAGACTTTAGTTCAACTTTCTCTAATAGATGTTGACTGTGTAATCCTGGGCAAAATGCTTAATCTCTCAGTGGCCCAGCCCAACTTTCCCAGATGAAGGAACAGCTGCTCTATATTGGTAGAAGGATTTCCTCACTAGGAGCTCCTATAGCACAGGGCTCCTTAAGCTTTTGCCACTGGCTACCCCTTTCTGAGTTTCCACGGCATTTGTTGGCTACTGAGGGCATGCTCAGGACAAAGTGCACGTGCTTTGTGTTCAGATCCAAGGCGGGCAAGCTACCAGAAACACCTTGGATTCATTATGCATTTGATTTTTAATTAATTTTTGGTCATTGCACATTCAGAAACCTTTTACTATTGCCAAATTTTTCACGATCCCATATAGGGTTATAACCTACAATTCAAGAAGCACCACCTATAGCGTATGAAATTATAGGTGTAGGAAGATAAAAGAGATATAAGTAACAGAATTTTCAACAGAATAATAGCTACCATATATAATACTGCTTATACAGCACTTAAATATAGATTATTCCATTTGTGATTCACAGCCAGGTGACTCAGTGGCTAGAGTATTGGACTCCAGTAAAGGAGACCTGAATTCAAATCCAGCATCACATACTTACTGTCAGTGGAACTCTAAGCAAAGCACTTAACCTCTGTTTACTTCAATTTCCTCACCTGTAAAATGGAAAAAATGATAGCACCTGCCTTCCAGGCTGTTGTGAGAATCAAAATGAGACAATATTTGTAAGTCACTTAACATGTTGCCTGGAACATAGCAGGTGCTTAATAAATGTTTTCTGCTTGTGCTGCAGGTATGTTATACTATTTTACTTGGGTTTTTTTTTTGTTGTTGTTGTTTGTACTAAGTTCTTGAAGAGGACCAATCACGTTGGGAGGGTGATGTCTTGACTTGCAAGTGAACTGGATTTAAGTGAGCCAGAGTGGTAGGTTAACTGGTGTGAGAGGTTAAGTGACTTACTAGCAAGTGTCAAAGTCAGGAGTCAAACCCAAGTCTTCCTGACCCAAAGTCAATACCCTGTGTTTCCTCCCATAGAAAATCCTTTCAGTAACATTGTTTGCTTGATAGATGGTATATGAAGTTGCCCAGGCAGCTAGATGGGATAGTGCTGGACTCAGAGGCAGGAAGTCCTGGGTGCAAATTCTGCCTCAGATACTTACTGGCTGTGTGATCTTCACCCAAGTTCTCTGAGCTCAGTTTTTTCATCTGTTAAAAAGGGGAGAATGATAGCAATTACCTCCCAGGGCAATTGTTCTGGTGAAGATCAAATGAGATAATATATGTAAAGCAATGATGTCAAACCTTAAAGTGATATGTAAATGTTAGCTATTATTATGCCTAATAAAAAAGGCTTTGCTTTGGTGAACAGACTATTTATCTTTTCCATTGTTTCTGACAGCTAATTAAATTCCCAATTTAAGCAGGTGGCCCATGAGCATCATAACTGCTGGCTCAGAGGGAGCTGAAATTTACTGTCTAGTTTGTAATTCACCAACAACAGAAGCTGGTATGTCTAATATGTGGGGATAAATCTTCAAACAGCAGCTCAAAGTCCTGGTCAGGGATGTCACAGAGGAGATTTTTTTGCTCAGATATGGTTTGGACTGACCATTTTGTTTATATCTATTTGCATGTTGTCTCACTCCCCCATTAGACTGTAAGCTCCTGGAGGGCAAGGATTGTCTTTTACCTCTTTTTGTATCCCCAGCACTTTAGCATAGCGCCTGGCACATAGTAGGCACTTAATAAATGCTTACTGAATTAAAAAAAAATTAATTGACCTCTGAAGTTCTTTCCTCCATGGATTCTATGATTCTTTGATTGGGGATACAAGTTATAAACACAGGATCTCTGAGCTGGCAGAGACATCAGAGGTCACCCAATTCAACCTCCTACCCAGTAAATCTGGCATGGGGGGGAGGGAAACATGTTACCGAAACTCAAAAATAGAAACGTTTGCCCAGCATATCTTAGAAGCTCATGTCCCAGTGGATACGTGAGCGGTTGCTGGGGCTCAGGCTCTGCCCTGGGTTTGTCCTCTGACATACTTCTCCGTTTCATGGTCCTTGCCTAAGACTTCAGATGAACTGCAGCTGGGCTCCTTCATCTTCCAAGAATATCAGTCCCACTTCTGCTCCTCTTGCCCAAGAGGAAGTGGCCACCTTCTTCTGTGGCTATTTAGTCACTTGGTTGTGGGCAGATGACCTAAGAGAGATTGTCAAGTCTGGGCTGTTACAACCTGTAGGAAGGAAGGAACCCCACCTGACCCCACAGGGATGTGAAAATCCACCCCAATGAGCTGGGGCTGCTCTTGCTGAAAGAAATAGCATAAGAGGTCAAGGTCAACCAGGGTATTTGGTGATAGAAATCCACAAATTGGGCCTTAAAATGCTTGGGGAACTTTTTTTTTTTTGACACCCTACAAGTCTGACTTTAGCAATTTCCTTGTTGAAATCAGACCTTACTACAAAACATCAGATGGGAGATGGCCTTGCTTCCCGAAAACATTGAACACATTTGTATTTTCTTTAGAGGGACAAAAGCCACAAGGATAGGATAGTTGATGCAATGCTCCAAACTCTTGGTATCTACCTCCCAAGTCAAGCTGGTTTCCTTGATTCCCATATTGGTACCAGGATGCCTGGGTAGGTTCTAACCTCAGCTCTGCAACAGTGGAAACCCAAATGAGTCACTTCCATTCTTTGGACCTCCTTTTCTCCCCCTCAGTTGTAATAACCCTGAATGCCACGTATAGTTATCTAAACTTGTATGAGCCCACAATCTCTTGTTCATGAGATGACATTTTCCACTGACTCTCCCAAAGGACCTGTCAGAATGGAAGCACATGATGTTGGGGTCATACAAAATAACATTTACTCAAAATAGAAATAGCAAGATTAATAATAAGAAGATGAAAAAAAGAAAATTAAAAATAGGAAAATAATAAACAATAGACATGTTTACCACTTCATTTGGTATCCCTCAAAAAAAATTAAAAGCAACTGTCCTCTTCACTTCCTGCACTGAAAGACTTTAAGTCTAGTCTAGGGGACCAGGAATTGTTCTGTACAAGTTGAACTCAGTCAAAAGGCTGCACCCAAGGACCTAGAGGGCCACCTGTGACCTCAAGGCTGCAGGTTCCCCATCCCTGGTCTAGCCCATCACTGCCAAGTGGTGAATCCTCATGACACAATCAAAGGAACAGCAGAAAGCGTATTAGCCTTCTTTGCCCACTTGCTCAAAGTGTTCTATTTTCATGCCTTGGGCACTACTGCCTGTCTCTCCCCCGGGAACATTGAGATCCAGATTCTGCAGTCATTCCTCCCATCATGAAAGACAGGAAGAAGCCCCAAAGGGTGATGTTGAACGTGGAGCATGGCACAAGCAGGGGCCCCTCAGGCGCCCAGCTCCAGCTCAGAGGAGACAAGACAGATAAGGGGCAGTCAGGCTCCCTGGCTGTTTGTTCCCTCGTTTCCTTCTTTTTCGGAATGTGTCACCTCAGCTCTGGCCAAATCCCTTCCTTCCAGTTTTGGCTTGAACCTTCCTTTCTTTTGTCTCTCAAAAGACCTCTGCCTATCCTTTCACTGGTCACATGTAATCATTCCCCACCTCTTTGTCATGAGTCCACAGTGTGGTAACATCATCACCCTGTTACACTCTGCAAAGGCATGTGGGGGATAAAGTCCCCCTCCCATGCAAAAAGAAGGAGTTAAATCAGGTAATACCAGAGACCCCTAATCAAGGTTTTTTGTTTATGCTGGAATGCTTCTCTTCTAGCCATCCATCCATGTATTTCACTTTCTTCAAGATTCAGTTTAAGTGGCTTTCCCTGACCAACCTTAGTTTAATTAAATAAACATTTACTAAGTACCTATTACGTTGAGAGCACTGTGTCAGGCACTGAGAAATATACACAACTTGGATAAGACATACCTACTCTTGTGGAGCTTGTGGGGGATATAACACAAGTCAAGTCAACAAACATTTATTAACCTTTGGACAAGACATATACAATACAAACAAGATATATACAGAATAAATAGGAGGGATTATATGTATGTACATATACATACATATATACATACATATATAAACACAGGCTATATAAGATACAGGACAAATAAGAGGGATTTTATATGTGTGTACATATATGTGTACATGGTACATAAGATATGTACAGGACAAATAAGAGGGATTTTGTAATTATGTGCGCATACACATACACAGAGATGTACATATACACACAGGATATATAAGATATATACAGAATAAATTTCAGAGGGAAGAGACTAATTTTAAGGGGGATTGGGAAAAGCTTCTTGTAGAAGGTGGGATTGTAGCTGAGCCTTGAAGGAAGCACAGAAGAGGAGGGAGGGAATTTCAGGCATGGGGCACAGCCAATGGAAATGCAGTGAGTAGGGAAATTGAATATCTTTTTTAAGGAAAAGCAAGGAGGCCTATGTCTACTGGATCATAGAGTATGGGGAGGGAAATAAGGTGTAAGAGTACTGAAATGGTAGGAAGGGTTTAGGTTATGAAGGGAATTAAAGGCCAGAGGATTTTGTATTTTATCCTAGAGGTACTGATGAATAGTAAAATAAAGTCAGCTAGGTGGGGCAGTGGATAGCGTGCCAAACTTAGGATAAAGAAGACTTGAGTTCAAATTTAGCTTCAGATGATTACTGGGTACGTGACCCTGGGCACATTGCTAAATCTTTTTTCAGCCTCAGTTTCCTCATCTGTAAAATGGGGATAATGCTAGCACCTGCTCACAAGGTTGTTATGAGGACTGAGTGAGATAACATATGTAAAGTGCACACTTTAAAATGCTAGCTATTATTATTATTATTATTATTATTATTATTATTATTATTATTTATTAGTGCGTGAGCACTGGATTCAAATCCTCACTCTGCTACCTACTAAGGGTGACCTTGGGCAAATCACTTATCTTCTCAAGGCCTCTGTTTTCTCATCTATAAAATGTTGGACTAGATGGCCTTTTAAGGTGTCTTCCAGCTCTAAATACATCATTCTAGGACCCATTAGTAGATTAGGGAAAGAAAAATTGCTGTGTGCATGATTCAAAGGGAAAATTGTTATCACATGGAAAGATCTAGGGAAGTTTTCTGGGGGACCTGAGCTTCCAAGGTGGAGCACAAGGAGACAAGCCCAGGTATAGAGCTGGGGAACGGTGGGGGCTGCAATAGTCCCCAATTCATAGAATTATAGATTTTTAGCTAGAAGGGACCTTAGAGACAGCTCTGTGGCACAGGGGATAGTGTGCTGGGCATGGAATCAGGAAGACCTGAGTTCAAATCCGGCCTCAGATACTTACTGCTATGTGACCCTGGGCAAGTCACTTAACCCTTATTTGCCTCAGTTTCCTCATCTGTAATATGGCAAACTGCTCCGGTATTCTTGCCAAGAAAACCCCAAAAGGAGTCACAAAAGTTAGGATGTGACTAAAAATAACTAAAGAACAATAGTTCAACCTCCTAATTTTAAAAATGAGGAAACTTAGGTCTACAGAAGATCGTCGATTTAAAATTAGAAAGGACTAGAGATATTATCTAATCCAACTCTTAATTTTGTAGATAGGAAGCTAAGGATCAGAGATGTTAAGTGACTTATCCCAGGTCACACAGAGAGTCAAGTGTGATTGAGGGATTGAGAGGGTGCTCTGATCCCAAATGGAGTGATTTCCACAGTTTACCCAACCAGTAAGAAGGGGATCTGGGACTTGTGCACAGCTCCTCGGGCTCCAACTTTATCACTCCTTCTCTCACCCTCCTTTGGGGGATGGTGACTAGTCTGATTCTTGCCAGAGGCTTAACTTCTCTCCTATGTGTCTCTAATAGAGGCCAAGGGGGCTGCTGCAGCATAAGAGCTGACAGACTTCTCAGATGATGAGCAGGTAGATACGAGACTGAACTTGCAATCTTCAGCTTCACCTTTCCCCTTTCTGTCCCTGGAGAAGGAAGTACGCGAGCTTACATTTTTGCAATGTCAGCTTTCTAGCCAGACAGTGTAGCCTACCATCAGTAAGCCTGTACTGTTCCCTGAGAATAATCCCCACTGGTACTTTGGTTGGGAAGATAAAGAGAGGAGTTGTCAGGGAGGTCCTACCCTGGAAATGATGTCCCACCAGGCTATAATCCCCAGACACAACCTTTTTCCAATCCATCCCTAAATTGAAATGAATGAGGTTTGATAGAAGGAACCACAAAAGAATTTACCAACCCACAACCTGATGCAACAGGAAAAGGTAGGGTATACTAAGAGAAGGTTTGAGTAAAACGTGAGAAAACACATGTTGAAATATATGAGCTCAACAAAGTGTGGACCTCAAACACCCACCTAGACTACAACTAAAATGGTCATCTCTATTTGGTCTTTATGTGCCTGCATGAATTCTACTGGATACAAAAACATTCGTTTGACCTTATTCCTGGGGCTGCACGCCTGGAAGGAGCTTGTTTCTGAAAAGATAATCTTTATGGACTCCACAATAAAATTTTAGCATTTCATCTGTAACTTATGGCCTAGAACGTCATCTCTGAGTCTATAAGAACCAGGCTTAATCTTAAAGGTTTCTCTAAGGAATTTCTCTTGGGCTCATACTCCTTACCCAGGGTTTCTCCCAGGAACACCAGAATTTTGCTTCTGTCTAGATTTCCCCCAAAAAGGAAGAAAAAGACACAGCTCCCAGCCAAGCACTCGGGTTAACAATCTATGGGTTATAGAACAGACTTTGTTTAACTCAATAGAAATAAACAAAATAAAACACAACAGAAAACACAGACTACAAAAGACTCACACCCAAGACTATAAACCTGCAAGAGATCTCCTCTTTCTCTGTGGAGCTTCTACACTTCCCAGGAACCTATAAAATCCTCCTGACTTACAGTGCTCTCCCAGGGTTGTGAACCCCATTGCAAGGAGAAAGCACTTGGAGAGGCAACTTCTCTTTTTCTCCACTGAATCTATCCTTCCTAGGGGCCTAAACATTTGCCTGTAGACTTAGAATTCTGTCTGGGTTGAAGATCTCCCCCCACTCACCTCTCAAAAGAGAAAAGCAACCCAAAGACCCCAGCTTCTGGGATAAAAACCCACTCTTTGAAAAAAAAATCTGCTGGGAAAACTGGAACAGAGTAGGGCAGAAACTAGGCATAGACCAAAATCTCACACCATATACCAAAATAAAGTCAAAATGGGTTCATGATTTAGATGTAAAGGCTGATACTGTAAGCCAACTGGGAGAGCAAGGAATAGTTTACCTGTCACATTTACGGAGAACAGAAGAATTCATGACCAAACGGGATATAGAGAACATTATCAATAGCAAAATGGATAACTTTGATTACATTAAATCGAAAAGTTTTTGCACAAACAAAGCCAATGCAACCAAGATTAGAAGGAAGGTAAAAAATTGGGAAAAAAAATTTTAACAACCAGGCTCTCTGATAAGGGCCTCATTTCTAAAATATATAGAGAATTAAGTCAAATTTATAAGAATACAAGTCAACTCTGAGGTACCACATCACACCTATCAGATTGGCCAACATGACAAAACAGGAAAATGATAAATGTTGGAGAAGATGTGGGAAAATTGGAACACTAATGCATTGTTGGTGGATTTGCAAAATGATCCAACCATTTTGGAGAGCAATTTGGAACTATGCCCAAAAGGCTATAAAAATGTGCATGCCATTTGACCCAGCAATAGCACTTCTAGGGCTATATCCCAGAGAGATCATACAACTGGGAAAAGGACCTACAAAAATGTTTATAGCAGCTCTTTTTGTGGTGGCAAAGAATTGGAAATTGAGAGGATGCCCATCAATTGGGGAATGGCTGAACAACTTGTGGTATATGAATATAATGGAATATTATTGTGCTATAAGAGATGATGAACATGCTGACTTCAGAAAAACCTGGAAAGACTTGTATGGTCTGATGCTGAGTAAAGTGAGCAGAACCAGGAGAACGTTGTACACAGTAACAGCCACGTTGTGCGATGACTAACATTGATAAACTTAACCCTTCCCAGCAATACAAGGATCTAAGACATCTCCAAAGGCCTCATGATGGAAAATGCTATCCACATCCAAAGAAAGAAATATGGAGTTTGAATGCAGATTGAAGTATACTATTTGCTATTTTTTTTTCCTGTTGTGTTTTGTTTCCTCTTTCTGGTGGTTCCTTCTATTGGCTCTAATTCTTACCTACAACATCACTGATGTGAAAATATGCTTAATAGGAATGTATATGTACAGCCTATATCAGATTGCTCATGGTCTTGGGGAGGGAGGTGAGGAAGGAAGGGGAGAAAAATTTAAAACTCAAAAGCTTATGAAAGTGATTGTTGATAATTCAAAATAATTAAAATTTTTTTAAAAGAGAGAGAGCAAGACTCAGAGTTGCTGAATAGTAAAGCAGCCCTTTCTTCTGGGGAAATCTATCTTCCCAGAGATCTATATTTTCTTCCAGATGTATAGTATTATCCTGATTGGGTACTCTGCAGAGGGGAAGCAAGTTGGGATTGCTAGGGAGATGACCACCTCTCCCAGGACCTGCCCAGTACACATAACTCACAATACTAGAAAAGGAGAGGGTCCATGTTTGCCTCCAAAAATCATCGCTCTAGCCCTTGTCATTCCATAGCATCAGTTCCTCCCTGATCTCAGAATGCTTCCACTTGCTCTAGGAAATTGGCATTCTTTTCCTCTCTAGGAGATTTGACCATGGAACTCCTCTATTTGTCCAGGAACCCCTCTGTATCTATGCCTCTGTTGCTTTACTGCTGTTGGTTCTTATTCCTTCAGTTTAGAGCTCATTGGAGGAACTCCATACTGCTTCATTGTGGCCTCCAAGTCCCACCATCTCTGTGTGCTTCCTCTTTTCCTGAGGATCCATGGTTTTTTGTTGTTGTTGTTGTTGTTTTTGTAGCTGGGTCATAGCTTTACAAGATTTCTTTCTTTCTTTTTTTAAAAATCAAATAGCCAATGGTTTATCTATTTTATTGTTTTTTTTTTTTAATAGAACCAGCTCCTAAATGGTTTTCTTATTTTCAGTTTTATTAATCTCTTCTTGGATTTTTAGGATTTCAAATTTGGTGTTTAATTGGGGAACTTTAATTTGTTCTTTTTTTAGTTTTTTTTTTAAACTGTATGCATGTATCTCTCTACTTCAGGTGTGTTTCTTGTCAACAACATAGAGTAGGATTCTCATTTTTAATCCACTCTGCTATCTGCTTCTGTTTTATGCACGAATTCATCCCATTCACATTCACAGTTATGATTACTAAATGTGTATTTCCCTCCATACTACTTTTTATTCTTCTCTCTCTCTCCCTTCCTCCTTCCTTTTCTGTTTCTCTCTCTCTCTCTCTCTCTCTCTCTCTCTCTCTCTCTCTCTCTCTCTCTCTCTCTCTCTCTCTCTTTCTCTCTCTCTCTTTCTCCTCAAAAAACTCTCTCTCTCTACTCTCTCTACTGCTTCTGACCACTGACTCCCCCAATACACCCTTCTATCAGCACTGTCCCTTTCTTATCCCCCTCTCCTTCTACTTCTCGATAGGGTAAGTTGGATTTCTATAGCCGTCTGAGTGTATATTATTCCCTCTTTCAGCTGATTCTGAAGAGAATAAGGTTCAAGCATTGTTTGCCACTCCATTCTCCATTTTCCCCTCAGCTATAAAAATTCATTTGCATTTCTTTTATGTGAGATAATTTAGCCCATTCTACCTCTCCCTTCTCCTAGTGCTTCCCTCTTTCTCACCCTTTGATTTGTTTATTTTGGACTTCATCCTATAATAGTCAACTCACACTTGTGCTCTCTGTTTGTGTATTCTCCTTCTAATTGCTCTAATAATAATAAAGTTCCTAGGAGTTACACATATCATTTTCCCACATAGTAATGTAAACAGTTTAACTCCATTGAGTCACTTATGATTATTTTTTCATGTTTACCTTTTTATGCTTCTCTTGAGTCTTAGAAAATCAAATTTTCTATTCAAGTCTGATTTTTTTCATCAGGAGTGTTTGAAAATCTTCCATTTTATTAAACATACATTTTTCTCCTGAAGAATTATACTCAGTTTTTATGGGTAGGTGACCCTTGATTGTAATCTTAGCTCCTTTGCCCTTCGGGATACTATAGTCCTGGCCCTCTGATCCTTTAATGTAAAAGCTGCTAAATCTTGTGTTATCCTGACTGTGGTTCCATGATATTTGAATCCTTTCATTCTGACTTCTTGCAGTATTTTCTCCTTGCCCTGGGAACTCTAGAATTTGGCTTTAATGTTCTTAGGAGTTTTGATTTGGGGATCTTTTTCAGGAGATGATTGATTGATTCTTTCAATATCTATTTTACCTTCTGGTTCTAGGATATCAGAGCAGTTTTCCTTAATAATTTCTTGTAATATGATGTCTAGTCTCTTTATTTGATCATGGCTTTCAGGTAGTCCAATAATTCTTAAATTATCTTTCCTTGATCCATTTTTCAGGTCAGTTGTTTTTCCAGTGAGATATTTCACATTTTCTTCTATTCTTCCAATCTTTCGGTTTTATTCTATTGTTTATTGATGTCTCATGGAGTCATTAACTTCCACATGCCCAATTCTAATTTTTCTTCAGTGAGCTTTCATACCTACTTTTTCATTTGGGTAATTCTACTCTCCCCCTCCCCCCCGTTTATTTATTTATTTTTAGTTTTCAACATTCACTTCCACAAGATTTTGAGCCCCAAATTTTCTCCCTATCTCTCCCCTCCCCTCACCCCATGATGGTATGCATTCTGGTTTCCCCCAATCTGCTCTCCCTGCTATCACCTCCTTATCTCCTTCCCCTTCCATTTTCCTGTAGGGTAAGATAGATTTCTATACCCCACTGACTGTGTATCTTATTTCCCAATTGCATGTGAAAACAATTTTTAACATTTGTTTTAAAAACTTTGAGTTCCAACTTCTCTCCCCTTTTCCCTCCCCCCCCCACATTGAGAAGGCAAGTAATTAGATAAAGGTTATACATGTGTAGTCATGCAAAATACTTCCATAATAGTCACATTGTGAAAGACTAACTACATTTCCCTCCATCCTATCCTGCCCTCCATTTATTCTATTATCTCCCTTGTCCCCGTCCTTCCTCAAAAGTGTTTGCTTCTGATTACCCCCTCCCCCAGTCTGCCTTCCCTTCTATCACCCCTCCATCTCTTATCCCCTTACTTTCTACTCTCCTGTAGGGTGAGATAGATTTCGATACCCAGGCAATTCTACTTTTTAAGGAGCTGTTTTCTTCAGTGAATTTTTGTACATTTTCTCCCATTTTTGTGCTTCCGTTACCAAGCTGATGACTTTTTTTGTGTGTGATTCTCTTGCATCACTCTCATTTCTTTTTTCAATTTTCCCTCTACTTTTCTTAATTGGTTTTAAAAACCCTTTTTGATCTCTTTCAGTAAATATTTTTTTGGGCCTGAGACCAACTCACTTTTTTCTTTAAAGCTTTGCATGTAACTGTCTTGACATTGCTGTCCTCCTCTGAGTTTGTGTTTTGCTATTCCCTGTCGCCATAGTACTTTTCTATAGTCAGGTTCCCTTTTTGTTGCTTATGCATGTTCCCAGCCTATTTCTTGATTTTTAACTTTATGTTAAAGTTGCACTCAGCTCTTGGGGTGGAGGGAACACTGTCTGAAGCTTAGGATTTTTGCTCTTTTTTTTTTCAGAGGTAGTTCTGGGGTCCTGTAGGTTTTCAGTGCTTCCAAGATGGTAAGATCTAAGCCACCCGGCCTGTCCTCTGGTCTGTGAGTAACTACAAGTACTTTTTTCTGCCCTAGAACTGTGACCAGGGTCCCTGCTTCCCCATGGCTAGGAGGGCTAGTGTGCCAGTGTTCCTCCTTGCCCTGAAATTGCAACCTGGATCTGTGTATGGGCAATCCAACAGCCAGTGCCATCAAAGGGTCCCCTGTAATCTCCTTCTGGCTAGTTGTGCAGCCCCCTTACCATCTGTGGGCTGAGAGCCCTGGAAGTCACCACGGAAGATTCAGCTGCCCCCAAGACCCCCACTGGCTGCCCTGTGTAGGGGCCCAGGGCCTCACTCCTGACTTGCTGGGCATGTATGTGTGCTGAACTGTGCTGCCCTCTTCACCCAGTGAGACAGGCCTTTCCTGCTGACCTTCTAAGTTGTCTTGGGTTGGAATAGTCTTTTCATTGATTTTGCTGCTCCAGAATTTGTTTTGAGGCATTATTTTAAACTTGTTTGGAGGGAAATTTTAGAGAGGTTGGGTGAGTCCCTGCTTTACCCCCGCTATCTTGGCTCCACCTACTTCGGAATATTCTCTAGGGAAATGGGCCTGCTTCTTCTGTGTAACTCCTCTCCTTTCAGTATTTCCCTCAGCTCTGGCTCTCTACATAACTCTCCACCTTTGGACTACCTTTTAAAAGCCAAATTAATCAGTCAAACAACAAGCATTTACTAAGTGTCTATTGTCATTCTGGGCATTGTGTGAGGCCTGGGAATAGAAATATATCAAAATAAAACAGTTATTGCCCTCAAGGAACAGAAATTCAAATCCAGGTGTATAGCTCAGGTATAAACGACTAGTCATGGCTTCATCAGGCATCTGAAATATGGTGTCAGTTAGCATGGTTAACAAGAGCTCTAGCAAGGCGGAACAGTGGATAGAACACTTGGCCTGAAGTTAGGAAGACTTGATTTCAAACAGCCTCAGACACTTATTAGCTGGGCAAGTCACTTAACCCCGTTTGCCTCAGTTTCCTCATCTGCAAAATGACCTGGAAAAGGAAGTGTTAAACCACTGCAGTATCTTTGCAAAGGAAACCCCAAATGGAGTCACAAAGACTCAAGAATGACTGAAACAACTGAACAACAACAATGACCTTGATGGGGAGACATTTTTGATGCCAGAACAAAGACCTTACTCTTTAACCTTGTTGATAAGGACCTAACTTTGGCCAGCCTCCTCTTGAGCATACCTTCTAAAACACCATTCATTTATCTTCTCCTTTGATATTTATTGAACCTGTATTTTCATCCTTGGATGTCACGTAGCACTTTGTCTTAAACCTCCCTAATCTACTTATCATGCAAATATTGTTTATTATTATTGTTTGTGCTCCCCTGAGTCCTACTCCAATGCCTCATTGTGATGCAGAAGGGAAGCTGAGTTCTCCAAGGCTGTGTCAACACAGCTGAGTTCTCCAAGGCTATGTCAACACGGCTATGTCTGTCAAATTGTTCCAGATTGTAAAGGCTATGAGAATGGATCCAGTGATGGTCTGGTATCTCAAATTCTGAGAGGTCTGTTGCCAGGTTGGCTGTGAGATAATAGATTTTTTTGGTTAAAGTGAGTCTTAAAGACCATCTACTAAATTGTAGAGGGACTACTGTAAGGATTGGTGGAGGAAACAACCACACTAATGAAATCACAGATCCTCCAGGGCTGGGATAATCCTTGTGTAATGCTTTTGGTCATATTCACCTTCCCTCAGAAGTTGAGAGGAGACTCCAAGATGTTTGGTGAATGGTATAGTTTGCTATTTCAAGACAATACTCCAATATCCCAGTAGATGAATCCAAGATTTCATCAATGTCAGTATTCCCTTCAATGATTTGACCCATGTCAAATCAACTGCATTTAATACAATAAGCATTTATTAGCTGTCTACTATTTGCCAGTCACAATGGTAGGCATTAGTAATACAAAGGCAAAAATGAAACACTTCCCCCCCCACACACACACTCAAAGAGCTTACATTCTACAGGGGATATATTGTATGAAAGATCATTGAATTAGAGTTAGAAGGGAGTTTAGAGTCTATCTCCCTCATCCGAACAGATAAGGAAACTGAAGCACAGACAAATTAAGTAATTAGCCCAGGGTAAAGCAAATGGATAAGTGAAAATATTTCCAAAGTGATTTGGTGGCAGAGAGAGCTCTAACAACCTAGAGACTGATGAAAATTCTTGTGTAGAAGATAGTATCTGAGCTTAACCTTGAAACCAACATTTTCACACTAGTTATTTCACATTACACATTTATGGTAAAGGTTTGAGAATTCTTAGAGGGTTTTCTCTTAACATTGAATTTGAGGTTATTTTCAAGCAGATAAAAATTAGCCCCTAAAGCCTTGCAAGGGGTTAAACTCTTGGAAGAAAGCTGATTTGCATTCATTTCACTGATTATAGTAGTTTCACATTTTAGTTTTAACATCAATGGGCTGCAACTGCCATTCAAATGATATGGAAATTACTACCTTATGCTGAACATTTTCCTGAAGCATCCAAAGGGGAAAGGATCACCAAATGGCTGCAGCTTACAGGAAAAATACAATCTAACAACACCTGCTAGGCTTATTGTTTTATTTGTAACTTGAAAAAAGGCTGTGGACTTCCTGTCCACAGTTTCTAGTTGAAGCATTCCCTAATGATCTCTAACATACAAATTGCTTTGTGGAATAACCAGATTTTTCACTTAGTTTCTTTCTATTGTCTTCTCTCCAAAAATGTCTAGGATGCTTCTAATTTCAGTGGCATAGGAGGGCTATATTTGGAATTACCAACTCCAACGATGGAAATACATTTTTGAGGCCAACTGATCTGTTGGTCTTAAAGAAGGCCAGATTCATAGAGTTATAGGACATCAGAGATGGAAGGGCCTGGGATCCATGAACTTGGTTTAAAAAAATTTTTTTGATAACTATATTTGGTTTCTTTGTAATCCTATGTATTTCATTTTATGTATTTAAAACATTATTCTGAGGAGTGGTTCAGATGCTTCACTAGAACTCTATTTGTCTACTGGCTACTTCTCTGCTGCCTACAAAAGCTCCCATGCATCTTCTATCCTCAAAAACAAAACAAAAACAAAAACAAAAACACACGCAAAAAAACAAATAACCAACTAGCCCTCATTTGATCCATCCATCTCTGCTAGCTTTTATACTATATTGCTCCCTCCTTTAGTGGCTGTGTTCCTTAAGAAGCCTGTCTAAAATTGGTGCCTTAGGAACAGCTAGGTGGCACAGTGATAGAGCACCGGCCCTGAAGTCAGGAGGACCTCATTTCAAATCTGGTCTCAGGTGACCAACACTTGACACTTAATAGCTGTGTGACCCCATTGCCTAAAATAAATAAATAAAATAAAATAAAATTGGTGCCTTCTCTTCCTTTCCTCTCACTCTCTTTTAAACTCTCTACATTCTGGCTTCTGATCTCATCACTCAGCTGAAACTGCTGTCTCCAAAGTTACCAATAACTCCTTAAGAGCCAGATCTAATAGCCTTTTCTTGATCTTCATCCTTCTCCACCTTTTTAGAGCTTTTAACACCATCGTACCTTCTTCTTTGTTTTCTTTTTTATGAGCACCTTCTTCTTTATTCTCTCTTCTCTCCATATTTTTGTGACATTGCCCCCTCTTTGTTCTCCTCCTACCTTCCTGACCATTCCTCAAAATCCTTTGCTGAATATTCATTCCGGTCATGCACCCTACCCAGAGATGTTCCCCAAAGCTGTGTCTTGGGCACTTTTCTCTTTGCCTTCTACACTATTTTTGCTTGGAGATCTCAATAGCATCCATGGATTCAATGATCATTTCTATTTAGATGACTCTCAGATCTATTGATCCAGCCCTAATTTCAGTTGACCTCCGGTTTCACATCTCTATTTGATGATTAAATATCTTGAACGGGATGTCCTATAGACACTTAAAACTCAACATATTAAAAAACTGGACTTAATCTGTTTCCCTTCAAACTCTCTCCTCTTCTTAACATCCCCATTACCTGTTAAGGACAGTACAATCTTCTCAGACACCCACACTCCAAATCTAGGTGTCAGCCTTGACTCCTCACTTTCTGTGACACCCTCCCCCATCCAATCTGTTGTTAAATTCTTCAATTTTACTTTGCAACATCTCTCATGTGTGTTATCCTCTCTGACACTGCCACTATCCTGGTGCAGGACATTATTCACCCTTAGATTATTGCAATAGCTTGCTGGTTACTCTCCCTGTCCCAAGCCTCTACCCATTCTAATCCATCCTCAGTTTAGCTGTCAAAGTAATCTTTCTAAAGTGCAAGTCTGACCATGGCACCTGCATATTCAATAGACTCTAGTGACTCCCTGTTACCTTCAGGATCAAATATAAAATCCTTTGTTTGGCTTTTAAAAGCCTTAATATAACCTGATGCCTTCCTGCCTTTCCAATTTTCTTATACCTCATTTCCTTCCGTATACCCTAATACCCAATGACTCTGGATGCTTTGCTGTTCCTTGAACAAAACAGTCTATCTCTCAACTCTGTATATTTACACTGGTTCTTCCCCATGCCTGAAAATCTCTCCCTTCTCATCTCTATTGCCTGTCTTCCTTTCAGTCTTAGTTAAAAATCTGCTTTCCACCAGAAGCCTTTCCTGATCCTCCTTAACCTTAGTACCTTCCCTCTGAGATCCCCTCTGATTTATTCTATGTATGTATGTACATACATGTGTAGGTACAAACTACACATACAGATATATAGATAGGTATGTATACACATATATACATCTATCTATATCTATATGTACATACACAGAATAAATTGGAGATAATCTCAGAGGGAACATATTAAGGTACATATCTATCTTTCGTCTGTCTATCTATCTATCTATCTATCTATCTATCTATCTATCTATCTATCTATCTATCTTTAGCTCTTACATAGTTATTTGCATATTGCCTCCCTCATTAGACTGAGTTTCTTAAGAGCAGGGGCAATCTTTTGCCTTTCTTGTAACCCTAGCACTTAGCATAGCTTGGTACTTACTTGGTGCTTAATAAATGCTTATTGACTTGACCTGACCAGACTACCAATGTGTCCCTGACACAACCCCGAAAGAGTAAGAATCTCTGATGCAGTCTATGCTTATTTATATATGCCTGATTTTTCCTCAATCTTTAGAGAAGACTACTCAGGCTAAGGAATCAGTCCTAGACTTGGAGTCAGGAGAATTTGGATTCTAGTCCAGGTGCTGTATTTAATTAATCAGTGAATCAACAAGCACTTATTAAGTGTCTACTATATGTCTGGCAATGCGCTAGGCACTGGGGATACAAATTCAAATAAAGAAAAAATCCCTAGTCTCACGGAGTTTATATTCTACCAGGGTAGACAAGAAGTCTATATATAAGTATAAATACGTACACATACATACATACACACATACAGTAAATACAAAGTAGTCAAATATAAAGTAGTGGGGAGTGGGGGAGAGAAAGCAATAGTTGGGATCAGGAAAGACTTCACCAAAAAGCTGGTGCTTAAGTTATGTCTTGAGGAGAGTGGAAAATTCAATGAGGTGGAGGTGGGGGAATGAATTGGAGGTGTGGGGGATGTGACAGACAGGAGACAAGAGTGGGAATGTTTTGCATGAGGGACAGAGAAAAGGACAATTTGGCTGGATTATAGAGGATAGGAAGGAGTCATGAATGAGGCTAGAAAGATAAATTGGAGCCAAGTAGTGAAGGACTTTCAAAATGCAAGATGGGGGAGGGATGGTTAGATAGTCACTGACCTTAAAAAGATTATAGAGATTTTAGTGACCTGTAAGCTCAAAATTAGTCAACATACAATAAACCTAATGTGACTTTGGGCTATGTTAATAGAGAAGTAACCTCCAGGGATAGGGATATGTCAATACCATTTTGTCCTACCCTAGTCAAATGACATATGAAGTATTTTTTTCCTATATAGGTCTGGCCAATGTGTTTTAGCGGTTCATTGATAAGCTGGTGATCTTCCAGAGGAGGGCAACCAGAGTGGTGATGGGCCTCGAGTTGAGGGAATTAGAGATGTTCAGCCTCAAAAAAGGAAGGCTGAGGGGGAACTTATTATCTGTTTTTGAGAAGGCCTCCAAGTGGAAGAAGGATTAGATTTATTTCGTAAGGCCCCAGAGGGCAGAACTCAGCAAAATGGATGGAAGTTTCCAAAAGGCAAATTTAGACTTGATATTCAAGAAAAACCTTCTAACAATTGCAATTATCCAAAGTGCAGCCCATTTTTACTGTGTTGCCCTGGGCGGTACTGGGTTCCTCCTCACTGAAGGTCTTCAAGCAAATGCTAGATAAATCTGTGTTAGGCTTAGTGCAGTGAGGAGGCTTTTTCAGACAGGGGTTGAATGATGGCGCCTGTGGTCCCTTCCAACTCAAACATTCTGTGATTTTGTGAAGACTGGGCTTCACATTCAGGCTCAGACTCTTATTAGCTGTGTGATCCTGGTCAAGTCACTTAAGTTCTCTGAATCCTCAACTACCTTACCTGTAAAATGGGGGTACTAAGAGCAAGGGGTGTGGTGCAAACATTTATGAAGCACCTACTATGTGCTGAAACAGGGTGCTAGGAATTTGCTGCTGTTCAGTCAATTCAATTGGGTCAGACTCTTGTTTTTTTTAACTTTTTTTTAATTTTAGACTTAAATACACAATAAGAAAAGAAAAAGAAACATAAACTTAAATATTAAAACTTAAATGCAAAATAAGAAAAGAAAAAAATGTCATGTGCATAGCAGAATGTAAGAGAGGATTCAAAATATATAGCAATAAATTTCCATTTCAAGAAAGCCTATGTAATAAATATTACACATCGTGTTGAGAGCTGTCCATCTTTTCTTTGCTTCCTTGTAAGTTTTCTTTTGTTCTCTGCTGTGCACTTTTTACTTTGTTCTTTTTTTCCATGTTAGACTCTCTTTGTGACCCCATTTGGGGTTTTCTTAATAAAGATACTGGAGTAGTTTTGCCATTTCCTTCTCCAGCTCATTTTACAGATGAGGAAACTGAGGCAAATAGGGTTAAGTGACTTGCCCAGGGTCACGTAGCTAGTGTCTGAGGTCACATTTGAACTTCTCAGGAAGATGACTTCAGGCCCAGCACTCTATCTACCACGCCACCTAGCTGTGTGCTGGAGTTACAAAGACAAAATTCAAAATTTCTAGCCATGGTCCTAACTCATACTCGAAGAAAACACAAAATAAAACTAAATGAACAAATTCTTTCTCTGACTCCTCTAAATAAGTTGCTCAGTGTTCCCTGCCACAGTCATGGTCATGATCATGGTCTTTCTCAGTGTCTGCTGGCCCTCATTCTGAGGCCCCTCCCTACCCTCCACCCCCATGCCCAAAGCAGGCCCTCCCTGGGCCTAGATGAGGGGTGGGGAACCTGTGGCCTCGAGGCCACATATGGCCCTCTAGGTCCTCAAGTGTGGCTCTTTGACTGAATCCAAACTTCACAGAACAAATCGCCTTAATATTTTATTATTAAAATAGGTCCACACTCAAGAACCCTGTTTGTGAACTCTGCTCTTATCTCATCAGTTGCCTATTGGACATCTCAAACTGGATATTCACAGCCGTATGAAACTCAGAATGTGAAACTTAACTTATTATTTTTTCCTCCAAACCCTCCCCTCTTCCTATACATTCCCTAATACTGTGAAGGGCCCCACCATCCTCCCAGTTACCCTGTCTCACAATGTAGGCATCATCTTTGATTCCTCAATAATACTTATCCCAGATATCCAAGCATTTGCCAGGCCCTATTGTTTTTACCTTCACATCTCTCTTACATAACCCCTTCTCTCCTCTGACACTGCCATAACCCTGGTACAGGTCCGCATGACTTCTGTCATGATGGGTAAGTCAAGTAATCTGAGTCTCAGTTTCTTATATAGAGAGGGATAGTGAGAGAGAGAGAGAGAGAGGAGAGAGAGAGAGAGAGAGAGAGAGAGAGAGAGAGAGGAGGGAGGGAGACAAAGAGAGAGAGAGACATACACACAGAGACACAGAGAGACAGAGGCAGAGAGAGAAACAGAAAGACAGAGACTGAGAGGGAAGGAGAGAGACAGAAAGAGAGACAGAGAGACAGAGATGGAGACAGAGACAGAGGCAAAGAGAGAAACAGAGAGATAGAGAGAGAATGAGGGAGACAGAGAGACAGAGAGGGAGAGAGACAAAGAGAGAGACACAGAGAGAGAGAGACAGAGGCAGAAAGAGAAACAGAAAGGCAGAGACAGAGAAACAGAGAGAGATAGACAGAGAGAGGGAGAGAGACAGAGACAGAGAGAGAAACAGAAAGACAGAGACAGAGAGGGAAGGAGAGAGACAGAGAGACAGAGACGGAGACAGAGACAGAGACAGAGGCAAAGAGAGAAACAGAGAGGTAGAGAGAGAGTGAGGGAGACAGAGAGACAGAGACAGAGAGAGACAGACAGAAAGAGAGAGAGAAACCAAGACAGAGACAGAGAGAGGGAGACAGAGAGAGAGAGAGAGAGAGAGAGAGAGAGAGAGAGAGAGAGAAACTCAAGGAGTTTACAATCCAATGGGAAAGACAATCCATAAAAGTGATCTGGAAAGTGGGAATGGAGGAGAGACAAAGGGTTCCCATGTTGCGGCAAGGTAAAAAAAAAAAGTCTGGAGAACTGAGTGGGGCCTGAAGAGAAATGAACATGGGTGTCTTGGACAGTTCCTTAAATTGTGGTTCAGGGAGAAACTCATCAATCTCGGGAGGGGTCTTCGGGGGTAGAGGCTTCCCTGGGGTGAGAAGGCTGCTGGGGTGAAGGTGGAAAATTCTGGAGAGTTAGGAGTTTCTTCATCTGTAAAATGAGGGCCTTGGACTAAATGACTTCTGAGGTTTCTCAGAATTTTTTAATTCCATGAACCCACCATCCCATTCAGCATTGAAAGCAAAATCTCTAGGCCTGATTTTTCAGCCTGAACTCAAATAGCCTTCCTGTCTTGGGAATGGGAAGATGTTTGCATTTCCCTCACCCTCAAAAAGCACATAACAGGTTCCTTTTTTATAAAACCTGTGCAGAAAATTCGACCCTCATAGATCTGGTTTTGTCCAAGTTTCTGGGAAAGTCACTGATTTTGCATATGAAAAGAGTTTGAACATCTTATTCATGGCTTTGGGGGCATGAATGGGGAACGGGCAAGGAGTGTGGCCATCTGCCTCCAGGCTCGTGCATCTGACTTTTGTTTTCCTGCCAAGAAGAGACAGCAGAGGGGTGTTCTTTCTGATGTACACCACTGTAAGAGATAAAACTATGCTGCCCCTTTTAATCCAGGAGCAGCTAGGTGGTGTGGCAGATAGAGCCTGGGCCTGGAGTCAGCAAGGCCCAAGTAAAATGCAACCTCAGACGCTTACTGGGCAAGTCACTTAATCTCTCTTTGCCTCAGTTTTCTCATCTATAAAATGAAGATAAAAGCATCTACCTCCCAGGGTTGTTGTGAGGATCAAATGAGATAATTGTAAAGCACTTACCATGGTGCCTGACACGTAGTAAGAGCTTTATAAATGTTAGCTATTATTGAGTGCACCCAGGCTGCCTGTCATCTTTGAGTAAGTAATCTCAGTTTCCGGGTAATCTCTAACTGAAGGGCCCTCATCGGGACCAAGACTTTCAGGGAAAAAAAGAATCTCGATGTGGAGAAACAGAGGTCCAATGTCCCTTCTGGCTTCCTGCTTCACCTTTTCTTAAGGCTTGTCTAGGCCAGTGGTGTCAAAATAAAATTAGAAACAGAAGCCACTAAACCATACATAAAGAACCCAGCTGGTGGAGGCAGCATATTGACTTAGTTTTAAAATGTGAAATTGGCTGTGTTTTATTGTATTTTAATTTTATTTTGTTAGCTCCCCATTACATTTTCATCTGGTTCTGTACACTGGGGGAGTGTTGTTGACCTCTGGTTGTGGGTTTGACCCCTCTGATTTAGGCTACCTCCCATCTAATCACCTTATTTTGCAGATAAGGAAACTGAGGCCCATTTTGTGTCAGAGCCAGGGCCACTCTGAGGGCAGCACAAACTGTGATTACTTAGGGGGCAGGCATTCCAGTGTGGATGGCTGCAGAGTTACGGCAGAGTGTAAAATGGGAAACACATGGAAGTGTTGCATGTGGAGATGTGGGCTGCTGTTCTAGACGTGATTGTTGGTAAATCACATCTCTTCTTTGAAACTCATTTTCCATTTTTGTAAAATGGAGGCATTGGACTAGATTGTTCCTGAGGCCTCTTCGTAAAGCCTGGAGGTAGCGAGAATCATTTGCTACACTCCCCTCATTTGACAGAAGAAGAAAGTGAGGCTGGGAAAATTGAAGGGGACTTTCCTTTTCTTGTGAGGCAATCAGGGTTAAGTGACTTGTCCAGGATCACACAGCTAGCAAGTGTCTGAGGCTAGATTTGAACTCAGGTCCTCCTGACTCCAAGGCCAGAGCTCTACCCACTGGGCCACTGCCCCTGAAGGGGACTTTTTAAGTTCACACAGATAATGAGTAACAGAGCTAGGGTTCAAATTTATACCTCTGAATCTACACCTCACTATAGTACTGTCAGCTCTAGCCTGTTGCTACAAATCTGTCTTGGATTTTTTTGGGGGTGTGGAGGGCAGAAGATATGGTATAGTAGGAGTGATGTAATGGAGCCAGTCCAAAGGTTCAGGAGAGCCAATTGTTAAATTTTCAGTGTGAGTATGTACACCTCCTAAATCAGCAAGCGACAAATCAGGGCTCAATTTGTCTAGATGTAAGAAAGTGATGAAGACAATGTGAATGATGCATATTAATTTAATTAAAATTTATATTATATTATATTATTATTACTTTATTAAATTTAATTACATTTAAATTAAATGAATTGAATATGCATATGTATATTAAACTTTAAAGAATGCCCTGCTTTGGGAGAGCTGATTGTTAAACCAGCACATCCCTGTGAAGAGACCTGGATCTGGAGGAAAAAACAAACAAATCCAAAGCTTGTTTTTTGATTCTAGCTCTTTTACTTGGGTGACCTTGGGTAATTTCACTTTCCTTTTCTGGGCCCCAGTTTTTCCATCTGCAAAATGAGGATGGTCACTCACATGACCTCTAAGTTCTCTTCTAGCTCTGATTCCTATGAGTTCTGAACTAACCATACGGCCCATTGTCATGGCAATACACGACCACAGTAACTTCTGTATCACCTTTCTTTGTAGCTACAGCCTGAAAACTTGCTCTGGAAACCCTGACCAGAAGTATTTCAGCTGTGTTGGCAGCTGAGATGGAAGAACCCCAGGACAGAAGGAATAACCCTAACTGAGGGAATCCATGTTTTTATTCTTCTAGTTTGAATAAAGAGCTGCATTTGTCAAGACTCATAGGACATCTTGCTTGATTTTAGATTCTAAACGGTGTTGACTGTGAGGCCTGGGGACATCTCCACTGTCCATTCACTTTCCAGTATGTCACAGTGTAACAGGACTTTCGAAGGATTATTTTTATCCCTTGCTCATGGGGGGAAACCTGGCATTCAAGGCCCTTCCTGGCACCACCCTGACCCTTCCAGCCATATCATATACTCTAAGCTCCAGCCAAGCTGGGCTACTTGCCATCTCTGGTGTGTGGACAAGCTTCTCCACCACCTCTGTGTCATGGCTTCCACTGTTCCCTATGCCTGGAATAGTCTTCTCTGCCTTTCCTTATTGAATTCTTACCCATCCTCTAAGTCCAGCCCCCTTGATTCCCCCAGCGAGTACAGACCTTCCCTTCCAGACTGACCTTCCCTCTGAGAACTCACATTTTGTCCCTTCGTTTGGTACCTTCCTGATGTATGATGTGGCACTGTATTTCATATTACAGTGCTCTAGGCTTCTGTCTTATGCCTCCATGACAATGTGTGTAAACTCCCTCAGGCATTCACACATCAGGACCTCAGTTTCTTAAGAGTATGAGACTAGATTTCTAAAAACGACATATCCAGCGTCTCATCTGACTTTAAGTCTTATCTATGATCCTGTGATCTGAGGATTGCAAATTATCAATAGGACATCACTCTGCCCCCTTCCCACCCTAATGCCTAGCACAATGTACTACACAAAGTAAGGGTTTAATAAATATATGTTATTGCTACTAATATGAGTTTTTTAAATCTACCAGTGCTCTTGACTGAGAACTCAGGAGAGTGTCTGTTCATTTCTAAATCAGAGGAGAATAACTATGTGACGTGTTGGAAAAGTCCCCAGTCTGTCCAGAGAAAGGAAACAGCCCAGCTCAGGAGTTCAGGGCCAGATTCTAATCTAAGATAAACACAAGTCATTGTTGTTAGTTGTAGTTCTCTCTCCCACAGAGTGCAGGCTGGGGTGACATCAAGCCCAGGAGAGATGTCTTGCAAAAGTTCTTTCTTTCTTTCTTTCTTTCTTTCTTTCTTTCTTTCTTTCTTTCTTTCTTTCTTTCTTTCTTTCTTTCTTCTTCTTTCTTTCTTTCTTTCTTCTTTCTTTCTTCTTTCTTTCTTTCTTTCTTTCTTTCTTTCCTCCCTTCCTCTTCCTTCCTTCCTTCCTTCCTTCCTTCCTTCCTTCCTTCCTTCCTTCCTTCCTTCCTTCCTCTTCCTTTCTCTCCTCTCTTTCTTTTTCTTTCTTTCTTTCTTTCTTCTTTCTTCTTTCTTTCTTCTTTCTTCTTTCTTCTTTCTTTCTTTCTTTCTTTTCTTCTTTTCTTTCTTTCTTTCTTTCTTTCTTTCTTTCTTCTTTCCTTCTCTCTCTCTCTTTCTCTCTCTCTCTCTCTCTCTCTCTCTCTCTCTCTCTCTCTCACACACACACACACACACACACACACACACACACACACACACACACACACACACAGAGAACCACCAGGTCTGGGAGCTTTCAGCCCTTTCCTTAACAGAGAACCCAATGGGTTGTTGTTTTTTTTTTCTTCTGACCCTATGTAACTATGAACAGCATGGGATGTGCCCGTGAATTGCATGAGCTGGGTCAATGTGGAGTTGGGACAGGAGAAGCAAGTTGATGATTCTCACTGCTGCAAAGCTATGGTGGACCTAAGCCTAAAATTAATATAGCCTTTAAAAGCACATTGGCACTGCTGCTTGTTGGGACCCTTGGAAATCTCTGCATAAGCAACTCAAACCTAATAGGCAATGGTGGGTTAGAAAATAGGGCCACATGTACTGCATAAACTCTAAAGGTGTCAAATTATGAAACCTTCTAAGGAGAAGGGACCTTAGAAATTATGCAATTCAAACCCTTAACTTTTTACAGGAGAGGAAACTGAATCTCAGAGAGGGAAAGAAACTTAACCAAAGTATGAGAATTCAGAAAGTATTTTGGTTATAGAATGACAGACTTTAAAAACTGGGCAGGCTTCAATTTCCTTATCTGTAAAACAGGGTTATATAATGGTACCTTGAAGAGTTGCTGTGAGGAGAACGCTCTGTGAACTTTGAGGCACCATATAATTCGAGTTACTATTATTTATCATAGTTCTTCCTCTGACACTACCAGCAATGTGACCATGAGCAAGCCCCTTCCTTTCCCCGGACCTCAGTTTCCTTCTTTACAAAACAAGTGCATTAAACTACACAAGGCCAAGGTTGCTTACAGTTCTAAGAGGTGATTCCTTAGTTTGTAATGTTATGGTAAGAGAGATTATCTTTTACTTCCACTGTGTATTTTTATATCACTTTTCAAAACCCTTTCACCTACATTAGCTAGTGTTGTAAGAAGATTAGGGCAAGTACCATTAACCCCATGTGAGGAGGTCTGTGAGATTCAGGTAATAGCAATGATACTAGTTGACATTTGTAGTACACTTTACAAAGCTTTGCAAAACACTTTACAGACACTAGCTCATTAGATCCTTACTAGAACCCTTAGAGGTAGGTACAGCAGGTATTATTATCCCCATTTTATAGACGGAGAAACTGAGATCCAGAGAAGAAAACCTACTTGCCCATGACTATATCACCAGTAAGTTTCAGAGGTAAGATTCAAATCCAGAACTCCTGACTCTGAAGGCAAGGATTCTTTTGATTCCAACAGATGCTTCAATTATATGACCTGCTTGCTGTAAGTTACATGGTAGTGGTAAAACCTGGACTACAACCCGTCTCCTGCCTCTCAGTCCATCAGAGTCTGACTTATAGTCTGGAAACTTTCAGAGATCTTGTATTGAGTCAAGTTTCTATTTGGAAAATATGGGGCCAGGGCACTAGGTGGTGCAGTGGATAGAACACCAGTCCTGGAGTCAGGAGGACCTGAGTTCAAATCTGGCCTCAGATACTAGCTGTGTGACTCTGGGCAAGTCACTCTACCCTGATTGCCTCCAAAAAGCAAAATAAAATGTGAGGTCCAACTGTTGATTAAAATACTGACTGCATATCTATTTATAGGTAGCGTGGCATAGTGAAAAGAGCAACAGATTTTATAATTAGGGGGCTGGATTCAAATTCTGATTTTGGAATCTTCTACTGGCAAGACTTTGAGCCTATAATTTTTCTGGGCTTCAGTTTTCTTATTTGTAAATTGAGGATGGGAAACTAGATCACAGAATAATAGATATAGAGCTAGAAGGGGCCTCAGATACAGTCCACTTTACAGATGAGGAAACTGAGGCACAAAGAAGTTAAGTGATTCATCTAGTGTCACACGGAGAATATTAAAGGTGGGATCTGAGCCCAGGTCATGTTTCTTTCCAGCTTTAAACTCTATGACCCAGTTCATGGATTCTAATCCTCTAATTTTACAGATTGGGAAACAAGTTCAGAGCAGTTAATCTACTTGTCTAAAGTCACACAGTTAGGAAGTGTCATAGCCGAGTCTCAAACCCAAGTTTTCTAGACCTAAATCCAGTGTGCTTTCCAATATGCTCAAACGCATACTATCAAAACATTACTGAAAAATGAGTACAGCTCAAAGTTAAAGCTAAAATATTTAGTCAAAAGAGAAAAAAGGAAACTACACTATATGTTAGCCATATTAATCAATATTGTTTAAGACTATTTAAAATAGCCAGACAGTATAAGGTTGGAGTATTGCTATGGTGTAAAAAATGGTGAGTTGGTGGACTTAGAAAAACATGGAAAGACTTGGGCCTATGAAGGAAGATGTTACAGAGGACAAATAAGTATACTATAGTCTTACATAGAGGTATATGAATGTGTATGTCTATAGATGAGTATGATTATAGGTATCTAAGTATGTGTGTATGCATGCATGTGCTTATATGTGTATATGTTCATGTGTATATATACATGTATGTGTATGTCTGCATGTGTATATCTATCTATCTATATCTATATCTATCTATCTATCTATCTATCTATCTATCTATCTATCTATCTATCTATCTATCTAAATCTATCTATGTATCTGTCTATTTATTTCCATGCTTAATTTTAGCCTTCTTCGGGGAGGAGCAGGGAGGAAGGGGGAAAAAAAGAACAAAATAAAAAATGCACAGCAGAGAACAAAAGAAAATTTACAAGGAAACAAAGAAAAGATGGATAACTCTGAACGCAATGTGTAGTATTTATTACATAAGGCTTTCTTGAAATGGAAATTTATTGCTGTATATTTTGAATCCTTTCTTACATTTTGCTGTACATGGCTGTGCTTTTTTCTTTTCTTATTTTGTATTTAATTTTTAGTATTTAAGCTTATGATATGATTCTTTTTCTTTTCTTATTGTTTTTTAAGTTTAAAATAAATTAATAAAAAAAGGGAAAAATGAGTACAGCTTAAATATTCATTGATGGGAAAGTCTACCTGAAGGATAAGCTTTTTAGGCTTCCTGATGAGGCCCCTTAAGTCCATTCATTCATAAATCACTTCTGCATTGGTCTTCTTACCTCAAGTTTCTCCCCAATCCAATCCATCTACCACACAGCTGCTGAAAGGCCCTTCCTAAAGTGCGAGTCTGAGTACTGCACTCCCCTACTCAACAGACGCCAGTGACTCCATATTACCCCCAGGGTCCATTAGAAACTGTAAATGCCAAACACTCCCGTCCCCGCTATTGTTCCAGGATTCTGACACATCACTTTCTTCCATGCACTGTACCAGTCATCACACTTCACCCTTGCTCTTCTCTGAGAATCCGTGGGCTTCTTCAGCTGCTTTCCCTCTGTTCTCAGCTGTTAGGGCCGTTTAGCATGGTGCCTGGGAAGCTGTAATCTTTAAAAATTCTCCTGACTCATTCAAATGAGCACCTGTTACATGCTGGGCATTGAGAATTCAAAGACAAAACCAGGAACAGCCCTTGCTGTCAAAGACCTTATATTTTACACCCAGCATTTGTTTGAAGGTGCCCAGTGATGGAGAAGCCATGACCTTCTCAAACAGTCCATCCCACTGGTGGATAGTTTTAAGTGTTAGGAAGTTGTTTCTGGACATTAAGCTAAGCCTATCTCTGTGCAAACTCAGCTGTTACTCCTAGCTCTTTCTTCTGGTGCCCAGCCAGGCAAGCCTCATCCCTTTCCCACATGACAGCTCTTCAAATCCTTTCTTTGCAGAAAGGGCTCTAGAATTTCTGTTTTCAACAGGACCATCTTTCCTGGATCATAGTTTCACATCTACACAGGCTTCTATAGCTCTGGCACACATACACAATGCACATATGTGTGTATCTACATGTGCACATATAATTCAAATACATGTATACAGATACACATACTCATATACCTAGACATATATATTTATATGTAGATACACATACTCATGTACGTGTACATATACACATACCCACACACCCATACATATATAATACACAAATGTTTTTACACATACACATGTATAGATATATTAAAATACATTCACACATATATACACATACACAATATATTTACATGTAATGTACATATGCACGCTCATACACATATACACTTACACATGTGTATCCATGCACATATCCATATCCATGTTGTTGTTGTTCAGCCATTTCAGTCATGTCTGACTTTTGGTGACCTCATTTGGGGTTTTCTTGGCAATGATACTGGGGTGGTTTGCCATTTTTCTCCAGTTCATTTTACAGATGAGGAAACTGAGGTAACATATCCATATCCATACTCATAATACACATATATATATAGTATACATTTACATGTATAATTACATATATACTTACACCTACACATATACATATACACATACATATTTATTATTGACTTAGAGGACTCTTCTTTCCCTAAAATAGGCCAGTTCCCATTTCTCTAATTTATTTTTTTTGGGGGGAGGCAGTGTGTGGAGGGGGGCTTTGTTCAGAAACACAGAATGGCCCAATGGAAAGCATATTGGCATCTTGGTAGCAGAATCCCTGCATCAAAGTCCTAACTCTGACACCTCTTAGTTGTGTAATCCTGGGCAAGTCACTTACCCTGAGTGAACCTTAGTTCCTTCATCTGCAAAAGAGAGATAATGGGATAATGACAATCTATACTACCTACCTCATAGGTTTGTAATACAGAATAATTTGTAAATAAGTCAATTAACAAGTGGCAGCTAGGTGGTGCAGTGGTTAGAGTGTAGGGACTAAAGTTAAGAAAACTCAGGCTTGGAATCAGGAAGACAAGTCTTCCTGAGTTCAAATCCAGCCTCAGACACTTACTGGCCATGTGACCCTGGGCAAGTTACTTAACCCTGCTTGCCTCAGTTTCCTCATCTGTAAGATGAGCTGGAGAAGGAAATGGTAAACCACTCCAGTATCTTTGCCAAGAAAACCCCAAATGTTTGTTGAATTGTTGCTGTCCAGTCATGAAGAGATAGACACACCTGAATAACAAACATTTTTCTCAATACCTACAATGTACAAGATACCGGGCTGGGATTTCAAGACAAAAAAAATGAGTCACTGCTGCCCTTAAGGAGCTTATTAAGTTTAATGATGGATGTGTGTGTGTGCACACATGCACACACACGCATAGAAATACAACGTACTATGTACACAAAAAACAAAGTACTGTGAGAAATTTTGGGAAGAGAAGCTTTGAGAATGTCATTTAACCCTTCTGAGCTTTATTTTATTTCTTTCATCTATAAACTAAGGGACTTCACCTACTTGGCCCCATGCATAGCTCTATGAGTCTGAGTCTATGATCGTTTTGATGGGGGTCGGGGGTGGGGAAGGGAATGTCAGGAAGTCTCAATAGAGGAAGCAGCATCTGACCTGGGTCTTACAGGAAGGGAAGGACTTCAGCAGAAGGGTCCTATATAAATGGAAGTCATTCTAGAGGGTGAATTTTAGTGATCGAAAAAAAATTTAATTTTCAAAAGTGAGCTATTCTTTTAATTAGAGGGGGAGGTTGTCCATGGTAATTCCAGTCATCTCTCCTTTGGTTCCTTCCCTCAGCCAGTTTTCTTCCAGATCCTGCTGGACCAAGATGTAACAGGGCAAGAGGAGGAGGACACAGACGACAAAAATCGATGCATTTCCAGAGTTCCTGGCATGTGCTTTATCGACCATGGAATGCTGAGGGATGCATGGTCAATGTCATGGTTCCTGAAAGTCTAAACTCAAGACCTTGATGCCAGCCTATAGACAGGGAGAAGCTTCCAACAACCAAGAAAAGAACAGGAGACACTGGAAAGAAAAAGCAATACTATCCATCAACGGTAAATCATAACATTAGTAGGCAGAGCCTTCCTTGTAAGAGACTAATATTTAGATTGTAAGACAATACAGAAGAATGCTTTTATTTATACAGAGGCCTTGGTTCATTACTCACAGTTCTTGTGAAAATGAGAGTATGCATAGCAAAGTGCTTTGAAAAGCATAAAGTGTTAAAGTGTTTAGTATTATTATAATTGTTGCCAATAACAATAATGGACACATATAATGTTTTACAGTTACAAAGTAACTAACCAAAGTGACCTGTAGGCAGACTGGTGGAGTAGAGAGAGCACTGGATAGGCACCCTATGTTCAAATCCTGCCTCAGATGTTTACCAGCTGCATGACCCTGGACAAGTCACTGAACCTCTGCATGCCTTAGTTTCCTCATCTATAAAATAGGGATAATAATAACACCAGGGTTGTTATGAGGATAAAAGTAGAGTGCTTTGCAAACTCTAAGGAGCAACGTAGATGATTGCTTTTGTATTATTAGCTCATTTGATATTCTATTATCATTATTATGGGATTGAATCTTCCTTGTAGGCGGCAGCCTTCTTTACCCTCCTGTTTCCTCAGTGACTAGCATAAGACATTGCATACAGCAGGTACTTAATAACTATTTGTTGTTTCTTTGAAACATTTTCTTAATTCCAAAAACATATCATTTTCCTGCTCTGTTAATCTTTGTCATTTGTTACGTGTCCTTGAATTCTGTGTGTTCACTGGTGGCATCTATAACTCTTTGTTATATGAAAACGTTCATATTATAAAACCCACTAACATAATAAAACAGAGAAGGCGGTTGAAGACTGTGGATGCTAGACTCTTAATGTAGATGGACTGTTAGCAAATTAAAAACAAAATATTACACTTTCTCCCTTCTGCCAAGTCAAGGGTAGCCTGATGTGTGTCTGTGTGTGTGCCCATGTGTGCGATGGGGGCATTACACTGGATTCAGGAATCAGGAGACTTTGGCTCTTGCTAATTCCTGGTTATGCTGCAACAAGGATGTGTGTGAGAGATTGCTGGCTCTGGATTCAAGTTGGAGTGCTGGTCCTGAAACTTATTCAATAACAGGACCATAGTACTTGAATCTGAAAGAGCCCTAAGACATTGCTTACTAACTGTGTGATCCTAGCAAGTAGCCAAACCCTCTAAACCTCATTTTCCTCATCTATAAAATGGGAATAATAATGGCTGTCTTGTAGGGTTGCCACACCAAATGAGTTTTTATATCTACGTTTATGTCTATACCTATGTATATATGTCTACACACACACACACACACACACACACACACACACACACACAAGTATATATCTTTAGGGCAGTTAGGTGGTACAGTGGATAGAGAGTCAGACCTGAAGTCAGGAAGACCTATCAGGTTGGATTAGTTGACCGACCTCTACTGACCCCATCTTCCTGAGTTCAAATTTGACCTCAGACAGTTACTAGCTGTGTGATCCTGGGCAAGTCACTTAACCTTCTTTGTCTTTGTTCCTCATCTGAAAGATGAGCTGGAGAAGGAAATAGCAAACCACTATAGTATCTCTGCCAAAAAAATCCCAAGTGGGGTCACGAAGAGTTAGACATGACTGAAACAACTGAACAAACAAGGAATAGAATATCTTGGGGAGACTTGAAGGTCACCAGGTCACCAGCCTCCTTGTAAGCCTCCAAAGGACAAGGCTCATCAACCCTTTCTGATCATTTGGCTACTAGATTTATAACTTACATTAGCATAGATTATCAGGCTGTGTTTCATGGAAGACTAGTATCTCAGAAGGACAATGTCATATCTAATGGGCACAGGATCGTAGGTTTAGTTCTGAAAGAGACCTTAGAGGTCAACCAACTGATTCAGCCTGATAATTTTACAGATGAGGAAACTGACAACAAGAAAACCCCTAAATGAGGGCACAAAGTGTTGGACACAACTGAAACAACTGAGCAACATAATATATACATACGTACATCTATCTATCTACACACACATATATCTTGGCAAATGGCAAAAGTACCATATAAATCTTTTCCCACATAGCGTTATGAGGATTAAATGAAATAATAGCTATGAAGCTATTTGTAATAGAATGAATGGGTATCTATGTAATGGGTATACATACATACCTATATATATATATATACACACACACACACATACATATATAATGTATGTATGCTTTAAAATTATGTTTTAATGAAAAATCATAGGTTTTTCTAAATAACTGATACTAATTAAAGCAAAATATATTTTAAGGTGCTAATGAAAAATGGAAGGTTGTCCAGTGCCTTTCCTAACTGAAATAATGATTGACATGGTCATGATTCTTTGGGGTTAATTTCCAAGAGGGTCTTTGGAGTACTAAAATCTTTTGTTCTGGAGGATGGATAATTAGATTTTTATCTTGCAGTGATGTTCATTATTCCTTAAAATAAATAAATTAATCAAAGGGTAGGGGGAAGGTGCTGCTCTTGTCTCTTTTCTTTTTTAATGTCTATTAGATCCATTCACAGTGCATTGGTTTAAACACTGGACTCAGCACAGAACTGGTTACAAATCCCCACTTCAGAGACTGAAGGCACTCTGGGGCAAGTCACTTGATCTCTCTGAGTCTCAGTTTCTTCATCTGTAAAATAAATTTACCTACAAGGGTAGACTTACTTAGATTTACCCACAATCTTACCCATCTACCCATAAGATTATTGTGAGTCTCTAATGAAATTTAATATGAAGTGCTTTACAAACCGGAAAGCACTGTATCAATATCATTATTTTTTATTATTGTCCATCCAACAGCCTATGATCAACTGGATAATAAACATTCTTCATCCACTTGTCTTTTCCTGTGTGGATAATTAAGATAAACTCTCTCTAGTGATTACAGAGCTCATGTAGGAGGTTCTGTAGTATTCCAGGGCCTGATATAAGTACTTCAGTGCCGTCATCATTAGATTTTGCCTCTGTGTGTGTGTGTGTGTGTGTGTGTGTGTGTGTGTGTGTGTGTGTGGTCTGTGTCTGTGTCTGTGTGAATATGTGTCTTTAGACCAGCCATATAGCAATGAGTTCTGTCACGGGCCTACACCTCTGTAACAGGTGAAAAAGAAATAGCTGCAGCAAGACATCCAAAAAACAGAACCTGAATACACAAAGAGCATAATTACAGTAAACAGAGAACAACCAGGAAGCTTATTTATGGAATGCTCTCAGCCTCAAATCTCAGAGAAGATGAAAGGAGCATTTAGAATTAAGTCTTTAAACTTATCCCTATGAAATTTGCAAAATAATAATAAAAAAAAACCAACAGCAGAAAATGAACAAAAAATTTATTAAGGAGTATCCTTCTATAAAACAGCTTAATAAACCCAAACAAATCTCAGGGTAAGTAACTGCTTCCTCTGGGGCTGGGCTTCAAGAAGCAGCAGTAAGCTGTGTTGTCCTGTATCTGCAAAGGGAACTGGATATGTTGAGGTAACAAGATGCTGCTTTCAGCAAACCAAAAATGTGGTTTATTCTCTGTTTCACAACAATTCAGTTCTCTTTGAATCTTTCTGTCTCTGTTTCTCTCTGTGTTTCTCTGCCTCTTTTGATGTCTTTTTCTATTTCTCTGTCTCTGGATTGGAGCCTTGTTAGCCTTAAGATTTTAAAAGAATCTTGAAGAACAAATTCTGGTGAGATGGAATTCGATTTAAGTAAAAAAAAAACCCTCCTATTACATGTAAAGCATTGTAAATGTTTACACCTCCTATAACTCTCTTAGGGTACCAAATTCTGGTGAGATGGAATTCAATTTAAGTTAAAAAAAACTCCTATTACATGTAAAGCATTGTAAATGTTTACACCTCCTATAACTCTCTCAGGGTACCAAATTCTGGTGAGATGGAATTCAATTTAAGTTAAAAAAACCACCTCCTATTACATGTAAAGCATTGTAAATGTTTACACCTATAACTCTCTTAGGGTACCGAGAGGGATCCAAAGCATGGTCAGTCCCTGTTCTCAAGGAACTTCTAATCTAAAAGGGCTGAGATGGCAGATACATAAATAAACGTGATGTGAAGTAGAATATAACCGCAAAGAAAGGATGTTTATTCTGGGAAAATTTGAGGAGGGTGGAAAGGACACTAAATTGAAAATAAGGCAGGAGAATGAGGTCTTAGTTTCAATTTGACCACTATCTTGTTTGGGCAAGTTACTTCCTCTTCTTTGGGCCTCATTTTCCTTCTCTGTAAAATGAAGGGATCAGACTGGATAATTTCTTTAAGATCTTTTCTAGGTCCAAAATCCTTTGGTTTTATAAAATGTTTGGTCTTTTAGATCAAATGCAATGCAATGTAAACTCCAAATGGGGTCACAAAGAGTCGGGCATGACTGAAATGACTGAACAACAAATTCTAAATGCATTGTATTAGAGTTAAGACCCTAATGTTTTTCTGCTGAAGATTATTGCTCTAGTGCTCTAAGAAAGTCTCTGGGACTCAGTTTCCACAGCTACAAAATGAGATGGTCAGACTCAGATGGTTCTCTCCAGTCCTTGAGCAATAAGATGCAAATTCATGGTAACCTAAGTTAAAATGTTATCCCGGTTGCTGAGATCTGGACTCTCCTTTCTGCCTTACCCACTTGGCTGTTCTCGGATGCTTAAGAAACTCTCGGCCTCAGAAGAGGACCACATACCACATTCCTGAGGCTGTCCATTAGCATCCAGACCACCAGTGCTGCAAATGGGAAATAATGTCAAAGCTAGTCACGGCTGCCCTTCCTAGGCCTCTCATCTCACGCTCTTCCTCTCCCCAGTTTCTCTCTCACATAAGCCTGGCCTGCCCTCTGTTGAATGGAGGGCCACAAAATTGAGAACAGCCACTAGAGGGCACATATTTCCATCAGTTTGGTCCTCCTTGGTCCTGTAAGAAAACAAAGTGAGTTCATTTGCCCCTCTCTACTGCATTAATGGTGTAACATTGCATATCTTAGCCAGGTGTGTTTCATTCCTTATTAGACTAGAGGGCAAGGACCTTGTCCTAAATAAATTTCTTATCTCTGGAACACCTAGCAGAGTGCTCTCTTTGTAATAACAATGGAGCTAGCATTTATGTAGTGAGTTACTTTACATCTACTGTCTCGTTTGGTATGCATACAATAGATGCTTGAATGAAGGAATGAATCACAGAATTTTAGAAAACAGAAGAGGCAAATAAGGCTTGGAAAAATGAAGTGATCTTTCAGAGATCATGCAGCTAGTTACAGGGAATGTGAAACCAGGTTCCCTGATTCCCAGGAGTTCTTTCAAGGCAAATTCAAGTTAAGCCTCCTATCAATGTAGATAAAAGCACCCTATCCATGGCATAGCCAAAGGGCTGCTTATAAATCCTCCTGCTCTCCTCAGAGCAGGTTTATAAGGAACAAGTTGAACAAATCTATGATAGTGGGTCACAAATGGTCTTCAGTGGCTCAAAGAAACCACATACCGAATTTGCTTTGAGGAAGCATCTAAGCTTGAATATACTTCATAAGAGAGTAGGAATCTGAATTTAGAAGAATGGAAATTGAGAAGTGCAATGAGAGGGCTACAGTGGGGGAACCAATTTGGGAAGTATGAAGGCTTCTCCAAAAGCTGTATTTTCGCTTCTTTGGAGGGACAGTGTGATAAGATATGCGTAACGCTGAACTGGAAGGCAAAAGACCTGTGTTCTACCACATATTAGGTGATCTTTGCACAAGGCACTTTCCATCTAAGACTGTTTCCTCATCTATAGGATGGAACTAATAATCCTTGCCCTGCCTGCATTACAGTGTTTAAGAGGATCAAATGAAATAACGGAGAGTTTTGTAATCATAAAACATCACTGAAATATTAGTTGTTGTGTTTATTATTTAGAGGGATGAGCTGAGACTCCTACTGACAATAGCCAGGAGAGCAGAGGGTCCAAGATTTCACTCTAGAAACAAGAAGTGAAACCAATGACTCCAAATTTCATTTGCCTCTATCTGCAATGTTGTGTCATCAGGTATACCATTAGTAAGCCTTACTAAGCCATTCCTAAACAATCTCTCCAGTTCCTTAAGATTCTCATTCTAATGTGGAAATACATTTTACATAATTGCATATCTATAACCTACATCAGATTGCTTGCTATCTTGGGGAGTGGAGAGGGAAGGGAGGGATGGAGAAAAATCTGGAATTTACAATCTTATAAAAATGAATGCTGAAAATTGTCTTTACATGTAATTGGAAAAAATAAAATACTATTTACATAAAAAAGATCATTTCTCATTCATTCATCCAACAACCATTTATTTGCAAAGCCCTTTGCTAGGCAATGGGGGATATAATCTAAGCATATGCAATCTAATGGGGGGAATGGCATGTACATAAATTACTATTATGGAAGGGAGAGTATAGATGTACAAAAATGAGGCCCAGGAAATTTGGAATCAAGAAGCCCTATGTTCAAAACTTGCCTCTGACACTTAATAACTGTTTGATCATGGCAGGGGTGGGGGATCCTGTGGCCTCGAGGCCACAGGTGGCCCTCTACATCCTCAAGTGCGGCCCTTTGGCTGAGTCCAAGTTTTAGGGATTTGTACTGTGAAGTTTGGCTTCAGTCAAAGGGCCCCACTTGAGGACCTAGAGGGCCACATGTGGCCTCAAGGCCGCAGGTTTCCCATCCCTGATGGGCAAGTCATTTAAACTTGTTTGAGGCTTGTTTGTTAAAGGAGAGGATGGTGTCTGTAGCACCACTTCACTCACAGAGTTGAGATGAGGCTCGAATGAGAGAATGTATGTAAAGCACTTTGCAAATTTTAGAGCTTTAATCAATGCCAGCTGCAAGCTATTGTTATTTCTATGAAAAATTTAAGGAGGGAAAGACCATTCCCCTGGCTCCAGGCCTAAGGTGGCCTGGCTCTCTTCCAAACAGACCAGCATAGCAGTCCAAGCGAAAGGGCCAGCAACATTTAGCAACCCATCTTTTCCATCCCAGGATACCAACACTGGGTGTGGGGACAAGGGAAAATGATAATAGAGCCACAAAATCCTGCTTACTATAATTTCCTGCAATTTGAGAATACTTAGATTTTAACACCTGCCCTGGGAAATTTTTGCAACCTCGCTTCATTTTGCTATCAAAACATAGTAATTTATTAGAGCTCAACACCAGCCAACCAGTTATTTGAACATCACGTGTTTTAATGCGAATCAGCCTCTTCAATCTGCACTACATCTTAAGGGTTCTCTATAATTAGGGCATTTCAAGGCAGCATATTGTGACATTGTACAGCCCTTTTTTTTTTAACCCTTTGCCACTCTTGTGCCAGACACCACATATGGGAGAACAGGCCATTACATCCAGTTTGTAATTTGAGAGCTAATTTGAGAGCCCCAAGCAAAGACTTCAGAAAAGATGATCTCTTTTAAGTTTCCAAATACATGAGCTCTCTCGATAGAGAGGGCTTAGCACTGTTTATGTCCATTTCTCTGTCTCTGTGTCTCTTTCTCTGATTCTGGCTGTCTGTCTCTGTCTCATTTTGCTTAGGGAATGAGTATTTGGCAGCTCTGTGGTCCTGTGGGACACTAGGCTTAGAATTAAAATCTAGATCAGAACCCTGGTTCTGACTCTTGCTGTCTAATCTAGAACAAAATTACAGAATTTGAAAATTGGAAGGGACTTAGTGGCCGTGCAGTCCAACTTAACAGGAAAGGAATTCCCACTATACCATGCCTGACAGATGGTCATTCAATTTCCACTTGGAGAAGGAACCTGCCACTGCTCAAGACAGCCCATTCCACTTTTGGACAGCTCTCACTGGTCAGAATTCCTTCCTGACATCAGGCCTAAACTGTCTTCTTTGCAACTTCCATTAATAGCTCCTGGTTCTGTGCACTGGGTCAAAACAGAACAAATCCAATGCCTTCTTTACATGATAGTCTTTCAGACAAAAACCTGGAGACAGCCATTGTATCTTCTTACAGTAATCTCTTCTCCAGGATAAATATATCAGTTTCCTTCAGCTAGTCCTGATATGACCAGGCCTCAAGGCCCATCATTAGCCTGGTTGCCCTCCTCTGGATATTGTCCAGCTTATCGATATCCCTAAAACCGTGGTGCCCAGAACTGAACACAACACTCCAGATGAGTTCTGATGAGGGCAACATGCAGTGGGACTATGCCCTCCCTATTCTTGGAGGTGATACACTCCCTCCATGTGGTATAATAACACCACGTAGCCCTGCTGACACATATTGAACATATAACAGCAGCTGTCTAACCATGTAACCCCAACTTGTATTGGTGAAGTTGATTTTTTGTATCCAAATGTAAATCTTTGCATTTATCTCTACTGAATTTTATCCTGTTCTCTTAAGATCTTTTAGGATGCTGATTTTATCATCCATTACATTAACTATCCTTTACAGTATTGTAACATCTACAAATCCAATAAGCGTGCTATCTGTGCCTTTATCCAAGTCAGTGATAAAAATGTTAAAGAGCATACTTCACTGTTCTATACCTTGGTTTCCTCATCTGTAAAATGGGGATAAGCATACCTGCCTTATCTACCTCCCAGAGTTTTTAGTAAGGATCAAATAGGATACCACAAAGTATTTTGTAAACCATACAGATATAAATTATTATTAAATTATTCTCATTGGGAATGGCTAAATAAATTGTAACAAGTGAATGGAATGGAATAAATCACTGTTACAAGAAATTACAAATATGAAGAATTCAGAGAATCAAGGGAGATCTTATATAAACTAAGGCAGAACCAGAAAAGAAATGAACACAATGATTACAATAAATATCAAAACAACTCATTTTCTTTCATTCTCAAACCTCCCCCCTTTCAGGCTCACAACTTCAGCATCATATTCAACTCTTCACTCTCACTCACCTCATATGGACATTCTTTGGTCAAGTCTTGTCATTTTTACCTTCATAACACCACTTGTATATGTGCCCTCCCTTCTCTCTGCTTATGTAGCCTACCACCCTAGTACAGGCTCTCATCTCCTCTCATCTGGACTACTGCAATAGCCTTCTAATTGGTTCCCTTGCCTTACCTTTCTTCATTGCAATCCGTTTTCCACTCAGCTGCCAAAGTGAATTTCCTAAGTGCAACCTGACCACACCATTAGCTTACTCAATAAACTCTGGTAGCTGCAAAGTCAGCCGGCATTCAGATCCCTTTACAACCTGGCCCCTTCCTACTTTTCCAGTCTTTACTCCACTCCATGCATTCAATGACCCAACTATGCTGGGCTACTTTCTGTTCATCATACATGACATTCCATCTCCCAATTTCATGTCTATGCTTTCATGGCTCCCATGATTGGAATGCTCTCCCTCCTACCCTCTTCCTCTTAGCTTTTCTGACTTCCCTCAAGTCTCAGCTCAATTTTTACCTCCTGCAGGAGGGTTTTCCTTTCTGTATCTGCCTCATCCCACTAGCCTTTCTCTGAGATTACTTTCCATCTACTCTATCGATATCTTGTATGCACCTATTTATTTACATGCTGTCTCTTCCATTAGAATGTAAGCTTCCTGAGGGCAGGGACAGTGTAATTGTCTTTCTTTTTTCCCCAGTACTCAGCACAGTGCCTGACACATAATAATATGTGCTCTTTTGATTGGAAGAACAAAACTGAATATTGCACAATTATGATAATCAAACTTGACTTCAGAGAAAAGACATGGAAATGTATCTCCCTTCCATCTTTAAAGAGGTGAGAGACTACTGGTGCGAGAGGATGTGTTATTATTTCTCTGCAAATGACTCCTATATCTATATATCAAGTCCCAGTGTCTGTCCTAAGCACCAGTACATCACCAGCAGCCTATTAGCATTTCAAACTGGGTGTACTATAGTTGTTTCAAACTCTATATGTCTAAAACTGAACCCCACCCCAAAACCCCACTCTCCTTTTTCCAAACCTCCGAATTGCTGTCTTAGTAACTATCATCTTTCCAGCCACCTAGGTTTACAATTTCGATGTCATCTTGAATTCCTCATTCTCACTCATTCCATATAGTCAGTCAGCTGCCAAATCTTAGCCTTTCTATTTCCACACCATCTCTTGCATCTGCCTCCTTCTCTCAACTCACCCAGCCACCACCTTAGCTCAGGTCCTCATCACTTCTTGTTTAAGTATTGCAATAGACTCCTAATTTATCTCCCTGCTTCAAGTCTTTTCCCCACTCAAACTCATCATCCACCCAGTTGCCAAAGTTATTACATAAAGCACCAATCTAACTACATCATCATCCTTCTCAATAAATTCCAGTTATTCCATATTACCTCTAGGATCAAGCACAAATTCCTCGATTTGGCTTTAAAGCTTTTTACATGCTAGTCGGACAGTCCCATCTTATTGTTATATTATTATCTTACTTTTCTAGCCTTATTACCTATTATTCTCCTCTACGAATTCTGTGGCCCAGCCAAACTGGTGTTACTGTTCTGAACACGTGGCTTTTGCCTCTATTCTTTTTCCACTGGCCAGCCACCATACCTGGAATTTACTCCCTCCTCACCTCTGCCTCTTGTAATTCCTGGTTATCTACAACCCAGCTCATATGCCAACTTCTGTAAGAAGTCTTTCCTGGACCTCCTCAGCTCCTAGTATTGCCCTCTCCAAAGTTATCTTGTATCTGCTTGGTATGCAGTGTGTGTGTGTGTGTGTGTGTGTGTGTGTGTGTGTGTGTGTATGTATATGTGTGTATATATATATATATATATATAATAAATATATATATAAATATATATATATATAATCTCTCTATATATATCTCTCTCTATATATATATCTCTCTCTCTATATATATATCTGTATATAAAAGTATATATTGTCTGACCCCCCCTACCTTTAGAATGTAAACTGCTTGAGGGCAGGCACCATTTCACTTGTGTCTTTATATCCCCTATACCTAAGTACAGTGCCTGGTATAGGGGTGGGGAACTTGCAGCCTTGAGGCCACATGTGGCCCCCTAGGTCCTCAAGTGTGCTATCGAGGTTGAAGGTTCCCCACCCCTGGCCAAGCACAAAGTGATTGATTGGTGTATTGTTTGTTTTTGTTGCATCACCATTTTTTTCCTCTTTCTTTTCAACTCTGTTACAAAGGATCATTAGCTGGGTAGCAGAAGGAGGACTAAAATGTTTGGATGGGAAGGTAATATAAAAACAAAAGACATTAATACAATAAGATATAAATTAATTGAAATTCAGATATGCAAAGTTGATATTATCTTTAGACTTTATTCTTTAGGGACACTCATAAAAGTCAGAGGACAGCCAGCCAGAAATTGGCTCAGTTTCTAGGCACTGGACCAGCATCTTGCGGAATATGAATTCTAATCATGTTGGTTATCTTGATTGACAACCAGTGAAGACTTTCTTTTTCCTAAAAACAACCACCTGCAGAACTCTCCTTTTCCTATGTATTCCTCAACTTAAACAGGTGCTGAAAGAGAAAAGGAAATTGAGTAAGCTTTGAATGGAGTTCTTGTCTAGTTGGCTGGTGGCACTGTATAGACACATTCCTTCAGTGCTTTGTGGCAATTACACAATTTGGATTTGAAAGATAAATGTTTATACATTTGAATCAGATTTAGAAAGTGCCATGCTGTGAATTGTGCCACTTAAAAACATTGCTCATTATCTACTCTGATCATGTTGCTTTTGCTTATTTCTTAAGGAATTTAAATCACCCATCAAACTAAAAGAAATGCAGCCTGGTCTAAAAGCATAGTTTAGAAGTCTCTCTTTGTAAAGATATAATGCAGACACCTCTGGCATGTCCTACAAAGCTTAAACAGCTCCACAAACAAGCCAGATAATAAGCTGTCTCTGCTGCTTGAGGACCAGCCTGGATGAGTGCAAAGGGGCTGTCTGTCAGAGGGCCAGCTAGAAGGCGATAAAGGCTACAGTGGAGAAAATGCTGAATTTGGAGCGAGAGCACCTGACTTCAAAAGCCCAGCTCTGTCACTTATGATGTGTGTTTCTTCATCTGTAGCTTTCTCAGTTTCTTCATCTATAAAATGAAGGCATTAGACCAGGTGATTTCTAAGGTCTCTGATGGCTCTAAATTTATGGTCCTATGATTGTCTACTAAAATGTGAAAGAAGCATGAGATTTAGAGCCTAGAGGGACCTTAGAGATAAACCAGTCCAACCTCATGTTATAGATGAGGAAATTGAGGCCCAGACACATTAAATGACTCTGTCACAGAGGTATAGGAAATAGCAGAGCAAGGGCATAAGCTCAGGGCTGCTGGGTGATACAACAGATAGAGTCCTGGGCTAAGAGGTGGGAAGATCTGAGTTTGTAAACTGTCTTGGATACTAGTTGACAGGGGTTGTAAAATGAGTCAATGGAGGAATGACTCCTTGAAGTAACGAAGCAATGTATATGAGGTGACGTGGTGTGATGGAAAAAAAATTGCATTGGGAGTCAGAATTGGAATTCAGGTCTTCTGATTCAGGTATGTGCTAGCTATGTGACCACAGACAAGTAATTTTAGCAATCTAAGAAGACCCAATTTCCCAATCTGTAAAATGGACATAATAATACAATCCTGTGAGGTAGGTAATATGAAGAAAGTGCTTTGTAAATCTCGAAGTACTTTAAGATGTAAGTCATCATAAATATAGGCAAACACTGAAGCTTAAGTAATTATACTGCACACTCTCAGTATAGATTCCTTTTCCTGTGCTGCTAAAATTCCAAAAAGTGATCTTCCAGTGTAATGTTGGCAATTATCAAGAGGCAATTTTGGCCTTTTAGCAAATCTCTTAATTGACTCAACTTGATACATGAAAGTTGCATGTTAGTGATAAAGAACAGAGTGCACATCAGGTGAACAGTGACCATACCTCTCCCTGGATCACACCACCAAAAACTTGTAGACCCCCAGAACTAGCTCTGAAAATAGCAGCATGAAAAAGCCTTCACACCCCTAGGTGAGTAGAGTCCAACTTTAACATAAAGTTCAGTCAAAAAATAGTCTGGGAAAATAGACTAACAAAAAAAAAAACCAAAACAAAACTTGATCACAAAAAGTTACTATAGTGTCAGGGAAGACTTAAAACATAAACTCAGAAGAAAACAATAGTATGAAAACAACTATAGTCAAAGCTTCAAAGAAAAATGTTAATTGGACCCAAGCCCAACAAGAATTCCTGGAAGTGTTAAAGAAAGAGAGCTAGAAGAGCTAGAAGGAAAATTGGGGGGGGGGAATGAGAGCGATGCAAGAAAATATGAAAATAGAACTAACAGCTTGGTAAAAGAGGCACAAAAAACTGAAGAAAATAACACCTTAAAAAACCCCCAGAATTGGCCTAGAAGTAAAGAGTCATAAACATTCACTAAAGAGAAATTCTTAAAAAGCAGACTAAGCCAAATAGAAAAGGAGGTACAAAGCTTCAGTGATGAAAATAACTTTTTCAAAAGCAGAATTGGCCAAGTAGAAGAAGAAGTACAAAAGTTCACTGAAAAAAATAATTCCTTAAAAATTTGAATTGGGCAAGTGGAAGCTAATGACTCAGTGAGACATCTAGAAACAATAAAACAAAGTCGAAAGAACGAAAAAAATAGAAGAAAATGTGTAGAGGACTGGCTTTGGGGAGTTGGAGGGCTTAGGCCAGCCCGGGTCTTACCTGCAGTTTGTACTAAGCCTGACAGCTGTGAAACTCAGGATATCAGCTTCACCACTCCCCTGTTCCGTCTCTTGAGAACAGGATGCAGGAAGGGAGGAAACGGATGGGGTACAGGACAGGACGCAGGAAAGAATGTAACAGACAAGGTGCAAGGAAGTAAGGAAATCACTTAATTAGAGTTGTACTTTTCATGAATAATAATGTTACTATTGCTTGATCCAGTACTATATAAGCCTGAGCCCTCAGATCAATAAACAGAATTTTTTCTTCACTGCTTTCACCTCACTTTCTCTCTCCACACTCTGCTGGCATCAGACCACAGCCGGGGACGCAGGCGCTCCCGGCAAAAATGTGAAATATTTCATCAGAAAACAACTGACCTGGGAAATAGATTGAGTAGAGATAATTTAAGTATTATCAGACTACCTAAAAACCATGATAAAAAAGCACCTAGACATCATATTTCAATAAATTATCAAGGAAAACTGCCATAATATCTTAGATCCAGAGGGTAAAATAGAAATTAAAAGAATCCATCAATCACCTCCTATAAGAGATCCCCAAATGAAAACTCCCAGGAATATTATAGCCAAATTCCAGGGTTCCCAGGTAAAGGAGAAAATATTGCAAGCAGCCAGAAAGAAACAATTCAAATATTGCAGAGTCATAGTCAGGATCACACAAGATTTAGCAGCTTCCAGGAGTAAAGATCATGGGATGATATTTTGGAAGACAAAGAAGCTAAGATTACAACCAAGAATAACTTACCCAGAAAAGCTTTGTATAATTTTTCAGGGGAAAATATGGATATTTAATAAAATAGAAGACTTTGAAGCATTCTTGATAAAAGACCATAGCTGACTAGAAAATCTGACATTCAAACACAAGACTCAAGAGCAACGTAAAAAAGTAAATATGAAAGAGTAATCATATGGGACTTATTAAAGTCAAACTGTTTACTTTCCTATACGGGAAGATGATACATGTAACTCCTAAGAATTTTTCTTTATTAGGGCAGTTAGAAGGAGTCTATATAGTCAGAGGACATGAATGTAAGTAGAATATGTTGGGATGATCTCAGAAAAGAAAAAGAGTGAGAAAGAGGAATGGATTGGGAGAACGGAGAAGGAAGGGGTTAAATGGGGCATATTTCATCACATAAAAAAGGCACACAAGGAAGAACTTTTATGGTGGAAGGGGAAATGGAGGGTGGAAGGCAATGCTTTAACCTTACTCTCATTGGAATTGGTTCAAAAAGGGAAGAATATAGATACACACTCAGTTGAGTATAGGAATCTATCTTACCCAATAGGAAAATAGGAGGTGAAGAGGATAAGAGATATGGGGCAGTGGGAGAGGAATGATAAAAGGGAAGGCTGATTAAAGGAGGCAGTGGTCAGAAGCAAAACTGACTTTTGAAGAGGGACAGGATAAAAAAAATAGAGAGAAGGATAAACAGAAGACAATAGAATTGAGGGAGGTATACAGTTAGTCATCATAACTGTGAATGCAAATGGGATGAACTCATTCATAAAATAGAAGTGGATAGCAGAATGGATTAGAAACCAAAATGCAACAATATGTTGCACTTGAAACAGAGACACAGAGTTAAAATAAAGGGCTGGAGCATAATTTATTATGATTCAGCTGAAGTAAAAAGGGCAATGGTAGCAATTGTAATCTCAAACAAACAAAAGCAGAAAAGAGATAAGCAGAAAAACTGCATTTTGCTAAAAGATACCATGGACAATGAAATAATATCAAAAATTTTCATTTTTCTGATAAAGGCCTCATGTCTTAAATATATAGAAAACTGAGTAAAATTTATAAAAATTAGAGCCACTTCTCAACTGATAAATGGTCAAAGGGTATGAACAGGCAATTTTCAGAAGAAGAAATTAAAGCTATCTATAGTCATATCAAAATGCTCTATGTATTGCTTACAGATATTCAAATTTAAAAAATTCTGAAAAACCACTTTACATCTATCAGAAATGAATAAATGCTGGAAGGGATGAGGGAAAATAGATAAACTAATGAACTATTGGTGGAGTTTGTGAACTGCTCCAACCATTCTGGAGAATAACTGAGAATTATGTCCAAAGGGCTATAAAACTGTGCATACATTGTGACCCAGCAATACCACTACTAGGTCTGTACTCCAAAGAGATCAAAGAAAAAGGAAAGGAACTCTATGTACAAAAATACTTACAGCAGTTCTTTTTGTGCTGGCAAAGAATTGGAAACAGAGGGAATGCTCATCAATTGGGGAATGGCTGAACAAGTTGTGACATATGATTGTGATAGAGTACTACTGTGCTTTAAGAAATGATGAGGAGAGTGGTTTCAGGGAAAAAAAACATGTCAAGACCTATATGAACTGATGCAAAGTGAATTGAATGAATTGTGCATGGTAACAGCAACATTGTAATGATGATCAACTTTGGAAGACTTGGCTGGTGTGATCAATACAATAACCCAAGTAAATTCCAAAGGACTCAATGAAAAAATGCTATCCAGAGAGAGAACTGATGAAGTCTCAATGCAAATTTAAGTATAATTTTCTCACTTTACTCTTTTGGGATATGGATAATATGGAAATATGTTTTGCATGATTTCACATATATAATTGATATAATTTTGCTTATCTTCTTAGTAGGTGGGAGAGGGTTAGAGAATCTGGAACTCAAAATTTTAAAAAGTTAAAATTACATAAATCATATATAAAATTATATATGTGTATATGTATGTTGGATGTATACATGTGTGCATATACATACACAATACACACATATATGTGTGTGTATCTTAGTGAGCCCAGTCTATTTTATAGGTAGGATTTTATCTTCCCCAGTCTTAATTCAGTTCATAAGCCAAGGTCAGAACATTTCCAGTCAAATTCCAATTCTTTGCTAGTAGGGATTTTAACAAAATAGAATGGGAAAATTCTCAGGATACTGAGCCATTAGACAGAGTTTACAAGAGGAATGAGATCACTGATCCTCCTTCCAACTCTATAAATGTCAAACTGATAGCTATTCTTTGGAGTTAAGTATTCATTAGTTGAGATGTGGCTATAGCATCCATGTTCTCCCTATCAAATTCAGCAAACATAATTTGATAAAGGATCTGAGGGGCTTATGGGAACAGTTTAACAGAATCTTTGAAATTTGGATTGTTGATTGAGACAAATCAAGGCAATCTAGTCTTTATAGAAAGAGGGAGGGTAGATACAATGATGTATTTATTTTTTAAAATGTATTTATACCTTTTGTTTTTATATAACCTTCATTTCTTAGTTTATCTCTCTCTGTCCCTCAACCTAGAGAGCATCCCCCATAACAAAAACAGAAAAAAAAGTTCAGCAAAACTCACCAAAACATAAACCACGTTCTACCATATATTCAGGGTTCTATACCAATAGTCCCTTATCTCTGAAAAAAAGAGAGGGAGGCATAGTCTCACATCTCTTCTTCAGGACTGCATTTAGTCATTAAAATTATGTAACATTTAGTTTCCTTCCTTCCTTCCTTCCTTCCTTCCTTCCTTCCTTCCTTCCTTCCTTCCTTCCTTCCTTCCTTCCTTCCTTCCTTTTTTCTTTCTTTCTTTCTTTCTTTCTTTCTTTCTTTCTTTTTTTTTCTTTTCTTTCTTTCTTTCTTTCTTTCTTTCTTCTTACAACGTTGTAGTTACTGTATATACTGTTTTCTGGTTCTGCTTACTTAATTTGGCATCAGTTCATATAAATCTTCCATTGCTTCCTTGAATACTTCATTCTCATGATTTCTTATAGCACAATGATATTCCATATATGTTTGTTTAGCTATACCCCAATCAATGGGCATCTACTTTGATCCTAGTTCTATGTTACTCCAAAAAGTGAGGTCGAGTCTTTTACTGTAAACAGAATCTCTCTATTTTTGACCTCCTTGGGATAAGCAATTTATTTCTAATGTCTGGTTAGTAAACAAACCGACTTCACCACCCTGAAAACCCATTTCTATGAGGCCTGTTAGGAATACTGCTCATTAATATTGGAAGCACTTTGTAGTTGAAGTATCTCTTTTCCACTGCTCTAGTTTTCAGTCATGAAAAACAGAATGGTTTTTGTTGTCTGGCCAGCTTCCACTCCTTCATAGTAGATGCTGTCCTTTTCTTTTTCTCTATGCCCTCTCTGTTAATTCATGCTTCACTCAATTAAACTCTGAAGTCCCTCAAAATTGAAATGACAGGAATGGTGTCTCTGCCAGTTTTTGGAGTTTAAATAAAAAACTTTGCTCATTTCAATCGTACTCAGGATGATAATGTGATACTTGCTGGTCTCTACCATTGTTAGACAATAGGAATGTGGTGATCTCACCAGTACTCTGGTGGTGGTGGTAGTGAGTTTGCATTGTAAACTCTCATCCAGGTCAGTGCTAATTATGAACTATCATATTTAAATCTAATATAATTTAAAAACCTTACCTTTCCTAACATAATATTTCAGGTAAAATACCTCTCTCATAAGAAATTTATTATTTAGGTGATTTGTCTTAAGGATGTGCACTTTCAGACTTACTGTAAACCTACTACTCTCCTCCTATTTCTTGGTAAAACTCCTTGAAAAACCTGTTTGCCTATGCATACTCTTTGACCCAGAAATACCATTACTAGGTCTTTATCCAAAAAGGAGCAAAGGAAAAGGGAAAGGATCTATTTGTATAAAAACATTTATAGCAGCTTTTTGTGGTGGCGAAGAATTGGAGATTGAAGATCCGATGTCTATCATTTGGGAAATGGCTGAACAAGTTGTGGTATATGATTGTGATGAAATACTATTATGATACAAGAAATGATGAGAAGGATGCTCCCAGAAAAACCTGGAAAGACTTACATGAACAGATGCAAAGTGAAGTGAACAGAATCAGGAAAACATTGTTCACGGTAATAGCAATTTTGTATGATGATCAACTGTGAATGACTTAGCTACTCTGATCAAGCCTATAATCCAAGACCATAATCCAAAGGACCCATCATGAAAAATGCTATCCACCTGCAGAGAGAGAACTAACCAACTCTGAATGCAGGCTGAAGCATACTTTTTTAAAAAAAATAACTTTCTATGTTTTTATTATTTTATTTTGTTTTTGTCTTCTTTTGCAACATGGCTAACATGGAAATATATTTTGCATGAGCTCATATGTATGATTGTCAAAATTTTTTGACATGTAATTGGTAAATGTTTAGTGAAATAAGAATAATTTCAAAAAAATAGGTTGAAGTATAATTTTCTCATTTTATTTTTCTTGTTTTTTATTTTTCTTTTCTAATATGGCTAATAAGGAAACACATTTTACATTCATAGGTATAATCTATTGTTTGCCTTCTTAAGAGGTGGGGAAGGGGCAGTAGGGAGGGAAAGAGTTTGGAACTCAAAATTTTAAAAAATAAATGTTAAATTTTAAAATTTAAAATTGTCTTTACATGTAATTGGGGGAAAATAAAATACTAAAGAAAAATGTTAAAAATTTAATTTGGAAATATTTAATGCAACAAAAATGTATTTTTAAAAAGCTGTTCACACTCTGTGCTTCCACCACTACTCTGCAGTCTGGCCTTGGACCTCAGCATTTGACTGAAACTGCTCTTTCCAAAGTTACCAATGATCTCTTAGGTGCTGACTCTAATGACCTCAATACTCATCCTTCTTGGCTTCTTTGTAGCATGTGACACTGCTGATCATCTGGATTCTTTCTCTTCTCTGGGTTTTCAGAATCCTGCTCTCACCAGGTTCTTCTACCTTTCTGACCATCCCTTCTCATGGATGGATCATCATCGATGTCATGCCCCCTAACTGTGGGTGTACCCTGAGATCATGGTCTGGGTCCTTTCTCTTTCTCTCTGCACTTTTACTTGGTGACCTCATCAAGTTCCCATGTGTTCAGTGATCACGTCTCTGCATCTGATACCCAGATCTATGTATCTAGCCCCAGTTTCTCTACCGAGTTTTAGTCCCGTGTCACTATTCTGTATAATTATTGTTCATATTCTTCCTTAAATCCTCCACAGAGGACTTGCCCAAACTGCTGGACTCATTCTTCTAGGAATTTAAAATGTTTTGTGGGTACCAGTACCCATCAAGCTTCCCATCTGTATTCTGTCTCTCTTACTACAGAATTTCCTTTTCTTATAATACAAAAAGATCATGTAATAAAATGAGATAAAGGAATTAGAATTTGAAGGAATAGCATAGGCTAATTCATCCAACTCCTTCATTTTACATCTTAGGAAACTGAAGCCTAGAGAGGTGAAAGTATGTTTCCAAGGCGTCAAGGATGCTGTCTTTGATGCTACTTCTCACATGGAAGCTTTCATTAGTAGTAAGCTATAGCCTGCTTATGCCCTCTATGTATTTCCCATGTCTATGTTAACATTATGCAAAAGATTGCTTGACAGATACAATCACAAAGACAATTTTATCTAACATTCTTCTCATTACCAATATTAAGCCAGGCATAAAGCATGAAGGTACATGCTCACCACTAGTTTGCCATTGCCATGGAACATGACCTATGTGAAATCCAAGTACAAGGGGAATTCCTTAGAGATTGTGAGAATTTCCATAGGCTCTTATTTCTCGATTACTATTGTGTTGATGGTGCTGAACCTCAGAAACTCTTCAATGATACCCCTGGTCTCTAAAAATAAAAGACCATAGCAATCCACATGGGAAAAAAACCAAGGTGATGAAAAATGTATATTCTTCTAAGTGTGACATGAAGTTAAATGGGCAGCTAACTGAATAAATTCATCAATTCAACAAGCATTTATCAAATGTCTGAGTCAGATGCTAGACATTGTTTTTGCTGCTCAGTTGTTCAGTTGTGTCCAACTTTATGTGACCCCATGTCCATGGGATTTTCTAGGCAAAGATATTGGAGTGGTTAGCCATTTCCTTCTCCAGTGTGCCCCCATTTTACAGATGAAGAACTGAAACAAATAGGGGTTAAGTGACTTAGCGAGGGTCACACAGCTATTAAGTGTCTGAGGCTGAACTTGAACTCAAACTTGACTCCTGGCCCGGTGATCTATACCACCTAGATATATCTACTACCTGTAACACCTAGCTGCCCCCGATTCTGGAGATAAAGAGAAATAAAATGAAACAGCCTTTACATATGATAAAGACCTGAGGCCACATTTGAACTCTGGTCTTCCTGGCTCAAAGCCTGGTACCCTATGTACTGAATTATCTAGCTGCCACACACACACACACACACACACACACACACACACACACACATACAATCTCTCCGTCTCTCTCTGTCTCTGTCTCTCTCTCTCTCTCTCACACACACACACACACACACACACACACAGATATGTCTGCATAAGCCTACATCTACCTATATATGCATATATGTGTATGTACCCAAGTATACACATAATTACATATGTGTATGTGTATATATTATGGACCTTCCACATAGATCTGGCCCTAAAATTAAAATAGGGAAGAGTGGGTTGTATTACATTTGGGAAAACTGAGCAGGGCTTTTGCTTCAATGATCAAGCCACAAAAAATATCTTTTTTCATACCAGTATTCTTCTTATGATTGGCAATGAATTATCAAACACTGTGGTTTTAGAAGGATTAAAACTGCAGGTGATCCAAAGGGCAATGGAAAGTCACATGATGCAAGTAAGTAGGCTTCAACATTTTACCAACTTCTAGATTAAAAAATTTAAATCAACAGGATTTTCTGGACATGTTGAAAGAGTTATAGATGTGCTTAGAAATGAATCAGAAAAAAAATAACAAAAACAAAACACAAAGTGTTGCTTATGTTGAAAAACTAAAGAGAGATTTTTAACTTCATTAGAAATAAAGAAACATGAGAGGGGAGAATAGGTAATAAAACATTAAGGGTTGGAAGGGGCCTAAAAGATAATTTAGTCCCAGACCTTAAACTATATTATAAAGCAACAATTATCCAAACTATTTGGTGCTAGTTAACTAGAAAGTGAACAGACTAAACAAGGAAGAATTATAACTAAAAATGGATATGTGATCTGCATAGTAAAGATCTTTCTGTTAAGAAATTAGAGGAGAATGAAGTCATATACCTTTTACAGCTATGGATAGGGAGTAAATCCTTAACAAAACAAAGATTAGAGGCAACTACAAAACATAAAATAGATAATTTTGATTAAATTGAAAAACTTTTGCAAACATAAAATGAACTGATTGCGCATGTATAACCTATATCTGTTTGCTTACCATCTTAGGGAGGGGGGATAGGAGGTAGGTAGGTAGGAAGATAGGGAAGGAGGAATAGAATTTGGAACTCAAAACTTAAAAAAATATTAAAAATTGTTTTAACATGTAATTGAGGGAAAAATAAAACATATTTTGAAAATTAAAAAAAATAAAATGAACACATTTTGGATAAGAAAGGAAATGGGTGACTGGGAAAAATCTTTTTTATCAAGTATCTCTGATAAGTGGTTGATATTCAAAATATATAGACATATAGAAGAATTTTATATGACCAAAAGCCATCCCCAATTAAGTGGTCAAAGAATGTGAATAAATAGCTCTTAAAAAAAATAAAATTGTAAACTATTAACAACCATATGAAAAAATGTTCTATATTACTTAAGAGAAATGCAAATCAAAACAACACCAAGGTTTTACTCATATCCAGAAAATTGTCAAAGATGACAAAAAATTGAAATAGTCAATGTTGGAATGTTAGTGAAAAGACAAACACCCTAGTGCATTGTTAGTGGAGCTGTGAATTGATAAATCATTCTTGAAAGCAGTTTGGAGCTGCGCAAGTAAAATGGCTAAAATGTCCATCCCTTTTGATGCAGAGATTCCACTTCTAGGCATATTCCCCAGGGGCATCGAAGAAAAAAAACAATGGCCTCATATACCACCACATTTATAGCAGCACTTTTTGTGGGAGTAAAGAATTAGAAATAAAGTGGTGCCTATCAACTGAGGAGTGGCTAAACAAATTGTGGTCCATGAATGTAATGGAACATTACTGTGCTACTAAGAAATGCAAACATGATGAATACAAAAGAAGCATGGAAGGACATATGAATTGATGCAAAGTGACACAAGCAGGAAAACAATATAGACAATAATGTAAATGGAAAATACAACCACCACAAATCGATTGAAAATGGATGTTGTGAAATTATAATCCCCATGCCTGGTCCTGAAGAAGAGATGTGAGAAGATAACTTCCTCATCCCTTCGAAGAAGTGGAAGTTCACAAGTCTGGAATATTACACATCATGTCAAATTTTTTCAATGTCAGTTTGTTCTTTTCTCCCTTTATTTATTTTTCTGCTATAGGATATAACTCTCGGAGAGAAGGGAGAAGGAGGGATACAAGAGGAAAAGATTTATAGAGCACTGGCCCTGGAGTCAGGAGGATCTAAATTCAAATCCTGCCACAGTCACTTGACACTTACTAGCTGTATGACCCTGGGCAAGTCACTTAACCCCAATGGCCTAAAAAAAAAAAGAATGTATATGATGAATACAGATAAACAAAGAAAGATTTATATGAACTAATGCACAGTAAAGCAGAACCAAGAAAACAATATACACCATGACTACAAAAATGCAAAATGGAAAGAACTACTTCCCTAAAAATTAAAAGTAAATGTAACAAAATTATAAAGATTAAGTGTGACTCAAATGCAGATAGACATGAGAAGATACCTCCAACCTATCCTTTCGTGGAAGTGGAAGGTCCAAAGGTATTTCACATAAATTGCACATTTTTGTACCTTTTCAATGTGTTTATCATTTATGCTGACTTTATTTTTTTCCTCTCAAAAAACCCCCACTATTTGTCATATGGGATTATTTTCTGGGAGAGGCAGGGAGGGATACATGGGACAACTACAGTGATGTAAGACATAGAAAATATCAATAAAAACTTCTTTTAAAAAAGCTTCATTGTTATCTGTGAAATGTTAAGAAATTTAGAGGAAGATCTGAAGCACTTCGGGTAGAATTCCTGTAGAGGACTTAAAGCTGTACACAAATAAAGGTCATACAGAATGAGGAGTGAATGGGCTGTAATCTACAGTGTTAGATAAGTAATAGCAATCTATGAGATCACAGAACCATTGAAATAGTAAAGAATTGTTAACGAAGTTGGTGTCTTATCTTCTAGTCTCTCCCATTAGACGATGACTTCCATTACGGCAAGGACTGCCTGTTTTACTCTTTTTCTTATCCTCAGCACTTAGCACAGTTCATGGCTCACAGTAGGCACTTAATAAACGTTTACTGACTATTAGTCTCAGCTCTATGAAGGCAGAGCCTATTTCTGTATTAAACTTTGTATCTTCAACAGTGCTTAGCCCAGTGCTCTGTCTGCTCATAGTATATATTTTTCAAAATTTTACTTGTTTTTTTTCTGAACTTAAGAAACAAAACAAGCATTTTCATAACAGTAGAATAGAAAAGAAGATGATTGTATGTGAAACTGAAAATCTATTATATACAACTTGCTATTCCTTTCAAATATATAATAAGGTTATCATGTAATTTTTCAGCCTTTTTTTCTCTCCCCTCTACCCCCCCCCCACCAGGGTTACTGTTAGATAAAAATATGTGTATAATCATATTTTTATTTATCATTTCTTTGGATGCAGATAGCATCCTCCATAGGTCCTTCATAGTTGATTTGGGTATTTGTAATAGTCAAAATGACTTAGTAGCTCAATGTTGTTCTTAAAGCAATATTGCTATTACTATATACAACGTTCTCTTGGGTCTGCTCATTTCCCTCTTCATTATTTCACGCAAGACTACACGTGGTTTTTTTTGTTTTACATTTTATTTTTTTTAAAATATAAATTTTAGTTTTCAGTATTTACTTCCACAAGATTTTGAGTTCCAAATTTTTACCCCATCTCGCCCCTCCCCCCACCTCAAGATGCATGCATTCTGAATATCCCTTCCTCTACTCTGCCCTCTCTTCTATCTCTCCCCCACTTCTTCTATCCCCTTCCCCTTCTATTTTCCTGTAGGGCAGGATAGACTTCTGTACCTCATTTCCTGTATTTCTTATTTCCCAGCTGCATGTGAAAATTTTTTTTAAACATATATTTTTAAAACTTCGGGTTCCAAACTTTCTGCCTTCCTCCCTCCCTATCCACCCTCACTGAAAAAGCAAGGAATTCAATATAGGTTACACATGTGCAGTTATGCAAAACACTTCCATAGTAGACATGTTGTGAAAAACTAACTCTATTTCCCTTAATCCTATCCTGCCCTCCCATTTATTCTATTCTTTCTTTTGACCCTGTCCCTCCTCAGAAGTATTTGCTTCTGATTACCCCTTTCCCGATCTGTCCTTTCTATCACCCCCTGCTGTCATCCCCTTCTCCCCCTATTTTCCTGTAGGGTAAGACAGATTTCCATACTCAATTGAATGTGTATGTTATTTCTTCCTTAAACCAAATCCTATGAGAATAAGATTCACTTATTCCCTCTCACCTTCCCCTGTTCCCCTCCACTGTAAGAGCCTTTTCTGTTTTTTTTTGTGAGATAATTTACCCCATTCTACCTCTCCCTTTCTTCTTCTCCAAGTATAATCCTCTCTCATCCCTTAATTTTATTCTCCAGATATGACCCCTTAATCTTCAACTCACCCTGTGCCTCTATCTATCTATCTATCTATCTATCTATCTATCTATCTATCTATCTATCTATCTATCTACATACATACATACATATAATTTTTTTCCTCCAACTACCCTAATACTGACAAAGGTCTCATGAGTTATAAATATCATCTTTCCATGCAGGAATGTAAACAGTTCAACCTTAATAAGTCTCTTATGATTTCTCTTTCCTGTTTACCTCTTCATGTTCCACTTGAGTTTGTATTTGAAAGTCAAATTTTCTATTCAGCTCTGGTCTTTTCATCAAGAATGCTTGAAAGTCCTCTATTTCACTGAATGACCATTTTTTCCCCTGAAGGATTATACTCAGTTTTGCTGGGTAGGTGATTCTTGGTTGTAATCCTATCTCCTTTGCCCTCTGGAATATTATATTCTATGCCCATGTAGAAGCTGCTAAATCTTGTTATCCTGATTGTGTTTCCATAATACTTGAATTGTTTCTTTCTGGTAGCTTGTAATATTTTCTCCTTGACCTGGGAACTCTGGAATTTGGCTACAATATTCCTAGGAGTTTTCCTTTGGGGATCTCTTTCAGGAGGAGATGTGGATTCTTTCAATTTCTATTTTGCCCTCTGGTTCTCTATATCAGGGCAGTTTTCCTTGATAATTTCTTGAAAGATGATGTCTAGGCTCTTTTTTTGATCATGGCTTTCAGATAGTCCAATAATTTTTAAATTCTCTCTCCTGGATCTATTTTCCAGGTCAGTTGTTTTTCCAATGAGATATTTCACATTGTTTTCTAATTTTTCATTCTTTTGGATTTGTTTTACAGTGTCTTGATTTCTCATAAAGTCACTAGCTTCCAATTGCTCTATTCTAATTTTTAAGGAAGTTTTCTTCAGTAAGCTTTTGGACTTCCTTTTCCATTTGGCCAATTTTCTTTTTAGGGCATTCTTCTCCTCATTGGCTTTTTGGACCTCTTTTGCCATTTGGGTTAGGCTATTTTTAAGGTGTTATTTTCTTCAGTATTTTTTTGGGTCTCCTTTAGCAAGCTGTTGACTTGTTTTTCATGATTTTCTTGCATCACTCTCATTTCTCTTCCCAGTTTTTCCTCTACTTCCCTTACTTGCTTCTCAAAATCCCTTTTGAGCTCTTCCAAGGCCTGGGACTGATTCATATTTTTCTTGGAGGCTTTGGATGTAGGAGCTTTGACTTTGTTGTCTTCTTCTGGTTGTATATTTTGATCTTCTTTTTCACCAAAGTAAGATAATATAGTCTGACTCTTTTTGTGCTGCTTGCTCATGATCCCAGCCAATTACTTGAGTTTTAAACTCTTTTTAAGGTAAGAGTCTGCTTCCAATGTGGAGAATGTACTGTCCCAAGCTTCAGGGGTTTGTACAGCTGTTTTCAGAGATAATTCTAGGGACCTGTAAATTTTCAGTTCTTCCAAGGTGGTATGACAAGGGATGAGGTGTTTATTCCTTTCCTGGCCTGTGCTCTGCTCTACTAGTGACCACCAGCATTACTTTCTGTCCTGGAACTGTGAGGTTTCCTCTCCACAGCCACTACAAGCTCCACCATGCCAGGGCTCCTCCTCACCCCAGGACCTCCCGCCAGAACTGTGACCCAGATCCAAGCACAGGCAAAGCAAGAGATTCCTGCCTCAGCACTGGCAAAGAGATCCCTGCAATCCCTCTCTAATCAGCCACTGGATTCCCCCTCAGTCTGTGGGCAGGAAGCTCAGGAGGCAGTTGCCCCCCCAGGGCCAAACCCTCGGGGAACTGGAACTGAAACTCCACGCTTCTCTCAGCACCACAGAAACAGACTTTTCCCACTGACCTTCTAAGCTGTCTTTGGTGTTCGTGGGTTGAGAGCTCTAGAAACCGCCACAGCTGCCTGTGATTCAGTCCTCTGAGGCCTGCTCCAGGTTTGCTGCAGCCTGTGTGAACACGCCAAACTGTGCTCCTCGCCCCACCTGGTGAGATATACCTTAATGATCACCCATCCAGGCTGCCTTGGGATGGAAATTTGTTTCACTTTGTCTTTTTGTGGGTTCTGCTGCTTTAGAATTTGTTTAGAGCCATTTTTTACAGGTATTTGGAGGGGTTTGGGAGACAGCTCAAGCAAGTCACTGCTTTCACTCCACCATCTTGACTCTGCCCTCCTCCTTCTACCTGTGTTTTTTTAAGATCATTGAGCTCATCATTTTTTATAGCACAGTAGTATTCCATCTTGATCATATACAACTTGTTTAGCCATTCCGCAATTGACAGCATTCCCACATTTTACAATTCTTTGCCACCACAAAGAGAGCTACTATAAATATTTTAGAACATATCTTTTCCTTTTCCTTTTCCCCAATCATCTTTGAAAACAGACCTAGTAGTGGTATTGCTACGTCAAAAGGGATAGGCTGTTTAATAATTTTTCAAGCATAAATTCCAGATTGTTCTCTAAAATGGTTGGATAAGTTCACAATTTCATCAACAGTGGATTAATGTCCCAACTATAATATCCCCTCCAACATGTCACTTTCCCCTTCAATCATTTTATCTGATCTGATAGGTATGATATCTCAAGGTTGTTTTAATTTGCATTTCTCTAATCAATAACGATTTTAGAACATTTTTTCATATAACTATAAGTTGTTTTGATTCCTTCATCAGAAAACTGCCTATACATATCCTTTGATTTGGGGATTTAGTGATTTGCAAATGACTTTCATTCTTATAGATTGGACAAGGTTCTTTATATATTTGAGATATCAAATCTTTATCTGTTTTCCCCAGTTTTCTGCTTTCCTTCTGATCTTGGCTAATTTGTTTTATTTGTACAAATAAATTAATGTAATCTAAATAATCCATTTTATACCTCACACTGCTTTCTTTTAATTCATATGTCATTCACCTATCCATAAATCTGGTTTTTAAATTTTTATTTTTATTTTAGCAGCTTATTATTATAATTAGGTTATTTTATTTTTAGCAGCTTATTGTTGTAATCAGGTTTTAATCCCAAATTGTGGATAGTAGTGCCCCAGGTCTGAGGCCCTTCTTACTGTTATTTTTCTGAATTCTGTCCCAGGGCCCAACCTCAGGCACTCTTCTCCTCCCCCAAACCACATCTAGGGCCTCTGGCCACACTGTCCAGAAAATGCTCTTGTTCCCTGTGGTACCACACTCACTGGGTATGTGCTCACTCCTCCTTGCCCACAGCTGCAGCTTGGGATCATGTCTGGTTAGCACAGGTGGGCCTGGCGTCCAGAGCTTCAATCTTCCCTTACGGAGCCTTCCCATCCCTAATCCCTAATCTCTATGCTTTTCATTAGATGAAAGTTTGTAAGGTGAAAGTTCCTGAGGCCTAGGCTGTTCACAAAGGCAAAACCTCAGTCCCTGGATGTCATGTTTTTCCTGAGGTCCTCTCTCAAGTTGTCTAGGAGGACAACTGCTTTACCCCTTTATTTTTGCTACTCTATGCTCATTATGAAGAAATGTTCCCGTCTGTGGAAGAAATTTGGAGAGCTTGGGATTTTCTGACCTACTCTGCCATCTTCCCAGCATCCCATAGTATGTATTTAATAAATGCTTCTGAACTAACATTTTGGCAGCTATCTTGGTTTAGTGAACTAACAATAGGGGGAGATAAGAGATAAGACCTAACCTACTTCCTAGGAAAGAATCTTTGTTGATGTGTCTGTCCTTTGTCAGTGGGTCATTCTCTAGATGTTTTCCTGTTAGCCATTCCTTATTTCAGGCCATGAAGGAGACTTCCTCCTGATGGAGAAATGAAAAAATCTGGTGAAAGCCATTAGTCATAGAAGGAATAGAAAACAAATCTGAAGAAGCAGTTTGAGACCCAATTACAAAAGACCTTGAGTACCAGGCTAAGGACTTTATTCTGTAGGCAGTATTGGCGTGGTACATCCAAGAGAGATGGAATAACAGTTTAGAAGTGAGTATCTTCTCAATTTAGCCCAGAGCCTTGTACATAGTAGGTGATTAGCAAAGGCCCTCATTGTTAAAATGGTGATTATAGGGAACAAATGAAGTACTTTGTAAACCATAAAGCACTATACAAATGTCAGCTATTTCTGTGATGCATTTTAGACAATTCATTAAACTGATGTATCGATTGTTGCACCTAAAGGAGAGCCGAATGATTTATAACTTTTTTTTTAAATCACTGTTCACTGATTGTTCCAGTTTTGCACAATTGGTGTGAGCACTTAAATCTACCTGTTAGAAATAAGCAGAACATACCAGCTATTAACTTGTTTTTAAGGAAAATGAAGTATTTTTATATTTTCAGTAGCCATCAACCAAGGGACTACTATGGAAAAGGAAGCTAAAAACAAAGCTCATTCTGTCAAATGTAATGTATGAAACTGACTGATTTAAGGTGAAGTAATTCATTGTCAAGTATGTTATTTTCAGTTATTACTTAACTGTTTTTGATCAGGCCTCAGGGTATAATTATAGTAATTATCAGGATGGATCTTCTCATCAATAACCTTTTGACTCATCTTCTAAAAACTGTCATCCATCATCAGGCAGTGACTGCTATGTATTGTTTCGACTCATTCATCTGCTCCTGAGAGGAATACTTTGATATGAGGGTTATCTGCTCTCTTGATATATATGACCTCTTGCATGCAGCTTCAGTCTGCCAGACAGGGATGTGAGCTACCCAACAAATAAAAGATTCTTATTGATACTGGGTGGTCTAGCTAAGGATGGTAATGACTCTGTATGCTGCGTACTATACACAGTAAACATATCCTTCCTGACCTTGGGCTGTGCACACTGAAGAGATAATAGTTTCTTACGTGGCTTACAGATCAGTTATTTTATAATCATATTTCATATATTATAGAAAGCCAAGATACATAGAATAGCTATGTTACAAACAGGTCAAGTAACTTAAAATATGCATGTCTCAAATGGGATTCAATACAAAAATGAATTAAGGAATAAGTAGTGTAGCAAGAAAGAGCCTCATTGGATTAGCAGGAGAAAAATTTGTATTCCAATTCCAGCTCTACCATTTATATGTCACTTTTGCTAAGTCACTTAATGTCTCAAGACCTCAGTTCCCTCATTTGAAAAATAAAGGAACTAGACTAAATTCTTTCTACACTCTCTTCTAGTTTTCACATTCTATGATTCTGTTAAAAAAAAAGGAGGATATGAAAAATTACTGCAAATGTGTGTCAAATGTTAGAAAAATTTTTTTTAAAACTTTGTTATGGTGCACGTATACATAGTATAGACAAAAAATGTTCACAGTGGGCACTCAAGACAATGAATCATTTTGAGGGAATCTTAGCATTTTAATGGAAAACATTTAGAGGCACTATTTGAGTCAGTTGACAGTAATGGGGGAAATTCTTGTAACTTTCAAATACATGGTCTGCTAAACTTTGAAAAAAAACCATTCAACTACTTCAGCAACAAACCTCAAACTACGTATAACAGGCTGTTAAAAAATACAATGGCAAGGTATCAAGTCAGTTTAAAAAGCAACCTTTATTCAATTCAACTGTTGTCAAACACTTGCAATTTTGACCTAAAAAGAGACATTAAATTATACAAGATTTGTCTATTGTTTAGAGTTATTTAGTGAAAGATGTCAAAAGTATTTTAAGCCCAATCATTCTAAAGGCAGGTCATTTAACCAAACATTCAAAACTCAATCACAGTAAAGCTCAACAAATACTTCTTTTTCAAGTTAATATAGATGTTATTTTCTCTTTGCTTCTTCATATATAACCAGCCCTACTCTTACTACTGAAGACTAACAAAGATTTCACTATCTTTTCTGGTTAGTACAAATTAATAATACTAACTGCTAAGATTTTTCTGTAACTTTCTATCCTCAATAACAACATAAAAGAGACTTATCAATTGGGTGCATTTTAGTGATCTAGAAAAAAAGGACTTCACTTTCTGGGAAACAACTGTCATTGTTTTCTATTCCAAACTCAGTATGTAGTGATAGGAACAAATTTGGAAGATCTCTATACATCAAAATATCTACTAGATGGAAAGTGAAAGTTTATCATCTGGATATTTTCTATACAAATAGAGGATGAGAACTTGGAAGACAGGTATTTAAAATACCCATATTATTCAAAGTTTTTTATTTTATTTTAAAAATTTGTCTTAATGTTTTAGTGATGCTGAGACACAGTCATATTTTTAAAACTTTCGCTATTTTCTTGCTTTCTGTGGACTCAAAATATCACTTGAAAATTTTTCAGCACATTTTAAATTTTATAATAATACACAATATACTCAGACATACATTCTGAAACTACTAATAACATGGCTAACTTTACTTCTTAAACAAGTTTTCCTAAAGTCAACATTAATGTTGCCAATTTGGGAAGAAAAAAATGTCACAGCTTTGATGTAAAATGAGATATTTTTTAAAGGGTCATAATTCACAAGACTTTTTTAAAAAAAGGCATTTCATTGGAGTTATTTGAAATAATACTAAAATCTGACAAGATGTTAATATAATAAAAGGGTCATATTAATAGCATAGACCAGACTGTAAAATGCAAATCTTGTTGAATTAATTTACCGATATATATTAACACGTACAGAATCTTCTAAATTTGGAACATTTTAAAGAACACATCAAAATCCAAGAACCTGAATTGACTTATCAATGATTCTGAGACACTGAAAAGACATGCTTAAATATGCCAAAAGTAACTATTCAATAAAGAAAAAGAGAAAAATTTAGTTCATCATACAGAAATGTAAGTTAATTTGAAATTGAAATAAAGTAACATGCCCCATGCTATAAGGAGGTAAAATATTCCCATATTAAATACACAAGTTAAAAATAAAATAAATTCCTCAAAAATATGTAGTTTCATGAATACAATTAATATTTTCCACTTTGCCAATTATTTTTATAAATATAAAGCAGCTTAAATAACAATATAGGTATGAACTGATATGTAAGTAGGTGATAGCTTAGCTATCTGATATTGAATTTAGGGGAGTTTCACATCAGCCTAAAACATAATTAATAATAAAAATTCTAAAAAGTAAATCTCTTTTAAACCTCCGCGTATATTCTTCATTGTTCTCTAGACTAATCTTTTTTTTTTTATCATGTTTCCATTTCATATGGAGTCATTTTAAAAATTATTTCATAACAGGAAATTAAACTACCATGTAGTTTAAAATGAATTAAATAAAAGCATTATCACTAAAAATAATAATTTAAGGTTCATGGCAGTGTCAGCTTTTACAGAGGAGGTCCATAAATTTTTCTAAGTGCTATACATTTTAAATAACATGGACTGTTTGGAAATACTGTGGGTACATGTATCTAAATAAATAGAAAAAATTCAGGCTTTGACTACCTGCTCCATAAGATCACACTCAATCTAGTCTAACATCAAGAGGAACTCTTATATCATTCTTTATTAACTATGAATTGCTAAGGTGATAACCTGAATGAGTTTAATGCCTTTGAAGTTAAGATGTTCTGACTCAGAATTGTAAGCCCTTTACAAAACTGGCATGAATAAAATTAACTTCAACAGATTTCTAAATACCTTATATTATCGTAGTAAGTATGCAATTCTAGGCCCCACTACAAACTTCTGAAAAGTTCTCTAAAAATCAATCTTCATAACCATGTACTAATGTCATGTTTAGAACTAAGACACTCAAAAAATCTTTAATTAAAAATGAGGTACTAAAAGAAAATAAAAAATTTTAATCTGCATCACTTATCCATCATGTTTCAGATCATTTCACAAGTCACTTCTGGTTTTGGTTCTTCAGCAACATCTGTTGCTATTCCACATATGACAGGAACAATTTCATTTGTATGATGCTCTATGTTTACAATGGAAATATCTTCAATTGGCATCAGCTCAACAACTTTATAGGGAAAAATGAGACCATATTTGACATTAGGAATGACACATTAAAAAAAGAATTTATAAACTGCAAATGTACAAATTTATGCTGAAAAGTAACTTGATTTAAAGCATGAAACCAAATATTTTAGAGTGCTGATCCTGTGATGATAGTGTAACATAAATACTCCTGTTTTGTGCCTTTACTATTTGTGTGTTAATTTTAGGCCCTCAAATGATATATATCAAAGATCAACTTAGTTATTTGATTGCATTTCCTTGCTCTAAATAAGAAAAATATTCTAGTAAACCAACATTTTATTTCATAGTAGCTTAACAATTCAAGTTATTCGTTTCCAAAATAGCCTCGTTTCTATCAGAAACAGGACACAATTATTGTAATAATAATTTTAAAAAAGCTGTTACTTTACATTTGTCCATTACTTCTAGTTTGTCTCTTCAATCAACAAATATTTACTGGGTGCCTGCCATATTCAAGGCATTGTGTTGGGTGCTACAAAGCATAAAAAGTATCAGATTTTTGTCTCTATTCTCAGGAATCTGGGTAATGAGGATTACAAAAGATCATTCTAAATATTTGTACTAGTAACTGTTATTTATACCCTTCGATAAACTTTCTTACTGGCCAAGAATGCCCAAGGGACTACTCTGTTTTCTTGCTACAAACATGAGAAGAAAGAATAGCTTCAGTTTAAAATATCATAGGGGGTTTCTTAAAAAATGCTGTTAATCTATATCAAGTACTTCCATGTAATAAAAAAGATGACACTGGACTTAATGTTCCAAAGAGGCCTATCAATAGTTTGGCTATTTAAGAGTAGTATGCCATAAAGGAAAATATCCTATTCTCATTGGCAGAATAAAGTAGAAACATTAGATAATAATCTGTATAAAATGAGTAAAAACATCAACTGCAAAATGAAGCACCTCAACTGCACTGTCCATAATAATTTTATCAATTTTATGCTTTGCTCTAGTAGTGAAGGCCAGCATGAAATTATGATGGTTACTAGAGTACCACTTTGACTACAGTGAAAAGTAGCCAGAATGGGAAGACAGGCAGTTTGGCACAGTGGAGAGAGTTCTGGATGTGAAGGCAGGAAAAACTGAGTTCAGAATCTGTGACACTTGTTAACTGAGTAACTTTAGGCAAATTATTTAGCTTCCCTGAGTCTCAGTTTCATTATCTGGAAAGTGGGGATAATAGTATCTGTAGTACTTACCTCATACAATTGCTGCAAAATTCAAACGAGACAATAGATACAAAGCACTTCGTGAATTTTATGAATTATTATTATCATACTCTTATTCTATATTACTACCAATCACAACAGATATTACCCTAAAATTAAAATTTTGATTCTAAAAATCTCAGACATTTTTTCAGTTACCTAAAATAATTTCTAAATCTTGGGCAGTTTGAAATCTATATAATAATAAAATTAATCTTTCACATGAATCTCTTTTTTACTTTGTTTTACTTTTATGTTTCTTTTGCCCTCTTTATATTCTTTTGTTATTTCCTCCCACACTTTCCATTGTGATTGAAGATATTAATTTTCAATTAAATCCTTAAATATCTATTCAAAACTGACTAATTATGCTTATCTTTTATTGTCTACATCTAAAGGAATTTGGGGTTTCAAAGGCAGTCTTAGACAGGAAAATAAATATGAAGTGAGGTGCATCCTTTGTCTACTTATAAAATATTCTTATCCTTACTTTTAGCATCAGCAGTCAAGATAAGCAGTTAGCAGATGTTAACTCCAAGCTCAACAAAGATGTGCTGTTATCAAGTGTCTAAAGAATAACAGTAACAATTTAGGGGCTCTTTTATTTACATCAATCATTACTTTAAATATTTCTCTAATTTTTATTTTATTAGGAATTTTAATCACATAAGATTACCAACAGATGTGTACATTTCCAGATTTGCTCATTATATCAAAATTTCTTTGGTATCATAAGCAAACATGAATTTATTACTTGTACATAAAACCACATTTTTTTTCTTTTTTGGTAAAAATTGTGTAATAGACTAGTTTTTCTAAATAAAATAAAAATGCTTTTTTTCTTAGAAGTTGAAATGCAATTGTAATAACTTTTAGAGCCTTTTAGAATAAACAATTAAATATTTACTCTGGATGCTTTTAGACATTAGTCTGCTTACACATAAGTAAGAGAATTGAATTCTGTGACCACTAAAGAGTACTCTACATACTACTTTATTGTTATCCCTAGAATATACCAATTTAACAATCTCTGACATGAGAATTAAAAATAATTATCAGGTTCATCAAAATGATTCAGAAAAATCACAGGCTGGTACTATAATTTACAATAATTTCTATTTGTACTTCCCAATGATGCAGTTAATATTTTAAGAAGCTATATATTTAAATGCATGGTTCTGATCCATTCCTAAAAGCAAATAGAGACGTTTCAACTTATCTGGACAAATATAAAAACCAGCCTCTACCCTCTAAGGCCAGAGGATCTGTATTGTTATACTTGACCTTATGAGTTCTCTAAGGCTCATGAAACAGGCTGTTTACCTTCTTCCTCTACATCTTGTTTTGGGCCCTTCTGTTTTTTCTTTTTATTTTTTCTTTCTTTTGCTGACAGAACAGCCTTTCCTCTTACCACTTCACAGCGCTCTGAATGTTTGCGCATATTATTCTGTTGGTAAAATGTTTCAGAGTTAGCATAGTGAAAGTACCATTATTTTCAATATGTTAGCAAAATATTTATACTGTAAGACATAAACACTGAGAAAATAGTGGGTCATATCTACCTTCAATCACTTGTACAAATAAAGATGATACTATTTATTAGTACAAATATTTTCATCCACGTATAGCTGGACAGCTCTTTGTTTTATAGAATTTATAGAATTATGTAGGTGATCCTTTAAAAAATGAAAAGATTCCCCAAAACTATGCTCTTAAGGAATTTTCAGGTCACATGAAATAGTCTTTTACTGTCATGGTCTGTCACAGCATTGTTTTATTAAATACTATTAAGAAAAGGAGAAAGTGAAGTTAAATTTGGGGAGCTATGAATGTGTAGGAGGAATAAGAAGAAATTCCTATCATCTGATAAAGCAACATATGGTGCAGCAAGATAGAGAAGAGCCTGTTGCTAAAAAAGCAATGCAGATTATTCAAAGTGTGGCAAGAGAGCTCCCAAAAAAACATTCAACATACTACTGGGAATATTTAAGACAAACTACTTCAGTAAAAGGGAATTATTGTCATGGGGAACATAGGTCTTGTTTTACAACAGAAGTAAATAGTACATTAAGAGTCATTTTACAGCCAGATTTTCTGGAATGTGTCTATTCCATAAAGCAAAAGATACAGTTAAACTAATTTCTGAACTCAAAATTGTAGATTGATTGTTAGAGCTGGACAAAATCATACCATCATAAACAAAGGATAGAGGAGATCTTATAGATTATTTAGTCCAACCCCCTCATTTTATAGCTGAGGAAACTGAGCCTTTGTGCTTTGCCCAAGGTCACAAGGGTGATAAATAGCAAAGCTCAGATTTAATTCAGGTTCTCTGATTCCCAATCCAACATTATTTCCACTATATCATGACACCTTCTTAGAGATAATTCTATACAACCCTCTTAATTTACAGATGAGAAAATCAGACCCTGTGAAGGAAAATGACTTACTCAAGATTATATAGTTAGTTAGGAGAAGGACCAGGATTCAAATCCAGGTCTCTAGACTCTTGGTCTAGTGCTCTGTCCATCACACAATGAAACTGCATAGAAAAATCTATGCATGTTCAATTTTAGTTATAATCAGATAATATGTAATGGAGGTACTAGTACCCTTTTCTATATTTCTTCTGAACCTGATCATATACACTAGTTTTCATATGTGATTACTATTCTTTGTAACACTGGGATTTTCATCCAAAAAATTTTTAAGGAAAAATGAGAAAGAAATGTATGGAGCAGATCTGGATGGAGTCATACTCATTAGCAGTTAGTCGTCTCATGAATTGAATATGTAAAATATTTAAACAAAAAGTTATTATTTTGGGAAGTCAAAAAACTCATAAGTTTTACCTTTGGACATGACTTATTTGTTATAAAATTAGAGTGAGATCATACTTTGATAATTCATGCCCGATTTCCATCTAATTCTAAACTACCAAACATATTGAGCTGCTCATATCTTTTGACCCAGCATTCCCACTACTAGGCATCAATGACATCTATAACAAAATAATCATAGCAACATCTTTGGTAGCAGCAAAACAACTGGAAAAAAAAAGCAGGTGCTCATGATTTGGGAAATGGCTGAATTGATTATGATGTATTAGTACAATGGAATATTGCGTTGTAAGAAATTAGGAATATGATAAATCATATTGGAAGTATGAATGTGAATCGCTGCAAATGAAGAAATTAGGACCAGGAAACAATATATACAACTACAATAATAATACAAATGAAAAACAACAATAAAAGACATCAGAAACCAGATGAAATGAAATTACTAATATTTCTTCCAGAGGATCATTGATGAAATACATTTCCCTCCTTCAAGAGAGGCAATAGACTATGAGTGGGAAATGTTGCATATGTTGTCTGACTCAATTACTGTGTCAATTGGTTCTGACTGACTATTTCTCTTTGTTACAAGAGAAAGTTCTATGGGGGAAGGGCAGTTACTGAGAAGTAACTTGTAAAAAAAAAAGGACTAATAAAACAAAAATCCCAAACTTTAAAATCAACAAAACAACAGCAAAAAAATTCTATAATTACATTTTATAGTAGTATTAAAATTGTCTAAATTGTGTGCCTTAGGATAATATAAGCCTAGTAGAAGCTTTTTTCTAGTATGGTACTCATCTTTGTCATAATAGAATCTTTCCAGAATTAACTATGTCTCCTTAAAGTATCTTACCCATCGTGAAAAACCTTTGCCACATTTGGGGCATTCATAAACAGTTGGTACAAAATTTTTATCGTGGTATTTCTTGAAATGAACATTTAAAAGTTGTTTCTGCCGGAAACATTTGTTGCAGGAAAGGCAGGTAAATGGTTTCTCTCCTGTATGGGTACGCTTATGTACTGTCATGTGCCGCTCCTAGAAAGAAAAAAACCTAATTAAGCAAAAACCCTAAGTACAGTAGTCATTCCATGTCTCTTCTATTTCAAGTGTTCTCTTTCACAGAACCTAGTAGAGTAATCAGCAAATAGCATATCCTCAATAAGTACCTGTTGGTTGATTCTAACTATGAATCACCTCAGAAAAATATCCCTCCAAAGGATTCATTAAGGACTTGCACACATGATATTTTAAAGAAAGATTTATCTATTTTGTCTTTGTCCTTTGGGGACTAACCACGCAAGTCATACAGTATAACTTACAGTTTCATTACTTGCATATTGTCCAATTCTACATAGCACACTGTGGTGTGCACAGTCCTGCAACGGAACCTCAATGTAATGTTTTTCCCCCTATAAAAACAGTGATGAGTTTAGATACTAATTCTTATATTTATAATTACATGAATTTTTGTTGCTAAAGTGAACATGCAACTTAATAAATATATACAATGATGTTGAGTTTGTCAAATTTATTAAACTTTAAATTCAGAAGACCTCTAGGGTTGGAAATTATTTCTCCAAAAATGACAATGTTCTAACTCTCAAAGGTAGTATAAATAAATTTTAAAACATACTAAAAATAAATTTTACCTAACATATTTTGTAAACATTTGAAAGGAATTCATGACTTCTTTTGGATTACCACAACTTCCTCCCTGCTCTCAGTATCCAGTAAACCTTTTCTAATCCATTTGAGTAGTGGATGTCTTGAATTCCATGCTAAGAAATCTATGCTTTATTTAGCTAGTAATGGGAAGCCACTGAAAGTCTTTTTTTTTTAGCAACAGATACAGAGATTCAGAAAGTAGGATGGACTGAGGTTAGAGGAGGGAAAGCAACTAGAGACAAAGGTATTATAATAATCTAAGCTAACAGTAACAAGACCTTAAATTAGAGGGGCAACAGTAAGACTGGAAACAAGGGGATGAATGCAAGAGACATTGTGAAGGTATAATCTATAGGACCTATCTACTAATTGAATGTGGAAATCAAGGCAGAGGAAGGAATCTAAGATGACATCAAAGTGTCAAGCTTATAGGAGGCTAGGGGAATGGTGGTGGCATTGAGAGAAATCAGGTAGTCAGAAGAGGGAGTTGATTTTTTGGAGGTGGGATGAAGGTGGACATTAATATGTTATGATCCTATTTTACCTCACAATCAATGGAAAAAATACTTATAATAGGAAATAAGTTTTAAAGCACTGATTTGTGGAAGGTTTCTTATAATTCTGAAATACTTAAATGGATCTATGATCTCATCCATGTGGATATTCCCTCAAATGATGCAGACTGTAAACACCATGCCTACCCAACCTGTGCATATCATCCTCCCAAAAGTTCACCATGGGGAAGGAGTAGTGAGGTGTTGGTGGTGAGACCAATATTCTGGTGGTAATATTCCGAAATAGTCCTTTAAAAATAGGATCACTAAGATCTTAAAAAGTGAAAGAATGCCTACCTGATTCTTAATATACTACTAGCATTCATTCCAAAATACACTGACACATAAAATACCTGTTTGCAGGCATAACTGCAGTCATCACATTTGAACCTTTTTTCATTTCTATGAGTTTTCTGGTGTTGAATGAGTGCAGAGCGTTCGTGAAATACAGCAGTACAGTAACGGCATTTCATCTCTGTAGCCGTATAGGAATGCAGGTTTCGCAAATGGACACCTAAAAAATTTAACAAATCATTGTCCCTATCAGCTTCCAATAAGATTGGTCATTTTTTTTTCCTTCTCCAAACTAACCATCTGCTAGAACCTTACTTAAATAATATTCATCACTAGAGAAGAGAATTTAGTGTAAGACTGAAAGTTATTTTAACAGATGTTCATTGGCTATAGACCCAGATGGTAGTTTTAAAAGCTGTGGTTTTCATACACACACTCTCCACCTTCTACAAAAATGAGGTATTTCCCTTTATTTTAAAATTTAAGATTATGTTTGGTAATTGTTAGTTAATATTCTAAAGATTCAAGCACTAAAAATATTATGTTAGGTACAACCAAATGACACTTCACATGTCTCTTCTCATTTGAGATGTTTATCAAGGTCTGATTAAGCATGCTGTATTGTGATTTTTGCTCAATTGAATCAGGCTTTTAGGCATGACAATTCTGTTATACTCTGTGTAAGAAGCCAAACAAAAAGCTGGTAATTGCATAGCTTTGATACATCCCACTTATGCTGACTCATACTTATTCAAATAGCTTCTGTTTCTAATAAAGCAATTTGCATGCGAATTTACTAGGTTAAACAAACCAACTTACATGGGAAATATGGAATACAATTATCCCTTCCACATTGCGACTTTCCCCATCACAGTTTGGATATATTATGGATTGGCCTAAGAAATTAAAGGGGAATTTTTGGGGAGTTTCATGGAAGTCGAAAATGAAACAGAGCCTATGACCAAATGCTTAATCCAAATTTTACAATAAGGTAGTGAAAATACCCCATAAAGAAAAAATTCAGACTTCTCTGGTATGAAGGTAGGGCCAAAAAAATTTGGATTTTTCAGATCGTGGGGGTGCAGTGCCCTTTGATGTGGAAGGAATAACTGCATAATGTGTTCTAAAAGTCCTAGTGCAATTTAAGTTAAGGGGAAAAAAGGGGAGCCTAAAACTGCATTAAGACTTTTGGGACATTCCACATATAAACTATTAATTGGAAGCTATATAGGCAATACTGTTTTTCTAAGACCATATATATAAGAATAATATAATTAGGGCTTTCTCAGTAACCTGCTTTTAAAAATTCATGTGCTCTTTAAAGTTCTACTGGGAACGTATTACACAGTAACACACTCACTGTGTTAGAATGCTCAGAATTAACAACAAAAATGTTATATATGTATATTTGTGTCTATATATACACAACATACACATGGGTATATTGTGTGTATACATCCACATATATTTATGCACATACAAATGTCTTTACCTTTAAAGTCAAGCACATCTTAGAATGCTCAGAATTAACAAGTGACATATATATGTGTGTCTGCGTATATACAACATACAAACAAGTATGTTGCATGCACAGACACATACACGCATATTTTTACACACACTTATCCACTTTTAAAGTCAAGCACATCTTAGAATGCTCAGAATTAACAAGTGACATATATATGTGTGTCTGCGTATATACAACATACAAACAAGTATGTTGCATGCACAGACACATACACGCATATTTTTACACACACTTATCCACTTTTAAAGTCAAGCACATCTTAGGTCACTAAATTGATCAATTAGTAAAACATAAAACATTAAATGTTTGGTAAAACAATTCAAAGTCTCAGTAGCATGAATTTTTGAAGAGAAAGAAAAAAGAGCAAGGGGAGATATAGAAATCTTATGAAGACTCATTAGGGATGCTTATCCATTAGAAGTGTTACAACATCAAAGATGAAACTTCTAAATACTGACCAACAAATTAATAAAATGATAATAGCAGTAAAAGAAGGCTGTTATTTAGTAATTAACAAAGAAAATGGTAATGAAGGAACAGGTCTACTGCTTGAGAGATGATGGTATGATGTGAACAGATGACAAAGAGAATACAGAACTACCTGACTCCTATTTGACCTCTATATTTTTCATCAACTAGAATGTTTCTAAGACTCAGAAATTTGGAAAGAATATGATTTTGAGAGACCTGAAGCACAAAGTAAATTTTTGTTTTTTTGTTTATTTATTTATTTATTTATTTATTTATTTTTTTAATATAAATCTATTTATTTTTAGTTTTCAATATTCACTTCCACAAGTTTTTTGAGTTCCAAATTTCTCCCCCTCCCCCCACCCCAAGATGGCATGCATTCTGAATACCCCTTCCCCTGGTCTGCCTTCTCTTCTATCTCTCCCCCCTCCCTTCTCTTATCCCCTTCCCCTTCTATTTTCCTGTAGAGCAGGATAGACTTCTGTACCCCATTTCCTGTATTTCTTATTTCCCAGTTGCATGAAGCACAAAGTAAATTAAAGTATAGTAAGAAAGTCCTTTAAATAAGTTCAAGTTTTCAGGCCTGAACAATTTACACCCATGGCACTGAGAACATCTGTACATGGCCTCAGGAACTTGTGTCTGTAATATCTGAGGAATTCATAGAAAACAAAAACTGGAAACAAGCTTTTTAAAACCTAGAAAAAGACAGATTCTAGAAATAAAGACTGTTGAGCATGATAGAGAATACAGAAAAAAATCTAGAAAGTATGGTTCAAGAGATTGTTAAGTAAATCTATGCTACTTTATGCAAATGTCTATTTCATTTAAAAATTAGTGAAATTATCAATTTTCCTTTTTTTGGAGCCATTAGACTATTAGATCAGGGAAGAGTTGTCAATATACTGATTCTGGCAAGACATCAAAGAAAATCTTTTATGATATTCTTGTGGCCAAGCCCTAGACAGAAAGTCAAGACATCTGGGTTCTGGTTCTGATGCTGCCACTACGTAGTAATATAACCATGGGCAAGTTATTTGATTTCCAGGCCTTAGCATTCTCATAATATAAAACAAAAGTCTAGTGGGGAGGAGAAGGAGTGAGAGTAAACTACAAGATTTCTAACATCCTTTCCAGAAATAACATAAGATTTTATAAACTCAAAGTTGGAGAAATGTGAGCTAGATGGCAGTATTGTTAGATGGATTCAGAGATCCTTGTGCCACAGAGTAAATGATTTAAGGGAGCAATGCCAGGAGAGGGGAGACATAAAGCTGGGAGGAATAATCAGTAAACATTCAAAAAGCTCTTGGAAAGTTAAATATGTGGGCCCAAAGTTTCTTTAAAAACTCAACTACACAAGTAGAGGAGGGAGAAACATGGGTTAATAGGTGTTCGAGTTTCATGCTGGCTCACTTAGGGACAACTATGTGATAGTGTTGTAGAAGAAACTGATGCAAACTTAGGCTACATTAACAGAAATACAATATCTACTGATCAGAACAAATCTAAAGTACTGTGTATAGCTTTGTATGCCACAATAAAAGGGCAATGATAAAATGAAGTTTATCTTAGAAAGGCAACCAAGATGTGAATAGGTCTAGAAACGCTTCATATGAGAAATTCTGAATAAGCTGAAGATTTTTAGTCTGAAGAAGAGAAGAATTAAGGTGAAAAAATAGCTGCATTAAATATTTAAGGGGATGTCATGTGTAAAAGGGATTACCCTGTGTAGAAGAGGGCTAAACTAGACTTCATAAGTGGAAGTTAGTGAGGCAGAAATTAATTTGATATGAGATTGTTTAAAATAATTATTGCCATTCAAAAATGGAATGGGCTTATGAGGTAGTAGGTTTGCCATTACCGGAAATGTTCAATCAGTGGGATAGTACAAAGGAAATAATTTCTTGAATTTTTGAAGGGATTTGTATTAGATGTGCTCTAAGATCCTTTCTTCTAAGAATCTATGATCCTAGCATATTTGAATGTGTTAATAGAAATATAAACAATTCTAAAACTCTTGTAACCTCATTAGTTAATATTTTTCAATGTTAATAACAAAAATATCCAACTTTGATCCTAATGAACTTCAATTTCCACAAAATTGAATTATATTAATAATTTCAATTTAATTAAACTGATTGACTTCAAATATTCATTTATAAATCTCACAAGCCACATGAGAAGTATTCTGATCTCATCTTTACCACTTACAAGCTGTGGGCATGTCATTAAACTGCTCTCAGCCTCAATATCCTCATCTGTATAAAATGGGGATAATAATGGTGGCCCTGTCTACCTTATAGGCTTCTTGTAAAGATCTAGTAAGAAAATGTATATGAAAGAGCTTTGAAACTCAGAGCTCTACAAACTGTTTGATGTGTGGGACTGTGTGATGAACATGTATTTGTCATTCTAGCCACAAGGTGGCAACAGATCACTTTGTGAAGAAAAAAATTTCTAATGCAAATGACAGAAGTTAACACAGGTGAGAAGAAAAATCAATGTAAATTTGATTAAAACAACCAACTACTCACATAGGTCACTTTTTCTTGCAATGACTGTAGCACAATGTGGACACTGATGTTTGGGGACATTTTCGCTATGTTTCCGCAGTATATGCATTTTCATCGTCCCACTCTGGGTGAATCTGGCATGGCAGACATAGCATTCATAAGGTTTTTCACCTATGATTCAAGATGACAGATGAAATGTATGCGTCAGGGTTAAATGGCTCTAGTACAATTGCTTACAGTCTCAGGGAAAGGAGATGGGATGGAGGGAGAAAGGCAGGAACGGAATTTGGAACTTAAAACTTTAAAAAAAGTTTAAAAAATTAACATGTAATTGGGGAAAAAATAAATTATATTAAAATAAATAAATAAATGGTTCTAGTACAATGATAGGCACATTGTGGTCCAAAGCAATCCAACTATTTCAAACACAGATCTAATAAAAGTCTACTTTTGTTAGACAGCAAAGCATTGAGAATACAAAACTAAAAACATTTAAAACCCCTGGCCTCAAGAAGTTCATAAGCTATTGGGAGGGATTCAACATATACTTAAGTAAATTCAAGGTAATTTTAGGGGGAAAATGTTCTAACCAATGGCAGGGGAAAGGAGAAATGAAGAAAAGCTTCATGGAAGACATGACACTAGTTTGTATCTAGGTTTTGTTTAGTCTTTTGCTCCTTAGCCTGTTTATCTGAACACCTTTGTGATGTGTTAAGTTCCTAATTAAGTCAGATGACTTCAGTTAAATTAAAGGAACATAGATTTAGAGTTGAAAAGGATCTTAGCAGTCCAGTCCAACCATATCAAACAAAGGGTAAACATTCTTGATACCCCCCCAAAAAAAGTTATTTATATGGCTTCTGATCCACTGAATAGTAATTCAGTAATTCTAATGGTATATAAAAGTTATGTAAGTGACTTCACAGACTGATTTTAGAAGTTTTATTTTAAGCATTACAAAAATTCAGAAAAGAAAACATCTTGTGGTCTTACATAAGTTACTCTAAGCTCAAATCAACAGGGAAGTGTAACTGTTCTTGATGTTAACTTAAAGTTGTACATATCAAATCTGAATCTCAAAATACAACATTCAGGATATAATTGTGCACCAGAAATAATACTGGCTTTGGAATCAGAATTGGTACACAAAGACTTATGTTCAAATCTCAGCTATGTTACTGTGCGACCTCTGGTTAAGTCCTTTAAACTCTCTGGGCCTTCTTGTCCTCATCTATAAAATTAAGGGACTGTATAAGATCGCTTCTGAGATCTGCTTCAACTCCAAATTTACGATCTATAATTATTCTATAACTTCTATATAAATTCTAGAGTTCTATAATAATAGCATAATTATTCTATAATTAATACATAATTATTCCCAACACTATCAAATTTGAATATGGTATTACTTGGTTGAACTTAAATATTAAAAAGCTTTTACCTGAATGAGTTCTCATGTGTCTTTTCAACTTATATGTATCTTTGCTAGCATAGCTACAGAGACAACAGTGAAAAGGACGTTCTCCAGTATGTGAACGTATGTGGCGCTTCAATTTGCTTGCCTAATATACAAGTGAAAGACAAAAATATAAACTTTATTGTAAAACCCAAAATTGGAAAAGAACAAATTGTATACCTTCAAAATATCTAATAATACTTACATATGTTGAAATAAATTATTTTTCTTTCCATCAAAACATTTCATACAAATAATTGAAAAATAAAACAAAAACTGTAACACATTATGTGGCATTTTATATTGTAATCAGCAGATGAACAATAGTAGGTTAAAATCTAGTTCTAAGCAACATTATTTGCTTTCACTTTACAAAGGAAAATTTCAGTTTTAGCTACTCAATTACCTGCATTTTATTTTGTTTCTATGGCAGCATATGCTCAATGCTCACAAAGTTTATATTATGTTATAGAAGCACAAAGGCAAAAACCATCAAGTTCTAACTGCCTTAATGTTATCAGAATCTTTTAGTGTTTAAATTATTAGACCCTTTATAGGACAAGATAATATATATTAGCGCATTGCATTCAGTTTCCTCCATCCCTACTTCAAATATGCTCTTATTTTAAGGGTATAAGAGGCAGCTGCGGTATAGCCTTAAAGATAAAGAGTCCCACCTCTGTCTGATACATACTGGTTGTGTGAACTGGGGCAGATGCAAGTAGCTTAACTTGTAGCAGGTACTTCCTCAGGACCTGACAGTTTCCTGTACCAATGAAATCACTGCTCTAGTCTCTATCCTAAGCCTACCTAGGCGGAAGGCATTATGGGGGGAGTATCCTCACCTTGGAGATCCTTATGCCAATGAAATTAATAGGTCTAGTCTTTGTTTCTTTAAGAATATACTGATTACACAGTAGATAGAGCTCCGGCCTTGAAGTCAGGAGGAGCTGAGCTCAAATCCGGTCTCAGACACCCAACACACAACATGTACTAAGCTGTGTAGCCCTGGGCAAGTCACTTAACCCCAACTGCCTAGCAAAAAGCAAAACACCAACCAAACAAAGAATATACTGATTGCCTCAAAAGACATGGACTTATTCTACTAGAAGTTACCTTCTAGAGCAAATGAATTAAAAGCCCTTTCTATAAAGTCTTTATTTGTGCTTTGTAGTATCTCTAGATCATCCCTTGATCTCTTACTCCTCTTTCTCTGACACAAGCTTTAAACAGAATAAGCAACATTCTATTTTGACTGTACAACATCAACAGGACTGCAGGTAAAGGAGCAAAAATCCTATATATCATCATTTAGCTAATTTCCATTCCTTGGTCTTTAACTTCTTCCCTCCAACCTCTCCCTGTAGCTACTAAGATGCAGTTTTGCCAGGCTAGAGACACATCATTCTTTACTCAGAATTCAGGCAGAGGCTATTAACAGCCTTTATGCTATATACAATTCCAATAGTCATTACCAACATAGGCAATATAGCCTTTGAATATATTGTGTATCTCTGGTATCTATAACATATATCTATGGTGCAAAAAGTGAGCATGCATAAGTTTAAAAGATATCAAAGATCAGAAAATACAAAAATGTAAAGGAACTAAATTTCTTTGGGAAGAATAAAGTTGTACAACAATTCTATATGTTTTCAAGTATATGAAAGGGTAGAACAAGAGGAAAGTGGTTTAAACTACGGTACAAAGAGTTTCAGTCAGATATAAAGAAAAATTTCCTAACAATGAGTATAGAATTTCATTTTCTAGAGGTTTTTAAAGATAGACTCAATCAAACTTTTGACCTCTTTCCTTATGATATGTTAAAAGTAGAGGAAAAAAGGAAAGAGAGCCCAGAGAAGCTACCAGCTCGGTAGTCCATGGCAAGGAGAGGGATACACCACCAATAATCACATGACAATGAAAAACAACCCCATATATTCTCTCTAGCATATATGATGTGGATTCTGACCCTTGGGGACAGACTGTCACCTTTCTGGCATGGTTTAAGAGCAGAATTGTCAGAAAGCAAAGTGATAGGCTCTGTGACTGCCCAGATTTCTTTCATTCCCAAAATTCTAATGTAGCTACATTTTAAAAACATTAATTTTTTAGCTTCATGATAAAGTTACAAATTTTTTGTCTATTGTGTAGATGCAGAATTTTTTTTTAAAAAGTTATTTAATTAAGATTCTGGTAACATGTATGCTTAAGAAACTATAGCATTATGTCATTATTATCAATTTTAAAGTTAGTATGCTTCTTTAGTATCTTCTATGTGTAATGCTTCTCTTTCCATCAATCTCAGCACACTGTTCTAATGTATCTTTCCCTAAATATTTTCCTGATAATTAGTGAAGCTTAATTTTGTTTTGCTGTCATTCTACTTGAAAAGTGATACTGCTGTTATATATAACTGAAATATAATTTTTCTTTGTGAAATGATTGTGACATATAAGACCAAATATTAAAATGGCAGCATACCTGTAACTGAGAGTGGAAAATAACTATGCTTGAAATTTCATGCTTTTGGAAATTTGTCCTTAATTTGAAAGGAGCAAATGGTCAATCTCAAAGCAATTGAATTATGCTCAAAAATTCAGAAAAGACACACTTCCAAAGGCCAGATAAAATCTATTTTGAAGTCATTTTAACACTGAATACAAGTGAATTCTACCTCAAAATACTTGGCAAAACAATATAAAACTGTGTCGGGTATTTCTTGAACATAGTTTCATTCTGAAATTATACTAAAGACAGCTACAAATTTATGACAGATTTCCAACCATGACTTATTAAACTGAAATCTCAGATTGGGAGAAATGCTCATTTCAACAGGAAAGTAAATAACCTCAAATTCAGTTACAGATTAGTTATTTTTCACTTAATTAGCATAAATATATTTATATAGCATTTGTGTACAACTTCCCTTTCTTACTGCTTAGTAATCACAGAAAATGAGAAATAGATTTTTCTACCTAAATTTTAGAAAACATAAAAAATGGTTTATTATTTACTGTATTTAAAAACTGCTTTTAGTTTAGATTTTTGAATCATTATCATTTTGGTATATATCATTATTAAAAATTAAAAGCATATATGCTATAATTTCTTTTAAGACAATATCAAACTTTGTAAGCATATGAAAAGTAAGTATGCTAAAGGATCTAGAACTGCACTTACTTCTACACTGGCATATTTGCACATTGAACATTTAAATGGTTTCTCATGAGTATGTTTATAACGCCTGTGTCGCCCAAGTTCACCACTAGTCACAAATGCCATATCACAGTCGCTGCATTTATATGGCCTGGTTCCTGTAAAAGACAATGTTTTTCTACTTTAAAATTCTGTGAGTGAGGTTTACTCATTAAGTTTTCCAGCAATAAATCTGTAATATGGAGATATAAGGTCACATTAAATTTTAAACACCCTGAAAAAGGATAAGATACAATGCTAAACCATAATGCATAATTAATAGAATGGGATAATTTTTCAGACCTCAGGTAAGAACACTTTCTGTAGATAATTAAAAAGACAACATTTAGGAATCTGTAATTAGCCTTAACTGGCTTAATTCTGGGATTACTGATTTTAACATTAAAAAAAGATAGAGAAAATATTAAAAATATAGCATTGTTATCTTTTGTATCCTTCCCTTCATGATTTCCACAGTGGGAAGAGTATCTTGAACACTTTATGTTTTAAGTATTTAGTTTACAGCTTTATTTGGTATTAATGTAATGCATTTGCATGTTCTCCAAACTCAACTCAAATTTGTAAGTATAATGTCATAAACTATTAGACATCTCACACAAACACACATAGGGTACTCCTCTATTCTTTTCTCTCCCAGGATTAACCTCCCTTTTTAATTTTGTCTCTCTTGAACATGTATAATTAACCACTAATACATGCACTCCTCTTTAAGATGGCAATATTCCATTCTTGGAGGTCTTAAAATTTTTTCACCTACTTAAGAGCTGTCTTTCTGTCTCTCCTTCATCCCTTTTGTTTCAACAGCTACTGAAACAAGTTCTCCTATTATCTTAAGTTACAACTGCTTTTCAAAAAAAGTAGGATTTTTCAGTCAATCAGTAAATATTACTTACTTACATGATATTTTTTTGGATAATCTTGAGATCATACTTATTTCCAAACCTGTAATTAGATTATGCTAGTCACCTACAGGCTTTGTTTAAAATGTTTCATATTGAAACCTACCTCCATCTCATACCCTAATCTTAGTGTAATATGCAATACTTAATCTAATAATGTAATATGTTTCTGTGTAGAAGATGAAGTTTGTTGGGTTTTGTTAGTCATCAAATAAAAGAAATGGATTTCCCACAGTTATTCTACCTGTATGTGTGTTCACATGATTCCGTAGAAGGGTAACAGTACGGAAGGCTTTCAGACAGAGATGACACATATGACGTTTTTCATCAGAGTGAGTTTTCACATGACGATTAAAACTTGAGATTCTAGAAGAGGTGAATATGCAGATTTCACAATGGAAGGTTTGTTTCATTCCTAAAGGATAAAAATGTTGCATTCATATTCAATTACAGAAAAAGGTTCTTCATTCTTGAAAAATGTGCTTACCATTAAATTCTATTAAACAAATTTAATCTGAAAACTCCTCTTTTAAAAATCCAATGAAATAACTCAGAAATATATACTATATATGCCACAGATAGTACCATATTCAAACAATTGGGGAAGAAAAAAACTTGCATTGTAGGCACCGAACATTAAAGGATGACTACCAACATATCAAGCTAACTACAAAATTAGAACTTACTGAATACTTCAAAATATCCTGTGATTTCATCAATGTGCATATTCTGAAATCCCTGCATGTATTGAGGGATGCAACTCATAATGGCTTCAAGTTTATGAGTTCACAGGATCATAGATTGAGAGCTAGAAGGATCTCTAGAAGCCATCTAGTTCAACCTCCTCATTTTAGAGATGAGGCAACTGAAGTCCAGGAAGTATAGGTGACTTGGCCAGGGTTATACGGATAGTGGGTTAAGCAGTGATTATGGTTAAAAAAAATATCATTGCCTGATAGATAACATTCTGGTGATAAAACCCTCCGAATTTAGCTAGGTTTCTATTCTTTAAACGATAATTTGATTGGTGTTCTAAACATACATATATTCAAAGCCTTTGCAATTTGTCAGAATCTGTGCTCTGCCAGGATAATCTTTCAGAAAACATCCTTGCTTCTGTACCAAGATGGCACTACAAAATGTATACTCAAACAATTAAAAAAAATGTTTTTAATGTGTACTCACTAAAGATGTTCTAACCAATCAAATAATCCATGATTATTTATTAAGTTTCTATTACTGTGATATGGAGATAATTCTGAATTTTCAAGGGTTATAACAGCATAACATAAGCTCTGGCAGACTGTACAAAGCTGAAATGGTTCCAAGTATGGGCCCAGCAAGAAACCACATGTATCAGCTAAACACCAGAATAGCTAAGTTTGGTTAGGTTTTACCACCAGAGAGTTGGTTATGTGCTGACAAAATTTTTGGTCATATCAATTTATGAAATAATCTAGTGTGACATGGAGGAGGTTGTGATCAGCACAGGAGTACCTATAAAAATGAAATTGAGGATCCTTAAAATACTAAAGCAAAACATAAACAGTATATTACTCAAATGTGAATAACTGATAGAATGGTTTTCTTTAAATTCCAGTCTACCAAAATATCTCCAAACTGCTAAAAATTCTTGATAATAACCTGTGAAGTAACATAACAAAAATAATTGCTATCTTTAGATGATACTAATAATTCAGAAATACAGACTCAAATGTTTTCATTCATGTTGAGAACAGGAGAATTACACTTCTGCTGTGACATCTGCAAATGACTTTTTAAAAAGAGTTTAGCTAAAATCACCATCAAATGGCATCCAAGGTTGGGGAACCTGTATCCTCCAGGCCACATGTGGCCCTCTAGGTCCTCAAGTGTGGCTCTTTGACTAAACCCAAATTTATTTGTTCAGGTTCCCCACCCCTGGATATACTAATGGAACTGAATTGAATATATACACCATGCTTTGCTCTGTACAAAACCAGTTAAATAGGTGCTAACAATCTAAACATGGAGGTTATTTTTATAGCACCCCAAATAAGAAGCTACTAATATTATAAAATAATATTTGTTTTGGGGTATGCATGAATCATATAAGGTGTTTTAAAAAAAACACATGAAACCTTTCCTGTGCAAATAAGCACCATTGCAAAATAAAAAGTTTATTCTCAGAACAAATCATACCTGCATTTCTACTCCCATTTAAAAATAAGTCTATACTAAGTCAGTTAAAACATCTCTCTAGATTTTTTTAAATAACTAATTTATTCAAAAAAAGGTTAACTTGGCAGCTAGCTTTGGGATCAGGAAGACTGTTCAAGTGCTATTTTTGACAAGCAAGCCACTTAACCTCTGAGTGCTCTGGGCAATTCTCCAAAACTATAAATCACAGAGGAATTGTGATTTTTATCAGTACCGGAAATTTACATAGATCATGTACCAATGAAAAAAAATATTCTTGTGTTGATCAAAAATCCATCTGTGAACTACTTTGAATATTTTGAAGACAACTAAAAATCACCCACTTGTTTAGAAATTTCAAGTAGAATTATGGCCTTTTTCTTATGGGAGGTACGAATTTCCCTTCTGTGAGAAAACTGCAATCCTATTTTTCTTAAATCCAAGTAATTTATATAACATAAATTACTTTAATCTTCCTTACCCTTTGTCTTTGCTTGATTTTTTGCAGTTTCAGAAACCTCATCAATATCTTGCTCTGATGAAGGTATATCCTCATGTTCTTCAATTTTTGGGTTGGCTGGTAACAGAATGATTTCTTCCTTTTCTCCCTCTCTGAGCTTTTCAAAAGTAAATAAATTTTCCTTTTGGTCAGCAAATTCTCTTTCTTCACATAGCTGCTGGACCTCCCCTTCATCCCCATATATATCTTTGCTTTTATCCTAATAAAGCAAAATACAACAATTCACAGAAATATCAAACTTATTCAAATTTAATACATTAACTTAGTACTAACCAGTCTTAAGCATAAGTAAAAGTGTGATATTTTCAATGCTATGTCTAAAACACACATTTAAGCAATTTATTCACTCTCCTTCTCAAGATGTGTGACATTAGCCCATGCTAATGTTACTATCCTGAGCACTTTACGTTCATTTGCTTTCAAATTGAAAAAAAAAATCACTAATTCTGTAGAGAATGACTAAAAGGTGTTGCCCTTTAAAAATTGTACATATTAACAGTTTTCTACCTTTATCAGTTCTGTGTTTTCATCTAATGGTGGGTCAGCTGTCAATTTATCTTCTTCATTGGAAACTTCAATACTTTCTTCCACAACATTAATCTCCATCACCTCCACTTCATGAAATGAAAAGACCTCTTCCTGAATGCTTATTGCAACACAGTGGTGCAAACTGTGGTGGGATATCTCATTTAACTCTGTCTGGACATTTATGTGTTGCTGCAACACTAGCAAGGACTGTACACCATTTTCTCCTTGCTGCACCACGACATGAATCCCTTCTGCTGGCTGCACAGTTATCTGGTTTATCTCCTGGTGGTCTACTTCATCTGTGGCAAAATGCACAGTCTGCAAGGTAAGTATGTGCTTCTCATTCTCTTCGTTTGAGGTGGCCAATTCCAACTCTCCTTCCACAATCTTGGCTTGAAGGCCTCCATAGGAACAGTCCACCTCAAGGCCACAGCTGCTCTGCCTCTCCTTTAGCTTAGACACTTTGTCTACATCATTTTCTTTGGCCTTTTCCTGGATCAGATCGGTGCCTCTTATCTTAGCAAACAGTTCCGTTGAGGCGGAGGCTTCCGTCCCCATTCTGGAAGCCTATTTCAGGGAAACCAAGAAGTCTAATTCAGGGTCCTCCAAGATCTTGCATTTTGCAACCTATCAGGCCTGGATCTCCAGGCCATTCACACAGATCTTGCTTTTAAACAGGAGCCACCGCTTTCTGAAAACCATGGTCAGCCATGCACTGCCTTCCACTAAAAGCAGGTCAGTCCATCACCTTTCACTAACTGGGCTGGCCTGCCTAGTCAGCTAACCGAGGCTGGTCAACTATCTGCCTTCTGCTAACCAGAGTAGGCCCACAGCCTTTCACTAAGAGAAACTGGTTGAAAACTTTCTATAACCAAGGGCCCACTGCCTTCTGTTAACCAGGCCAGGCCCTTACGCTTGCTAAACTGGTTTGTGCCTTGACCTTTCATTAACCTGGGCTGGTTGACTGTCTCAGGCTAACCAAGGTCGGCCAAAACTGGTGCTGGCGGTTGCCTTTCGATAACCTGGGCCAGGCTATTATTTCCTTTCTCTAACCAAGGTGGCCCATTATTGCCTTTAGATAACTAGAAATGGCTGACTGACTTCGGCTAAGCGGGGCCTGGCCACCAGCTTCCCCTAACTCGGGCCTGGCCACCGCCCTTCCGCTAAGTGGGGCCTGGACATTGCCTTCCGCTAAGTGGGTCCTCGCCACTGCCTTCCTCCAACCGGGCCTGGCCACCGCCCTTCCGCTAAGTGGGGGCCTGAGCACCAGCTTTCCCTATGGCCACCGCCCTCCGCTAAGTGGGGCCTGGACATTGCCTTCCGCTAAGTGGGTCCTTGCCACTGCCTTCCACTAACAGGGGCTAGGCTGGGCCCTTCTCCTCCCCTCCACCCCCTTCCTTTCCCCCCAAGAGTTCGACCCCAGCCCAGGCCCTTTAATCTGTCCGGCACCACGCAGGCACGCACGCGGGCCACCTCCCCCAGACCACCCTCGAGGCCGGCCCCCACCCCCACCCCCTGACCTGCTGACCCTCTAACACAAGCTGACTAGAGGCTGTACGGCTGGTACAGACTCCTCACCCTCACCCCTGGCGCGGCCTTCCAGGATCGGCCTTCTCCCACGGCAGGTCTGGTCAAACGCTGACCTGTGTCCGCCACGGGCTCGCCACCCCCTCCTCCCCCCCTCCCCTTGGTGGCCTCGTTCTGACTCGCCTCCAGCGTCCTCTGGCCTTCTCCAGCCTCCAGCCACACGCTCAGCTCTGCAGCTTGTGCCAGCCGCTTCCCAGACCCGTGCTAGGTTGGGATAGAGGGGGGAGGGGTTGAAGGGAAGGGTGTGGTCGGAAGTTTGTGGGGGGGGCATGGGGGGGCGGTGAGGGAAGGCTGGAGAAAATGAGGCACGAGGCAGTGCGCAAGCTCAGCAGTAGGAGCCCAGAACGAGGTTAGAAACCTGCTGGGGGTTGGGGTTGGTATAGGAGAGCATGGAGTGGCACGTGGGAAGGGGGAAAAGGGGGGAGGGGAAAAGGAAGAGGAAAATGGATGAGGTGCAAGAGGGCAAGAGAAAGAGACAGAGACAAGGGGGAAGCCCAAACAGGAGAAAAGTGAAGAACTGCCTTTTGCAAGGGTGGGGCAGACGGAGTGGAGGGAAAGGTTATTGGAAAATGTGCGCATTGAGGGAACAGCTCTTTCTTGGGTATTCTCCACAGGGACTAAATTTAGCCATAGTACACATTCTTCCACTTAACTGCTTGTATTGAATTTACCTATTTAACTATAGGTTCATTTTTTCCCCTTTTTTATTACTTAAAAATTATTTTTATCTATTTGTGAAGTATTTCCCAGTTACATGTAAAAGATTTTTTAATTATCATTTTAAAAATTTAGTTCCAAATTCTTTTCCTCCCTTGGCCCCTCCCCCTTCCTTGAAAAGGCAAGCAGTTTGATGTTATACATGAGGTTATGCAGAATACTTCCATATTATGCATGTTGCAAAAGAAAACACAAAAGAAAACAAAAATAAAGAAAACACAAAGTATGCTTCAATCTACATTCAGAGTGGGGAAAGCTAAAAAGCAGTGTGGCAGAAATTGGGCATAGAGCAATATCTTACGCCATTTACCAAGATAAAGTCAAAATGGATACGTGACCTAGATATAAAGAGAGAGATTGCAAGAAAATTTGAAAAATATGGAACTTATTACTTATCAGACGTATGGAGAGATGAACATTTTGTGAATAAACAAGAGATAGAAAGCAGTATGAGGTGTAAAATGGATAATTTTGATTGCATTACCTTAAAAAAGTTTTCTAGAAATAAAACAAATGTAGCCAAGATCAGAAGAAAAGAAGAAAATTGGGGGGAAATTTTTATGGACAGTTTTTTGGATACAGGTATCATATCTTAAACTTTTAAAGAACTTTGTCAAATCTATAAGAATAAAAGTCATCCCCTAATCAATACTTGGTCAAAAGGTGTGAACAGGCAGTTTTCTGATGAAGAAATCAAAACAATTTATAGTCATATAAAAAAATTCTCTAAATTATTAGTGATTAGAGAAATACAAATTAAAGCAGCCTTGAAATCATTTTACACTTACCATATTGGCTAAAATGGTTGAAGGGGAAAGCTACAAATGTTGGAGGGGATGTGCAAAAATTGGGACAGTGATTCACTATTGGTGGAACTGAACTGAATCATAGTCAGAGAGCATTTTGGTGAGCCATCTGGAATTATACCCCAAGAGTTATTAAACTGCCTATTCCCTTTGACCCAGCAATAGCACTACTAGGTCTATTTCCAAAGATGATTAGGAAAAAAGAAAAAGATTCTATATGTCCTGAAATATAAAAGCTCTCTTTGTGGTGGCAAAGAAATGGAAATTGCAGGGATGCCCATCAGTTGCGAAGTGGCTGAACAAGTCATTGTATGTGATTGTGATGGAATACAGCTGTGCTATAAGAAATGATGATTTTGATGTTCTTAGAAAAACATAAGTAGACTTGCATGGAGTAATGAGCAAAATGAGCAGAACCAAGAGAACATTGTATACAGTAATAGTAATATTATTTTAAGAACAACTTTGAGCAACTAAGCCATTTTAACTATTATAAATACCCAGATTAACTACAAAAAACCTATAAAGGAAGATGGTATCTCCATCCAGAGAAAGAATTGATAAATAGAAATATGTATACAATGATTTTACACACACAGACACACACACACACACACACACACGTGTCTAATGATAGCCATCTCTAGAGTGGGCGTAGGGGAGGAGGGAAGAAAAAAGGAAAAATAAGTTACATAATAACTTTATTATATATTTAAAAGATTTGCAGTTTCATGTGAAATCATCTCTTTTTTCTATTCTATGTTATAGAAATGCATGTTTTATTTCTTATGTTCAGAATAAAAAAAGCTATAGAAATGCTAATGTTTATGTGGGTTTATTTTATATCCTTCAGCTTTGCTTGAAAATATTAATTGTTTCAACTAGTTTTTTAGCTGATTCTCTAGGGTTTTCTAAGTATACCATCCTATCATGGGCAAAGAGTGATAGTTTTGTTTTCTCATTGCCTATTTGTATTCCTTCAGTTTCTTTTTCTTGTCTTATTGCTATTAGTTATAGTTTCAATTGGGTAAACATGGAGGGATCAGAGCAAAGAAGGTTGCCCTGAGGTCAGAGGAAGTAGATTCAAACCTCATCTTTAACTGTATGTGGAATTCAGCATGTCATTTAATATTACCTTATCTCATTTTCCTAACCTGTAAAATGAGAAGTTTGAACTAGATAGTTTCTGAAGATCTTTCCAGCTCTATATTTCTCATCTTAAAGTGTGTGGCGAAAGCCATACTGCATCTCACCTATATATGGGGATTTTAATATCTTAAGTGTTCAGCTTTATAATTTTAATTTTTTTGTCTTAAGATTTTAATGTTTTAAATATGCAGGTACATAACTTTAAAGGGCCTCAAATTGTTGTATAAGACAAGAGAATATTTCCAAAGGGAACTATTTCTGTTCACTAATATGCTATAAAAATGTGAAGTCATAATTTATTGATCTTTCTGAATATTTGAATACTTATTTGACAGTTCTGTTTTAATGTAGTTTTGTTAATATAATGCATGGATTTAGATAGCCAGCAAACTAATTGTTCCTTATACTCCTAAAGTAATTCTTAATAGTAAAATATAGTAAGATAGTTTAAGAGTGTTAGAATAGACTTGTGAAGAAGTCAGGAAGAGTAAAGATATTGTATTTTAAAAAGATTTCAGCAGGCTCAAACTGAGTAAGGTGAAATGGAATGGAAACAAATGTAAAGTCATATTTGGATTCAACACTCAAGCACACAGTTACTGATTGGGAGAAGCAAGGGTAGACAAAGTTAATGTGAAAAAGACTGTGGGAATTTACTGGGTAGCAAGCTTTATCTGAATCAGTGGTATGATTTTTTTTTAAAAGCTACTTCAATTATATTTTTCTTTAATAGAAGCAGAATTCAAAATGAAGGATATGATAATTCTTTTATACTCCGACCTGGAGAGATCACATCAGAAGTGTTATGTTTAGCTCTGGATGGTATATTTAAGAGAGAGCATTTACAAGCAAAAAGGACTCTAAAGAAAGTTGATTAAAGGACCTGCAGTCATGCCATGTAATTTTGGTTGAAGGAATTGCTGATATTTGGGATAGAGAAGAAATAACATACAGTCTTTCACTTCTCCAATCCATTCTTCGCACAAATGGCAATTTTTTAAATTAAAGGTATTTTTTTTTTCGGAGCAGCTAAGTGGCAATGATAGAGCAGTGGCCCAGGAGTCAGGAGGACCTGAATTCAAATGTGGCCTCAGATACCAGATACTTACTAGCTGTGTGACCCTGGGCAAGTCACTTAACCTCATCGCCTAGCCAAAACAAACAAACAAAAAGTTGTCGTTTTTATTTTTTCAATTGGAAAGCATTTATTATCTTTCCCTGTCATCCCTACTAATTGAAAAAAGCAAAGCAAAGCAAAAAACATTGTTAACAGATATGCATGGTCATTCAAAACAAATACCTGCATCAGCCATATGTGTCTCATTCTGCACCCTGAGTCAGTAACTTCTCTGTCAGGGTGTGAGCAACATGATTCACTATTAATTGTCTGGAATCATGGGTTGTCTGTGTTGGACAGAGAGCTCTTAGGTCTTTCAAAGTTGTTTGTCTTTATAGTGCTGTTATAGAATGAATTGTTCTCTTAGTTCTGTTCAATTCATGCTGTATCGGTTCATACACGCCTTCCTAGGTTTCTCTGAAACCATCTCTTTAATTATGTCTGATAGAACAGTAGGATCTATTGTATTCACGTACCATAATTTGTTCAGCTGCTCCTCAATTGATGGAGACCCCCTTAGTTTATAGTTCTTTGCCATAACAAAGAAGGCAACTATAATATTATTTGTACATATGAGTTCTTTTCCTCTCTTTTATTTTTTAGGGACATATGCCTAATGGTGGTGTCGCTGAATCAAAGTATAGGAATGGTATAGTGACTTTGGGAGCATAATTCCAAATTATTTTCCAGAATGGCTGTACCAATTCACAGCTCCACCAAAAGTTTGTCAATGTGCAAGTTTTCCCACAGCCCCACCAACATTTTTCATTTTCCCTTTTTTGTTGTTGTTGTCATCTTTACTGAACTGATGGGTCTTGAGGTGAAATCGCAGAGTTTCATTAATCTTTATTTCTGTAATTATTAAAAATTTGGAGCATTTTTTCATGTGGCTGTTGATTCTTGTGCTTCTTTTGAAAACTGCCTGTTCATGTCCTTTGATTACTTGTCAATTGGGGAATAACTCTTATTAGGTCAATTCTTTATATATCTTGAAAATGAGAGAAGTATGCAGCAAAGGTTTAGTTTTTTTACCAGTTAATGATTTTATTTTCCTTGATCATATTTGTCCTTTGGTCATAAATTCTCCTACCTATAGATCTGAAAGAATATTTTTATTGCTTCTTTAATTTGCTTGTGATACGACTTTTCATATTCAAGTCATGTATCCATTTGCAGTGTATTTTAGTATTTTCTATGAGGTGTTGGTCAAAACCCAATTTGTGCCTGACTGCTTTCCAGTTTGCCCAGAAGTTTTTCTCAAACAGTGAATTCTTACCTTAGTAGCTTGAGTCTGTTATAGTTTATATTCTATTTTCCCTGAAACTTATTTAGCTTTTCTTTTAAGTCCTCATATATAGTATCTTTTGGTGCATACGTGTAAATTATTTCTGTTAATTTATTGTACATAGTACCTTTTAGCATAGTGTAGTTTACCTTTTTATCTCTTTTAATAATTTATTTTTTGTGATTGCCTTATCTGAGATCATGATTGCTATTCCTGCTTTTTTGAGTTCAACTTAAGTATAACAGATTTTGCTATAGACCCTTGTTTCAACTTTGTACGAAACTTTGTTTTGAGTGAGTTTTTTGTAAACAAAATTTAGCTGATCTAGAGCCAATAGTCCTATTGATAACAGCATTATTGATTTATATTTTAATGCTAAATGTTTTTAATGGGATTTAATTTCAGTCTTTTTTTCTGTATATTCCTCTGTGATTCACTTTCTTACTCTTTCCCCTTTGATTACAGTTTCCCTGAGAGCTGGTCCCTAAAACTGACTCAGAATACTCTTATGCTGGGCAATTCATAATTCACCAGCCTCAGTTTCTGCCCCAAGTGACTTCTGGGGGACAGAACTGGCCCTAGTTACATGCTGGCCTCTTTCCTTCAGGTTTAGCAGAGTGATACCCCCCTCTCCCGGCCCCCAACTCCCAGCCCCCCCCACACACACAGTGTTCTTCCCTAGCTTCCTTTTCCTTCAGTTCTCTGCCCACACAGAGCATTGCCACAGTCCTGTCTCAGGCAACACAGAGGAAGACGAGTCAACATCTATTGAGGCAGAGGACCCTGTGGGATTTCTAAGAGAACATGGAAGCTCAAGAGGATTTTCCTAAATCATTTAAAAGAGAAATGAGAATAGTGAAAGCAGAATTTATGGCCTGCACAGCAGAAACAATAGTCAGAATAGAAAATCTTGAATCCACAGTGGCAAGTCTCACAAAGAGGAAAAAATAAGTGATTGGGAATGCAAGTACACACAAATAAAATCTGACAGAAGAGAAGAAAAAACAAAAAACAGTAATTAAAAGAAAACATGATCTCCATACAAGTAAAACATATTGATCTTGAAGACAGGAGGCATAAAGACTAGTTGAGGATTATAGGTATTGTTGAAAGAAATCACAGGTCAAAAAACCTGAACAATATAATGCAAGAACTAATACAAGAAAGCTTCCCACAAGTTCTAAACACAGAAAATAAAGTGCCAGTTGATAGAATCTATGAATTGCCCTCCCTTCAAAAAATAAAACCTGTGTTATAAATTCCAAGACACACTGTGGTTAAATTTAACAATTACAATGGCAAACAACAGATTCTGAAAGCAACTAGGAGAAAAACCTTCAAATATAAAGGAAAAGAAATTACAATATCACAATACTGTTCCCACCAGAAATAGCAGGAGTGAATGTAATAATGTCTTCTGAAGAGTAAAGAAGCTCAGGATTCAACACAAAGTGACATATATTGCAAACCTGAGCCTAACTATTACTGAAAAAACATGGACATTCAATTTAAAAGAAATGTTTGAAGCATTCTTAGAAAGAATGCCAGGCCTGAACAAATTATTTGCTTTTCAAATACCCTAGACAATATAAATATAAGAAAGGTAAACAAATACAGCAACCAAGAACAATACCAACAAAATAATGGAATATTGAGATTTCTTTTTAAAAGTATACAAAGAGATAAGGGTGAAAACACATCAAACAGAAGTGATGGTGGAGAAACAGGCCTGTCATATCATGGAATAAACCACAAATCACCTTGCCTACAGGTGAATCAGTGTTTTAGTGGAACTAAATTAGAGAATGAGAAGGCACATGAAAGGGGAGAGTACTGGAACAAGACGGGGAATATATGAGATGTATCCTAATCAAGTCAAGGTTAACAGTAAAGGGAAAATTATTCTGTAGTCACCTAGGAAGAGGAGAGCCTATAGGAACATGGATGAGGAGGCAAAGGGAAGTATTGAAATAGAGAAAGACAAAGAGAAATATTATTTCAGTGGTAGGAGAGGTACCACTGATGAATGCTGCCCTGGGAAAGGAGAAATAGTCCATAAAGGGAGATGGAGATCTCACAGTGAGAAAAATCTGCAAGGATTTGGTTCTTAGCAAGACGAGTAATCTTGCCTCAGGAGAAAGGGAATCAGAGCTCCTGAAGGCAACTGAGACATGATACAGTGAGAGGGCATGGACCCTACGAGAAGATTGGAAGGCAAATAGGAAGGAAAAAAATTGCCATGGTGAAGTCAAAGGTTAATAATGAACTATACAATCAAAGACATAGAAAAATTCCTGCCACGGGGCAATATTCTACCACTAGCAGAAAATGGTATTTTTAGTGAGGCCCAAAGATAAAGAGGCCCAGGGGGCAAGGTCCATAAGGCAATAATATAGAAACTTTTTAGAAAAGAGAACCCTAAATAGGCGCCTTAGAAAGTTTAAATGCACAAAAAATGCAAAGGCTAAAGAAGGCCTAAATAAGTTTAAGGGCCATGAATCAAAGAACAAAAAGTCTGTCAAAAACTGAAAGAGATTAAAAGAATGAGGGAAGCTGAGGCCAGAGAAGTAAAGTGACTTAGCTATGGTCATGAGGAAGGAAGGAGCACACCAGGACTGGACTTCAGTCTTCTGACTTTAAATCCAACACTCCGTCACACTAGTGGTTCCCAACCTTTTTTAAGGACAAGAAATTTCAAAGATCATTACTTGATATTAGCATAGGTCAGGCCTGTACAATATGCGGCCCGTGGGCTGCCTGCAGCCTACCAAAGAATTTTGGGTGACGGCAAAAAATGTAGAGGAAAACATCCTCTACATCTTTTGTGGGCCGAAATCCTTTGGTGTGCCCATGGGCTGTAAACTGCCTGTGGGCCATGGGTTGTGCAGGCCTGGTGTAAGTGTACACAGAGTATGTGCCTCATATTTCACTGGAAAAAATGGAGGCAGTTCTTCTCCCTGCCTTTTCATCTTACATCATTAAGATTTCCCTCTTAATCACCTCCACTCTCTCACTTATCTTCAATCTTTCTTCCTTTCCTGCCTTTGAAAACAACCATGTTTTCCCCATCTTAAGAAAAAAACAAACCCTCGCTTCTTCTGTCCATCCATTCTATCTCTTGTCCTATATGTCATCTCCCTTTTGTGGCTAAATTCCTTGAGAAGGAGGGATATAAGCAATGGCCCCATTTTCGTTCCTCTTATTCCCTTCTTAACTCTTTGCATTCTGGCTTCTGACTTCATTATTCCACTAAAACTGTTCTCTCCAAAGTCATCGGTGACTTCTTAGTCACCAAGTCTGATGACCTTTTTCTCAATCCTCATCTTTCTTAATCTTTCACACTGTCAATCACCATCTTCTCCTTGGTACTCTCTTTTAAGTTTTTGTGACACTGGTTTCTTCTGATTCTCCTTCTATCTCTCTGATTGTTCCTTCTCAGCCTTCTCTACTGGATCTTCATCTAGGTCATGCCTGTTAACTTAAGGTATCACCCATGGTTCTGTTCTAGGCTTTCTTCTGTTCTCCCTCCATACTTTTCACTTGATAATCTCATCAGCTGCCACTGATTCAGTTATCATCTCAATGCAGATGATTTTCATATTTATTTATCTGGTTCTAACCTCTTTCCTGACCTCCCCTCTCACATCTCCAATTACCTTTTGGACATCTCAATCCAATGTCTTGATGACATCTTAAATTTGGCATGCCCAAAACTTTACTCATCTTTCCCCCAAAACCTCACCTCTTCCTAGATTCCCTACACTGTCCTCCAACTTCCTTACCAGGTTTTATTTTTAACTTCTCCATATCCAATAAGTTGTCATGTCTTGTCAATTTTACCTTTGTAATAACTCTTGCATTATGCCCCCTTTTCTCCTCTGACATTGCTACCACCCTTCATCACCTCTGGACTACTGTAGTAGTCTGCTGATTGGTCTCCTTGCTTCAGGTTTCACTCTATTCTAATTCATCTTCTACTCGGCTGTCAGATTGATCGCAATTGAGCACAAGTTTGACCATGTGACTACCCATTCAGACAACACCATTGGCTTCCTATTGTCTACAGAATCAAATATAAAATCCTTTGGCTTTTAAAGCCCTCCATAACCTGGTCCCTTCCTACTTTTCCAGGCTTCCTAGAGCTTACACTCCCCCACCTACCCACCATGTACCCTACAATCTAATGACCCTGGCTTTCTTGCTCTTCTTCACACAAAACACTCTATCTCCCAACCCTGGGCATTTTAACTTGCTGTCTCTCATGCCTGGAATTCCCTTCCTCCTCATCTCCACCACCTGACTTTACTAGTTTCCTTCAAATCTCAGCATAAGTCCTCTCTTCTGCAAGAAGCCTCTCCCTATCTCTCTTAATGATATTGCCTTCCATCTGTTAGATTTTCTTACATTTATCTTGTATATAACTTATTTGTATGTAGTTGTTTGTGTGTTGTCTTTCCCAGCTGACTATAGGATGCTTGTGTGCAGAGTCTGTCTTTTGCCTTTCTTTGTATCCTCAGTGAGCTTAACAGTAGTAGGTGCTTAATAAATGCTTTTTTTACTGACTCCTGGCCAAGAGTCTTAGGCCCACAGATTGGGAACCACTACAATAAAAACTGTTATTTTTAGTGCTCTGTTGCCGATTCCAGGACTATGAAATAATTACTCTACCATATTACAAGAGATTGTACCCTACTTCGTGGCAGTATCATACATTTATTTGTATCCCCCTCCTCACCAATGAATACAATGCCTAGCACTTAAAAGGTACTCAATATTTTATTCCATTTTAAAATTTGAAATTATTCAAAATCCAGATAATAAAAAAACACATATATAAACTGTGATGCTTTTTTAAAAGTTGTATCACTCTAGTTTTATATTTAAGAACTTAAGATTTCCATATGAGCACAGGATAATAAGTATTTGAAGGAAAATGCATGGGTATAATACTATATCTTTCTTTGGATCATTTTTAATAAGTTTCTCTACACTTTTATAGTCGTCATCACCTAAGTGCTATCTTGTCATGTAATTCTGCATTATTGCTGTACCAGTCATGCATTTGTATTTAAGTTTTTGTCAGTATTTCCATTTTAAACTCATGTTTTCTAGAATTTCTAATGATGACTTAGAGGGGGGAAAATCATTTCAATTTTTGACTTAAAAGGAATGTCTTTGGTTAATAATCCTCAGAATGAAAATACCTTAATTAGATCTTGACGCAGTGGACTATAATTATTATTGTTAACGCAGAATAAAATCCCAAGTTAATATTAAGGAAGAATGAATAGCATAAAGAAATAAACTTCTAAAGGTGAGGCAAGTGCTTTCTGATACTCCACTCATCCTGATCAAATCAGCTCTACCATTTTTTCCTGTTAAAGGCATATTAATCTCCTTCCCTCATCCCCAGAATTTTCCAAACCAAAATGTTCCTCCACGGCCATCACTCCCTTTTATTAGAATAAAAAATACTTGAGAGCAGGGGTTATCTTTGATTTTTTGATTGTATTCTTAGAGCTTGACAGATGCTTAGGACATCCTAAGCACATAATAAATGGTTTGCAATTCATTCCTTCCTGGCTGAGAGAAATAGCATGATAGAGCATAATTGATAGCATGTTGGATTTGGATTCTGGAAGACCTGGGATCAAATCTTACTAATTGTGTGGCCATGACTTAGCCTATCTGGGCCTTTGTTTCTTCATGTATAAAACTATCCTTATTTATTTCAGTCTCAGGTGGGTGCTCCTTAAACTAGTCCATCCATCCTTTCTCATCTTGTGCATTTCTAGTCCTTATCCTTCAAGAAATCCTGCATGGAATCGTGTGATCATTAATAGGACCCTTTCTTCCAGAGCAAATACCTTATTTAATGTTAGTTCATATTTAAGAGAGAAATCTTATTACTTTAACTATTCTCACCCATATTAAAATGAATACATGGGTAAATTTGTTTTGATACCATAGACGCTTCACAACAAGTATCCAAATAACCTTCCCTTTATGGAGTACATCCCTGCCACAAAATAGTTTTTCAATAATTAACAGAAAGTAGTGGTGTATCTTTTAAATTTGATAATGTGATCCTAACATTGACCCTTGTACTTGACCCTGGTTTTGCTGGCTCTCAGCAATGACTTTATTTACATTGTTGTAATCATTGTGTACATTGTTCTTTTGGCTCTGCCTTCTTGATTATGCATTATTTCCTACAAGTCTCCCCAAGTTCTCAGAATTCAGATTAATCATTTTTTAGAGCACAGTATTATTAAATTACATTCAGATTGGTAGCTCAGCCATTTTCCAATTGTGGACACAATATTGTGGCCATGAGTATTTTATACATATAGCCATATTCTTGTTTGTTGATGCTCTCCTTAGAATATAGTTCCAATAGTAGAATCTCTGGATCAAAGGGGAAGAACAGTTTTAGGAATTGCCTATTTTCCGACAATCCCTCCCACAATGAGTTTTCTCATCTTTGCTAACTTACTGAGTATGATGTATGAACTCAAGGTTGTTTTAATTTAATTCCCCCCCCCATTTATTAGTGATTTTGAACATTTTAGGTAATTCTTGATAATCTATACTTTAGAAAATGATTTTTTCTTCTGAGTTTAGTGTCATCGATTTCTTGCTTCTATCTTTTTTCCACTGGGACAATTACTACTACCTCATTATCATTCACTTTCTCTATTGTAATAGCCTCCTAAGTAGGACCCCCCAGCCTCCAGACTTTTTCTTCTCCAGTCAGTCTTCCACAGAGTTACCATTTCCATTGTGATGTCTTTTATATCACTTCTGGCCCACCAGTCATTGTTGGTAAAATGTTATAGTGTACTTCAGCGCTTCAGTGCCCTTTAGGTATTTCACAAGTTGATCCTTCAGAAATCATACTGTTCCCATAGATAGATACTGGATTAGAGAGAATATAAAGACTAGAGACTATTAATTTTAAAGAGATGGGTTTTTGTGTCAAGGAGTGGCTTAGGATCATTGAAGCACACAGTTTTTCCTCCTTGCCCAGAGATGATGTTATAATATCAGTCATTCTGGCTCTATCTACTTTGCAAAGGAGCCAAGGTAATGCCCAGGGTGTTTTGGGACCAGAAGCTGGAATTGTTGGGAGACCTAACTAGGATAATTTAACTTTGTTGTTGTTCAGTTGTTTTGTCATATCTGACTGTTTGTGACCCCTTCTATCCTCTACTATCTCTTGAAGTCTGACCAAGTTCATGTTCATTGTTTCCATGACACTTTCTATCCATCTCATCCTCTGCATCCCCTTTTCCTTTTGCCTTCAATCTTTCCCAACATCAGAGTCTTTTCCAATGAGTCCTGTCTTCTAATTATGTGGCCAAAGTATTTAAGCTTCATCTTCAGTGTTTGACCTTCTAGTGAAGCCTGAATTAATTTCTTTAAATATTGACTGATCTGATTTCCTTGCTGCCCAAGGGACTCTCAAAAGTCTTCTTCAGCACCACCATTCAAAAGGGTTGATTCTGCAGCACTTAGCTTTCCTTATAATCCAATTCTCACAGCCCTATTTTGTTACTGGAAAAAACATAGCTTAGACTATACAGACCTTTGTTGGCAAGGTGATGTCTCAGCTTTTTTGTATGCTGTGCAGGTTTGCCATACTTCTTCTTCCAAGGAACAAGCATCTTTTAATTTCATGGCTTCAGTTTCTGTCTGCAGTAATCTTTGGGCCCAAGAATATAAAATCTGACACTGCTTCCATTTCTTCTCCCTCTGTTTGCCAGGAAGTGATGGGATCAGTTGCCAAAATCTTAGGGTTTTTTTATGTTAAGTTTCAAGCCAACTTTTACACTTTCCTCTTTCACCCCCATGAAGAGGCTTCCTCTTCACTTTCTGCCATTAGAGTGGTGTCATCTGCATATTTTAGACATGATTATACAACTAGAATTACATTATTCTCTTCTGGCTAGGCCTTATTTTTTCCCCTTTTACTTCTTTTCTTTTCTGCACCTTCTTTAATCTCCATAGGGTCCTTTTCTTCCATCTTTATTGTTCCCTCTCCTTGACCAGGTTGCTTCAGTTTACTCCAAATTACAGATACAGTTCAGTTTGGGAACTTGGAAGGTACTAACTCTGTTTATCACTTTGCAGTAAGTATGTTTTTTCTATGCAGCAGCTAATTTGCTCAGTAGCCAGAGTCCTGAAGTCAGGAAAACCTGAGTTCAGATCCTTCCTCAGCCATAACTATGTGATCGAAGTCATCTAATGACTCTCAGTCTGTTTTTTCTTCTGTAAAATGGAAATAATAATAACACCTACTTTACAAAGTTGTTGTCAGGATTAAATGAGATGACATATGTAAGACACTTTGTAAACTTAAAAGCTCTATATAAATGCTACCTATTTTGTGTGACTGTGCTATTAATAAGATTTAAGTTCCCCAAGAAGTTCTATGATAGATATTCACATGTATTTGGAAATTAGACTTCCCCAAAGTAATCAATATGTTTACATTTTATGGAGATGATTTTAAAATAATCTGTGCATCAGTCTTCATAGAAGACCATTTAGCAAGATGTTTAAACTCTCTTGGTCTCAGTTTCCTCATCTGTAAGATGAGGGGCAAATATCTTCCATAGCTAACATCCACACAGAAAAAAAAATGTAAAATAATGGAGAGGTAGCTAGAATCAATATCAAGGCAACAACTCTCCCCAGATTCCTGTCTCCTGTTTTTCTCTTCAAAGGTACAGATATTCTTCACTTGAAGTAGAGATGGAGCATTGTTTATTTAGCAGATGGTTTCCTAAAATTTCTTCTTGGGGTTCCAGTTTCAGTACTATGTAGGCACCATTTTACAAAGGTGGAGGGGACAGCCTCGTTTCTTTTATAATTAAAAAGGAAACAGATTGTAGTAAAGCGGCCAGGTTTATAGGTACTCATTTTTTTAAGCTTCTCAGATTAGAAGTTGTTGGTATGAGCCCAGATATTTCCTTATTATGTTCAACTATCCAGTTCCAGCAGAAGAAATAAAAGTATCATAGAATCTTAGAGATCTTATAGGATATCATAAAGTTGGAAGGGATTTAGGAGATCATTTAGATCTCACCTAGAAAATGAATCCCTCCTATTGATTCATTGGGAGTTAAACATCCCATTTCTTGATGGGGAATTCATTGTCCCTTCATGGTAGCCTGTAGTATGGGCAGTTCTGTTTGTTGGGGAAATTTTCCTTATATTAAACCAAAATCTGCCTCCCTGTTAAATTCTATTTATTGTTCCTCAGCGTAGAAACTGTCTTCTGTGTAGCTTTTGAATTGTGTAGTAGGGTTAGAAGTCTATTTTCCATGGCACATTGGATCTCAATAGTAATAGTAAATATTGTTGTTCGAGTCAGTGTTTCCTTCTGTGTGATTGTTTAAATTCTCAGTGACGAAAAAGGCATGATGACATACAAAAAACAAAGTTTAAAACAGGTCAATATAGTTTGTTTCTGACTCTCATTAATGTTTAGTTTCTTAGGGGACTGCAGGATGTTTTCCTAGTTAAGCCAGACAAATGCATAGACTTTTCACTAATTTCCTAGTACTTAAATCAACCTTCTTTTAACCATTGGATGGGTCTCTAAGAAGGATCTATTTTAGAATGGGCTGATTGCTCATTGAGCAAGTTCATTCTACTGATCATTAAACTTTGAGATACAGAGAGAACACACTCTTATTTAACCAGAAATTCAGCAAGGTTGAAAGAATTCGATTGATGAAAAGGATGAAAGACTCCAGGGAAGGGGGCAGAGGAAGGAAATTCCTGCTACTCTGGAGAGATTGAGTTTGGGAGAATCAGGACTCCGGAGAAGGGGGATTACATGGGCTAGAAGGCTCTACTCCTATGCAAATGTGAGATTGGATCCTTTCTAGCCTTATTGATTGTTTATATCCCCTGCAATCTTCAAATTATGCATTGGAATGAATTTATTAAAAACAAAATTAAACACCATAGGATCTTGGTCTACAAAAATATGAAATCTAAGTATAAAGTATTCTACCTAGAATGCTAGGATTTTTCCTATATTTTCACAACTAGCAAAACAAAAAAAGGCCGGTTTTATTCTCATAAGACATCAACCCTTAATTTCCTCACATAGAGCAGATAAAATGCCATAATTTTATACTTTAGGTGAAGGATTAAATTAAGTGGGATTGCTAAGCCAGATCTAATTCATTGCTAAATATAGAATCATTGTAGTGAAGGGGAAAGTGCATTGAATTTTCAGTTAGAAAATGGGTTCAAATCTTGTTTCTCTCATTTACTAGCCATTCAACTATGCATAAGTCATTTAATGTCTCTGAGCCTTAGATTCCTCATTTGTAAAATGAGAATAATGATATATGATCTACTTTGCAGGGTCGTTGTAAGGAAAGCATGTTGTTAACATTAAAAAACAGCATAGAAATTTGATGTTATCATCTGTAAAATGGAAATGATAATACACCACTTCATTGCACCATAAGGAAGATGTTTTGTAAACTGCAAAGCACTATATTAATGAGATGTTATTATAAGATCAAAGAATATTTTCAATGTTAATGTTAGGGGGAAGATGGGTATTATTCAAAAACAAGCTATCTTTACACAATAGGTATGTCCCTGAAAAGTTGTATGTGAATAAAATTTGTGTAAGCTCAATAATTTTAGATTTACTACCAGTACTAACATCCATTTTTGTTGGTCTTTTTAATTTACCAAGTACTACCCCCATGACAACCCTGTGATTTGGTTACTATGGACATTATTATCCCCATTTTACAGATGAGGAGAATTTAAATTATTTGACCAGGATCATAGGAGAGCTGGCTATTTATAACAGCATTCCCCAAAGGTCTAGTTAATTAATTTTATCTGTTTGGTAAGTTCAGATTTTGTCAACTGGTTATGCTTGAAGTGATTATTACTGTTTCTTTTGAAAGTATTTTCTACCTACTTTTAGAAAGAATAAGTTCAGAATTATAAAAAAGCATAAAAGAACACCTAAAAGCTAAAGCTAAAGTCCATTTCTAGTATCACAAGAACCACTTGGTTGTCTTGTTCACAAGACATGAAGTACCATATTTCCTACAAAGTTTATAAAAAGTCAGTGAAGAATTTAGTGCCATTGTTATGGGGGGCAAATAATTTCCACTTAAGCATAAAGGGATAAAGAGATTTAAGAAGAGCTATGAAAATAAATTTTCTTTTCCTTCTGCTTTCTTAATAACTTATTTTATGACATGTCAAGGTCCTCCTGACACCAAGCCCATCCATCAAATTCATTTTCATGGACTGTCAGAGCTGGGCAGGCACCTTACAGTCATGTAGTCTAACCTCTTTATTTTACACATTAGGAAACTGAGCCTCAAAGAGGGAAAATTACTTTCTCCACAGCTAAGTCATGACAAAATTCTCTGATGTTATTTTTCTGATCCATTTTTATCTTATGTTATATAGGTATTAAAGAAGTAGGTAAAAATACATGTTTATAAACTATTAGAAAATTCCTAGAGCTTGGCTTGAGTTATTCCATTGAATAAACATGACATTTTTAAAGAATACTCTGAAGAAAGGCCCCTTTTCTTCTCCCCAAATGGAAGAGGTTCAAAAGTAAATTACGTAGTGGGCACCAAATGTGCACTAAAATCATCTTTTTGTTTTAAACTAGGATGAGATGAAAAATAAAGTGAAAGAATGCTGGCTTGTATGTATAAGCTAAGAGAGGAATAAATAGAATTACAGAATTTTTTTAAGGACTTGAAGCAACTTGAGAGTTTCAATAATCTCCTTTACCTCCATTTTTACAAATGAGGAAACTGAAGCTCAGAGAAAAATTAAATCACTCACATAAGGTCAGAGTCAGGCCTGGAACAAGAACACAGTTTTACTGACACCTCCTCTTTCCTCCCCACCAGAAGTGATCTTCCCACCATACTATACTGGATTCCACAAGTAGAAGTAGTTAATAAAAAGAGCCCTGATAATCAGATAAGGGTTGGGCTGCAAGATTCCTCCCTTTATCACACATTCATGAATTTTTGGGAGGGTGGCACATTGGAGGGAACCTTGGACCTAGAGTTGGGAAGATCTGAGTTCAAATCCAGCTAGCTCTTGCCAGCTGTGTGACCCTGGGCAAGTCACTTAACCTCTGCTTCAATTTTCCCATCTGTAAAATGGGCCTACTAACAGCACCTACCTTCCAGCATTGTTGTGAGGATCAAATAAGATAATATTAGTAGAGTGCTTTGCAAACTTTAAAGTACTATATAAATATTGTCATCATCTACTGCCACTCTACCACTGCTGCTGCTGCATCTTCTACTATTCTTTAGTGCTTTATAACTGTAATTAATTATCTAATGCTGTTAGTATACTTTCCAAAGTATCCAAACTTCAGATAAACCATGAATTGCTGTACTTGAATTGTCCTGAAGTGGCATGCTATTGTCATTTTAATTGAGTGACAGAACAGGGTTGAAGAATTGAATACTTGAAGGCAACAACTGTTAAGTTGACCATTATTGTATAAGCACTGAATCGTTCTATTTTTACCAAAACACAGACTTCGTCAGGATCTTGGAAAATAGTAACAATGTGGGATTAATAATCACATGCTCCAGACTTGTGATTTCATTGGTATAGGGAACTGCCTTAACCCCTGAAGATTACCAAATGTGGTACAATGTATTGTGTTTGGAGAGGGGCCTGGGGAACCAAGAGGTTAAGGGCACCAAGAGGTTGGGTGATTTTTTTTTTTTGGTGAAACAACTGGGGTTAAGTGACTTGCCCAGGGTTACACAGCTAGTGAGTATCATGTGTCTGAGGCCACATTTGAACTCAGGTCCTCCTGACTCCAGGGCTGGTGCTTTATCAACTGTGCCACCTAGCTGCCCCTAACATACTTCTTAATACCATGATATAGTAATGTAATAATACCAGTCAGCCAGCATTCCATGGTTAGGGAAAAAATTGTTTATCACAGGAATTCTAAATGGTACAAATAAGACATTCTTTCCTTCGTTTTCATTCCTCTTCCCACCTTATCCAAACCATGTATTATCATAGATCTAGAACTGGAATGGGCTTTAGAGGCCTTGAGTCTGACCCCCTCATCTTACCGGTGAGAAAATGTGTTGTTCAGCTGTGTCTGACTCTCCATGACCCCACTTGGAGTTTTCTTGGCGGAGATATTGGAGTGGTTTGCCATTTCCTTCTCCAGCTCATTTTATAGATGAGGAAACGGAGGCAAACAAGGTTAAATGGCTTACTTAGGGTCCCATGTCTACTAAGTGTCTGGGGCCAGATTTGAACTCATGAGGATGAGTCTTCCTGACTCCAGGCCTAGCACTCTGTACACTATGGTGCCACCTAGCTGCCCAAGTGAGAAAACAGATCCCTTTTAAAATGCCTTTCCAAAGGATACACAGGTAAAAATGACTCTTAACTGATTTCTGCCCACAATCTCTTTCCCCTCAAATCCATCTGGCACATGGTTTCATTTAATCTTCTTGAAACATCATTTTATTTCTATCATGCATCTACTCAGGAACCTTCAAACCATTGCCTGTAAAGTTTAAACTTCTTCACTTGTCATTCAAGATGTCCACGCAATCTGTCACCAAACTAACTTTCCAATTCTGTTTCCCTCTATCAAGGGTGGGGAACCTGCAGCCTCAAGGCCACATGTGGCCCTCTAGGTTCTCAAGTGTGGCCTTTTGGCTGAATCCTCTAGGTCCTCAAGTGCAGTCCCATGACTTAATCCAAAGGACCTAGAGGGCTACATGTGGCCTTGAGACCAGAGGTTCCCCACCCCTGCATCTACTCTATGTATCTCCTTACAACCTTCCAGTTCTGACACACTGGTCTATCTGGTGATATCTCAAATATGCATTAGACTTTATTTCTTCCATGTCTTGGCTTATGCAATTGTAAGCTTTATCTCTTTCTATCCAGTTGCAACTTGAGCTTTAAATCTCAGCTCAGGGCCCATCTTCATGAAGCTGTTCCAGACTGCACCAGCTTCTAGTGATGTTAGGTCTCTCAGAGGGGAGCTCTCTACTATCTCCTTGCTGTGCTGGATTTAGAATCAGGAAGATGTGGGTTCAAATCCAGCCTCAGATACTTACTAGCAGGGTGACCCTGGCCAAGTCCTTTAACCTTGCTGTGCCTACTTAATCCTGGAAATGAGGGGATTGGACTCTATGGCCTCTAAGATTCTTTCTAGCTTTAAATCTATCATCTTAGAACTTGCCATCTTTAGCTTTTGATCAATAGAATGGGCTGCCTCTTGAGATGGTGAACTTCCGGTTACTGTAAGTGCTCAAGCAGAGATTGGATGACTACTTGTCAGGGATCTCACGAAGGGTATTCCTATAACAGGGTGGATCAGAGAAGGTTTAAGGTTCCTTTAATTCCCTTGAGATTCTATGATTCTATGAAATCAAGCTTTGATTTGTTACCTTAGAAAATTTGAATCTAGAAGATACAATTTATATCCTCTGTTATCATTGTTAAGTCATTTCAGTCATGTTTGAATCTTTGTACCCCATTTGGGGCATTTTTTTGGCAAAGATACTGGGGTGGTTTGCCATTTCCTTCTCTAGCTTATTGTAAAGATGAGGAAACTGAGACAAATAGGATTAAATGACTTGCCCAGGGCTGCATAGCTAGTAAATGTCTGAGGCTGGATTTGAACTCAGGTCTTCCTGACCCTAGGCCTGGCACTCTATCCACTGATCCACCTACCTGCCCCAATTTCTATCCTTAAGGTGTTATATTTAAAGTAAAATACAATGTTATTCATATAGTTGTGTTCAAGATTCTAGCTCATGTTTTGTTTTTTTAAAGCCCCACACTTACTATCCTATGAAGGCTTGGGAATTGCTATAGCAAGTAGTAGCAAGTAGCCTATTGTCAAAACTTGTCTCCCCTAGAAATAGCCACTATTACATATATTATTCCTGATCTTTAATTTTCCAAATCATTATTGTTGTTAAGTCGTTTTTCCAGTTGTGTCCAACTCTTCATGACCCCATTTGGGGTTTTCTTGGCAAAGGTAATGGAGTAGTTTGCCATTCCCTTCTCTAGCTCATTTTACTGATAAAGAACTGAGGCAAAGAGGGTTAGGTGACTTGCCTAGGGTCACACAGTTAGTATGTGTCAGAGGCTGGATGTGAACTCACAAAGGTGACTCTTTCTTGTTCTAAGCCCAGTGCTCTATCCACTGTTCCACCTAGCTGCCCCTACCTTCCTGCCAGATATTCAGCTATGGCAAATGAAACCTCCAGGAACCATAAGCATCACAGAACAGCATATTCACAAATACAGAGGTAAAAGTCTAGTGGCACAGTAATTAATGTATACTCTGTTCTTTGTTAGATGACTTGGCACTTGGCACTTGCTAAGGATTTTCTATGACCTCTTTCTAGTAACTTGCTCTTTTTCAGATATTTGTATAGCAATATGTCTTAAGGCAGTTAGACTGGACTGGTCATTTTTGGAACATAGGTTTTCAAGTAATTTTGTATTTACTGTCATTCTCCAAAGGACCAAACCCCCTTTGTTTAATGGGGTCTATATACTTCTGTAGTTGCTGTGTATTCATTGCTATGCAGCACCTAAGTTACCAGCTAAAAAAACCAATTAGCTTTCCATTTCTTTTGCTAATGCCGGGAAAATATGGTGCAGAGTTTAGTTACCTAAGAATTAGTTCAAGGAAAGAGACAGGCAGTAGAAGTTAAACTAGTAGTACTGATGAAAGGTACACACTTCAAGTATGTCCATGTGCCTTATCATTATCAAAATGTTCTTCTTGGTTCTATGGAAACAATTCTAAGAAAGGTTTTTATGACTCTAAATTGACAGCGTAATTACTGAAGGTACAATAGCTGTTCTAGATAATAATGCCTACGTAAAGATACAAGAATGTTTTTCATAGGATCTTAAACTAAGTTTGAGCTTCCCTGACCAGTTGCAATTTGAATACAGTACTTACATAATAGTGTTTTTTAAAAGGTTTTGAGTAAATGGAATTTTTCTCTATTCTATCATATTTATTTTTGCATCCTGTTAGATAAATTTAGAGAAGTATGAGCTTCAGTTTTCAGTACCTCTTGTCACAAGCATTATTTATTTCTGCCTGTGTTCCTTTCCCCTCAGATACCTCTGACAAGTAAGTATACTAGGAGAGTGTGATATATAACATTGGAAGAACTCCACCTTCAGGAAATCTTTTGGTTAAGCCAGTAATCTTTTCACAATAACAAGTAAAGCAGCCCCTAATTTTTATGTAACTTTGGATTTTCTTATCCTGAGTTTTCCCTAAGTGAAGTTACCTCCAAATTATGAAGTTCTTAATTCTTCTTAAACCTTTCAGTTAGACTCTAAAACAAGAAAGCCATCCTGTGTATCATATATTGGAATTGTAAATCTGACTTATAATTACCTTTCTGTTGATTGTTTTCCCCAGGCAGTCAAATAGAAGCACAAATGTTGACTTCTGCATTGGGTTCAATATCTGCCTGTGGGATAAATTTATAGCATATTTTCTCCCTCCTGCATAGCCAGTGTTTTTTCCCCTTTTTTTCTTGTTCCTACACATACAGGAACTTGAAAACATTGAATACAGCCCTTTATTTGACAAAAATAATTGCAGCAAGGGGAAAAAAAATAAGAGTGCATACTTGAAGAGAAGAAAATGTTCAACCTTATGATAGAAATTACAGATTCTGTGTTTTAAATGAAATACAGTAATAGTCTAAAAGTTAAGGGGTGAGGAGGTTAGAAAGGAAAGAAGAGATAGGTAGCAGAGGGGTTAGGTTTCAGGCAATAAAGGTTAGAAATGAATCACAAAATCAAGAGTAGGAAATGAAGTAATAAAATAAGTGCCTAATGGTGGGTTGCCAGGCAGACATTAAGGGAATGCTGAAGTGACAATAGAATGCAGCAGGGAAGCTGAGGAACAGAAAGGAGTGGGTGAGGTGGAAAAATAAAGAAATAGAAATAATAGAAGTGAACACAGAGGCGAAGAGCAGAGGAGGCTGTCATTTCATCTGAGGAGAAATTAAGAAGCCAGACAAATTATAAGTGCGTTTTCATTTAAAAACATGCATCAGACAGTCTGAAACCTATGCTCCTGGTTGGGTATAAAAGGACTGTGGGGTCCCATTAGTCAGCTCCCAGGGCTCCACGTGGCAATCAGAACTTGTCCAAGTTTCCAACTCCCGTCTCAGTGGAGGGGCAGGGACGTGGGTACTAACAGCTGAGGGTGCTGCCCGTTAGGCTCCTTGTCAGAAAGGATGTAATTGTCCATACCCAGCTGCTAACTACTAGAAATAGGAGGTAAATGCACCTTCCTCTTAGCCATGATTTGAAAGCTGATCCCAGGGATGGAAAGATGTTTTCAAGGACCCTAACACCATTTGAACAAGGTAGAACTGAAGCAGTTGTTTACAGTCACAAAATGTGAAATGAGTTGTACAATTCTGAACAATTTGTCCTCTTCAGGGTTCACTTGCCTTTTCCCCCCTCCTTTTCGGCAGTGGCTACCTCATGCCAGTGCCCAAGACAACTTATTAACTAGACAAAATGTGTGGTTAATGCATTGTGGAGGGAAATTCAATAAAGACTTCCACAGCCCTTTGAATCTCAAGCCAGAGTTAGGAAATATTTGAGTTCTCCTTGAGCAATAGTATAAAAGTTTATACAGTAAACCATATCAGGAGTCAGCCTTATGTAGTGAAAAAGTTTCTAAGCTGGAAGGCAGATATTTCCAATTCTGTCACTAACTGGCTGGGTGCCCATGGAGAAGTTGCCTCAGTTCTCTGTGCTACAGTCTCCTCTGTAAAATAAATGGGTTAGCATAGATCTGTAAGGTTCCTTATAGACCTAAAATTTTATGAAAGGTAATATAAATTCTTGGGTCAACAAGATAAGGCATATAAGACAAGGCTCTCCTTTAATTTTCTTGGAATTGGTTTCCTGTTTGTTTTTTTTTCTACCAAATCCCAACTAGAGGGAGATAGAAAACCTGTGACAAAGGAAATGAACACTCCAAAAGTTTATTTACTGTCCAGACTAGTATGATCTGAAGGTGATTCATGAATGACAGAGAAGAAAGACTTGGTTGTGGGGGGAGGCATGGAGAGAAGGGACATCATATTAAATTTTAATATTGCATAGTAATTTCTCTTAAACTGAAATGACAGACTTTTGTATTCACTTTGCTACTTCAGGGGTCTGTGATTTTCTCCAATCATAGTTTGCAATACCCTCCATGCCATAATCATAAGATCATAGATCTAGAGCTGAAAGGGACCATACAGGCCATGTAGTCCAATCCTGAATTTTACAGATGAGGAAACTGAGGCTCATGGAGGTAAAGTGTCCAAGCTCACATAGATAATAAGCATCTGAGGTAGGATTTAAACTCACACCCTCTGACTTTGGAGCCAGCGCTCTTTCTGCTGTGCCATGTAGGTGGTTGTCATGAGTCACCGTGGCTGAAAAAATCCATCCCCTGCTGACCAGTTCTCTGGTAATGTGCATCCCAGAATCCCATGATTTGAGAGTTGGAAGGGACCTTAGTGGCCATCAAACCCAAGCACGAAGGAATCTTTGCTACAACATAGCTGATAAATGCTTGTCCAGAAAGCCTCTGCTTGGAGATTTCCACTCTTCAAATTCAGTGAGGCTGGTTTCTGGGGCATAGACAGTCCAACATTGAGGCTCTCTTTGAAGACTGCCCAAGATGGTAGGTCTTCCCAGGGTTTGGCCCTCTTAATGGCAGGAAGTGGCACACTGAATAGAGAGCTTGACCTGGAGTCAGGAAGACCTGAGTTCGTATCCAGCATCAGACATTTACTAGCTGTGTGATTCTTGGCAAGTCACTCAACCTTTATCTGCCTCAGTTTCCTCATCTAGAACATGGAGATAATAGCACCTACCTCTCAGGGTTGTTATGATATGATGATAAGATGGGGTAATACTTGTAAAGCCCTTGGCAAACATTAAAACTCTATTACATGTCAGAGGAAAACTTTAGTAGAACTTCACCTCGTTATATAACAATTACACAGCAATATAAAATGAAATAATATTAAACTAAATAAAAATTTAAATGGATAAATATTCATTTCATTAGTGACATCACTGAAAAAATGGTAAAAATGTAGTTGTCATTATTATACATTATATATTACAATTTACCTCTGACACAACTTTTTTTTTCTTTTATGCTTTCAATACAAAACAATTTTTAAGTGGTACTAATAGATCACATTTGGGTAGTGCTTTGTAGTGAACGCTTTCCTCACAACTCTCCTGTGAGGTAAATAATATACAGAGATTATTACCCTTGTTTAATAGCTGAGGAAACTGAAGATCAGAGAGTGGTTAAGTAACTTGTTCATAGCCACACAATAAGTAGCTGAGCTGTAACTCAAACCCCAGTCTTCTGCCCCAAATCCAGTGTTCTTTCTGTGACACCAAGCCGCATCCACAATTAGGCATTCTGAGACACCCACACACACACTCTCATGCTTTCATCTCTCTTCTGATAAAGTTAATTTCTTTTAAATTAGTCTCCCTAGGAGGCTCCCAGTACAGACGGGTGTGGGTTCTGCACATAGTTGGCACTTGGCACATGTTGACTGATAAAGAACTTTATCCAAAGTACCTCCTCCCTGACTTATCAGAGTTTAGGGTTTTATAGGAACATTGAATCATGCCTTTGGAAATGAAAAGGGTCTGAAAGGTCATCTCCTACAACCCCTTCATTTTTCAGATGAGGAAGCTAAGATGGAGAAAGGTTAATAACAGCATCTACTTCCCAGGGTTATTATGAAAATCAAATTAGATAATATTTGTATATCACTTTGAAAACCTTAAGGCGTTATATAAATGCTGTCATCATCATTATTATTGCTATTATTATGTTATTTGCCCAATTAGTAAGTAGTACATAGCAGAAATTGGAACTTAGACTTCTGATTACAAATTCATTGCTCTTCTTACTGCATGATTGTTTGATTATGTCAAGTCATGTAGGATACAGTGAAGGAAATGACAATTAGAAAACTTAGCTAATTCAGTCATGTACATACAAAAATTCTGCATTCACACATAATTCTATCATTTTCAAAAGGTAAAGCATGCAATAGAATGCTTGGGTTGGAATATTAGTCCTGCTGTTGGACCTCGGGTAAATGTATCATCTGTAAAATGAGGGAGTTGAATGAAATGATCTCTAAAGTCCTTTCTAGATTTTCAATCTTTGAATCTAGTCCATAAACAGCTTTCTAAGAAAACAACAATAATAGCTAAAAGAATGAAAGCTCCTTTGAGGGCAGAAACTGTCTTTGTATCCTCAGTCTCTATTGTGCCTAATACAGAGTAGGTACTTAATAAATGTTTATTGGTTGATTGGCATTTATGTAGCATCTTACAGTTTATAAAGCCCCCTTATGGATATATAACTCATTTGATTGTTATAATACTCCCATGAGGTAGGTAATATAAGAAGTATTATGCTCATTGTATAGATGGAGATTCAGACTCATGGAAGTTATGACTTTTCCTAAGAGCAGATGGACTGTCTGGGCTGGGTTAAATTCAGGATTTTTGTTTTTATGTCCAATCATCTTGTACCATTCTACCTGAATATTCAAACAATAAAGTATTTTATGTTTGAAGATATAATTTTATAGGGTGATTATAGCAAGACATGAGTCAAAGTCTAGATGTATCTCTAAGCAATGTGCATATGCAGATGTTAGTGTTGAAAAGGCCCTTGGATACCACCTCTTCACATTATACAGGGTGTTCAAAAAGTCTTTGTGCAAATTTAAGATACTAAAACTTAAACCTGCAGTAAGACTTTTGGGGACACTGTAGATGAAGAAACTGAAACTCTGAGATGTTAAATGATTTCCTTAAGGTTGCACAGGTAGATTGATTTCTCAAATAATCAGTAATTAATTTAATGTAGTCCTTGGACCTTCTAATAGTAGGCAAGAAAATGTTTTGGTTTTGTTGTTATTTTTGTTCTTTCTTAGGAGTATAGCATCTAAAGACTTTTTAGCCTTGAGTAAAGAAAGAACAGTCTTTGGCAGCCTTAACATTGTATCAAACATCCAGATGCAAAGTCTACTCAATTATTTTACTATTCTGTTTGGTGTTAGTAGACAACTTGATCTGAAAAACAGTTGACTGAACTTTTTATCTTATTAAATTGTGAGCTGAGGTCAAGGACTGTTTTAGTCTTCCTTATAATCTTCCGTAGAGTATACATCTATATACTTCTAAGGAATAGCTGCTCAGTAAATGTTTGTTGGATGAATTGAATGAGTGGATGGATAGATGGATGGGTGGACGGATGGACATAATAGCTATAGTCTAAAAACTAAGCTCAAAAAACCCCCACCAGTTTGGAAATGATGAAGTCGCTATTGCTGGATAAAATAACTTTGTCAAGTCTCAATTTCACAATAAAAGTAGAGAGCATTTTTTTTTAAAGTTGAGAGCATTTTAAGAAGCAACAGTACGTTCTGACTTTGTAGTTTTAAAAAGGGAACAACATATGTCACATGAAACTTTTTTTGACATGACAATACCTGGAATAATTAGATACATAAAGAACAATGAAGAACTGAGAGTTTCTAAGTATATTATGAATAGTTATTATCCACCATCAGTGCCTTTCAAATGTCACGAGAGTGCTTTGTTGAATGTGTGTCTGTTTGTAGTGAAGTGCAAAACTTTTTTTTAACACTCTTCTTCCAAGTAGTTTAGCACATTTTAAATCTCTATGTTGAACTATGGGAAGTCATTCCAAAATTAAAGCTCTCAACACCTTTATTTTGAAAAGTCTGAATGGTGTCCATCAAAGCAGACACCTTGAAAACACTCTTTTTAAGTATTTACTGAGCACGATCATCTGAAAATGTCAGATGTGCTCTCATTTAAATAATTTGACATCTCCCAAGAAGACACCTGATGAGTATTGCATTCAAATGTCAAAAGTATAGCAGAGTCCAAAAAAGTTTTTTTTTCTTCTGAGGACTTGTTAATTCAGAATGTTCATAAACTTTAGTGTGTGTTCCTGGCAGTTAAAATGAAATTATTAAATTTAGAATGAAAATGTACCTTGATTAAATGACTTGCCCAAGATCACACAGTGGCAGAATGGAGAGTCAAACCCATGGCCCCTCATTCGAAATCTAGTAATCTTTGTACTATATCACATTACAGGCTCTAATGTAGTAAATATGATTTCCATGCCCAAATTTAAGTTTTAGAGTTTCATTTTACTACAAAAGATAGCCAAGATTTTCTGAAAAGAAAAATAAAGCTTTAAGTTTCTTAAGTCATGAACATAGGTTTCATGTATTCTATATTCCTTCCTTCCTTATTTATTCATGGCAAAATGGAGACTGGAATCCAGGTATCTCAAGCCAAAGGTCAGTGCTGACAAAGTCAGTGTTGAAAGAAGTAGTAATGAAAGAGAACAAGCCAGCATCTTTGTCCTTCAGTTAGTGGTAGTCTAGGTACCTCTTTTACTGTGCAATATAGGATGAAGGATTTATTGCTGCCTAATAAGTGCAAAGGTACATGAGACATGGTCCCTGTCCTTAAGGAACTTGCAGCCTAGAAGGAGTGATGACAGAGTCATGGGTGGTTCATAGAAAATCTAGTTTCCTTATTTTGGACTCATCAAAATAATGGTTTTTAAAAGACAAATGTCTGATCCGAAGAAAGGTTTGTTAAGTACCTTTCAGTGCTTTTCCACTAAATCGGAAAATTACATTTTGTAGAATTCAGCAAGTCCACAAACATTTATTAAAGAGTTACTTAGATGCCAGGCACTGTGCTAAGTACTGGGAATACAAAGAAAGGCAAATCAAATTGAGCCCCTGAAGGACTGAGATGGAGAGTTTGTAGTTTGATTAGATTCCCATGGACTGGAAAGAAGAATCAATTAAAATTAATTCAGATTTTCCTGAAGAAAATGAGAGTTTAGGTCATGGAGTAGAGTGAGTTAGAAATTGGTAAACTGAAAAACCACTAAAAAAACTGAAAACAGGTATAGTTCTGACACTGTCTTTTCTTCCAGATTAATAGGAACAAAGCCTTTTCCAAATGTTAGAGTCCATTATACAGAATCACAGAATGTCCATGCTTGAAGGTCTCACAGTCCTGTAGTACAGTACATACCTGAGCAAGGATCACCTCTACAGAATATCAGATGGGTTGCCATCCAACCTTTGCTTGGGGAACTTAGAAGGAAGTCCATCACTTGCTGAGGGAGTCTTTTCCACTTCTGGATAGCTCTAATTTTAAGAGTTGACCTTAAGCTTAAATTTGCCTCTTTGCACCTTGGAAAATATTGCAACTTCTCCCCATGAATCTTCGGTCTGCCCTCTGGAACCAGACAAAATAAGTCTAATTTCTCTTTTATGAGATAGCCCTCTAGTAGGACAGCTATCAAGTTTCCCTGGTAGGATTATCATTTTAAACTGCTACTGCAAATCCAAAATGGCTCAATCCAAAGCTCTTCATCAATATACCATTTCACCCCAATCAGGACTACCTTTTTATCATCTTGTTAACGCTTCTTGCTTAGTCCTAATTGTATGCCATTGTTCATACTTTTCATCTCATTCCAGTACCTTCCCCTCCCCTCTTCACATTCGAATCCAAAGCTTCATGAGCCCTTTAAGGTCCAGATTTACTTCCTGAAAGTCTTCCCTAACTAACCTTACTCCAGAATGACCTTTCTCTTATTTTTCTTGACATATAATAGGTCCTTAAAACAAGTGTTTGAATTGAATTTAACTGCTACCAGTTTTGCATATTGTTCAGAAGCAGTGGTTATTCAAAATAGATGGATGTTTACAGTCATACTTCTTTTAGTGAAGAGGACTGTGGTAATTGCACACTTTACTGTAGGAAACTAACTGTGGACCACAATTAGGCCTAGGACTGTGTCCCATTGGTGAGGTGCTTAATCAATCATCTTGACTCCCATGAGGGCCCTCCTTCCTGTTTATGGGTAATGATTATTTGGAAAACATATACTCTGCATAGTTAAATATTTATTATTGAATTTTCCCCCTGTAAAATATCTTGTTTATTGAAAACAAAACAGAAACCAAGGTAAAGCTTCAGTTCCACAGATATAATGGAGCAAGTCACCTTGTTTGAATCAAACCAAACTAAGAGGAAGTAGCCACACAAAAATGGTGGCTGCACTGGGAAATGGTTGACACAAAACATCAAGACGTCTTAAACTGAGGGATGTCTTCCAGTTACTGTACTATAAACTGAAAATTTAACAGTTCGCTCTTATGAGCCTTCAAGCTAGCTCTAACAGACCCCTGCTTCTGTCTTTCACTTTGGATCTGGAATGCATTTTCCATGCCAAAATAATTTTTTTCACCCTAAACCCAAATGAAAAGGGAGTGTACAATGAAGCTCAAAGATAGTAGAGGAAATGGACAAACCTGTGCTGTGAGTCTGAGGAAAACATCTTCCCAGAAAAAGTAAAAAAAAAGTCAATGAAACAAAGCTATGGGTTGAATAAATAGAGAACCTAAGGCTGGCAAAAAAAAAGGATGATACTTACTGATTTTGTTTTTGAAGGAAACCTCTATTACAGGGATGAGGAACCTGTGGCCTCGAGATCACGTGTGGCCCTCTAGGTCCTCAGGTGTGGCCCTTTGACTGAATCTAAACTTGGAGTCACATAAAACTTGGACTCAGTCAAAAGGCCACCCCCAAGGTCACAGGTTCCCCAACCCTGTTCTATTATCGTGGAGATTTCTTGTCCCACCTAGATATCTGGTAAGATCAACCACAGAGAAAATATCCTACTGGAACACCTCCCATCTTTGGCAACTCCTGAGACCCAGCTTTAAGGAAGGTGGCTAAGCAGCCTCACCTGATAGGTTCCTTTTGTTACCTGTAAAGTAGCTTTAAGACCATGTAAAAATCCTTTATACACATGTATCTCTGTCCTGCACATTGCTATCCACCTGGCAGCCTCCCAGCCTCCCATCCTGCTGATGCTAATTAAACCCTTTTATCTTCTAGTGTTGCCTCTTGATTGTCAAATGGACCTAGGTGGGAAGAATTGCCCCTGGGAGGATCCCAAGACTTCTGGTTGGTTCCCCAACACTACTAATGAACTCCATGTCCTTATTCCACAACAGCCAAGTTGAAGCAACTCTGTCACCAGGGCAGCAATAAATCCTTCATCCTATATTGCACAGTAAAAGAGGTACCTAGACTACCACTAACTGAAGGCTAAGGATGCTGGCTTGTTCTCTTTCATTACTACTTCTTTCAACGCTGACTTTGTTAGCACTGACCTTTGGCTTGAGATACCTGGATTCCAGTCTCCATTTTGCCATGAACCCACTGTATGACTTTAGATAGATAGATTTGTGTATCTGGGCTTCAGTTCCCTAGCTACAAAATAAAAAGTTGAAGTAGATGACCTTTAAAGCTCTATCCTCCTCTGGTATTTTAAAGAATACTCCTTTAATCGGTCTCTTTAAGGTATAACATAATAGTTGTAAAGAATTCACAAGATCAACATTGATTTAGTTGTCACATTAGTGCCCTTTGACCTTGTCATAGCAGACAACAACTTAATTTCTACATGGCATTTGTTTGGGTTCTTGACTTCTAAGAGATTTTTTTTTCATCATCTTTGAGGGGCAGCTGGGTGGTTCAGTGGCTAGAGCACTGGACCTAGAGTCAGGAAGACTTGAATTTGAATATGATCTCAAATACTAGCTGTATGACTTTGCACAAGCCACTTAACCTGTTTGGCTCATTTTTCTTATCTATAAAATGAGGATAATGATAGCGCCTATCTCCCAGGGTTGTTGTGAGGATAAAATGAGATATTTGTGAAGCACTTAGCATACTACATGGCACACAGTAAGTGCTGCATAAATGCTAATTGTTATCATCATCATCATCTCTTTGCCAGTTAAGTAGAGGATAGAAGCAATGAACTAGTTACATATTTCAGGCTCCCCTACCATTTTAAATGTAAATAACCAGATACTTAAAGCGAGCTTGGTTATTCTATTTGAATTGTTTTGACCCTACCTCCTTCTCTTGGCATATATATTTGGTTTTTTGACTATCATGGAAAATTTGAGATTTGGGCATTTGTTTTTAACATCTGCTTACCTCTTTGGTCTATTTTCAGTGTTGGACATATTAGTTATGTGGTACTGTTTTGTTTTGTATTCTGAAATGCAGCTGTCGTCTGCTTGAGTCTTTATAGAATGACTCAAGAATTGGCAGAGGACAAGCAATGGTATTAAAATACCTGTTGGCTGCTAGTTCTGACTCAATGCCCTCAGTTCCTTGGAAATCAAGAGAGTCTCCAAGCTCGAATGCCACTTTCCTTTCACAGTCCCTTTAGCTGTCAGTGTCTTCCTTTCTAAGGTTCCCTTGTATTTACTCTGTATGTGTGTTGTACATACCAGTTTATGTACATTACAGAGCCATGTGTCTACAAAGCATAGAGAAGGGGCAAATGGTATGTCTGCCCCACTTCCCCCCCCCCATTAGAATGTGAGCTCCTTGAGGGCAGGGACTGCTTTTTCTTTTTCTTTGTATCTCCAGCATTTAGCACAGTGTGTGTTACATAGTTTCTTATAGACGGCCTTATCATTTGCCTCTCCTCAGTGCCCTATAGATGCATGGCACTGCAATCTGACCTATTGGTTTAACCTAAGGTCCCCTGGTCCTTGCCATCCACCCTGTTGTTGACCCTTAGGATTTCTGGGGCTTTCTATCCACCTTGCAGCTGAACTTTCTTTATGTGTTATCTTCCCCAATTATAGTATAACCTCCTTGCTTTTGAGAGTAGGTACTTCCTTTATTTTTTTCTGTAACTATCCCCAGGACTTAGTGCTTGGCACATAGTAAGCACTTAGTAAATGCTTTTTTATTTATTCATTCTTTTATTCATTCATAGTAAGAACTTAATAAATGTTTTTCATTCATTTATTCATTCATTCTTTTATCCATTCAAAAAACTTAATTACTTAATAAATGCTTGTTGATTAAGGAAAATCAAACTATATGTAATAAAGATTTGTAATTTTATGCCAGTCTTTTTCTTGAGATATTTTATATGGATATGCCCATTGTATTTGGTGTATGTAAGATTAAAACATTTTTAATTAAAAGATAACAAATACTTGTTGATTGATTAGTATATGAATGGTCTAGTTCATCAACATGGATAAATAAGAATAGTAATACCTAGTATATACTAGTATAACATCCTCCTACATCTTAGAGAAGGAGAGCCTCAGTTGAAGAAAATGAAGATCAGAGAAATTAAATATTTATCTAATGTCAATACGTTGTGCTGCAGAACTCATTTGGGGTTGGGGGTGGGGTGAGGATAATCTCATGTTATATACTGTCCTTCCACTTACCCAGTTGAGAAAAATTACAACAAAATTTTCCTTTAGTTAATAATAATGGATTTTTTGGGGGGTTAATATATTTTGACCAAAGACCCACCTTAAAGTCTGTCAATGTTGAGGCTTTAGTAAAAAAAAAGTGAAAACTAAGATTTCAGCAGCTAAGATGTAGAGAACAATGACCAAGTAGAAAAGATATCTAGCTATTTGTCAAAATTCTTAAGAATAAAAGGGTTATACCTATCTACTATGTAATCCAGATTCTATTAATGAGTATTTCACAGTGGATAATGGAATCTGAAGATATCTTAGCAATTATCTAATCCAAGACCCTCATTTTACAAATGAGGAATTGACTTACCCAAGATCACATAGCCAATCAATTATTTGTTCTACCTTGACTCAAAGTGCAGAGAAAAGGATTTGGGATATTAGCATACTTCTGGTTTTATTTTCTTTGTAGAACTTTCTTTATCATTACTCACTGATTACAATTATGAATCCACTTAAAAAAGGTGAAAGCCGTACTGGAAAGCTCCCTCTTAGAGTTGATGCAGATAAGAATGATATTGTATGTTTTGGAGCACAAAAAAGGTACAGGTGAATACTAATCAGGTGATTCCAGACATGTTTAATAACTGTCAGAGGGCAGGGAAGGGCCTAATTCAGGCTGATCTCCCGGTTGATTAGGTCCAAAATTAGAACAGAATGGAGACATTTATAGCCTGATAGTTAACAAAAGGAGTTTTACTTAGCCACAGCAGGGGAAGGACTTTCAGAACAGGGAAGGGATGTCCATCCAGAAGATAGCCTTAATTGTGTGCAGCTGTCATGTGGCTTGGTCATCCTGCTAGCTTCACAGTAAAAGGCCTGAAGGAGGAGCTTCCAGTCCCTTGTGTCCTGGCTGTTTTGTACCCCAGTGACCAGAAACCCAAGTCAGTGTCTTGAACTATAGCCCCTTGAACCAATTAAATCTTAAAGAAAGTTTCAGTCCCTTTTAAGGAAAAAAAACAGCCTAACTTTAGGGGCAAGGAGGAGGAAGGTGACACTTGGGGCATTTCTCCTACTGTAATAACTATAGCCTAATAACAGAAAATGTGAAAGAAGATGGCAAAGAACTTTGGGAAATTATTTTTAAGTGGAAGATGTCTTTAAAAAACTGTTGCTTTGTCATCATCTGATTTGTTTGGCAATGGGATGTAAACATTTCATATTTCCCATGTAGACCACAAACTTCTTGAAAGCAGGGACTGCCTTTTAAAATCTTTGTCTCCACATTATCGAGCAAGGGCACAGCATAAGGCTGGTCCTGTTGTAAACAATCTGTAGCTGATGATTAAGTGAATTAATTTTTCATCTCAAGATTTGTGTTTAAATTCTGTGGTCCTGTTTATAGAATATAAAAAAAAAGTCACAGTATCTCAGGGTTGAAATAGGCATGAGAAATCACCTAGTTCAACCTGTATCTGCATAATCCTTTCTTTTTAAAATTTTAAAATTTTTGTTTAATGTTTTGTTTTTCTTCAATTACATGTAAATAATAATCTTTAACATTCATATTTGAAATTTTGAATTCCAAATTCTCTCCCTCCCTCTCCACACTCCTCATTGAGAAGGCAAGCATTTAGATATAGGTTATACATGTATAGTCATACAAAACATTTCCGTATTAGTCATGTTGTAAAAAAACATAGACATTCTCCCAAGAAAAATAAAGTAAAAAAAAAGTGCATTGTAATCTGTATTCAGACTCCAAGAGTTTTTTCTCTGGGGTTTGATAGAGTTTTTCATAAGTTCTTCAGAGTTGTCTTTGATCATTGTACTGCTGAGAATAGCTAAGTCATTCAGTTGATTGCCTCACAGTGTTGCTATTACTGTGTACAATGGTCTATTCATTTCACTTTGTATCAGTTCCTGTAAGTCTTCCCAGATTGTTCTGAGAGCATTGTGCTCATCATTTTTATAGCACAATAGTATTCCATCACAATCATATCCCACAATTTGTTCAGCCATTCCCCAATCGATGGGCATCTCCTGAATTTCAAGTTCTTTGCCACCAGAAAATAGCTGCTATGAATATTTTTGTACATTATCGGTCCATTTCCTTTTTGTATTTTTTGTCTCTTTTGGGATATAGTGGTATAGCTTGGTCAAAGGGTATGCATGGTTTTATAGCCATTTGGGCATATTTCCAAATTGCTTTACATAATGGTTGAATCAGTTCACAACTCCACCAATTAGTGTCTCAATTTTCCAACATTCCCTCCAACATTTGTTATTTTTCTTTTCTGTCCTATTAGCCAATCTAATAGGTGTGAGGCATCCAAAGAAAGAATTATGGAAGTCGAATTGCTATCACTTATTTTTACCTTCTGTTGAGTTTTGTTTCATCTTTCTGATGGTTCCTCCTATTGGTTTTAATTTTTACTTACAACTTCACTAATGTGAAAATATGTTTAATGGGTATATAAATGTAAAGCCTATATCAGATCGTGTGCCGTCTTGGGGAGGGTGGGGGGGAGAAAGGGGGAGAAAATTTTCAACTCAAAAGCATATGGAAGTGATTGTTAATAAATCAAAATAAATTTTAAAAATTTTTAAAAATTAAATAAAAATAAAAATTTAAAAAATAAAAAAATAAAATAATAGGTGTGAGGAAGAACCTCAGAATTGTTTTAATTTGCATTTCTCCAGTCAATAGTGACTTACAGCATTTTTTTATATGGCTATAGACAACTTTGATTACTTCACCTGAAAACTGACTTCATGTCTCTTGATCATTTATCAACTGAGGAATGGCTCTTATTTCTAGAAATTTGCAGAAATGAGGCCTTTATCAGAAAAACTTACTTATTTTTTCCACAGTTATGGTAGCTATTTCCTTCCATTGTATTTCCTCCCTTTTTATTTTATTTTCTCTCTCCTTTCACCATGTCCCTCCTCAAAAGTGTTTTACTTCTAACTACTGCCTCCCCCTTCTAGCACCCCCTTCTCTTATCCCCTCCCCCTCCTATTTTCTTATAGGGTAAGATAGATTTCTGTACCCAATTGAGTGTGTATGTTTTTCCCTCTTTGAGCCAATTCTGATGAGAATAAGGTTTAAGAATTCCCTACCACCTCCCCGATCTTCCCTGCCACTGTAAAAGCTTTTTTTGGCCTCTTTTATGTGACACAGTTTACCCTATTCTACTTCTTCCTTTTCCTTTCTCCCAGTGCATTCCTCATTCTTATCTCTTAATTTATTTTTTTAGATATCATCCCATCATATTCAACTCATACCTCTGTCCATATATACTTCTTCTAACTGTCTTAATAATGAGAAAGTTCTTATGAATTACAAGTGTTATCTTCCCAGGTAGGAATGTGAACAGTTTATGTTCCTTATGATTTCCCTTTCCTGTTTACATTTTTATACTTCTCTTGAGTGTTGTATTTGAAAGTCAGATTTTTTCTATTAATCTCTGATCTTTTCATCAGGAATATTTCAAAGTCCTTTATTTCATTGAATATCTATTTCCTTTCAAAGGATTATATTCCGTTTTGCTGGGTAGGTGATTTGTGATACTAGCTCCCTTGATTTCTAGAATATCATATTCCAAGCCCTTGATCTTCCTTCCATAGTAACTTTCTATAGTCAGCATTTTGTTTTCTGTTGTTTGCTCATTTTTCCAGCCTATTTCTTGACTTTTAACTCTTTGCTAAAGTGGGACTCTGCTTCTAGGGTAGAGGGTGTGCTGTCCCAAGCTTCAGGGATTTTATACAGCTGTTTTCAGAGATACTTCTAGGGACCTGTAAGCTTTCAGTTCTTTTAAAGTGGTGTGATCTAAGGAGGGGTGTGTTAATTACTCTCCTGGCCTGTGATGTGGTCTGTGAGTGAACACAAGCACTCTTTTCTACCCTGGAACTATGACAAAGGTCCCTGCTCCACTGTGGCTGCAAGCTCTGGTGTGCTAGTGGTCCTTCTTGCCCTGGGACTGCCACTAAGGACTGCAACCAAGATCCAAATATGGACAAAGCAGCAGAGTCCTGCCTCTCGTGCCAGCAGAGAGACCCTTGCAATCTTCTGACTACTTGTTCAACCCCCTTCCAGTCTGTTGGCTGTGAGCTCTGGAAGCAGCTGCTGCAACAGCTGATTCAGTTACTCCCAAGGCCTGCTCCTGGTTTGCTCGGTTCCAGTTTGTGCTGGCATAGCCTGCAATGAATGGGCTGTGTTCCACTCTCACACCTGTGTTACAGATCTTTCCTGCCAACCTTTTAGATTGCCTTTGGCTAGAAAATTGTTTCACCTAGTGCTTTTGTGGGTTCTGCTGCAATGTTATTTAAAGTTGTTCGGAGGAGTTTAGGGGAGAGCTCAGGTGAGACCCTGCCTTTCTTCTACCATCTTGGCTCTGCCCCCATAGGAACACTTTCTGTGGTGTTCCTCTCAAGTAGTCATTCTGCCTCTGCTTAAAGACCCAAAATGAAGGAGAATCCTCTACTTTTCAGGGCAGCCCATTGCACTTTGGGGTTGCTCTAAAACTTGGCAATTTCAACCAAAAGTCTGTCTTCCCTACAATTTTAATCCATTATTCCTAATTCTTCCTTCTTGAGCCAAACAGAATGAGTCACATCCCTCTTTCCCACAAGCAGACCATCAAATTTCAGCTATCACAACATTCTGCCAAATATTCTCTTTCTTATGCCAAGCATCCTCAATTCTTTCAACTAGAGCTCATAAAATATGGACTTAGAATCATAGATTTAGAGCTGTTTGAGGTTTATCCTTTTGGGGAAAATACACAAATCAATTTCAAAATGAAAAGTAACAAAGCCCTCATTTTGCAGATGAGGAAACTGAGGCCCAGAGATGTTAAAAGATGTGTCCAAGGTCATAAAGCTAGTAAGTTGTAGAATCAAGATTTGAACCTAGGTCCTCTAACTCCACTTCAGTCCTCTCACAAAAAAAGGTTATCAGAACATTCACTTGTAATAGATATACCCACATAAATGGGAACTGGGTTACATGTGTCTAGATTCAAGTTCGTTATTGCAACGATCTTGACTGAATAGGACTGATTGCTTAAATCCAATACATTGTACAGAAATGCATTATTTAAACCCACCAACAGTGCTCAGCAAAATAAGGCTTCTGAACACAGTGAGTACCTTAGGAGAAGTACTTTGGACACATATCACTAATAGCAACAGGGTTTGTGTCAGCTCAGGAAAGGATAGACCCAGATTTGGACAGAAAGGCTTGCATTACGCAGGTCATTTTGGTAAAGCCCAGTGGGGGTATCTTGCACAATGACTGTTTGATTATCTGTAGGCAGGACCATATGTCCCTGTCTTTCACAGAATTCAAATTTATTTAAAATTAAAGTGCTAAAAATTCGTTAAAAAATACTCACAAATATGTGAACACAGAGATCTTAAAGTTGGAAGGAACTTAGAGGTCATCTAGACTTTTCTGGGACTACTTATAACCTTTAATTCTATGCTGAAATATCTCATGGAAAAAAGAAAATTCTTTCCGTCTATGTTTGATTTATTGTCTAGATAGCCTTTTACAAGGGGAGAGAGACATAGGAATAGGGCCCAGACTTGGTGTAGGGAATTCCTAGATAAGAAAATCCCCTCTTCCTATGTAGAGCAATGCCATCTCTACAACTTAAAGTCTTTAAAGAAAATTTTAAGAGGTGGTGGAGCCAAGATGGCAGAGTAAAAGCAGTGACTTACTTGAGCTCTCCTCCAAACCCCTCCAAATACCTATAAAGTATGGCTTTAAACAAATTCTAAAGCAGCAGAACCCACAAAAAGAGTGAAACAAATTTTCAGCCCAAGACAACTTGGATGGTTGATTGGAAAGGTATATTGTGCTGGTATGGAAGAGGGGCACAGTTTGGTGTGGGCATGCAGGCAGCAAACCTGGAGCAGGCCTCAGAGGACTGAATCACAGAAGCTGTGGCGATTTCTAGACCTCTCAAACCACGAACACCAAAGACAACTTAGAAGGTCAGTGGGAACAGTCTGTTTCTGCAGTAAGAGAGAAGTTCAGTCTCAGCTCCAGTCCCCAAACTCAGCCCCGGGGTGGCAGCTGCCTCCTGAGTTTCCTGCCCACAGACTAAGGGGGAATCAAGTGGCTGATCAGAGAGGGATTGCAGGGATCTGTCTGCTGGTGCAGGATTCTCTTGCTTTGCCTGTGCTTGGATCTGGGTCACAGTTCTGGGTGGCAATCCTGGGGTGAGGAGGAGTGCTGGCTTGGTGGAGCTTGTAGTGGCTGTGAAGAGAAAACCCTCCTCACAGTTCCAAGACAGAAAAGAGTGCTTGTGGTCACTCATAGACCAGAGCACAGGCCAGGAAAAGAATAAACACCTCGCCCCTGATCATAGCACCTTGGAAGAACTGAAAATTTACAGGTCCCTGTATTTCCTGTAAGAGATTTTGTATTATATTTTCCTAAATGTTCTCATTTCCTTGCATTGGGAGGGAGTAATACGGATCCAGAGTCCCAGGGACTCTTCACCGTTGTCATATTTTGCCTTGGTGACTGTATGTGTCCCTCTCTTTTCATTGTTCAAAAGACAGTGAAGCCTGGCCAAGTGAGTAAGTGGTTTCCCCTATGGTCCTCCATGTGAGCGGTCAGGTCTCCCTCAGTGTCCCCTCCCAGGAATTAGCCAGAGCTGGGTACCTTTTCCTCTCCTCCTGAGTCCCTGTGGAATGGGGATGGTGGAATGGGAGGGGGATGAGGGTTCCCTGTCTAGCTCCTTTTCTTAAGTGCACACACACAGCCCTGTTATAGGAGTGCCTTATAAAGCTGGGATCTCTGTGAGACAGAAACTCATTGGCTTCTGAAACAAGAGTACATTATTGTACTGTATCTCATCCTAGAACTTGTCACGGTGCTGCCATCTTGGATTTTTTTTTTTGTAATGTTTGAGCAGTCCTCACAATACTGACCCTCAGTCCTCAGACAAAGACCCAGCTGTTCATTCAGCACCCAAAGTACTTTCGCTTTTACAGTACAGCATGTAGAAACCTGAAGACATCTTATGGCAGCCTTTTTTTTTTTTTTGAGGGTGGTGCCTTGTTGCGTTCTTACTTACCATGGTGGGGAAATCTTGCTAACACGGAAAAGGTCCTCTTTGAGTTATGTAATCTGACTCACAGGCACCCCTTCCATCAGCTCGGGGTGGGGCGGAGAAGGGCTCTGGGTTATCAACTTTGGTAGCTGATTCTGAAAACCATTAACTTTTTCTGTGATGCAGGTTTTGGTATAATGTTCAATATACCTTGCAGATGACTAAAATCCTCATTTGTTGGGGGGGAAAATACACAGAAATAGACTTATATTGTGGGTAACTGAGAAACAGCAAAACTTTACTAGTTCCTTTGGTACCTGTATAACTAATTTCCAAATCATGAAACAAAATTGTGAGTTTACTTTAAGTAACGCACAAGACTATTAGGCAGGTCATCCACAGTGAGGTTTGGATCAACTGTTGCTGCTCATTCTTTCTATAATGAGTATGCTCCTGAATTGTAAACAGCTGCATAAAACCCTTGAAGCTTGGGACAGTACATTCTCCACACTGGAAACACATCCCTACCTTAACAAAGAGTTTATAACTCAAGGAATTGGCTGGGATCATGAGCAAGCAGTGCAAAAAGAGTCAGATTATATTATCTTACTCTGGTGACAAAGAAGATTAAAACATCAACCAGAAGAAGACAACAAAGCCAAAGCTCCTACATCCAAACCCTCCAAGAAAATTATGAATTAGTTGCAGGCCATGGAAGAGCTCAAAAAGGATTTTGAGAAGCAAGTAAGAGAAGTAGAGGAAAAACTGAGAGTGATGCTAAAGGAGACCCAAAAAAGTATTGAAGAAAATAACACCTTAAAAAATAGCCTAACCCAAATGGCAAAAGAGGTCCAAAAAGCCAATGAGGAGAAGAATGCCCTAAAAAGAAAGATTGGCCAAATGGAAAAGGAAGTCTAAAAGCTTACTGAAGAAAATACTTCCTTAAAAATTAGAATGGAGCAATTGGAAGCTAGTGACTTTATGAGAAATCAAGGCATTGTAAAACTAATCCAAAAGAATGAAAAAAATAGAAGAGAATGTGAAATATCTCATTGGAAAAACAACTGACCTGGAAAATAGATCCAGGAGAGAGAATTTAAAAATTATTGGACTATCTGAAAGCCATGATCAAAAAAAGAGCCTAGACATCATCTTTCAAGAAATTATCAAGGAAAACTGCCCTGATATTCTAGAACCAGAGGGTGAAATAGAAATGGAAAGAATCCACGAATCACCTTCTGAAAGAGATCCCCAAAGGAAAACTCCTAGGAATATTGTATCCAAATTCCAGAGTTCCCAGGTCAAGGAGAAAATATTGCAGGCAGCCAGAAAGAAACAATTCAAGTATTGTGGAAACACAGTCAGGATAACACAAGATTTAGCAGCTTCTACATTAAGGGACCTCAGGGCTTGGAATATGATATTCTGGAGGGCAAAGGAGATAGGATTACAACCAAGGATCACCTACCCCGCAAAAGTAAGTATAATCCTTCAGGGTGAAAAATGGTCATTCAGTGAAATAGGGGACTTTCAAGCATTCTTGATGAAAAGACCAGAGCTGAATAGAAAATTTGACTTTCAAATACAAGACTCAAGTGAAACATGGAAGAGGTAAACTGGAAAGAAAAATCATAAGAGACTTATTAAGGTTGAGCTGTTCACATTCCTGCATGTAAAGATGATATTTGTAACTCATGAGTCCTTTGTCAGTATTAGGGTAATGGGAGGGAAAAAATTATATATATGTATGTATGGATAGATAGGTAGATAGCTATTAGATAGATAGATAGATAGATAGATAGATAGATAGATAGATAGATAGATGGCACAGGGTGAGTTGAATATGAAGGGGTAATATCTAGAAAATAAAATTAAGGAGTGAGAGAGGATTATACTGGAAGAAGCAGAAAGGGAGAGGTAGAATGGGGTAAATTATCTTACATGAAACAGACAAGAAAAGGCTTTTACAGTGTAGGGGAAATGGGGGAAGATGACAGGGAATGAGTGAAACTTACTCTCATTGAATTTGGCTTAAGAAGGAAAGAACATACACAATGGGGTAAGGAAAACTATCTTATCCTACGGGAAAATAAGGGGAGAAGGGGACAAGAGAACAGGGGGTTCATAGAGGGGAGGGGATAATCAGAAGCAAACACTTCTGAGGAGGGACAGGGTCAAGAAAGAGAATAGAATAAGTGGGGGGTAGGATAGGATGAAGGGAAATATACTTAGTTTTTCCCAACATGACTACTATGGAAGTGTTTTGCATGACTACACATCTATGACTTGTATCAAGATGCTTGCCTTTTCAATGAGGGTGGGTGAGGAGGGAAGAAGGGAGAAAATTTGTAACACAAAGTTTTGAAAACACATGTTAAAAAAATTTAAAAAAGAAAAAAAGAAATTTTGAAAAAGGATTTATTTGTTTTTCCATTCACTTATAATTTGTCCCTCCACTGTACCCACTATTTGAATAACACTAAACCATGAAACAAAAAAAAAACAACAAACCTTTATCTTAAACATACATAGTCTAACAAAAAAAAAATCCCATATTGGCCATGACCAGAAATGTATGTGTTAGACAGTCTTTTTTAAATACCCAAATAATATCTTTCTTTCCCTTTACTGTTTATTTTATTAGTTAGCTGTTTTGTTTGTTTTTAAAGTCAGAAATGATGTTACTACTGATTTTAGGAGACAGGATTATTAGTTGCGTGACACTTTTTTTTTTCCTACATGCTGGCTTGCTAGCTTTGTAGAAACAGAACCCAAATACTTTTGGCAATGGAAGATTTTGGTTCATATACTTGAGCAAAAAGGAAAGCTTCAGAAATTCTCAAGCCACAGTTCCTCCACCATTTCAGTACCTAGCTCTTTTGGGTGCCTTCTAATGAGGCCCCTCTCTGCTCTGATAGACATTCTGGATGACTTCCTCAACATGAGGAACTAACTTATGCTATGCTTTGTTTCCCTGTTGCTACTTTTGCAATAACTATTGATGTGAATTTTTCCACTGGGAATGCAAACTGAAAATATGTATTGGCGCCACCAGACCTAGGAATCATCCCTAGCATGGATTAGAAAAGAGAATTTTGTTCTGAGCCTCCACATTACAGTGGCAACCAAAGTGATTTGCATAGTTACCAGGAGAACGCAGGGGAAGGTTAATGTTCAGTTACTATGCAATTATCATTACTTCCAATAGAGTTAACAGTACCACATAGTGGATACATTTTCTCACTGCAAAATAATCATGTTAAATTGTTTTTGTGGTAACTATGCAATTAGCTTCTTTTCCCCATGTTTGTCTGATGCTAGCCATTGTTTTGTTGAGCATAGAACAGCATTTAGTGCTAGCTATTTAGTTACAAACCTCTTCTGATTTTCCCATTTGCTGCAGACACACAGGCAAATGCAATTTTTTTTACCTGATCTTCTGTTATTTGGAATGGAGGAATTTTATCAGGCTCTTAATTAACCAATTAGCAAACATTTATTAAGCACCTATTATGTGTCAGGTACTGTGCTATACACTGAAGATAGAAATGCAAAGAGAACCCCTTTTTGTGGAGAGCACATTCTGTTCCCTCATTACATAGTGAATAAACTGAAGTCCAAAGAGTTGAACTCCTTGCCCTGGCATTTAAAGTTTTCCACAATCAGGCTTCTGTTTACCTTTCCATCCTTATTTCACCATCTACCCCTTTAAGAGTTCTGTTGTATCACCTAGAGCATCCCCTTTTCACACATGGTTCCCCCCAAATCTGCTCCTGGTTCTAGTTATTCTGTGGGTCTACATCGACTCAGTCATAATGGATGAGCCCTATTAACATGTTTACTTTTATTCTTATCAACTACAGGACAGAAAAATTTCAAAGTAAAGTTGTTTTCCTCTCCATAAATCCAAGGCACCCTTCCCCACAAGTTCATATACAGCCATGGGAAGAGTGGACACTCAAAGAGGTCATTTGTGGAGAGGTACATGGGGAACGGGTGTAACTAGCACATCTGAGTGGAAGGGCATACAAGCAGAAAACATGAGTGGCCTGGGCCTCTGTGTGATGCTGCAAGGTGAGAGCTGATGCTTTCTGGTGATCCATTGCACTGCTCCTTTTTGGCTTGTTGGTCTGCAAAGGATATTGCTGTCTGCTGGGCTTGCTTCCTACTGGTATTGCTTTTGTCTGGGCTTACCACAACCTGGGCCCTGCATTGCCACTGCTCTCTGCCAGGACCGGTATTTTTTGCTCTTCTCCATTGGCCTTCAGCTGGGGTCCTACCTCTTCCCCATAAGAAGAGGAATGGGTTCTACCATTTTTTTTAGTTTAGAATCTTTTAGAAAGGTGAGGCCCTCACACACCCAGTGGCTAGACTAGGGATAAATGCATTCTGTAAATGAGGAGAGAAAGGTCTATTAGCTCCTAGAGTCTCAGTCCCAGAGGCCAGGCATTCTTAGAACATGAAAACAAACTAAGTAGGACCTTCAGGCATTTGGTTATCTTTTGAATTCCTCTTGGCAAGATGTATAATCTTGTTCCAAGCCTTTGTTTGATTTAGGGTTAGAAAATCCCCTTTAACTCCTGACAATTCCTAATAGCCATCTTGCAGTCTCCTAAAACAGAGAACTCGAGGTCAAATCTCAGCTCTTCTACCTGCATGCACATGGGTAAGTCATTTAACTTCTCTAGATCTCAGTTGTTTCCCCATCTATAAAACAGAGGGGTTGGGCTAGCTGATCACTGATGTCCCTTCCACTTCTAAATCTATGATCCTGTGAATCCGTGGGAGGGAGGAGAGAGACCGAGAGACAGAGGACAGAGACAGAGATGAGGAGGAGAAGAAGAGAATGAAGGAGGAGGAAGAAAGAAAGAGAAAGAAAAAGAAAGAAAGAAAGAAGGAAGGAAGGAAGGAAGGAAGGAAGGAAGGAAGGAAGGAAGGAAGGAAGGAAGGAAGGAAGGAAGGAAGGAAGGAGGAGAAAAAAGAAAGAACCAGTACAGAGTCTTGGAGTGGTTCATTTCCTGGGCAGGAAATTAATAATGATGATCCAACTAAAGAGATTGGGTATCAGTCAGACAAACAGACAGAGAACCAAGATAGAGAAGCATCTTTGAAACCAAGGGAAAGAAGTCTATCTAGGAGGGTAGAGGTGGTCAAAAATTGTTATGAAATGGCATACTTCACAAATGAGGAGGAGTGTAATTTGTGGATGGGGAGCAAATTATGCGGATACTCAGGGCTGGGAGCTGTAGCATTGACTTTGGAGAGCAGTTAGTAATTCAGGCAGCCTGGAACGTAGTGCAAGCTGGCAAGAGATCATCTGAAAAAGACTTGCTACTTAGATTTGGCCTCAGTTTAGAAAAGCTGAAGAAATAAGCAACAGCATGATGCTTGAGTTCTTTGTCCAGAGCATTGACAAAGGAGATAGAGTTCTGTTAAGAAATCTTAAGCTGCAAGGAACACAAAATATTGGAACATTGGAAAGTCATCCTATAGCAAGTAGTTGAAAGAGCAATTTTCTAAGCTACAAAATAGCCTCAGACAGTGGTAGAGGTCCCACAAAGACAGCGCCCATGGAGTCATAGGATAACAGAATTAGATGGAGAAGGGAACCTCAGAGGTCAAGTAGTCCAACTTCTTCATTTTACAGAGGAGGAAACAACTGAAGCTCAGAAAAATTAAATAAATTGCCCAAGTGCACTCAGAAAGCTGAGATTTGAACTCAGCTCCTCTGACTCCAAAGCTGGCATTCTTCATTACACTACATCCTCAATTTCTATGTGTAACTAACTCCCAAATCTGTATATTCATCTCTCATCTCAGAGTTCTTGTGTCACTTAAAGACTCACCTCTTCTCTGTAGCTTTTCTTTATCTTCCCTGTCACTAGCACTCTCTCCAAACCCATTTCTTTTTACTATACTTTTACTGCGGGCCATCTCCAGTTGTCCTGATCTGTAGCTTGCCACTGGACCCAGATGGCTCCAGAGGAGAAAGTGAGGCTGGTGACTCTGAGCAGCCCTCCCTCGTTTAAATCCAATTCACTTGCAAGTCACGGCATCATCTTCCTGATGTCGTGGTCCTCTTTGAGAACAAAGGACAAGCAGCGACAACTTTTGCTACCTGTGTTTCCCTTGCAGTAGAGTGTAAGGTCCCTAAGGGCAGAAATGACTTCATTTGTGTCATTACCTCCCAACACATAACTCAATAGCTTTCACATACTCAGTGCTTAATAAATGCTGAATTGAATTGCTGTAATGACTCACTCAAGGACACTGGTCAGCAGTAGAGTCAGGACTGGAAGCCTGATTCCCAGAACTTTCTCTATCATAACATACTGCCCCATTGCACTTCTGTAGCTCAACTTCAGTAGAACTTGATCCTTAGGATTCCTCAAGGGGAGTGGGGGGTGGGGGATGAAGAAGGGGACTGGGGGTGGCACTGCTTTCTGCAGGTTAAAGTAATTGGGAAAGTTTGTTGTTGTTGAGTTGTTTTAGTTGTGTCTGACAGTCCATGACCCCATTTGGGGTTTTCTTGGCAAAGATAATGAAGTGGTTTGCCATTTTCTTCTCCAGCTCATTTTACATAGGAGGAACTGAGGCAAAGAGGGTTAAGTGATTTGCCCAGGATCACACAGCTGGAGTCAGAGGCTGAATTTAAACTCAGGTCCTCCAGATTCTGGGACCAGTGTTCTATTCACTGCTCCACCTAGCTGCCCAATTGGGAAAGTAGGAGCTCTACAATGTAGTCTATGTGATTCTAGAAGGTGTTAATGAGAAAGCTTCATTTCAATTTCACAAGCATTCATTAAGTGCTAACTCCATGTAGTACAGTATCCTGAGCTCTGGAGGAGACACAAAGATCTCATAAAAATTACAGTCTTATAACATAAATCAACACAGAATCATCCTTCATGTTATACAAGTTTATTGGAGAGGTACAGAACAAAGTACGATGAGACATATAAAAAGTGTGAGAAATGGGAGCTTCAAAGTGTTATATGTATGAGAAGTGCATCCAGCTCCTTTAGTGTCTAAGAAGGTAGTGAAAAACTTCAGAAAAAATAAAGCAATAATATAGCAACTGTATTTTGGAGTTATAGCCTGCATGAGTGGAAGAAATATTCATATGGTTTCCCAAACTGATAGTCCGGACAAAGAGAAGCCCAAAGCATCTTTGTCATCGTTGTTCTCGTTATTATCATTCTTGAAAAATTATTCTTCTCCTCTTAGTTGACAAAGTTCAGCTAGAAACAGTCCTGGACAAATCTCTATCTTGCCATTATTCATTTCTGTCTACTGTTTTTCAGACTGCTACACAGGTGGATAAAGTCATTGCTTTTGTAGTTGAATAAAGCTCACCTTCCACAGGCTCACTTAAAGCAGCATCCCCAGCACAAATCCAGGAGCCGACAGTTTGACAGGGATGACATGTACCTTCTCCTTTTCTCATATGATTTTCACTTCTTCTGATAGGTCTCAATAGTTTGATATCTTTCCATTTTAAACAGCTTGGAAATTCAGTATTCCGTATGGTAACATCTATTAAAAACATTGTCCTAATATTTCCATAGATCAATGTTATATCTGGGCAGTTGTGGGCAGTTTAATCGCCGCAGGTCCAGAATAGTTTATAGGGTTGAGCTCTCAAGACTGTATTTTGCCTTTGTAGTATGAATAATTGTCATCTGTCAATAGATAACACATAGCAAGCTTCTGACATAAAATTCTAGTCACTGGGCCATGTCTTGCTAGGTGTGTGCTATTTTTTTTTTTTTTGCAGCCTGCAGTGATATGCTGCCCAGTTTCTACTATTTCATTTTGTAAATCTGCATTGAACAATAAATCTAGGCTCCTGAAGGATACTTCTGTCATTTCTGGTGGCAATGACCTGCTTTTGAATCGTCATCCTAAACTTCTCCATTTCTATAAATAAATCTGAATGATACTGCCATTTGCTAAACACTTTCTTGTCAACATATTGTTGCTTGAAGTCTTATGTATGCTTCCCATGGAGGGCCATTTGGTTCCACTCTTGGATCTTAGCTATTTCATAGGCTCCATCTAGAGGTGATGGAATACCATTTTGTTTGTTGTTGTTCAGTTGTTCCAGTTGTGTCTGACTCTTCATGACACCATTTGGTGTTTTCTTGATAAAGGTACTGGAGTAGTTTGCCATTTCCTTCTCCAGTTCATTTTGCAGATGAGGAACTGAGGCAAACAGAGTGAAGTGACTTTCCCAGGGTCACACAGATAGTAAGTGTCTATGACTGGATTTTAATTCAGGAAGTTGAGTCTTCCAGACTTCAGGCCCAGCACTTTATCCACTGCACCACCTAGCTGCCCAACAATACCAGTTATATTAGATAATTCCAGTGGCATATGCTTATTTTTCCTTTTGCTGTGTCATTGCAAAGTGGCAGTTATTTGTTTGTTCCAAAAATATTTATGTAAACACCTTAACCTGTTTATTGAGTGATCTAAAAACATGTTAGTCATCTATACCCCTTTTTATGAGAAAGAATTAATGTTTATACAGTTGCGTTGGATGATGTGCCCTGTATTTCATTAACATTTTATGGATTTTTGTTTAGATACTTTCTAAATCCATTTTTATCCATTTTATTATTCCAAAAGTATACATTAAGATTGGTAATTTCATTGCTCTAAAATAGTCTTCTCACTGACTCCAGGATGCCGGTAAGCCTCTTTATATATACAGTCATAGCTTTTTCTTTGATGACTTGATGCTTGATGTGTCTTATCTAGAGAAAACCAAGGTATTTTATTTTATTTGCTTTAAATAGTATTTTCCCCACAATTACATATCAAGAAAATTTTTATCATTCAGTTTTATAAGATTTTGAGTTCCAAATTTTTCTCCTTCACTCCCTCTCCTCTACTCTTTTGAAAATGGTAGGCAGTTTTTTGGGTGGAGCCAAGATGGCGAAGTGAAAGCAGTGACTTGTTTGAGCTCTCCCCCAAACCCTTCCAAATACTCATAAAAAATGGCTCTAAACAAATTCTGAAGCAGCAGAACCCACAAAAAGACAGAGTGAAACAAATTTCCAGCCCAAGACAACCTGGATGGTTGATCAGAAAGGTATATCACGTGAGGCTAAAAGTGCAGCACAGTGCAGCGTGGGCGCTCGGCCCCAGTGAACCTGGAGCAGGCCTCAGAGGACTGAATCTCGGGCAGCTGTGGAGGTTTCCAGACTCCTCAATCCACAATTGCCAAAGACAACTTAGAAGGTCAGTGGGAAAAGTCTGTTGCTGTGGTGCTGAGACAGGAAGGAGGGGTCTCAGCTTCATTCCCCAAGAGCGTGGCCTGGGGTGGGGGGGGCAGCTGCTTCCCAAGCTTCCAGCCCATAGACTGAGGGGAATCCAGTGGCTGATCAGAGAGGGATTGCAGGGATCTCTTTGCCAGTGCTGAGGCAGGAATCTCTTGCTTTGCCCATGTGTGGATATGGGTCACGTTTCTGGGCAGAGGTGCTGGGGTGAGAAGGAGCGCTGGCATGGAAGAGCTTGTAGTGGCTGTGAAGACTAATCCCTCCTCACAGTTACAAGACAGAAAGGAGTACCTGGGATCACAGGCCAGGAAAGGAGTAAACACCTCGCCCCTTATCATACCACTTTGGAAGAACTGAAAATTTACAGTTCCCTACAAGTATCTCTGGAAACAGCTGTACAAACCCCCAAAGCTTGGGACAGTACATTCTCCACATTGGAAGCAGACTCTTACCTTAATGAAGAGTTTAAAACTCAAGTAATTGGCCAGGATCATGAGCAAGCAGCACAAAAAGAGTCATACTACTTTTTACTTTGAATCAAATATACAACCAGAAGAACACACAAATGTCAAAGCTCCTACATCCAAAACCTCCAAGAAAAATATGAATCAGTCCAGGCCTTGGAAGAGCTCAAAGGGATTTTGAGAAGCAAGTAAGGGAAGTAGAGGAAAAACTGGGAAGAGAAATGAGAGTGATGCAAGAAAATCATGAAAAAAAGTCAACAGCTTGCTAAAGGAGACCCAAAAAATACTGAAGAAAATAACACTTAAAAAATAGCCTAACCCAAATGGCAAAGAGGTCCAAAAAGCCAATGAGGAGAAAAATGCCCTAAAAAGAAAAATTGGCCAAGTGGAAAAGGAAGTCCAAAAGATTGCTGAAGAAAATACTTCCTTAAAAATCAGAATACAGCAATTGGAAGCTAGTGACTTTATGAGAAATCAAGATGTAAAACAAATCCAAAAGAATGAAAAATGAGAAAACAATGTGAAATATCTCATTGGAAAAACAACTGACCTGGAAAATAGATCCAGGAGAGAGAATTTAAAAATTATTGGACTATCTGAAAGCCATAATCAAGAAAAGAGCCTAGATATCATCTTTCAAGAAATTATCAAGGAAAACTGCCCTGATATATTAGAACCAGAGGGCAAAATAGAAATTGAAAGAATCCATAGATCTCCTCCTGAAAGAGATCCCCAAAGGAAAACTCCTAGGAATATTGTAGCCAAATTCCAGAGTTCCCAGGTCAAGGAGAAAATATTACAAGCTGCCAGAAGGAAACAATTCAAGTACTGTGGAAACAATCAGGATAACACAAGATTTAGCAGCTTCTACATTAAAGGACCGCAGGGCATGGAATATAATATTCTGGAGGGCAAAGGAGATAGGATTACAACCAAGAATCACCTACCAAGCAAAACTGAGTATAATCCTTCAGGGTGAAAAATGGTCATTCAGGGAAATAGAGGACTTTCAAGCATTCTTGATGAAAAGACTTTCAAATACAGGACTCAAGTGGAACATGAAGAGGTAAATAGGAAAGAGAAATCATAAGAGACTTATTAAGATTGAAAAGTTTACATTCCCACATGGAAAGATGATATTTATAACTCATGAGACCTTTGTCAGTATTAGGGTAGTTGGAGGAAAAAAATTATATGTATGTATATAGATAGATAGATAGAGGGCACAGGGTGAGTTGAAGATTAAGGGGTCATATCTGGAGAATAAAATTAAGGGATGAGAGAGGATTATACTTGGAGAAGAAGAAAGGGAAAGGTAGAATGGGGTACATTATCTCACAAAAAAAAAACAAAGAAAATCTACAGTGGAGGGGAAATGGGGGAAGGTGAGAGGGAACGAGTGAATCTTATTCTCATAGGATTTGGCTTAAGGAGGGAATAACATACACATTCAATTGGGTATGGAAATGTGTCTTACCCTACAGGAAAATAGGGGGAGAAGGGGACAAGAGAGCAGGGGGTGATAGAGAGGAGGGCAGATTGGGAAAGGGGGTAATCAGAAGTAAATAGTTCTGAGGAGGGACAGGGTCAAAAGAAAGAATAGAATAAATGGGAGGGCAGGATAGGATTAAGGGAAATAGTTTTTCACAACATGTCTACTATGGAAGTGTTTTGCATAACTGTACATGTATAACCTATATTGAGTTGCTTGACTTTTCATGAGGGTGGGTGGGGAGTGAGGAAGAGAGAAAATTTGAAACCTGAAGTTTTAAAAATATATGTTTAAAAAAATGTTTCCACATGCAGCTGGGAAATAAGAAATACAGGAAATGGGGTATAGAAGTCTGTTCTGCCCTACAGGAAAATAGAAGGGGAAGGGGATAAGAGAAGGGGGGAGAGATAGAAGAGAGAACAGGCTAAGGGAAGGGATATTCAGAATGCATGCCATCTTGGGGTGGGGGGAGGGGGGAGATGGGGTGAAAATTTGGAACTCAAAAACTTGTGGAAGTGAATGTTGAAAACTAAAAATAAATAAATTTATATATATAAAAAGAAAATGGTAGGCAGTTTGATGTAGTTCATGCATGTGCTATCATGTAAAACATATTTCCATATTCATCACCGTTGTGGAAGAAGAAGCAGATCAAAAGAAAAAAAAATGTGAGAAAGAATAAAATCATTAAGAATATATGCTTCAATCTACATTCAGAATCCATCAATTCTTTATTTGGATATGGATATAGATAGCATTTTCCTTCGTGAATCCTTTGTACTTGATCCTTGTGTTGCTGAGAAAAGCGGGGTCATTCACATTTGACAATCATACAGTGTTGCTGATACTTATTTCACTTTGCATCAGTTTATACAAGTCTTTCCAGGTTTTTCTGAAATATGCCTGTTCATCATTTCTTATTGCACAATAGTATTCCATTACATTCGTATACCACAGCTTGTTCAGCCATTCCCTAATTGATGGACCTCCCTCTGATTTCCAGTAGTTTGCCTACATGAATAGGGCTGCTATAAATATTTTTGCACATGTAGGTCCTTTTCCCTTTTTTATAATCTTTTTGGGATACAAACCTAACAGTTGTATTGCTGGATCAAAGGGTATACACTGTTTGGTTGCCCTTTGGCATAGTTCCAAATTGCTTTTCAGAATGGTTGGATCAGTTTTCAACTCCACCAACAATGCATTAATGTCCCAGTTTTCTCACATCCTCTCCAACATTTGTCATTTTTGGTTGTTTTTTTTTTAAGATTCATTAATATATTTATTTTTAGTTTTCAACATTCACATCCACAAGATTTTGTGTTCCAAATTTTCTCCTCATCTTGTCCCTCCCTCAGCCCCAAGACAGCATGCATTCTGAATACCTTTTCCCCTAATCAACCCTCTCTTCTCTCTCTCCCTCCTTCTATTATCCCCTTCGGCTTCTATTTTCCTGTAGGGCAGGATAGATTTCTATACCCTATTGCCTGCATATCTTATTTTCCACTTGCATGTGAAAACAATTTTTTAAGTTTTGTTTTTAAAATTTTGGGTTCCAAATTTTCTTCCTTCCTCCCTCCCCACCCACCCTCATTGAGAAAGCAAGCAAGTCGATACAGGTTATACTTGTGTGGTTATGCAAAACACTTCCATAGTTGTCATGCTGCAGAAAATGAACTATATTTCCCTTCATCCTATTCCATCCTCCATTTCTGTTCTCTCTTTTGACCCTGTCCCTCCTCAGAAGTGTTTGCTTCTGATTACCCCCTCCTCCAATCTTCCCTCCCCTCTATCATCTCCTTGCTCTCTTGTCCTCTTCCCTCCTATTTTCCTTCAGGGTAAGATAGCTTTCCATACCCAGCTGAGTGTGTATGTTATTCCCTCCTTAAGCTAAATCCAATGAGAATAAGATTCACTCATACCCTCTCACCTTCACCCACTTCCTCTTCATAGTAAAAGCCTTTTCTTGTCTATTTTATGTGAGATAATTTACCCCATGCTACCTCTCCCTTTCTCCTTCTCCCAGTATAATCCTCTCTCACCCCTTAATTTTTTTCTCTTGATATCACCCATTCATCTTCAACTCACCTTGTGCCCTCTATCAATCTATCTATGCATATAATTTTTTCCCTCCAACTACCCTAATACTGAAAAAGGTCTCATAAGTTACAAATATCATCTTTCCTTGTAAGGATGTAAACAGTGCAACTTTAATAAGTACCTTGTGATTTCTCTTTCCTGTTTACATCTTCATGCTTCTCTTGAGTTTTGTATTTTAAAGTCAAATTTTCTATTCAGCTCTGGTCTTTTCATCAAGAATGCTTGAAAATCCTCTATTTCACTGAATATTCATTTTCCCCCTGAAGGATTATACTCACTTTTGAGGGTAGGTGATTCTTGGCTGTAATCTTACCTGCTTTGTGCTCTGGCATATCATATTCTAAGCCCTGAGGCTTAGAAGCTGCTGAATCCTGTGTTATCCTGACTGTGTTTCCACAATACTTAAATTGTTTCTTTCTGGCAGCTTGTAATATTTTCTACTTGACCTGGGAACTCTGGAATTTGGCTACAATATTCCTAGGAGTTTTCCTTTGGGGATCTCTTTCAGGAGGTGATTGGTGGATTCTTTCCGTTTCTATTTTGCCCTCTGGTTCTAAAATATCAGGGTAGTTTTCCTTGATAATTTCTTGAAAGACGATGTCTGGGCTCTTTTTTTGATCATGGCTTTCAGATAGTCCAATAATTTTTAAATTCTCTCTCCTGGATCTGTTTTCCAAGTCAGTTGTTTTTCCAATGAGATATTTCACATTGTCTTCTATTTTTTCATTCTTCTGATTTTGTTTTACAATGTCTTGATTTCTCTTTAAGTTGCTAGCTTCCAATTGCTCCATTCTAATTTTTAAGGAAGTATTTTCTTTGGTGAGCTTTTGGACTTCCTTTTCCATCTGGCCAATTCTGCTTTGTAAGGCATTCTTCTCCTCATTGGCTTTTTGGACCTCTTTTGCCATTTGGGTTAGGCTATTTTTTAAGGTGTTATTTTCTTCAGTATTTTTTGGGGTCTCCTTTAGCAAGCTGTTGACTAGTTTTTCATGGTTTTCTTGCATCACTCTCATTTGTCTTCCCAGTTTTTCCTCTACTTCTCTTACTTGCTTCTCAAAATCCCTTTTGAGCTCTTTTATGGCCTGGGACCAGTTCATATTTTTCTTGGAGGCTTTGGGGTATAGGAGCTTTGACTTTTTTGTCTTCTTCTGTTGTATGTTTTGATCTTCTTTGTCACCAAAGAAAGATTCTATGGTCTGACTTTTTTTTTTTTTGCTCAATTTGCTCATGATCCCAGCCAATTACTTGAGTTATAAACTCTTTGTTAAGGTAGAGTCTGCTTCCAGTGTGGAGAATGTGCTGTCCCAAGCTTCAGAGGTTTTGTGCAGCTGTTTTCAGTGATACTTCTAGGGACCTGTAAATTTTCCATTCTTCCAAGGTGGTACGATCAAGGACAAGGTGTTTACTCCTTTGCTGGCCTGTGCTCTGGTCTATGAGTGACCAAAAGCACTCTTTTCTACCTTGGAACTGTGAGGAGGATTACCTCTTTCCTGCCACTACAAGCTCCACCATGCCAGCACTCCCACTTAGAACTGTGACCCAGAACCAAGCAGGATCAAAGCAAGAGATTCCTGCCTCAGCACCAGCAAAGATATCCCTGCAATCTCCCCCTGATCAGCCACTTGATTCCCCCTCACTCTGTGTGCCCAGAGCTCTGGAAGCAGCTGCTGTCCCGGGGCTGCACTAAGACTGGGGCTGGGACCGAGCTTCTCTCTCACCAGGGTCGCAGACTTTTCCTACTGACCTTCTAAGTTGTCTTTGGTGTTTGTGGGTTGAGAAGTCTGGAAACCACCACAGCTGCCCATTATTCTGTCCTCTAAGTCCTGCTCCAGGTTCACTGAAGCTTGTCTTGCCTGCATGCCCATGCTGAACTGTGTTTCTCTCCCAGCTTGGCATGATAGACATTTCTAATCAACCATCCAGGTTGTCTTGGGCTTGAAATTTGTTTCACTCTGTCTTTTTGTGGGTTCTGCTGCTCTAGAATTTGTTTAGAGCCATTTTTATAGGTATTTGGAGAGGTTTGAGGGAGAGCTCAAGCAAGTCACTGCTTTTACTCCACCATCTTGGCTCTGCCCCCCCCCCAATCATTTTAGGGTTTTTTTTTGTCACATTAGCCCAATCTGATTGTTGTGAGGTGGTATTTCAGAGTTGTTTTAATTTGCATTTCTCTAATCAATAGTGATTTAGAGCTTGTCTTCATATGCCTATAGATATATTTGATTTCTTCATCTGAAAACTGCCTGCTCATGTCCTTTGACCACTAATCAATTGGGGAATGACTTGTATTCTGACTCAGTTCTCTATATATTAGAGAAATGAGGCCTTTATCAGAAACACTAGCTATAAAAATTGTTTCCCAGCTTTCTGCTTCCCTTCTAATCTTGGTTGCATTGGCTTTGTTTGTGTAAAACCTTTTTAGTTTAATGTAATCAAAATTTTCCATTTTGCATTTCATAATGTTTTCTGTCTCCTGTTTGGTCATAAATTCTTCCATTCTCCATATATCTGACAGGTAAGCTATTTCTTGCTCTCCTTATTTGTTTATAGTATCACCCTTTATATCTAAATCGTATACCCATTTTGACTATATTTTGGTATAGGGCGTAAGATTTTGGTCTATGCCTAGTTTCTGCCATAGTATTTTCCATTTTTGCAGGAATTTTTGTTAAATAGTGAGTTCTTATCCCAGAAGCTAGAGTCTTTGGGTTTATCAAACAGTGGATTATTATAGTCATTTACTACAGTATCTTGTGTACCTAAGCTATTCCACTGATCCACCACTCTATTTCTTAGCCAGTACCAAGCAGTTTTGATGGTTGTTGCTTTATAATACAGTTTTAGGTCTGGTATGACTAAGCCACCTTCCCTTTCTTTTCTTTTCATTAATTCCTGTGATATTCTGGATGTTTTGTTCTTCCAGAAGAATCTTGTTATTGTTTTTTCTAGCTCTATAAAATATTATTTGGTAGTTTGGTATGGTGGATAAGTAAATTAATTTAGATAGAATTGTCATTTTTATTATATTAGTTAGGTCTAACTATGAGCAACTGATATTATCCCAATTATTTAGACCTGACTTTATTTGTGTGAAAAGTGATTTGTAATTGTGTTCATATACTTCCTGGGTTTGTCTTTGCAGGTAGATGCTCAAATATTTTATATTGTCTACAGTTACTTTAAATGGAATTTTTCTTTCTGTCTCTTGCTGTTGGGCTTTGTTAGTAATATGTAGATATGCCAATGATTTCTGTGGGTTTATTTTATTCCTGCAACTTTGCTAAAGTTATTTATTATTTCAAGTAGGTTTTTGGTTGATTCTCTAGGATTCTTTAAGTATAGCATCATATCATCTATAAACAGTGATAGTTTTGTTTCTTCATTGTTATGCTAATTCCTTCAATTTCTTTTTCTTCTCTTATTGCTAAAGCTCATGTTTCTAGTACAATATTGAATAATGGTGGTGATAATGGACATTCTTCTTTCACTCCTGATGTTATTGGACATACCTCTAAGTTATCCCCATGATACATAATGCTTGCTGATGGTTTTAGATAGATGCTACTTATCATTTTAAGGAAGACTCCATTTATTCCTATGCTTTCTAGTGTTTTTCAAATAGGAATGGGTATTGTATTTTGTCAAAATCTTTTTCTGCATCTATTGAGATAACTATATAATTTCTGTTAGTTTTGTTGTTGATATTGTCAATTATGCCAATAGTTTTCCTAATATAAAAGCAACCCTACATTCCTGGTACAAATCCTACCTGGTCATAGTGTACTATCCTCAAGATAAGTTCCTGTAATCTCTTTGTTAATATTTTATTTAAAATTTTTTGCATCTATCTTCATTAGGGAAATTGGTCTATAATTTTCTTTCTCTGTTTCAGCACTTCCTGGTTGAGGGATCAGCACCATATTTGTATCATAAAAAAGAATTTGGTAGGACTCTTTCTTCACCTATTTTCCCAAATAGTTTATATGATATTGGAATTAATTGTTCTTTAAATATTTGGTAGAATTCATTTGCAAATCCATCTGACCCTGGAGATTTTTCTTAGGGAGTTCATTGATGACTTGTTCAATTCTTTTTTTCTGAAATGCGGTTAAGTATTTTATTTCCTCTTCTATTGATTTGGGCCATTTATATTTTTGTAAACATTCATTCATTTCATTAAGATTGTCAAATTTACTGGCATATACTTGGGCAAAACAGTTCCTAATTATTTTTTTAATTTCCTCTTCATTGGTGGTAAATTCACCCTTTTAATTTTTTGATACTGGTAATTTGGTTTTCTTCTTTCTTTTTTTAAATCAAATTAACCAAAGGTTTATCTATTTTATTGTTTTTTCATAAAACCAACTTCTGGTTTTTTTCTTTTTTCTCTTTTAAAAATTTTATTAATTTATGTTGATTTATCAACAATCACTTCCATATGCTTTTGAGTTGAAAATTTTTCTGCCCCTTCCTCCCCCCCACCTTCCCCAAGACTGCACACAATCTGATATAGGCTTTACATTTACATGCCCACAAAACATATTTCACATTAGTGAAGTTGTAAGTAAAAATTAAAACCAATAGGAGGAACCATCAGAAAGATGAAACAAAACTCAACAGAAGGTAAAAATAAGTGACAGCGATTTGACTTCCATAGTTCTTTCTTTGGATGTGGGCAGCATTTTCCATCACAAGGCCTCTGGAGATGTCTTAGATCCTTGTAATGCTGAGGAGGGTTCAGTTTAACAATCGTAGTCATTGCATAACGTGGCTGTTATTGTGTACAAAGTCCTCTTGGTTCTGCTCACTTCACTCAGCATCAGATCATATAAGTCTTTCCAGGTTTTTCTGAAGTCAGCCTGTTCATCATTTCTTATAGCACAATAGTATTCCATTACATTCATGTGCCACAACCATTCCCCAATTGGTGGGCATCCTCTCAATTTCCAATTCTTTGCCACCACAAAAAGAGCTGCTGTGAATATTTTTGTACATGTGGGTCCTTTTCCCATTTGTTTGATCTCTTTGGGATATAGCCCTAGAAGTGCTATTGCTGGATCAAAGGGTATGCACATTTTTGTAGCCCTTTGGGCATAGTTCCAAATTGTTCTCCAAAATGGTTGCATCATTTCACAACTCCACCAACAGTGTATTAGTGTTCCAATTTTCCCACATCCTCTCCAACATTTATCATTTTCCTGTTTTGTCATGTTGGCCAATCTGATAGGTGTGATGTGGTACCTCAGAGTTGTTTTGATTTGCATTTCTCTAATCAATAACGATTTAGAGCATTTTTTCATATGACTATAGATGGCTTTAATATCTTCATCTGAGAACTGTCTGTTCATATCCTTTGACCATTTATCAGTTGGGATGGCTTGTGTTCTTATAAATTTCTCTTAATTCTCTATATATTTTAGAAATGAGGCCTCTGTCAGAGAGACTGGTTGTAAAAATTCTTTCCCAATTTTCTACCTTCCTTCTAATCTTAGTTGCATTGGCTTTGTTTGTGCAAAAGCTTTTAAATTTAATGTAATCAAAATTATCCATTTTGCTTTTCATAATGTTCTCTATCTCCTGTTTGGTCATGAATTCTTTTGTTCTCTATAGATCTGATAGGTAAACTATTCCTTCTTCTCCCAGTTTACTTATGGTATCAGCCTTTATATCTAAGTCATGAAACCATTTTGACTTTATTTTGGTATATGGTGTGAGATTTGGGTCTATGCCCAGTTTCTGCCATACTCTTTTCCAGTTTTCCCAGCAGTTTTTTTTCGAAGAGTGAGTTTTTATTCCAGAAGTTGAGGTCTTTGGGTTTATCAAATAATAGATTACTATAGTCATTGACTACTGTGTCTTGCATATTTAACCTATTCCACTGATCCGCCTCCCTATTTCTTAGCCAGTACCAAGAAGTTTTGATGATTGCTGCTTTATAATACAATTTAAAGACCTGGAATTGCTAAGCCACCTTCCCCTGCATTCCTTTTCATTAGCTCCTTTGATATTCTGGACCTTTTGTTTTTCCACATGAACCTTGTTATTATTTTTTCTAACTGTATAAAATAATTTCTTGGTAGTTTGATTGGTATGTCACTGAATAAGTAAATTAGCTTAGGTAGGATTGTCTCATTATTGTCATTCTCTTGAATGAAATTATTGATTGTTTCTATGATTTGTTGTTTGACCCAATCATTTTTTAGTATTAGATTATTTAGTTTCCAATTATTTTTTAGTCTATCTTTCCATGGCCCTTTATTATATATAATTTTTATTGCATCATGATCTGAAAAGGATGCATTTAATATTTCCTCCTTTCTGCATTGGATTGTGAGGTTTTTATGCCCTAGTATATGGTCAATTTTTGTGTATGTGCCATGTACTGCTGAGAAAGAAGTATATTCCATAAGGCAAAGGAGCTTGGAATGCAGCCAAGGATCAATTACCCAGCAAAAATGAGCATCATTTTTCAAGGGAGGAGGTGGATATTCAACAAAATAGGAGACTTCCAAACTTCCCTGATAAAAATACCAGAGCTCAACAAAAAATTTGATCTTCAAGTATAGGACTCAAGAAGGACTTAAAAAGGTAAATGAGACAGAAAGATACAATATGTTGTTAATGGGGGGGGGGCTGTTTAAAACCCTACAAGGGAATATGACACTTGTAACCCTTGAGAACTGTATTGTTATTACACCATGTTAAAGGGGTATACATAAAGAGGGTGGATACTAGTTGACTTTGATGTAATGACAAAAAAAAATCTAATCAAGTGGGTTAAATGGATCCAAATGAGTGGATGAATCAGATCTTAGAAAATGTATTGAGAAAGGAGGAGGCAGACAAGGGTAAATTACATTACAGGAAAAGACACAAAATCCTATTACAGCAGAGGGAAAGAAGGGGGGTGAGCATTGTTTGAACCTTACTTTCATCAGATTTGGCTCAAGAAGGGCATAACACAATCAGTTAGGTATAGAAATCTAACTTGCCCTATAGGCAGTAGGAGGGAAAAAGGGAAAGAAAAGGGAAGGGGGAAAGAAAAGGGAGGGTGGGAAAGAAGGGAGGGAAGAAGCAGTAAGAGTAAAGGGGAAGAAAAGGAAAAGGGATAATAAAAGGGAGGAGGGATTGAAGGAGGTGTTGGTTAAAAGTAAATGAATTGGTTGTACTAGATTAAGAAACTATTCAGCTCTAAATTCTGCGATAAATTAACTCACTGGGATGTAAATGGAAGCTAAACAGTTCAAGGTTACCTCTAACAGTGCACTCTGTATTCTAAAAGGTGACATTCTAGTAAACTAATGGAATGTGGTTCTAGTATCAGTCCCTCTTCAGGCCTTATTGCTATGTGAGAAAGCTATAAACCAACCCTCTGGGCACCATGGGAATCTCAGTTCTGTCTTCCTGGAAGAAAGGGTGCAAATATTGCTTTTAAGAACTGAAAAAAAATACTATTTTCTCTCATCTTTTTACTTGTGTGGTTTCCTGGAATATTTAGTGAATAGTGTTAATCATTGAACCAAAACTACTCATCAGAGAACTTCATGTTAAATTTGAAGATAAAATTGTTTTCCTCATTTATGTCACATAGACCATTTTAATTTCTCTCATTAACCATTAATGCTTTATGAGAATCTTGTGGGTTTTTTTCCTTTTTTTCTGGGGCGGGGGATGAGATATCCTCTGTCAGGTGATGGATTGAACCAAGAGACAGCAACAAAACTATTATGGCACTCCTACCCACTTGTCGTAAGATATTTAGAGACATAGAATATAAGATCTGAGAGGAACTTAAAACATAGATGGCTAAGGTTAAAAAAAATCCCTGAAAATATAGAATGCTACAACTCAAATGACCTCAAAGCCCATCGAGCACAAAGCCCTCATTTGATACATGGGGGAAATTGAGGCCCAGAGGAGGAAGCAGTTTCCCAAAGATCACACGTCTAGCCTGTGACAGAGATGAGACTTAAACCTAGGTCTCCTGATGTCCATTCCAGTACAATTCCCACAGCACCATTAGTCTTTCTATCTCAGGGCAGGCACCAAGTACTCAAAGTAGTTTAACTGACAGATATCTGTTTAGGTTAGAAAACGGAAACCTTTATGTTTTGTTTTGTAATTTTTTCTTTTTCTTTTTTCTTTCTTCCTGTTTTTTTTTTTTTTGTGAGGCAATCGGGGGTTAAGTGACTTGCCCAGGGTCACACAGCTAGTAAGTGTCAAGTGTCTGAGGCAAGATTTGAACTCAGGTCCTCCTGATTCCAAGGCCAGAGTTCTATCCACTGTGCCATCTAGCTGCCCCTAATATGTATTTTTAAAGCAAATGTTGACAGTTAAATTTTCTAGCATCATAACAGTCAGAGGCAAAATGTTTTAAGCAATAAAATTCAAAAACTACATTTATTACCCATACAGAAAAAGACGTAAAAGAATGCATGTAGTGAATTCACCCTATCTTCTCTAACTCATCTCCATTCAGTTTGAAAGTATGCAATAGCATATTATTTGTGTCTTTTTTAGGCATTTATCCAAATATACTTTATGTAATATTTATGTGTTGTTGTTTTAACTCCCTCTTAGAATATAGATTCTAAGAGGGCAGGATGGGGGTAGGACTTGATCTGTGATTTCATTGGAAATTCCTGGTGAGAAAATTCTTCTACCAATTGAGATTGGCAACTTCTCAGCAACTTATAGTTTTAGAGAAGACTCTTTAGCATAAAGACACTAAGTGAATTGTCCAGAATCACATAGCCAGTGTGTTTCTAGAGGCAGGATTTGATCCCAAGTCCAACTCCCTATCTACCATGTCATGCAGTAAGAAGCTTGTATTTTTCATCTCTATATTCTGCTACATGTCTAGCACAGGAACCCAGCACAAAGTAATAGTCCTTAAATAGGCATATCCCTCCAAATGTCAGTAATGAATTCCACAAAAGCAAGATTTTAGATGAGACATTTCAGATTAAATTACAACAGTAAGCAATGTTACAAATAAGTTACTGGCTTGAATGATTTATGCAGGATTTATAATATTATAAATGGACTTGTTTATTAATGCATTTGCAATATTGTGAAAGACATGAGGTGGAGTAATTTTAAGTAAGATATCAATTCAATGGAGTGATTAAATGATGGGTAAATGGTTGAAATGAATGAATATGTTTGAGTCATTTTTCACTATACCCATTCAGTTTTCTCCAGAGGTCTATCATACCTAACTTTTCTAATGTTCTATTCACCTCCTTAACTTCTTTCTTGTTTATTTTGTGGTTAGACTTATCTAGTGCGAGAGGGGGAGGTTCAGGTCCCCCACTAGTATAGTTTTGCTGTCTATTTCTTCCTGTAACTCCCTGAACTTCTCCTGTAAGAATTTGGATGCTATACCATTTGGTGCATATATGTTTAGTAATGATATTACTTCATTGTCTATGGTGCCTTTTAGCAGGATCTAGTTACTTTCCTTATCTCTTTTGATTAGATCTATTTTTGCTTTTGCTTTGTTTGAGATCAGTATTGCTACCCTGCTTTTTTTACTTCAGCTGAGCATAATATATTCTGCTCCAGCCTTTTACCTTTACCCTGTATGTGTCACTCTTTTTCAAATGTGTTTCCTGTAAACAACATATTGTAGGATTATGGTTTTTAATCCATTCTGCAATCCATTTCGTTTTATGGGAGAGTTCATCCCATTCACATTCACAGTTATGATTACTATCTGTGTCTTTTTCTCCATCCTTTCCCCCATTTATGCTTTTCTTTCTCCTTTTTCCTTTCCCCCCTTCACTAGTGTTTTGCTTTTGACCACCGCCTCCTTCAGTCTTTTATTATCCCTTTCCCTTTTCTTCCCCTTTACTCTTACTGCTTCTTCCCTCCCTTCTTTCCCTCCCTTTCTTTCCCTCCCTTCTTCCCTCCTTTTCTTTCCCCCTCCCTTTTCTTTCCCTTTTTCCCTCCTACTGTCTTTAGGGCAAGTTAGATTTCTATACCTAACTGATTTTGTTATGCCCTTCTTGAGCCAAATCTGATGAGAGTAAGGTTCAAACAATGCTCCCCCCCCTTCTTTCCCTCTGCTGTAATAGGATTTTGTGTCTTTTCCTGTAATGTAATTTCCCCTTGTCTGCCTCCTCCTTTCTCAGTACATTTTCTAAGATCAGATTGATCCACTTATTTGGATTCATTTAACCCACTTGATTAGATTTTTTTTTATCATTACATCAAAGTCAACTAATATCCACCCTCTTTATGTATACTCCTTTAGCATGGTGTAATAACAATACAGTTCTCAAGGGTTGCAAGTGTCATATTCCCTTGTAGGGTTTAAACAGCCCCCCCCATTAACAACATATTGTATCTTTCTGTCCCATTTACCTTTTTAAGTCCTTCTTGAGTCCTGTACTTGAAGATCAAATTTTTTGTTGAGCTCTGGTCTTTTTATCAGGAAAGTTTGGAAGTCTCCTATTTTTGAATATCCACCTCCTCCCTTGAAAAATGATGCTCATTTTTGCTGGGTAATTGATCCTTGGCTGCATTCCAAGCTCCTTTGCCTTATGGAATATCATGTTCCATGCCCTGCGTCTTTTAATGTAGAAGCTGCAAGGTCCTGTGTAATCCTGACTGTGGTTCCATGATATTTAAATTGTTTCTTTCTGGCTGCTTGCAGCACCTTCTCTTTCATCTGGTAATTTTGGAATTTTGCTATTATATTCCTTGGTGTTGTCAATTTGGGATCTCTTTCAGGTGGTGATTGGTGGATTCTTTCTATGGTTATTTTCCCTTCTGGTTCTAGGACTTCCGGGCAGTTTTCCTTTATGATTTCCTGAAAGATACTGTCCAGGCTCTTTTTTTCATCATGATTTTCAGGTAGTCCAATAATTTTTAAATTGTCTCTCCTGAGTCGATTTTCCAGGTCGGTTGTTTTACTGATGAGGTATTTTATATTTTCATCTATTTTTATTTTTTTTTGTTTCTGTTTGACTGATTCTTGCTCTCTCATAGAGACATTAGTTTCCATTTGTCCAATTCTAGTTTTTAACAGATTGTTTTCTTCTGTTAGTTTTTGTACTTCCTTCTTCAATTGGCCAATTGTGTTTTTTAGGGACTTGTTTTCTTCAGTGTACTCTTCTGTTAGTTTTTGTCCTTCCTTCTTCAATTGGCCAATTGTGTTTTTAGGGACTTGTTTTCTTCAGTGTATTTTTTTTTCCAATTGGCCAATTGTATTTTTGAAGGACTCTTCTACCTCTCTCATTTGACTATTAAAATCCTTCTTGAGCTCTTCTAAGAAGGCTTTTTGGGCTTCAGACCAGTTCATATTCCCTTTTGTTGTTGCAGATGTGGGTTTGTTGACAATGTTGTCCTCTTCAGAATTTCTGTCTTGATCTTCACTCTTCTCATAATATGAATCTATGGTATGTTTCTTTTTACTCATGGTGTTTCTTTATTCCCTGGCCTTTAAAGAGATTGAGCTCTCCTGCTGGGGAACAGAGGGTACTGACCCAAGCTTCTTGTGTTGGGAGCCTAGGTCTTGGTCACTGGCTTTGTGTGCTGGGGCCTCTTGTGCTGGCAATTGGAGGCTGTAGGTTTCTGGCAGCTTACCTCGTGTTGGGCTGGAATCAGCAAGGCTGGAACTTTCAGGCAATTCTAGGTTGCCTGCTTTTCCTTTCCTTTAGCTTTCTTCAGCTCCTTTTAGATGGGTGCTGCTGGGTGTTTATCTGCCTGGGGTCCCCTGCAGTGTTGTCTCCCTCGCTTCTGCTAATGCACTGGGAGATTCCTTTGTGGTAGAGTGCCGAGGCACCTGGTGGTTTTCTGAGCTGGTTTCCACTGGTTCCCTCACCTCACTGAGGCACTTGGAGGTCCAGGTGTTGGTGTTTGCCCATTCTACCACCTGTGCTTCAGGATTTCTTCACAATTGGAGGCGTCAGGACTCCTACAGCTCACCTGGTGTTGGGTTGGAATCAGCAAGGCCAGGGCTTTAGGAAGCCTTTAGGTTGTTTTCTTCACCTCCTTTCAGATGAATGCTGCAGGGTACTTATCCGCCTGGGGCGCCTTGTAGTTCTGCCTCCCTTATTTTTGCTGAGGCATTGGGAGACCCGTTTGCTGGACTGCTGCACTGCTGCTCCCTGTCTTTCTTCTAGTTCAGGTGTTCCAGGGTTTTTTTTTTTTCTGGGGTGATATTTTCTGGGTTTTCAGAGGTTGATAGGGAAGAGTGAGAGCGACTACCTTTTCACTCCATCATCTTGGCTCCTGGAAACAACCAGCTTCTAAAAAGTTCAATAATTTTCTTAATTTCAATTTTATTAATTGCTCCTTTGATTTTTATAATTTCTAATTTGGTATTTAATTGGGGATTTTTAATTTCTTTCTGGTTTTTTTTAGTTGCTTGCCCAATTCCTTGATCTCCTCTTTCTCTATTTTATTCATATAAGCATTTAGATATATAAAATTTCCCAGAAGAACTACTTTGGCTGCATCCCATAAGTTTTGGTATGTTGTCTCATTATTGTCATTCTGTTGGATGAAGTTATCAATTGTTTGTATAATTTGTTGTTTGACCCACTCATTCTTTAGGATTAGATTTAGTTTCCAATTAGTTTTTAGTCTATCTTCCCATGACCCTTTATTACATGTAATTTTTATTGCATCATGATCTGAAAAGGATGCATTTAATATTTCTGACTTTCTGCATTGGATTGTAAGGTTATTTGCCCTAGTACATGGTCAATTTTTGTGTAGGTGCCATATACCATTGAGAAAAAGGTATATTTCTTTCTATCTCCATTCAATTTTCTCCAAATGCCTACCATATCTAACTTTTCTAATATTGTATTCACCTCCTTAACTTCTTTCTTGTTTATTTTGTGATTAGACTTATCTAGTGCCGAGAGGGGGAAGTTGAGGCCCCCCACTAGTATAGCTTTGCTGTCTATTTCTTCCTGTAACTCACCTAACTTCTCTAAGAATTTGCATGCTGTACCACTCAATGCACATGTGATTAGTATTGATATTACTTAATTGTCTATGGTACCTTTTAGCAGGATGTAGTTTCCTTCCTTATCTCTTTTAATTTGATCTATTTTTGCTTTTGCTTTGCCTGAGATCAGGGTGGCTACCCCTGCTTTTTTAACTTATGCTGAAGCATAATATATTCTGCTCCAACCTTTACCTTTACTCTGTGTATCTCTCTGCTTCAAATGCGTTTCTTATAAACAATATGTTGTAGGATTATGGTTTTTAATCCATTCTGCTATCCACTTCCATTTTATGGGAGAGTTCATCCCATTCACATTCACAGTTATGATTATTAGCTGTGTCTTTCTCTCCATCCTATTTTCCCTATTTATGCTTTTCTCTCTCCTTTCTTTCTTTTCCTCTGCACCAGTGTTTTGCTTCTGACCACTGCTTCCCTCAATCTGCCCTCCCTTCTATCAGCACCCCTCCCTTTTCTTTTCCCCTTTCCCCTCCTACTTTCTATAGAATAAGATAGATTTCTATACCCAATTGATTGTGTGTGTTATTTCCTCTGGGAGCCAAATCTAATGAGAGTAAGGTTCAAACAATGCTTGTCTCCTTCACTTCTTTCCCTCTACTGTAATAGGTCTTTGTACCATTTCATATGACATAATTTACCCTTTTCTGCATCCTCCTTTCCTCTTCTCCCTGTACAATCTTCCCCCCCACCCCTTAATTAATTTTTTATCATCACATCAAAGTCAACTTATACCCACACCCTCTGTCTATGTATAGCCCTTCTAAATGTCATAATAAAGATACAGTTCTCAAGAGTTACAAGTATCATCATACCATGTAAGGATATAAACAGTTTAACCTTATTGAATAACACTTTGTTTATTCTGTTCCTGTTTGCCTTTTTATGCTTCTCTAGAGTCTTGCATTTGGAAGATAAAATTTTCTGTTCAGCTCTGGATTTTTCATCAGGAAAGTTTGGAAGTTCCTTATTTCATTGAATGTCCATCTCCTCCCCTGGAAGATTGTGCTCAATTTTGCTGGATAATTGATTCTTGGTTCCAATCCAAGCCCCTTTGCCTTACAAAATATCATATTCCAAGACCTCTGATCCTTTAATGTACAGGCTGCTAAGTCCTGGTTAATCCTGACTGTGGTTCCACGATATTTAAATTGTTTCTTTCTGGCTGCTTGCAGTGTTTTCTTCTTGACCTGCTAATTCTTGAATTTGGCTCTGATATTCCTTGGAGTTTTAATTTTGGGATCTCTTTCAGGAGGTGATCATTGAATTCTTTCAATGACTATTTTACTCTCTGGTTCTAGGACCTCAGGACAGTTTTCCTTGATAATTTCTTGAAAGATACTTTCCAGGCTCTTTGTTTGATCATGGCTTTCAAGTAGACCAAGAATTCTTAAATTATGTCTCCTGGACCAATTTTCCAGGTCAGTTGTTGTTGTTGTTGTTGTTGTTTTTACAATGAACTATTTTACACTTTCTCCTATTTTTTTCATTCTTTTGATTTTGACTGATTCTTAATGTCTCAAAAGTTATTAGCTTCCACTTGTCCAGTTCTAATTTTTAAGGAATTGTTTTCTTTAGTTAGCTTCTGTAACTTCTTTTCCATTTGGCCAATTCTGCTTTTTAAGGAGTTCTTCTCTTTGGTGAGTTTTTGTATCTCCTTTTCCATTTGGCCAATTCTACTTTTTAAGGAGTTGTTTTCTACAGTCAGTTTTTCTCCTTTCTTTTTCAAGCTGTTGACTCTCTCTCTTATATACCTTTCATTTCCTTTCCCAATTTTTCTTCTACCCCTCTTATTTGATTTTTAAAATCCTTCTTGAGCTGTTCCAAGAGGGATTTTTGGGCTTGAGACCAATTCATATTCCCCATTTGAGGTTTCGGATGTAGGTATGTTGACAGTGCTGTCCTCTTCTCGGTTTATGTTTTGATCTTCCCTGTCCCCATAAAAAGAGTCTATGGTCAGTGTTTATTTTTGCTTTTTGCTCATTCTGTTTGCATGTTTCCTGGCTTTCAAAGTTGAGCTCTGCTTCTGGGGTATAGGGAGTGCTGTCCCAAGCTTCTTGTGCTGAGGCCTCAGGTACTGTCTGCTGGAGGCTATAGGGGTCTGTCAGCCTACCTGGTGCTCAGCTGGGGTCCTAGTGGTGGTGTCTGGCATGTGGAGAGGTCAGGTGGGGTCTTCCTGCATTTCCTAGTACTACACTGAAGTACGTGGAGGTCTGGCTGCTGGAGGATGCCTGCCCAGCCAGAACTGTACTGGCACACATGTTGGTTCTTTGAGCTGGAATCTGCTGGTTCCTCTGGCTATGCTAAGGCACATGGGGGGTCCTGGTGTTGGCATTTGCCTGCTCTATTACTCTGGGGCTCAGGATCTCCGACTGGTTTGCTGAGGTGGAGCTTTACACCAGCTTGCTGAGATGCTTCCTGTCCCGGAATGAGCTCCCCTTTTACCTGAGTGAAATGGACTTTTTTTTTTTGCCTAGACAATGGGGTTAAGTGACTTGCCCAGGGTCACACAGCTAGTGAGTGTTATTTGTCTGAGGCTGGATTTGAACTCAGGTCTTCCTGAATCCAGGGCCGGTGCTCTATCCACTGCACCACCTCGCTGCCCCCAAAATGGACCTTTCTTGCTGAACCCCCAAGTTTCCCGGGCTAAGAGACTGTTCCACCCCATCTTGCCACTGGTCCAGCTGGTCCAGGGTTTTTCTTGGGGCTCTATGTTTTGGTTTCTAGAGGTCAATATGGGTGGGTGACAGTGACTTACTGTTTACATCACCATCTTGGCCCCCAGAAGTCCTTCTTGATTCCTTTTAAAATGTGTATTTTTTTAAATTCTTAAATGTGACCAAGGAAAATCCATCACACACACACCACAATGAACGCAAGGTTGTTCCACTAGCTGTTAGCTTGAGGCTTCAGTAGCAGCCTCTGTATTTACTTCTCTTTTTCAGGTAAAGTACCTCTTCTGCTTAAAGAAGTTAAAAAGATTTTGGTTCAATTTCCAACTCAGCTTGTTGAATGCCCAATAGAGATACTGTCTCCAAGAATACTTTTCTCTAAGGTTTCAAATGTTTTTCAGGAGTCCCTCCTAAAGATCCACATGGTTTAGCTGAATATGCTAGTCACAGGTGAGGTGCTTGGTTTATGAATCTAATGGAGGTTCAGGAGTCCCTAGCAGGAATGCCTTCCTGACTGTTCAAGATGTCAAAAAGATGGATGCCAGTTTTTTAGCATGAGAACTGGGGGTTATTTAATGGCTAAGGAAAAACTTGTGGGTCATTTTGATGCTTTTGATAAGAATGAAACCTCTTGGAGGATGCAGAATTCCTCCATTGAGCCTTGCTTCTACAACTGGTAGCCATAGTCATAGTGCCATACCCACCCACAGTAAGTGCAGTGCTTCAGCTGCCAGTAGATTTGGTCCCATTTGCTATTATTAGTAAAATGGGTCATGCTGCCTGGTGAGCTAGACTGAAAAAAGTGGGGTCTGACCAACTAGGGAAAAGGATAGATTTCAAATCCATCCAGATTAATATGATATAACATGATATTAATTTTCCTCACTCAAAACTTTCATTCTCTATTTTTCCTCAGCATAAATTTATAATTTTTGAGTCCAAAATTTCCAAAATGAAAAAAAAAATTTGGAGCTAGCTATTTCTATGGGGTTAGTAATAAGAAAAAAAGTGTGAGATCTGGAGTCAGGGGATCTAGGTTCAAATCCTGACTCTCTTAATACCTGCCTGACTTTAAGACAATCACTTCACTTCTTGCACCACAATATCATTATGTCCTCTGGGAGTTGGACCAGAATCAGGGCTTCTCAAACTTTTTCTACTCACAACCTTTGGTGCTTCTTAAACTGGGGGGGTCCCAAGCCCCCAGTTTAAGAAGCATTGGACTAGATGACCTCTGAGATGCATTTCAGCTTCGACTCTCTGATCTCATAATGTGTTTGTGTGTAATATAGCCCTATAAAAGCTTTTAAACCTGGACTATTTAATATTCTTTATGTAAACCTATGTAATGAAATTGGATTTTATAACTATGGAGTGAGCAGAAGAATCTGACTTAGGATCTAGCTTGGAAAATATAATTAAAAAAATTTTTAATATAAATTTTTTAATTTAAATCTCTTGTGGAGAAAGATTGCCAACTCCTGAAATCCTGAAATATGTAAATTTGCATTGTACATAGTAGGTATTCAGTAAGTCTTTATTGAATTGAAATGAATCTTAGCTAAAAAAACATATAAGGCACCTTTAACAGGACAAAGTGACAGGATGGTCCTGGCTGTGGTACTAATTAGCTGTGCAAACCTTTTTAAGCAAGTGTGTCCCTCTGCAAGCTATAGTTATCTCTATAAAATGGAGAGTTAGACTAGATACTCACTCATGTCCTTCCACCTGTAACATTATAAGGTAGGAAAACAAGTTAACTCTTTTAAAACACATGCCAACCTAGAGAAACATTGAGATTGTCTAGTAAATGCAGAAAATGTAAATACTTGTCTAACAAAATCAATAAAGGTTGAATGACCAGGTAGACCTTAGGAGAACCCTAGTGGAACCCTGAAGAGTGTTTTTCTACTGGTGGAAACTTCCAAAGGAATGTTAATCAATTAATCCATCAAGTGATATCTCTGGCTAATAAAAGCCAGCAGTTGATTTAGGCAAGTAAATTGTTTGGCTTGAAGATTTGGGATTTGGACAGTTTCTTTCTTATCAGATTTTGGAACTCTCATGGGTCTGGGAAATCACAGCTCTTTATTTTGTTTAGTTTATTTTTTTAATCCAATCAAGATTGGAATTCTTCTTGTGAATTTAGATTCCCAAACCAAATGTCTGTTGCTCAATATGCATGTACTTTATTTAACCCCTTGTAATTTGGCTTCCATTTGATGGAAACTGTTTTCTCCAGTTACCAAAGATCTCAACTGCTATCTGTCCTCATTCTCTTTGACTTTTCTACAACTTTTGACACTTTCCACCACCCTCTTCTTTTGGGCACTATCTCCTGCTCTGGCTTCAGTGACATTACTCTTTGTCTTTATTTTCTTCCTTCTTTCTGTCTCTTTCTCTGTCTTTCGCTGAATCATGATCCATCTCCTGTTCAGTAAGTATGAGTGTCCCCCAAGACTCTCTCTCTCTCTTTCTCTCTCTCTCAAATTTCCGTGGATTCAGTTATCATCTCTGTTCAAACAATTTCCATATCTACATATCTAACCTTAATCTCTAGTCTCACATTACCAAAGCTTGCTGGACATCTCCACCTGGGTGTCCTATCAACATTTCAAACTGAAGGTATGCAAGGGAACTCCTTGTATCCTCCCTTTCCACAATTTCCAAACCCATCCCTCTCTAAATTTCCTGATTTCTATGAAGGGCAACATCATCTTTCTAATCCCAAAGGTAGGCTAGTTCGGCCTCATCCTATGCTTTTTTGCCTCTTCTTCACATGCTCCCCCTACTCAATATTGAATTGGTTACCAAGTCTTGTTGATTTTACCACTGCCATCTTACCCCTTCTCTTCATTCACATGACCATTCAGATCAAGCCCTTATAATCTCTTGCCTTTATTATTGCAATATCCTATGTCTATTTTCTATCCTACTCTCCATAGCTTCTATTTAAAATGTTATTGTTTCTCTTCAAGCCTCTCATAGCACCCACTCCCATCACCATTTCATCTGAAGACCTCCCCTCATCCTTCTCCAAAAAATTGAAACCATTCACCAAGAACTCCATCTTCTCTCCTCCTCATCTCACATTAGTCAGACATCTTTAATTCATCCTTCATTCTAGTCTCAAATGAAGAAGTAGCTTTTCTCTTTGCTAAGGCCAGCCCCTCTACATTCACACTGGATCTGATTGCTTCTCTGGTAGGTTGCCCTCCCATCATCCCCACTCTTATCTACTCTGTAGATCTTTCTTTATCTGATTCTTTACATCCCCACTAGCTCTTATTCTATATTTCTCCTTTTCTTCATAGATAAAATCCTTGAGAAAGCTATTGACATTAGGTGCCTTCATTTTCTCTCCCCTCAATGTCTTCTGAATCCTTTGCAAAGTGCCTTCCAATTTCATCATTTAGCTGAAACTGTCCTCTCCAAAGTTACCAGTGTCTTAAGTGCCTAATCTAATGGACTTTTCCTCAATCCTAATCTTTATGACCTTCTGGATAGTCTCTTTTCCCTAGGTTTCCCTGATGCTACTACCTCCTGATTCTCTTGTTACTTTTTTCTTTCCTATTACTTTTACTGGACCTTGTCAGTGTCCTTTCTTACTGCTCCTTTCATCTCCGCCATGCTGACTTACCATTGTTGTTTCCTGAGGCTCTGTCCTGGGCTGTCTTTCTTTTCTCTCTATGCTGTATCATTTAGTAATTCCACCAGATCCCATGGATTCAGTCATAATCTCTATGAAGATGATTCTAGGTCTATGTATTTATCACTAGTTTCTCCCTTGAGCTACAGTCGTGAATCACCAACTGCCTCTTGGACATTTCAAACTGATTCTCCTGTAGGCATCTTAAACTCAGTGTGTACAAAATAGAATTCATTAACTTTCTTCCCAAACATTTCCCTCTTCCATGCTTCCCTATTACTATTGAGGGTCCCATCATCTTCTCAGTCATTCAGGTTGGCAGCTTTTATGTCATACTTGACTCCTTGCTATCACTCACCTTACATCTTGGCCTGGGATGCTGGTGATGGGAGGGAAAGGAGAGAAGAGGAGAGAGAAGAGGAGAAGAGAAGAGAGGAGAGGAGAAGAAAGGAGAGGAGAGGAGAAGAAAGGAGAGGAGAGGAAGAATGAAGGAAGGGAGGGAGGGAGGAAGGAAGAAAGGAGGGAAAGAAGGAAGGAGGGAAAGAAGTAAGGAGGGAAAGAAAGAAGGAACAAAGGAAGGAAGGAGTTGCACTGCCCAACTGGAACTGGCCAATTGGGTCCCCAGTGGGGCAGCTCATGCTACCCATAGGTTGTTTGTCCTTTATTCTTGAGAAGGACCACCCCTCTATAATCCAGCTAACACTGGAGTGGATCACTTACACAGTTCCTTGAATGTAACACTCCATCTCTCACCTCTGCTTCCTGGTTACCTGGCTTCCTTCATGATTCAGCTCAAGTTCCATCTTCGGGGGCCTTCTTGGGTCCCCTCAGATGTTGGTGCCTTCCCCTGTGAAAAGCCCTCCCATCTATTTTGAATGTATCTGATAGGTAACTAGTTATTTACAATTCTCTCCATTAGAATGTGTATTTCTTGGCGGCAGGGACTTGAATTATCTTTCTTTGTATCCCCAGCCATTAGTACTTACTAAGTGGTAAGTACTTAGTTACTAAGTACTTACTTAGTACTTACTAAGCTTGTGGACTGACAACCTCCTAATTGGCCTGCTTTCTGTCTCCTCCCTAATTCATCTTCAATTCAGGAGACAGATTAGTATTTATGAAGACATAGCGTGACAGTGTCGCTGCCCTGCTTGAGAAAATTTTTGTAGTTACTTATTGCCTCTAGTATACAATACAAAATTTTCAGTATGATATTTAAAACTCCCCAAACTTAATTCATCAATCAATCACAAAGCATTTACATGTTTTCTGCCAGGCACTGAGCTGAGCACTGGAGACACAAAGATACAAAGAAAGTCCCTAAAACAGTCTCTGACCTCAAGAAACTTATATTCTAAGGAGGAAGACAATAACTAGGTACCTATCAGATGTATTCAAAATAAATAGGAGGTATTTTCACAGAGAAGACCAAGAGCTGTCTCTTGTAGATTTGAAGGAATCTAGAAAACCTTGGAGGTCACTCCCACTATGTTCCTCCTTTCTCTAGAGTTCTTTCTCCACCAAGTCCCTGAGAACTTCCTACCGTAGCCCTCACTTCTACTTAATTTTATTTGTTGTCTTCCTCCATTAGAATATAAGCTTTTTGAGGGCAGGGACTATTTTTTTTGTTTCTATTTGTATCCCTAGCATTTTATCATAGTGCCAGGCATAAAGTAAACACTTAAAATCTCCCCACCCTTCTCCACTTTCTTCTCTCTTTCCTTGATTGAGAAAAGACCTAAATTGTTTTATCCATTCTGAGAGAGTAATTTATCTGAGTAGAGAAACCCAAGTGAAGCTAATAAATGTTTATTGACCGACTGAATTGTTTAGAAGAAAAAGAAAGCTCCATTTTGTCTGTTACAGCTCATCTTATAATTTAAAAAAATGCGTCATGGTTCATGTTTTAATTTCGTCTCCCCCTTTACCCTAATATGCACAGGACTATCCTTACAGTTATAGAATGCCTTATCCCAAATTAGAAGTGAGGATTCCTAATTCTTTCAGCTATAAAAAATAATAACAACAGATTTATATGTGGCAGGAATCTGAAATGTCACTTTCTTCAATACCCTTATTTTACAGATCAGGAAACTGAAGCCCAGAGTGGCAATAGCTCACATTCTTGTAGCCCTTGGAAGTTTGCAAAGCACTTTACATTTATTAAAGTAAATAGGTGGCAGAACTGAGATCCCAGCCAGTATCCCCAGCTTTTCTACCACACAGGGGCACCTTCCATGTAGATCTTAATCAGAAAATCGACATTTAAATACCCTAAATCCTTGAGCTCTCAGCCTGGGCCAATATACCAGACTTTCTCTGGCTTCAGGGGATTTGGCCAAGGTGTGGAAATAGCCCTAGGATGATAGGCTAATCCAGTTTTTAGTCAGCTAACAACCTTGTGCAGCTGTATACAAAGTATGCCAGTTTTTCCTATGCTAGCAATCTAGGCAGTCCAGGAGTATTTTCCAACCTACTCAGGACTCAGTTCACTAAACTCCATCTGCCTTTCAAGAAAGGCCTCTTGGGGGTTGGTTTTTTTTTTCTTTCTTTTTTCCATCCACAATGAATTTGGTCAAAATTTAGCCAGTCAACAAGTTGTGCAAGGGCTCACTGGAGGCAGTCCAATGGTGAAAAAATTGCTAGTATTCATTAATCAGCTGTCTGTTAAATAAGTGATAAGTGAAAACACCACGCCTCACCCCCTGCCCATTATTGTTGCAAGCTGTTCCCAGCTAAGGCAGTTAATGGCAGCTGTCCAAAAGACACTGTTCTGATGTAAGGGCCAAGCCTCCCTCATCCTAGATTAGGGGGTTGGGCTCTCCTTCCTAGAGAGTATTTAAGGCAAGAGGGTGTTCTTTCAGACACAAACTTCCTATAAGGAAGAAACACTCATCAGCAGGAAGAAACTACAAAACAACAACAACAAAAAACTGCCTAGCTCTCTGAGACCCTCCAAAGAGGGGAGATGTAAGTACAGCTTTTATATATATCTGTATATAATTTTAAAATGTTAAACACATTTTCTATTTCCAGATATAATAGCTGTCTAGTGATATGAAATCTAGACAAAATGCTGAAAGCTCCTTTGAGGGTGTTAAGCTAACTGAAAGGTTTCTGTTGTCTCACTTTTAGATTGTGCAGGTCATTTCTGCCTGCCCATCCGTTCTGCCAGTCCAGATATGCCTCCCCAGATGCAGAACAACATGAACTACTCTGCCCAGATCGTCCAAGGTAGCCTGGACACCTTGCCCCAAGAAGTCCGAGACTTCGTGGAAAGTAGTGCCCAGTTGTGCCAGCCAGACAAAATCCATATCTGCAATGGTTCTGAGGAAGAAAACAGGAATATTCTTGACTCTATGGTAGAACAAGGCATGGTCAAGAAACTGAAGAAGTATGATAATTGGTAAGGAAAGAAAACTGTAAGAATCCTAACCAGAGCTTGGGATGCTTATTCTCTCTTGTTTTGTTTTTTTGAAAGAAGGATCTTTAATGAACCATTGTATGAGTCTATGATTTTGTGAAAGGTCCTGAGTGTTTTAAAAAGTTCTCATTCATTCATTTATACATTCATAACATAAATTTTTATTAAGCCACTACTGAGAGAGGTGAAGGAGGGAGGGTTCTAAGACAGAGTCCATTTCTAAATCATTTCCTCACTTACATCAGCTATATTTTATGAGGTTCGTCTGCTCTCTGCTGCCTGAGATTTTTATGCATTTCATTGAAAGAAGCCCTATATACATATACTTATATTAAAATTTATCTTTAGATTCCACTGTCTCAACTTTCTGCAATAATAACATACATTCTTGACTTTTGCCAGCTGGTTGGCTCTTACTGATCCCAGAGATGTGGCCAGAATCGAAAGCAAAACTGTCATCATCACCCAGGAACAAAGAGACACAGTACCCATCCCCCGGACTGGAATTAGCCAACTGGGTCGCTGGATGTCGGAGGAAGACTTTGAGAAAGCCTTCAATGCCAGATTTCCAGGATGCATGAAAGGTGAACAAAGCACTTAATATGATGAGATACAAGTATGATTTTCCACAATTGTTCTACCATTACGATTCTAACCATAATAACCAAAATAAAACTTTTTTTATAGAAACATAATATAGTTACCTCTGATATTTTAAATTTTTATATGTAAAAATTACTAAAGTCAAGAAGCATACATATTATATTGAAGTGTATATATTATATGTTAATGATAATAATGATGATAGCTAGCACTTATATGGCACTTTAAGGTATGCAAAATATATCATACACGTGTTATCTCCTTTGGTTCTCACAACAATCCTGTAAGGAAGGTGCTATTATTATCATCCTCATTTTGCTAATTAAGAAATTGAGGCTGAGAAGTTGTCACATAGCTAGTCTCTCAAGTAGGATTCAAACTCAGGTCTTCCTGACTCTAAATCCAGAACTGATACTTCTTAGCTGCCTGATATGGACATGCCAAATAATAATTCAAAGTGAAGTTTAGTTATGATATCACTATTTAATCTAATTCCAATATGCACTTAACTCTCCTTATCATAGCTGTTTATTTGGGGAAGATAAGATATTCCAAGTGGGAAATAATTCATATGTGGATATCAGCCTTTAACAAACCTTTACTGGGGAGAATTCTTCAAATTGAGCCTGAGATTTTCTATATTATTTCTCATCTACTCTTTCTTGTTCCATAGGCCGAACGATGTATGTCATTCCTTTCAGCATGGGCCCCATTGGTTCTCCTCTGTCAAAGATAGGCATTGAACTGACAGATTCACCCTATGTGGTGGCCAGTATGAAGATCATGACCCGAATGGGAACACCAGTCTTAGAAGCACTGGGAAATGGGGAATTTGTAAAATGCCTCCATTCTGTGGGCTGCCCTTTACCTCTAAAAAGTAAGTGCACTGAAACCTACTGGTTTGACTGCCAGACAAATTTTAGGCAAATTCCATTCAGAGGAGTTGATACTCACTTGCTTGTGTCATGTTTTACAGAACCTTTAGTCAACAACTGGGCCTGTAATCCAGAATTGACCCTCATCGCTCACATTCCTGATCGCCGAGAGATTATTTCCTTTGGAAGTGGTTATGGTGGAAACTCCCTCCTGGGGAAAAAGTGCTTTGCCCTCAGAATAGCAAGCAGGATTGCTAAGGAAGAAGGCTGGCTTGCAGAGCATATGCTGGTAAGAGGACAGAAAAAAAAAATGAGAGATTAGATTAATTCTGCAATAGGTCTCAAAAGAAAGGACTAGGGAATTTAAGGAGGCAGATTGTGGCATAATTCAGTTCAACAGTCATTTCTTATTGTATGCAAGGCTTTTAATGATAATTAGAACTGTCTAAAGCTGAAACAGGTTGCTCATGGAGTAATGAGCCCTCCATCACAGTATGCTCTAAAGCAGAGGCTACATTATTGCTGACCAGGGTTGTTGTAGAGGGGATTTATGTTTCAGGTAAGGGGTTGATTTAGATTAACTTTGAAGTCTCTTTTAACTCTGAGATAACATAATTCTATAAAACGTTTTTTGGTATTTTCATAGATTTAAAGATGTATAAAAGAGTCTTCAGAAATCATTTAGTCCAACTCCCTTATTTTTACAGATGAAGAAACTAAGACCCAAAGAGCCAAAGCAATTTGCCCAGCATCACACAGGTCCTATAGTGGCATACTTTAGATTTGAACCTAGGTCCTTAGATTCCCCTTCCAGAATACCTGTGCTCCTGAAAGTAGGGGTAAATGCAAAAATGAGGCTTACATGAGTCATAAATGGTACACACATTTCAGAAAATATGGGGAAATTTCTTTTGATGAATATGTTAAAATAATAATTTAGGTTATTTTAAGGTTTCCAGAGAAGAGTGGACCTAAAGAGAGCTCTGAGGGCACCCAGGTGGCTCAGTGAATAGAGTGCCAGGCCTAAAGTCAGGAAGACTCATCTTCTTGAATTCAAATCTGGCTTCAAACTCTTACTGTCTGTGTGACCCTGGGCAAGTCACTTAACCTCATTTGCCTCAGTTTTCTTATCTGTAAAATGAACTGGGGAAGGAAATGGCAAACTACTCCAGTATCTTTGCTAAACCCCAAATGGGGTCATGGATAGTTGGGCACAGCTAAAAAAAACAACCAAACAACAAGAAGAATTCTAGTCAATATTTTGTGAATTTGACTTTAGCATTTTGAAACATTAATACCTAAAATCAAATATTTAGAAGTAAGGGCTTCTACCTCCTTTGACTTTTGAAAGACATACTGAGGGGGGCAAATGGTTGTTCTACAAGGATTTCATTTCTCAACAGATCCTGGGCATCACGAATCCTGAGGGCAAGAAGAAGTACTTTGCTGCAGCTTTTCCTAGTGCCTGTGGAAAGACCAACTTGGCGATGATGAATCCAACAATCCCAGGGTGGAAAGTTGAATGCGTTGGTGATGATATTGCTTGGATGAAATTTGATGAGCAAGGTAACTATTTTGGTCCTTAATATTGCCTGTGGGGATCAGGTGAAAACTTTTGTTTTTTGTTTTTGCTTTCAAAACATTTTAAATAATTTATAATATTTCTATGAGAAATGGTTATGTTAGAAATGTATTTTGGGGATTATTTTCTCTTAGTTAAAAATCGTGATTAAAAACAGAGTCCATATGTTTCTGATTTGTTTACATATATAACCCATCAAAATGTTGTTTGATGGGAAGCTATCTGAGGAGCAAGTCTTGAACTTTAATGTAGTAATTTACAGAAGCAAAACAAACCTAAATTCCAGAGTAAAATGGGTCTTTAGAGAGAAACAGAGGAATGCAAAAAAGGGCTTTGAATTTGGTCAGAAAAAGAAAAAAAAAGTTTTGCTTAAACCTAATTAGAATACATTTTCAAGTATAAATGCCTGTTTCATATTCACCTATACTTCAATATTTTAAAATTTTCAGGCAACTTAAGGGCTATTAATCCAGAAAATGGATTTTTTGGAGTTGCTCCTGGAACTTCTGTGAAAACAAATCCCAATGCTATTAATACCATTCAGAAGAACACTATCTTTACCAATGTGGCAGAAACAAGTGATGGGGGTGTTTACTGGGAAGGCATCGATGAACCTTTAGGCCCAGGGGTTACACTTACATCATGGAAAAACAAGGAATGGACTCCAGAGGATGGTAAGAGCACACAAATAGGACCATGAGGTACATGCTAAATTACTCCTAACATATGCTTCCAATCATCCAACATCTCTCTTCTTGCTTTGCCCAGGAGAGCCTTGTGCCCATGCCAATTCCCGATTCTGTACTCCTGCAAACCAGTGTCCCATCATTGACCCTGCCTGGGAATCTCCAGAAGGAGTTCCAATAGAGGGCATTATCTTTGGAGGCCGTAGACCTGTTGGTGAGAATGGCATTTATTAATAATTAAAAGAAGTTGTGGGACCTATGATTTTCCCATTGTGGGCATAGTAACCCCCTCTACCAATGTATATTACAGCCTATTTATGGCTTAGATAAATACTAGAGAACCACTTCAGTTACATAGAGTTTAAATGATTCAGCCAGTCATCATAGTGCTAGTGATCAGGTCTTCCTGAATATCAGCCTGTCACTCTGTCCACCATACCATACTCTCTTTCCTGATGTATGGCATTTTAGAGAAATTTAGAAAATATTCAGTGTTTCCATTGGGAATTGCATTTCTTGACTTCTGGGACAATGTTTCACAGAAAAGACAGACTCATTGTGGGTACTGCTTGAGTCACTGAGCAAACAAATGTAACTAGGCCGGTCCTCAGATGACCGTCCTATGGGCAATTAATAAGCCTTTCCTCTCAAGCTTTCCAGCCTAGTAGAATGTGCCAGAACTTAACTCCTAGTGATGTAGTTTTGGAGAGCCAAGGGTCACTCCCAGGTTGTTCCACGTTGATGTGTTTGAACAGGACTTGAGTGGAATCCCAAGCTCTAACATACATTTTTTCTTGCTCAAGGTGTACCTCTGGTCTATGAATCCATGAGCTGGCAGCATGGAGTATTTGTTGGGGCTTCAATGAGGTCAGAAGCAACAGCAGCAGCTGAACACAAAGGTAAGGGGAAAAAAATTAAACCATAGAGTTTTCTAGCAAGTTTTCCTATTAGTGTTTAAAATATTAAGCATATTTACCCACTCAACCTTGTATGGCTTTTTTTCCCCCTCATTGTCATTCTATGCACCACGCTTTTTTTTTCCCTTGCTCCAGATCTTTGGAAATTCTTTAGTTAGGTCTTCTATCACTTCCCGTCCTAGAGCACAGGGCGGGGCAAGAGTATAATTGGCCCAGGTCATATAGCTAATATTTGTCAGAGTAAGGTCTTCTTGACTCCAAAGCTGGCCTTTTAGTTATAACTCCATGCTGCCTCTGTCTCTCACTCATTATTTATTATGCTATTATAAAGACTTGGAAAATTCTGACCTACTCTATCAGGAATTATTGTTGCTAAATAGAAATATCATATGCATTTTATATTTCTCTATATTTAATAGGCAAAGTCATCATGCATGACCCTTTGCTATGAGACCTTTCTTTGGCTACAATTTTGGGAAGTATCTGGCTCATTGGCTCAGTATGGCTCAGCGCCCAGCAGCTAAGCTGCCCAAGATCTTCCATGTTAACTGGTTCCGGAAGGATAAAGAAGGCAAATTCCTTTGGCCAGGATTTGGGGAGAATTCCCGTGTCCTAGAATGGATCTTCAATAGGATCAATGGAGAAGACAATGCTAAGCTCACACCCATTGGTTACATCCCTTCTGAAGATGCCTTTAATCTCAAGGGTCTGACAGATATCAATATGACAGAGCTCTTCAGCATCTCAAAGGAGTTTTGGGAGAAAGAGGTGGAGGACATTGAGAAGTACTTTGAAGTGCAAGTCAATACTGACTTGCCGTATGAAATCGAAAGGGAAATCAGTGCTCTTAAGCAAAGAATAAGCCAGATATAATCAGGCTAGCATAGATTGTTTACATATTTGTTCACTTTTGGGAGTGGGGGGAACTGATGACTGACTAGTTTCCAATTCATAAGATGCCTCACCAGGTAAATGACCATGCACTATGGGTAGGACCATAATAAATGCACTAGGGTAGCACTATGATGAATGCACTGATAAGCCTGGTAGTAACTCTGAGAAGCATGATTTAATTTTTCAGATAAGGTATTAAGAGATTGGGAGTGAAAGATCTTTGTCATATCTTTATTATTCTACCTAGTGAATGTTTTGTTGTACTTTAAGAACACTTAAGACATTAGCCCTCATTCATCTTAGCAATATCACAGGGGACTATGAAACTCAGAAAGAAAAATACTTGAGATGTACATATGTGTGTTTGTGTGTATGTGTGTATGTGCTTCTGTATGTACTGTCATTAAACATATTTAACATCTTCAGAAAATTCTTGGGAAAATTACTGGTTAGTCTTTACTAGAATGAAATGTCACTATTAATAATATATCTGTGTACATTATTTTTATACACTATTCCTCACATTTATTATGATTTCTAATTTTTGGCATAACCTGCTTTATAAAATTATTCAATAAACTTTTTGTAGAAAACATTTTAATTGGCTTGAATTTTCTTTTTTTTTTTTTTGAGTCACACAGCAAATAGGTGTCTAGGTCTTTCTGGTGGCTAGCTGTAGAAGATTCCTTGCTTAAACATCACTTGAAACATTCCCACTAATGGAAGAGTATATTTATGACAGCACTCAGTGGCTGGGGATGGGGTGGCCCAAATGAAGAGGGAAGGAAAACAGACAAGAAAGAGGGGAAGGGAAGGGATCAACTCAATATGGCCATCGTTTACAGGAAGGGGTATGCCAGTCTATTCCCTGTGGCTCTAGTCACCATTCTGGCAACTTTCCAAACCAAAACACCCCACCCAGACCATCACTCCCCTTTGTAGATTGTCTCCCCCTATTAAAATCTGGCTCAACACCCCTCACTTTACAAATGAGGAAAGTGAGGCCCAGAGAGGTCTAGTGATTTGCCCAAGGTTTTCTTGGTTTTGCTTATTTTGCTGAATCAATTCATATAAGCTTTTTTTGAATCCTTCATATTTGTCATTTCTTATGGTGCAATAATAGGTGCAGCCAGGTGGTACAGTGGATAGGGTACTGGGCCTGGAGTCCAAAAGAGTCATCTTCTTGAATTCACATCTGGCCTCAGACACTTAAACATCTGTGTGACCCTGAGCAAGTCACTTAATCTTGTCTGCCTCAGTTTCCTCATCTGTAAAATGAGCTGGATAAGGAAATGGCAGACTACTCCAGTATCTTGCTAAGAAAATCCCAAACGGGGTCAAAAAGAGTTGGACATGACTGCAATAAAAAAACAGTAAATTGTGCAATAATATATCTTTATATTCATATACCATAACTTGTTCAGCCATTCCTTCCATCAGTGAGCATTCATCTTTTTTCTTATCTTTTAGGCACCGCAGAAAGCCAGTGAGCATTGATTTACTGTGTCCTGTTGTATGGCTTTTTACCCTTGGCACAGTCTCTGCTATCCAGGAATCTATAGCTTTCTCGGGGAGAGACAACACACCATTCATGGGAATAACTTGAAAATTTGCACAAGGTTTGTACTACCCAATTCTTCACTTGCTGACCTGCAGCTTTGTATGGTCAGAAGGGCACAGAGCAAAAGCAGGTTAATCAGGGCTGGCTTCTGGGAGGAGGTAAGTTGTGAGCAGAGCTTTCCAAGAGGTTGAAGAGCTTAGTACAGGGGTGGGGAACCTGTGGCCTCAAGGCCGCAGGTACCCCATCCCTGGCTTAGTACAAGGGCAAGCCATTTCCTAGACAAGGTGTGCCTAGCATAGCCCCTATCCAGGATGGACTGTTATTGTGACCTGAGGTAAGTATACATGATGTATTATTTTTGATTTGCAGTGTGTTCTCTTACAGTATCTTGCTGTTTTCGCAATTACCCAGTAAGACAGGCAGGGCAGAGATAAGAAGGAACACAGATTTTGAGGTAGACAGAAATTTAGAGCTTGCTGGATCCAATCCCCTCATTTTACAGTTGGGAAAACTGGAACCCAGAAAGGTTAAATTACTTGTCTAATGCCATATAGGGAAGGGGAAACTCTTAAGACTTCAAACTCAGGTGTTTTAATACCAACTCCAGAACTCTTTCTACTATACCTACAAATAAAAATTTGCATTTTACAAATAAGTTGATTGGTTTAGAGGTGGATGGGACCTATGAGGCCATAGAGTCCAAGCCTTTTATTTTACAAATGAGGAAACCAAGGCACAGGGAGGTTCCATGGCTTGCCCAGGGTCACAAAGCTAGGAAGTGTTTTTGAGGTAGGATTTGAATCCAGGTCTTCCTGATTCTAAGTCGAGTACTAAAGTTAGAAAGCAACTGAGAGATGATGCAATTGAAACCCTTCGTTTTCCACATGAGCAAAGCAAGGCTTAGGGAGGTTAAAATGCTTGTCCTTGTCACACAGGGTTGAAACTATGACAAAATCCCAGGCCCCTCAATTCCTTGGCAGCTACTTGTACTACTTTCCTATGGCTCTGGCGAGCAAGTAAACAAGACTTTTTAGCTGCCCTTTAGCTACCTCTGGGATTCTTTATGGTCCCCATTAATTCCAGGAGCCCAGGTTAGGATTTAGGATAAATACTTACGTTTGGTTTTTTTTGGTGCGGAAATGCAAATATCATACCTCAATAACAAACAAAACAGTAACCTGCCCCATGAGGCCTTTTGTGAAAACCAAACAGAGGCAGAGGACACCAAGGAGTGTGAAAAGGTAATCTCATTAACTCCCTTTCTGCTTCCACCACTCTCGCTAACAAATTTGGGCCACCTTAACCGTTGCTTTCCTGATCTCTCATTGCTTTTCTGCTTTGGCTCCATCAGGTTTTTCACATCCCAGGGGCACCTATCCTAAAATGACCGAGTCTCTTTGCTCTGGTCCACCTCAGCTTGCTTGTTCTTGCCATTCCAATACCTTGCCCGGGGAGGGAGGGATGGCCAGGATAGCCTTCTCTATCTCAGAATCTCAGAGTTGGAATTGACCTTAGAGGTTATTTAGTCTGAAGTATATGGACTGGAATCTCCTTTATACCATCCCTGGAGAGTAGTGATTCAACCTCTTGTTGAATGCCTTCTGTGATGGGGAACTCACACCCTAGTGAGGAAGCTGTTCCATTGTTGCACCATCCAATTGCTGAAAAAGTTTTTCCTTATATTGAATCTCCATCTGCCTCTCTTCAGCTTCCCATGAAGAGCCCCCATTGCTCCAAATTCTACCAAAGTGGGGCCCAAAGGAGCAATTATAAACTCATTTCTAATGAGTTAGAATTAGGTTAGAATTTTTAACTTAAGCCTTTCAAATACTTGAAAAGAGCTATAATCCCCTTCACCTCCTTTGCTACTCTCTCACCAAGATTTCTCTAATTTCAGTGGATCCTCATTCGGCATAGCAATCATCCTGATCACCCCTTCCTGGGCCTATTCCAGATTGCCTATGTCCTTCTTAAAGTGTGACGCCCATAGCTGATCACATTTCCTCAGATGTCCTCCAACCAAGGCAGAGGACAATGTTGCTATCACTCCCCTTGTTCTGAATGCAAGTACTCCCTTAATGCAGCCCAAGATGGTGCCAGCATCAGCTGTTACAGCTGCCATGTTACAGTGTGTACTTGAATTGAGCTTGTAAGCACACCAGACACTATTTACAGATAGAATTCAGAATCCTAAAGCCCATTGGCACAGGGATCCCTCCTCATCAATGGAGAGCAACGCCAAGTGGAATTGGTAGAGTAGGAGAGAGGAAAGCATCAGGCTTTTCAGTCTCTTTGCATATCCTGAGTCTCTTCGTGCTGGCCAACTCTACCCTGCTTCTCATTCAGGCATGGGGCATTGCTTTCTGCCAATGAGGAGAATCCCCTACTAATGAGCTTTGGGACTCAAGTTACACAAGAATGGTTATCAAATTATACTTTTCCTGATTTATTTTACACACATGTCCTGCTCACATTTTATCTTACTAGACTAAATCTAGGGTTCTGGACTTCAACTCTGTTAGTTATCCCTAGCTTTGTGTCCTGTGTGAAAGGAATCTGACACCGAGATCTTCACTGAAATCATTGGTAAAAATATTAAGTGGGAGCCAAAGTGGGATCTTTCTTCTTATGACCATCACCTATAACAACTTTGGACCAAATGATATGCTCTATTGTGAGAAGTACCAAGCACTCTAAAACCTTAAGGTTTTATCCCTGTATTTTATCTCTGATACTATTTTCCTTTTACTTGCTTAGATGTCTGTTTATCTCTCTGTCTCTGTATTTCTGTTTCTCTCTATATATACACATGTATTTCTGTTTCTGTCTCTTTCTATCTCTGTTTCTCTCTGTGTGTCTCTATATTTCTGTTTCTCTCTCTTTATGTATATGTGCATGTATGTGTATGTATATATTTCTGTTTTTGTCTCAATATCTGTGTCTGTCTCTTTATATTTCTTCTCTGTCTTTCTGTATCTCTGTCTCTGATCCTGTCTCTGTCTCCCAGAGAGCCACCCCTACCATGTTGCCTCATGTAGCAGCAAAAGCACTGGAGGAGGGGATCATGAGAAGATAGTGGCATGTGAGGAGCCCCGATACCCCACAAACCTCTCAGAAAAGCATTTTAAAAAATGTTCCAGTTAAAAAAGAATAAGAAAAAATCAAATGTAGTCTCTAACTGGTCTTGTACAGAAAGATGGCTGAAATTCTTTGGAAACCCTGAAGTAAATGAACAAAGATAGGTGGAAGGTCCTGTACAAAACAGCCCCATGGTGGCAGTGGAGCCCAGTGTGGGTGAGGGGCTGGGGTGGGAGCTCTGGAGCCCAATGGTGAAGGGAAAGGTCCCCAGGAAAAGCCCAACTTTGGGATAGCTGAAGCCCCATGGCAAGAGCCTGCTCAGAGGCAGCCCAGGAGTCCTGTGGCAAAAGCCCAGTAAGGGGGCAGTACCAGAGACTGGTGATAAGAGAAATGCTCCAACCAGAGCTTAACTTGGGAGTACTCAGAACCCTGTGGTGAGACTCTGAGAGGGGGAGAACCCCAAGGCTGCATCGAAAGAGAAAGGGAGGAAGGTCCTTGGAAGATAGGAGTAGAACAGGAGTCTCTACAGTAGGAAAAAGGCCTTGGTGGCAGGACTTCCAGAGTCCCTGGCCACAACAGAAGAAACATCTTGAGCAGCATCCGGACAGTCTCATCCTAGAGCAGTATCCAGGAAGCCTAGGCTAGAACTACAACAGAAGATATGATTGGACAATTCTTGTAGATATTGGGACCTACTCTTAGTCACTACCCTCAGGATCAACCAGGGCCTACCTAGGTCATCCAGGAGTTTTCAGGAGGAGTCTGGCTCTGGTGCAGGTACCCCATCTCAGAACTGAGACTACTGCTATCTATCTATCTATCTGTCTATCTATCTATCTATCTATCTATCGCTATAGAAGAAATGGGTTATTTAAATATTTGAGTATCAGAAAAATACACTGAATAAGCCTAAGTGAGCTCCCAGAGGAAATAAACTCCAAGACCAGATGAATTTATAAGTGAATTATATCAAACATTCAAAGAAAAATTAATTGCAACATTACATAAACTAGTTACAAAAATGGAAAAGAATCTTTCAAATCTTTTTTCTATGATACACATATAGTCTTATTACCTAAACCAGGAAGAAACAAAGCAGAGAAAGAAAACTATAGACTAATATGTGTAATGAAAATTGACACAAAAATTTTGAATAAAATAGTAGCAAATGGGCTGCAACATATTAGAAAAAATTATACATTATGATTAAGTTGGATTTATACCAGGAATGCAAGATTGGATCAATATGAAAAAGATTATGATTATAATAAATGATGTAAACAACAAATAGTAAGAACAAAATGATTATGTTAATAGATGGCTTTTGATAAAATCCAACATTTGTTTCTGTTAGAAACACTAAAAAGCATAGGAATAAATAGAACTTTGCTTAATATAGTAAACATTATTTACCTAAAACCAAAACCAAACATTACATGTAATAGAGAAAAATTAGAGGCGTTTCCATTAACATTAGGTGTAAAGCAAGAATGTCCATTATCACTACTACTATTTAACACAGTGCTAGAAAAGTTTCCTAATGCAATAAGACAGTGGCAGAATTGGTATGATTATGGTTCCAGAATTAGAGCAGGTGGGAGTAGGGAAGAAAATGGATATTTTCAGGGGCAGGGCTGCCATCAAAGCTACGGAATAGATGGCTGGACAGTCTGAGTCTAGAGTGAAGTGAAACATGGCTGAGACTAAATGACATCTCCAGCTCTAATGATTTGTCTGTCTCTGCCTGTCTTTCACTATACCAGGCACAGTTTTAATCTATGAAGCAATATTTCTTGAGCAACAAACATGTGCAAGTCATGGGCAGGTGATATAGGAGTTACAATGATGTATATAATCTATAACTATACCAGATATAGTTAGTTAATCCATTTTTTTAAAAAGAGAGATCTAAAGGACCTCTAATCTAATTCTGACATTTTATATTCCAAGGCCTCTTCCAGCTCTAGTGGTTTGAGTCTAAGTTCCTTCTTATAGAACAAAAGATTGCTGAGAAGAAATTGCACATATTTGAAAAGCCCCTAGTACTCTGGCTAGACCCTTTACTCTAGAAAGTTGGCATGGAAACTGTTTATAGGGTTTAGATGCTTTCAGAAACATTGCCTATGTCCTCAATTTCTATGTTGGCAACTACCCATGGACTACTGCCCAGGTTCTTCAGAATCATTGAGCAAGGTGCAGTATGCCAAAGGTCAACAAAAAAAGATACCTCCAGGAGAGAATGGGGTCCCCTGGCACTGGGCTATTGCATTAGCTCAGAGTCCATAGACCTTGGACAGAGATTGAATCCAACAAGCTGAGGCAGCAGTTATCTGCTGCGGACTGCTTCTTTACACTGGTTTTTCCCTAAATATTTTATTTTATTTTTTAAGAGATCATAGGATTTGGAGCCAAACTGTTTTTACAGATGAAGAAACTGAGGCTGAGGGGAGCAATGACTTTCCCATGGACACTAAGGTAGTAGGTAATAATGAATGACAAGAGGCAAACTGTGATTCTAACATAGGATCTGTTGTTCTAAGTCTGGTGGCCTTTTGTTATCATCATACTCTTAATCATCCATCATCATCATTGTAATAGTGAACTTGGATGCTTTCTAGGGGTTTCCAGTGCTCTCATGTTGCCTCCTCCTCTCCCTGTCTTCTGGGATATCCTTTCAGGAGAGTGAGGTGGAAAGACCACATGTTAGAGGAGCCAAATTTGAGTCCTGGCTCAGACCCTTCCTGACTATGTGACTCTGACAGCTACTTAACTTCTTAGTCATGGTGTTTGCATCTACAAAATGGAAATAATGATTTCATGCATATCTCACAGGGTTGTTGTAAACCTTATAGCGCCCTGTTAATTATTATTGTTGTTATCATGACACCTCCTTCGTTTCTGTCAATATTCCATAGACTTTCACAAAACCTCAGAGCAGGAAAGGACCTTTGAAGTTATCTAGACAAGTCTGTACTTGAACAGAAATCCCCTCTGAAGTTGACAAGTGATCATTCTTCCCTTCTCTTCCCTTCCTTCCTTCCTTCCTTCCTTCCTTCCTTCCTTCCTTCCTTCCTTCCTTCCTTCCTTCCTTCCTTCCTTCCTTCCTTCCCTCCTCCTTCCCTCCCTCTCTTTTACCCTCCCTTCCTTGCCCCCATCTCCTTTCTCTTGGGCATTCTGGAATAGTCTTGTTCTCAAAGCAGCTTCTCCTAGCAGAGTTCAGGTCACTGGTAAAGCTCTCTGAATGTTTCTGTTAAAATCGTTTGCAAAACTAGCTCTCTTAAATTGCCTGATTTATGCAGAGGGTGAACAATACAGTTGCATGTACAAAATTCTGAGCTCAATTTTTAGAACTTGTTATTAGAACTAACTCAAGGCCTTTGTCTCCCATTAGAATAATTTATATTTGACATATATAATCGTCTGATCTTGTTGCTTTCTCAAAATTTTTTTTACTCCAGTTATTCACTTCAGCTGCTCATTCCCTTCTTATGAGTACATAGGTAACAACACCCTTTGTAAGGAGATGACTTCTATGCCTAAGTTTGATTGCCACAGAAATTAATTTACCTGAGATGCTTATTTACTCCGATTTTAACAAAAGACCTGGAATAGGATGTGTAAATAGAATAAATAATTCCAAATTGTATCAAATGAGTTGTCTGTCTTAAAACATGTTCAAATGAAATAGAATTATAGTCATGTAGACCATTGTTCTTAAACATTCTCTGAACATGAGGACATATTTAAGGTAATTCTTGTATTATTTGCTTGCATTTCAGAACATGCTCTATATACAAGTTTATTTTAAGGACTTAATCTTACACACAAATACATAACTACTAGCTGGTAGATGACAAGTCCCAGTACTCATCTACTTAGTACTTAGTACTTAGATATATGGAGTGTTCCAGGAGGACTAGCACCTCTGGTGTAAGGGCTTTCTGAGCCCTTTTCAAGGCTGCTTATTCACTTTTGGTGTCCACCTGATTCCCCCAGCTCTCACCTGTGGCTCCAAGAAGCTGTAGCATGCACAGCAGCCACAACCTGGTAAACTGTCTTTGCAAATGAGTTAAACTAGGTTGAGGGCAACTGACAGGCCTCAAACCTTTTGATGAGTTAGGGGGTGTCTACCCTGAGCATGTAGACTTTCCCCAGTAGAATAGGAAGAGGAGAACAATTTGTTCCAACAGCCATGAAGGTGGCTGAAGCAGGTGTTGTGGAGCATTTAGAACTTGGTCAGACATGAAGACACCAATGTCATCCACTGCATCCTGGCCCATCTCCAGTCATCTTGACTTTTGTCCTGCTACTGGACTGCTGACTCAAGAAGAGACAGTGAGGCTGAAGACTTTGTGCAACTCTGCCTCACTTTAATCCAATTTATGCACAAGTCAAGACAGCACCTGTGATGCCATTGGTTCTCTTTGAAAATGAAGGACAAGTCAAGGGCAGATAGGTGGCGCAGTGGATAAAGCACTGGCCCTGAAGTCAGGAGGACCTGAGTTCGAATCTGATCTCAGATCAAACACTTGACACTTACTAGCTATGTGACCCTGGGCAAGTCACTTAACCCCAATTGTCTAAAAAAAGAAAAGAAAAGAAAATGAAGGACAAACAACAGTAACAGTTGTTTAAGATATGGAAAGTACTATAACTTCAGGCTGAATAACTTAAATCTTACATACTTGCATCTTATTATAGTAACTTATATGTGTTCCAACATTAGTCTATTAGATAAAGATTTAAGACCATGTTCATATCTTCTATTGACTACCTGCCATGATTATAGAAATTTGCCATAGAAGAAAAAAGAGAAATATAGCTATAGTAAGAGGAAAATGCTCCCCCTAGCTTGATGTCAATTCCAGGCAAGAGTCATATAGACAACCAATTATACTGACAGAATATCATGGCCAGGATCAGAGTTAACCGGGTAGGAAAATTTTCTGTTCAAGAGGAAATATCATGCTGGGGAAATTGAATCAAGAGGGTCCTACCTCAAGTCCATACCAAAAGTTGCTCTCCCAACTCTTCCCTGAGACAGAAATCCTCCTGTAGCAGTTCACAGATGTCACTCCTATAGGACTGCTGGCATTATGGTCTATTGGCTCAATGTCATTTATGATAATCATACTCAGAATACTATCAATTACAGTCCCATAAGATTTAGCCTTAAAAAGCAAATTTCAATAATCATAGCTTAGGGCTGGCATCAATAATACTCTCATGTTGTTGAGAATAAATATTATAGATTGACCTCTTAATTAAGTCCCTAAGACTGGAGTATGTTAAGGCTAGGTTGACTTGGACATAACTTCAATGTATATCATTCAAGGTATAACTTCATACTTTTCATAATCACAAATCATTCCATATATTGCTACGATAAAATAAATTTTGTAAAAGATTGTTAGTAATGCAAGAGAAGATATTATTTTCTCAGTAATCATGTTCTGAAGTTTCATTCTTGGTAGAGTAGTGAGTCACAGGATGGGTGGAGGGTCTGGGTCAAAAACATCTGAGGTCACCCTTTTTCTCTGTTCTTAAAATAAAAGGCTTGCAAAAGCCAGTGTGGCCAAATGTGAGTGTCACAGGGCACTTTTAAAATTTGCATGATGGGGGGCAGCTAGGTGGCGCAGTGGATAGAGCACCGGCCCTGGATTCAGGAGGACCTAAGTTCAAATCCGGCCTCAGACACATAACACTTACTAGCTGTGTGACCCTGGGCAAGTCACTTAACCCCATTGCCTAGCCCACAAAAAAAAAAATTCACATGATGGTTATACTTCAAATCTTCAGAAGATGAGAGATTTTGCTATCAAGTTAAGATGTGGCTTCAACATAGCTAAATAAGTTTAGGTGGAACTTGCTTTCTAACATAATTTGATTTGTAAACTTTCCCATTCTAGTAAGGTGTGAAGCTAGTTCTTTCACCTTAGAATCTTGCAGCTCTCAGGTGTAAGCATTACAGAGCCTTATACCATATCACCAGCAGAGCTGAAACAAACTTATGATTGTACCCAAATAACATGTCTCAAATATCTTATTAAATAAAACAATGAAGAATTTTCAAAATTAATTAATTTAATTTTAGTTTTAAACAATCACTTTCATAAGCTTTTGAGTTTTAAATTGTCTCCCCCTCCTTCCCCACCTCTCTCCCCAAGATGGCATGCAATCTGATATAGACTGTACATATACATTCCTATTAAACATATTTTCACATTAGTCATGTTGTAAAGAAGAATTAGAACCAGTAGGAAGAACCACAAGAAAGAAGAAACAAAACAAAACAGAAGGGAAAAAAAAAGCAAATAGTATGCTTCAGTGTACATTCAAACGACTTGGTTCTTTCTCTGGATGTGGATAGCATTTTCCATCATGAGACTTTTGGAGATGTCTTAGATCTTTGCATTGCTGAGAAGAGCTAAGTCTATCAAAGTCTATCATCGTATAATGTGGCTGTTACTGTGTACAGTGTTTTCCTGGTTCTGCTCACTTCACTCAGCATCAGTCCATACAAGTCTTTTCAAGTTTTTCTGAAGTCTCCCTGCTCATCATTTTTTGTAGCACAATATTCCATTACATTCATATACCACAATTTGTTCAGACATTCCCCAGTTAATGAGCATCCCCTCAATTTCCAATTCTTTGCTACCACAGAAAGTGCTGATATAAATATTTTTGTACATGTGGGTCCTTTTCCCCTTTTTTATGATTTCTTTGGGATATAGCCCTAGAAGTAGTATTGCTGGGTCAAAGGGTATGCACATTTTATAGCCCTTTGGAGATAGTTCCAAATTGTTCTCCAAAATGGTTGGATCAATTCACAACTCCATCAACAATGCATTAATGTTCCAATTTTCCCCCATCTTATCCAACATTTATCATTTTCCTGTTTTGTCATGTTAGCCAATCTGATGAATGTGATGTGGTACCTCAGAGTTGTTTTAATTTGCACTTCTGTAATCAATAGTGATTTACGGCATTTTTTCATATGACTATAGATGGTTTTAATTTCTTCATCTGAAAACTGCCTGTTTATCTCCTTTGATCATTTGTCAATTGGGGAATGACTTATATTCTTATAAATTTGACTCAATTCTCTATATATTTTAGAAATGAGGCCCTTTTCAGAAATACTGGTTATAAAAATTCTTTCCCAGTTTTCTGTTTCCCTCCTAATCTTGGTTGCATTGGCTTTGTTTGTGAAAAACTTTTCAATTTCATGTAATCAAAATTATCCATTTTGCATTTCATAATGTTCTCTATCTCTTGTTTGGTCATAAATTCTTCTGTTCTCCATAAATCTCACAGGTAAAGTATTCCTTGCTCTCCCAATTTGCTTATAGTATCACCCTCTATATCTAAATCATGTACCTATTTTGACTTTATTTGATGTGTGGTGTAAAATTTTGGTCTATGCCTAGTTTCTGCCAAACTCTTTTCCGGTTTTCCCAGCAGTTTTTGTCAAATAGTAAGTTCTTATCCCAGCTAGGGTCTTTGGGTTTCTCAAATAGTAGATTACTATAGTCATGACTGCTGTGTCTTGCATACCTAACCTATTCCACTGATCCACCACTCTATTTGTTAGCCAGTACCAAGTAGTTTTAATGATTGCTGCTTTACAATACAATTTAAAATCTGGAACGGCTAGACACCTTCTCTAGCATTTTTTTTTCATTAATTCCTTTGATATTCTGGATCTTTTGTTCTTCCAAATGAATCTTATTATATTTTTTTCTAGTTCTATAAAATAATTTTTTGGTAGTTTGATATGGCACTGAATAAATAAATTAACTTAGGTGGAATTGTCTTTTTTATTATATTAGATCATCTTAACCATGAGCACCTGATATTTTTCCAATTATTTAGATCTGACTTTATTTGTGTGAAAAGTATTTTGTAATCGTGTTCATATGGTTCTTGGGTTTATTTTGGAAGATAGAGTCCTAATTTATCTTTCTATCTTTTGCTATTGGGCTTTGTTGGTAATATATCAATAAAGAATTTTTTGAAACCATTATTATAATTCTAATGAAATACAAAACTTAATGAAATAACATCTTTCTTATTTTTTAAAATTTATTTTATTTTTAATATATGGGATAAAACAAGCATTTCCATACCATAGTATAATAAAAAATGATTACACATGAATCTTCAAAGTTACTATGTATAACTTGCTATTCCTTTTAAATATACAACAAAATTGTCGACGTTTTTTTTCTTTTTCTAATGACCACCATTAAACACAAATAGTTATATATATACACACATATATATAATATACACACATATACATGTATGCAATACATATATACCACGTATGCATCTATGTATATATGTACATACACACATACATTATGTAAAATTATTTTATACATACTTCTATTTATCAGTTGTTTCTCTGGATATAGATAGCATCTTTCTTCGTATGTCCTTTATAGTTAATTTGGGTTTTTATAATACTCAAAATAACTTATTCACTCAAAGTTGTTCTTAATATCACTATTACTGCATGCAATGTTCTCATGGTTCTACTCATTTTGCTCTTAATTATTTCATGCAAGTCTACCCATGTTTTTCTGAGACCATTTTTAAATATCATCATTTTTTATAGCACCATAGTATTCCATCACAATCATGCATAACTTGTGCATCTAGTCCCTAATTGGTGGGCATCCCTGCAATTTCCAGTTCTTTGCTACCACAAGAAAACTCCTATAAATATTTTAGAACATAAAGTTCTTTTCCTTTTTCTCTAATCAACTTTGGAAATAGACCTAGTAGTGATATAGCTGGGTCAAATGGTATATAGGCGGTTTAATAACTCTTTGGGCACAATTCCAGATTGCTCTCCAAAATGGTTGGATCAGTTCACAATTCCACCAACTATGAATTAGTGTCCCAATTTCTCCACATGTCTTCCAACATTTGTCCCTTTCCCCTTCAATCATTTCAGCCAATCTAGTAGGTGTAAAATGATATCTCAAGGATGTTTTAATTTACTTTTTCTAATCAATAATGATCTAAAGCATTTTTATATGACTCTAAGTTGTTTTGATTTCTTAATTGGAAAATTACCTGTTCATATCCTTTGACCATTAATTGATAGGGAATGCTTTTATTCTTATAGATTTGACAAAGTTCTTTATATATGTTAGATATGAGACCTTTATCTGAGAAACTGTCTATAAATTTCCCCCCTTGCCCCAATTTTCTGCTTTCTTTCTGATCTTAGTTACATTTATTCCATTTGTACAAAACCTTTTCAATTAAATATAATCAAAATTATCCTTTTTACACCTAACTTTGCTATCTCTTGTTTATTAATAAATTGTTCACCTCTCCCTAACTCTGGTAACATTTTCCATGTTCTTCTAATTTTCTTATAACAGCTCTGTTTATATCTAGGTCATGTACCCATTTTGTATGGATTATCATGGCAGATATTGTAAAATATTTGTCTATGTCTAGTTTCTGCCATGCTACTTGCCAATTTCCCCAACAATTACTTAAACCAAATAATGAATTCTTATCCCAAAATCTTCTCTTTATTTTTGCCAAATACAAGGTTATTATATTTATTTGCTGCTGTAAATTGCTTGCCTACTCTGTTCCATTGATCTACCTTTCCATTTCTTAGATAATTTTGATAATTACTGCTTTATGATATAGTTGAAGATCTAGTACTGCTAAATCTTCTTCCTTTGCATTTTTTCTCATTATTGCTTTTGATATTCTTGACTTTTTGTTCTTCCAAATGAATTTTGTTATTGTTTTTTTCTAATTCAGTAAAATAATTTTTGGTAATTTAATTGTGATGGCACCGAACCTGTAAACTAGTTTGGATAAAATTGTCATTTTTATTGTATTGGCCCTGTCAATCCATGAACAATTAATATTTCTCCAATTATTTAAATCTGATTTTATTTGGATAAAAAGGCTTTTTTTATAATTTTGTTTACATAGTTCATGGATTTGTTTTGGCAGGTGTACTCCCAGGTATTTTGTACTGTATAGAGTTATTTTAATGGGGTATCTTTTGTTATCTCTTCTTGCAGACTTTTGTTTGTGATATATAGGAATGCTGATGATTTATGTGGATTTATTCTATATCTTGTTACTTTGCTAAAATGATTAATTATTTCAACTAACTTTTTAGTTGAATCTTTGGGATTTTCCAAGTATATTATCATATTATCTTGCAAAAGAGCTAGTTTTTATTTCTGTTCTGATTTGTTCTATTTCTTTTTCTTCTCTTATTGCTATTGCTAAGATTTCCAATACAGTATTGAATAATGTTGGTGATAATGGGCATCCTTGTTTCGCACCTACTCTAACTGAGAAGGCATATAGTTTATCCTCATTAAAATTATGTTTGCTGATAGTTTTAGATAAATGCTTTCTATCAATTTAAAGAAAAATCCATTTATACCAATATTTTCAAGTGTTTGTAATAAAAATGAGTGTTGAACTCTATCAAAAGCTTTTTCTGCATCTATTGATATAATCATATGATTTTTAAAAACTTTTATTATTGATGTAATCAATTATGTTAATAGTTTTCCTTATGTTAAACTATCTTTGCATTCCTGGGGTAAATCCCACTTGGCTATAATGCATAATTTTTGTAATACATTGCTGTAATCTTTTAGCTGGTATTTTATTTAGTATTTTACATCCCTATTCATTGATGAAATTGTTCTATAATACTCTTCCTCTGATTTTACTCTTGCTAGTTTAGTTATCAGTATCATATCTGTTTCATAAAAGGAGTTTGGTAGGATCCCTTCTTCACCTATTATTCCAAGTAATTTATTTAATATTGGAATTAGTTTATCTTTAAATGCTTGATAGAATTCACTTGTAAATCCATCTGGTCCTGGTGCTTTTCTTCTTAAAAGCTCATTTATGGCCTGTTCAATTTCTTTTTCTAAAAGAGGTTTATTCAAATATTCTATTTCTTCTTCTGCTAATCTAGGTAATTTATATTTTTGTAGATATTCTTCCATTTTACTTAAATTGTTAAATGTATTAGCATGTAACTGGGTAAAATAACTCCTTATAATTGCTTTAATTTCATCTTTGTTAATGGTATATTCACCCTTTTCATTTTTGATACTAGTGATTTTAAAGAATGAGTGGCTTAAAAAACAAATCATAGAAATAATAAATATTTTCATTAAAGATAATGACAATAATGAGACAACATATCAAAACCTATGGGATACAGCAAAAGCGGTGACTAGAGGAAAATTTATATTTCTAAACGCTTACATCAATAAAATAGAGAAAGAGCAGACTAATGGATTGGGTATGCAATTAAAAAAAAACTAGGAAAAGAACAACAAATTAAAAATCCCCAATTAAACACTAAATTGGAGATCCTAAAAATTAAAGGTGAGACTAATAACATTGAGAGTAAAAAAACCATCGAGTTAATAATTAAGTCTAGGAGTTGGTTTTATAAAAAAAAAAAGAAAGATAATTGATTAATTTGATTTTTAAAAAGAGAAGAAAACCAAATCACTAGTTGGCACCTTTCAGACAACTGTTTAAGAACTGAGTTTATAACCTAACGGTTGTTGTTCATCCTTCATTCTTGAAGAGGACCAATGATATCTCAAGGTGATGTCTTGACTTGTGCTTAAATCTGATTTAAGTGAGGCAGAGATGCTCAAAGTTGTCAGCCTCACTCTCTCTTCCAGAATCATTGAAGTCCAGTGGCAGAACAAAAGTCAAGATGACTGAAAATGGCTGAGAATGTAGTGGGTGACCTTGACCTTTCTAAATTAAGGTCTTTCCCAGGTCTCAGTTTGTCTGAGGCAATGCCCATTCAATGACTAAAGACTAGTAAGAATTGAGAGAAAAGATAGCCTAATTTACCATCACAAAAGTATTAATCTGGGAGGTGAAGACCTTCTAGTTTCTGGCCAGAACAGAAAAAAAAATCACCATTTATATTCATTCTAAGCCATCAAAATCTAAACAAAGATGCCCCAAGTGGAGAAAGGGACCACATACGCAAGAGAAAAGGAGAAGAAGAAGAAGAGAAGAAGAAGAAGAAGAGAAGAAGAAGAAGAAGAAGAAGAAGAAGAAGAAGAAGAAGAAGAAGAAGAAGAAGAAGAAGGAGGAGGAGAGGAGGAGGAGGAGGAGGAGGAGGAGGAGGAGGAGGAGGAGGAGGAGGAGGAGGAGGAGGAGGAGGAGGAGGAAGGAGGAAGGAGGAAGGAAAGGAAAGAAAAAGAAGGAAAGGAAGGAAGGAAGGAGAAGGAAGAAGAAAGAAAGAAAGAAAGAAAGAAAGAAAGAAAGAAAGAAAGAAAGAAAGAAAGAAAGAAAGAAAGAAAAAAGAAAGAAAGAAAGAAAGGAAGAAAGAAAGAGAGAGAGAAAACAGCATTCCCAACTTCTGCTTGTGTTAGCAGGTCAGGTTTCTAGAGGGCAGCTACTGTTATTCTCAGGGTTCTAGGGATAACTTTCAGAGGCTGTGCTTTTTCTATTGTTGGTCCTGAGTGTCAAATATAGTAGTTCCCATTGACAGTCATCTAATGGTCTACCTGGAGGTGGACAATACTACTTTACTCACTTTATAGATTTGTAAATCTTGAGATAAAACAACTTGTTTCAAGATCAGACAGCTGTCAAATTTCCTGAGATCAGAGTATAACTGAGGTTTTCCTGGCCCATGCATTTTTTCCCAACATTTTATCTTAATGCGAAATAGTAGAGTAAATTCTAACTTAGCACGACTAGCTTACCAAGAGACTACATCCCCCTTAAAATGAACCCAGAATAAAGTCAATCACATCTGGATCTATTTACATAAGTAGTATCATGCTGAATCTTAATTCATTTTTGAAATTTTGTTTACCAGCTAATATACTGCTGTCTGATCTACCACAATTATCCAAATAGGGGAACACACTTGGACCACATTCTAATTTAGTTTCAGGACATATTTCAACTAAATCAAATTTGGGTTTGCTAATGGCAACATTTAAAATCTCAAAAAAATTTTGGCAGTGATTCAAGATTGAGAACTCATTGTTATCACTTAGCTCGTTCTTAAAGACAGGTGGTGGTACCCCACCGCCCCCTGACTATCCATATTTTTTTTTCTATTTACTTTTAAATTACCCAGAAAGCCTGACCAAGTCCTTGTCCATACTTTCTTATTTGTCCTGAAGGTGAGAGATAGGGTGTGTGTGGGTGGAGAGAGGAAGTAACTTTGAATTCCTTCCCTCTGCTCCCTTTCCCCTGCTTATTCAAACTTTTCTTAGACATCTGGAAGAGTCGGGAATGGATTCCTGCTAGGGACTCCTGAACCCTGATTATATTCATAAACTAAGCACCAGGCCTATGACAACCCTGCTTATTCAAACTTTTCTTTTAAACTGTTATTTTAAACTTCATTTTACCTGCTCAATTCCTAAAGTCTCTATATTTCAATAGTATCCCATACTATTTATAAAACTGAATTGTCCTTTAGCACAAAAAAGTTGTTAGTCAAAACTAGTGACTTACTAAACTTTTATTTCCTAAACTGTATGCTTCATTTCAACTCAAGTAACTTTTCCCGCTGATTTTTGTTTAACAACTAAACTCTGTTAGATTATTGCTTGATTGATTGCAGTTCAGGTCTGGGCCATCTTTAGCTATCTTGCCACTGGACTCCATGATTCTAGAGGAGAGAGTGAGGCTCTGCATTACTTAAATTCAATTCTCACAAGTCCAGACCTCATCCTCAGGACATCATTGATCTTCTTCAAAAACGAAGGATCAACAATCTGTGAGCAGTAGTCACTGCCCTCTGAGGAACCAACCTGCTGTTTGAGTTAGAGGAATACTGTTATTTTCTTCCTCCTCCTCTTCTCCTTCTCTTTCTCCTTCTCCTTCTCTTCTCCTTCTCCTTCTCCTTCTCCTTCTCCTTCTCCTTCTCCTTCTCCTTCTCCTTCTCCTTCTCCTTCTCCTTCTCCTTCTCCTTCTCCTTCTCCTTCTCCTTCTTCCATTTATACTGCCTGATCTCATATGCAGAAGCAGCAGTGGGTAGCTTGGTGGACCTAGAGTCAAAAAGACTCATCTTCCTGAGTTCAAATATGGCCTCAGACACTTACTAGCTGTGTGACCCTGGGCAAGTCACTTAACCTTGTTTGCCTCAGTTTCTTCATCTATAAGATGAGCTAGAGAAGGAAATGGCAAACCATTCCCATCTTTGCCAAGAAAACCCAAAATGAGGCCATGAAGAGTTAGATATGACTGAAGAACAATGGAAGGGTCCATTCCCTTTTCTACTTCTAAGGTTCCTTTGTTTCTTAATGCAGCTTTGAACAATGTGAACTTTCTCCCTAAAGTAAAAACACTCACACAGTACCCAAGGTTTAGATATAAACTCTGATACAGTCTGTACAATGGCCTGCTTCTGAAGTCGTCTGCTCAAGGGATCTCAGAGATAGCCCACAGAGGAGCAAGCATCGTCTGGGCTGAAACAGGCTGCATTCAGCCAGTAGCAGTTTGCTCTTTCTCCTCCTGTCTGTCCCTCTCTTGTTCCTTTTCTTGTTTTTCTTTCTCCCTACCTTCCTAACCGAGTTGGGCAATGCCCTTAAGATGACTTACAAGCATCTCGAGTCATCCAGGGTATCCTTTATAGAAATGCCTTTTTATTTCAGGCAATGATTGATTATGGGATCTAATCTCATATACAATTTAGCACTTTTTTCATAGTTTACCATAAAATGATTAGCATCCTCACCCTCCTCTTGCACCATCTCCTGGAACTTATTCCAGTTCTCTGGACATGCTGTACAGTTATTCATACCCTTAAGCAAAGATTGCCTGGCCTGCTGTAATCTGATGTAATCATTTGGTTTGTTGGGATCCCAGTCTGAGTCTTGTAAATGCCAATTGGAAAGACCCTAGAGGTCAGGGACCTCTCCCTCCACTATAGCCAACCTATTTGTTGCTTCTATGATGGCTTATCTCTCTCTTGAGGAGAGGACAGTTATTATCAAATCAGTTACATCTTCCCAAGTAGGATTATAAGCTTTCAATATGACTTGAAAGTGATCTATAATTGCTCCCGGGTTCTCATCAAATCTAGGAATGTTTCTTCTGCAGGTGGAAAGGTCCAAAGGACTAAGAGGCTGGTGTTGTCTCATTGTCCCTTGATCACAACTAATGGCTTTTTGATGGGGAAAAATGCCATCAGATGATTTAAATTCATTTAAAAGATAATTCATTCCATCTAATTCTCTCTCTCTGTATATATGCATGCATATGTGTATATATATATATATACACACACACACACATGCATGCACATGTATATATATACACATACATATATACATACATGGGCATATATGCATACGTGTATATACATGCACGTGTGTGTATATACATATATACGTATATGTGTGGATATACATGCGTATATGTGTGTATACATATACATGTGTGCGTATGTGTATACATACATACGTGTGTGTATACACATATTCTTAAATGTGACTTAGGAAAATCCATGAGACACATAAATAAACAAAGATTGTGAATGTAAGGTCTTCCCACCAGGTGTTAGCCTGATGTTTCAGTAGCAGCCTTTGGATTTTATTTCTCCTTACTAGGTAAAGTACCTCTGCTGCTTGAAGAAGTCAAATAGATTTTTTTAGTTCAATTTCCAACTCAGCTTGTTGAGTGACCACTAGAGATACAGTTTCTGAGAGTGCCTTTCTAAGGTTTCAATTGTTTTTCAGGAGTCCCTCATGAGAGGCTGTGTGGCTTAGCTGAATACTCTAGTCATAGGCCTCGTGCTTGGTTTATGAATATAATCAGGGTTCAGGAGTCCCTAGCAGGAATCCATTCCTGACTCTTCCAGATGTCTAAAAACTGCATACCAGTTTTTTTAGCACCAGCACTGGTGGTTAGTCAACGGCTAAGGAAAAACCTGTGGGTTATATCAGTGCTTTTGATAGGAATGGAACCTCCTGGGAAGACATAGGATTTCACCATTGACCCTTGCTTTTTACGACTGGGTTCACAGTGTCATACTTGCCCACAGTAGGGTAAGCCTGTCTATTGGTTCAGTCCTTTGTCTGGGGACCTAGTTTATAAACTAATGGGGGCAAGATTAAGGATGAAACCTAGAGATTGTCTCTCTCCCTAAATGAATTAAAGAGGTGTTGTTCCTCAGCATCACTGATGAAACTACAGCTAGAATAGAGACAAGCATGCTTCTATTACCACACCCCCTCCCAGTCCCAGGCTCATCAGACCATGATGGAAAACACAATCCCCTTTACATCAATAGTGGGATATAAATCAATTTGCTGTATATTCCCTGAGGATCTCAACTAAGAGACCAGTTAGTGATATTTCACTAGGGCCCCTCAATTCTCCAAGAAAAAAAATTATAAAAAGACATTGATAGCAAAACACTGTGCAATATTAGGAATTTCTCAATTCTCCAAAAATTTTGGAGAACACCAATGGAAGTAAACTGGTGCCCACTTTTCTAGTAGAAATATTGGAATTTTCTCAGTTTTTCAAGCTTGGAAAAACATTAGAAGCTGGTGCACACTCAAATCAACCCCCTAATTATATCCCAATTTTATTTGGAAAGATCTTCTTTGAAGGAAACAGAACTCCCTTCAAAGGCAGTCCAGGGAAAATACCCAGGTTTTTATTGCCAATTATTTGTGTATACACAAAGTTGCAACTTTTATTACAAAAAATATCCCCAATGGGGTACTTGCTCACAGAAGATCTTGGGTTTCAGGGGAGAACCAGGTCACAGCAGCCATCCCTTAGAAGAAAAACTCTCTTGATGGATGGAAAATGTCCACTTGTGCCCAAAGAATGGAGAGATTCTTCTAAGCAGTCTGGGGGACCTGAACTTTACCACGAATCCTGGACAAGCACCCAACCCCCACCTACCCTTACACTAGCATAGTACTTATATAGTAGACACCTAATAAATATTTGCTGAGTGAGTGACTGTAGGAAGATGATTGGTCCTAAGAACTCTTTGGGCCCTTCCATTTGAGCATTTGATGATTCTTTTCCATGACTGTTGAGAGGCAAGATGGTATAACAGACAAACAAGGTCTGGGGACCAGATTCTATTCCTTGTTCTGTCATTCATTCGCCACGTGACTTTGGTCCCCTCATTGAGTCTCAGTTTCTTCATCTGTAAAATGGGCATAATAATATTTGTACTCCCTGGACTTCACAGGGTAGTTGTGAGACTCAAATAAAATAATGTCTGCAAAGAGTTATCTGACCATAACGAAGTATTTAGGTAGGAAAAATTGTCATTGTGGAGGTGAATGAATACAGACCTTCCACCTCTGCCTCAGTGGATGATAGCTTCCACTTCTGTGTTCACCAGCATTACCATTAGGACAAATTTCATGACAAGAAGAGCGATAACCAGGGCTTCCTTCTGAATTTAAGTAATTAAGATCTTAGTAAGAAACCACAAATACATAAATGTTGTTCTGTCTCCCAGCAGAGGCTTGGGAAGACATCAGAAATGGGAGTAGAAAACGGGCCCTACTTGCTGAAACTTGCAAATGTTTTTTCATTGACATTTTTTTCCTTCCAGTTGGTGTCTACCACCTGCTAGGAGCACAGACCATGCAGGAGCTGTGTTGCCACAGACACATTTCTATCTTCAGAGCCTTTCTGTAATGGGCTATGCAAATTTATGAGCATTCTCTGAGCTTTCCAAGCCAGAGTAAATAACAGAAATCTTCTCTGGGCAAAGTTATTTGTGTAAAGTATGCTGTAAATATTTGTCTAGCCCAAGAAAATAACTTAAATTACATAATTAAACTCTCTATAGACTCAGCTCTCTTATGGAATGACTAGGATGAGGGGATGGACAACAGCCGTCCTCTGGCTTTTCTGAAGCAGAGACTGTTTCTTTGGAAAGATATGCCTTACTGCATTTCTGGAGCTAATGAGAAACCAGGAAAACATTTCAGCTAAAGACCAGAGCACTATATTCAAAGTCAGAAGACCTAGATTTGAATCCCAGCTCTGCCAATTACAGCCCATGTGAAGTTAGGGATGTCTTTTCCCTTCTCTGGTTCTCAGTTTCCCCATCTGCATAATATTGGGATCATAGATTTGGAGGTGGAAGGGACCTTAAGTTCAACTAGTTCCATTTACAGATGCTGGAAACTTAGATCCAGAGAAGATAAGTAATTTGCCCCAATTCACATAATTAGAAGACATTAGAAGCAGGATTTGCACCCAAACCCTCTGACTCCAGAGTCAGTGCTCTTTCCACCATTCTACACTGGGCATTGGAGTAGAGAACAGTCACATCTTGAATTGATATGGTACTTTAAGATGAACAAAGCATCACCCTCAGAGTCAGGTTATACAATTCCTATTATTCCCAGTTTGTTAGTGGTGATTCTGTTCTTTAGGAAACTCCCTCTACCAAAGCAACTTTTCTGCTCCTTCTAGGCTTTGCTAGGACTTTGAGAGGTCAAGTGTTTGTGGGGATGTAGCCAGGCTCTCTAGCCCCCAGATCCCTGGTTGCCTGTCTCCATTTTCCAGATTAAGTAAACAGCCTTAGAGTATGGTCATCCATTTGGTAAATGGCATTTGGTTATAGTCTATGCACAGTAACAGCTGTGCAAATGCCATCAGAAAAATTCCGTTTTTACACTCCCGGTCACCCAATACTCACTCCCTGCCCTTCAATTCATCCTGTGGCATTCTATTCATCATGCTTTTTTTGACTAAGCAATGGGGTTAAGTGACTTGCCCAGGGTCACACAGCTAGTAAGGGTCAAGTGTCTGAAACGGATTTGAACTCAGGTCCTCCTGAATTCAGGGCCAGTGCTTTATCCACTGTGCCACCTAGTTGCCCTTATCACATTTCTTCTAAAGAACACTGACTCAGAGAAAGAGGGGTTAGGTTCAATTCTCACCTTTGATAACTCCTCCCAGTGTGAGCAAGGATTTGAACCCATGTCCTTTGACTCCAAACCTGGGACTCTTTGTCCCATCACACTAATCTCTATGTATTCTTCTAGCTTTAAACCCCATGATTATCAATAATAATAGTAATTGATGTCTATACAATGCTTTTAAGGTTTCAAAGTATTCTAAATATCTTCCTTCTCAGACCCACCAGGGAGGCGGCCCAGATTTTGTTATCACTATTACTACCCTTGTGTGGAAAAAAAGGAGGTAGCCAAGATTCAGTGAGATTAAGTGAATTCTTCAGGGTCACACAGCAACTCTGGTCTGCTTCTGACTTCAAATCTTATGTTTGGTTCTAGGTTTGAGCCTGCATCTCCAGCATGTGTGTGTGTGGTGTGTGTGTGTGTGTGTGTGTGTGTGTGTGTGCATGCATGTATGTATATATGTATATGTGTATATGTATGTGTGTGTGTGTATATATATATATATATATATATATATGCATGTACATATAAAAATTACTAATAGTTAACTCATTCTGTCCCACCCAAAGAATAAAGTTGGGGGTGGGGGAATGGGAGGCAAGCCTGTTTTTCACAGCTCTTTTGCCCATATAGTATAAGTTCTCAGGTCCATTTCAGCTCTAAATGCTGTGATCCTTCTGCTACTTTGCCATTTTGCTTAAAATGGTACCTAGAGATGGTTCAGGAAAGGACTGATTCTCAGAATGTCACTCAGAAAATCATTCTCCTGACCCCAACTAGTTTGGGTTCCATATTGTGTTGGTACCCCCCTCCTCATTAATAGAACACCCTGCCTCAATGGTGAACTTTGAACCAGTCACTGCCCTTAATCTTCTGGGATCCCTGAAGGGCAGGGACTTGCTGTCTGTTTAGAAGCTGTGCTGCCCAAAGGAGGTCTGTGAATCATACAGCAGCTATTTGTTATAGAAATGCCCTCCAAGTCATTGGATTCCACAGGGATGGCAATTTATATTGTGAATTAACTCCTATTATCAGATAGATTCCTGTTGACTCACAGAAATTAAAAATAACCATAGGGAAGAAAGGGATGCATTTGAAAATTTAGGACCTTAGTCCCAGGGGTGAAAATGTATTTACTTTTTACAAACTGACAGCAAAGCCCAAAGTTATCTGAGGAAAACCACAACAGAGCTCCATCTTATCGAGTGATTCTTCCAAGGCAATATAGGGGTAAGAGAAACAGAAATAAGCAGCAAATTGGATAGAGCTTACTGGTAGTTTTCCATAACAGTGTACAACAAGGAATCACCATTTCTGGCTGGCTGTCTTTAGAATCCTCCCCCTCCTCTCCATTCATTCTTTGGCTCCAGGTCAGGCCCTCGCCATCTCTCTTCTAAGATATTGTAACAGTCTATTAATTGGTTCCCTACTTCCATTCTCTCCCTCATTTTCCACACTAAGCTTCTTGAGAGTAGTTCCAGTCTTTGCATTCAGATCCCACACCACTTGACATACAATAGGTGACTAATATATGCTTGTTGATTGATTGATTGCCTAAGTAGTCCTCTCAAGACACAAGGATTGTGGTGCTCTTGCTCAAAAACTTTCAGGGGTCCCCTCTTACCCTTAGGATAAAACATAAATTTCCCACCTCAGCCTTTAAGATCTGCAATCTGGCTCCAACCTACTTTTTAAACTTTTTTTTTTTGCTATTCTTTATTAGCTCCACCTCTAGCCAAAATGGAGCTGCTAGTTGCTCCCTGAATTCACCAGCCCTTCTATATTCATTGACACAAGATTTCCCTTTGTTAATGAACGCATTTGTTCATCTCTTCCCCCCTGAATGCTTGATTTCCTTCAAGGCTTACGTCTCTCTTCTTCTTTTTAACCTGTATTATTCTTCTTTGCATACGTGTATTTCCTCAGTAGAGTCTAAGTTCCTTTAGGAAGACAGAGATTGTTTTGTTTTTGCTCTGTAACCCTAACTCCTAACAGAACGATTTGAATGTAGTAGGACCTGAATAAATATTTGTTGAATTGAAATGTCTGTTTTTCTTTTTGTCTACCTTATTCTTCTATCAATAGATATCTGTGTCCAGATTGTGGGATATGATAGTTCCAGTGTACTCTGCCCTAGCCAAGTCACGTCTGAAGCATTGTGTTCAGTTTGGGGGTGGGGGGCACCTTCTAGGGAGGTCCTTTGATAAGCTGGAGCATGACCAGAAAAGTGTGACCTAGATTTGGACTGAAAACCGTGTTATATGAGGATTGGCTGGCTAAAGGAACAGATTTGTTGGACTAGAGAAGACATAGTATATATAGAGAAGAGAAGAGAAGGGGAATATAACTGCCTTCAAATATTTGAAGGGCTCAGAGGGCGGGAAGAGGGATTGTATTTGCTCTGCTTACTCAAGATGGGTAGACCTATGATCAATAAACAGAAGCAGAAGGGAGGTAGACACCAGATCAATTGGAAAAAAGTATCCAAGCCTTTAGAGCTGTTGTAGGACTACTTTGGGAGGTAGTGAGTTCCTTGTTATTGAGAGTCTCCAAATAAAGCTGGATACCTATTCAGAAGCCCACACCTCATCTGGGCTGGGCTGGGCATATAAACCAAAGAACCTGAGAGTGGTCACTAGAAGGGAGGGTTTTTCAGGTGGAGATTTGTCTCTATGTGTCAGATGGAGAGAACTGATAAGGTGTCAAAAAAAGAAAATTATCCATCCCAGGCCCTCTTCCCTTCCCTTTCCATCCTGTTTCACTTGGTGATCTTATCATATCCTATGGATTCAACTGCCATCTCCCTATAGATGAGGGCCACCTCCAGTTGTCCTGATCTGCCTCTTGCCACTGGACCCAGATGGCTCTGAGGAGAAAGTGAGGCTAGTGGCTTTGCACAGCCCTCCCTCACTTAAATCCAATTCACTTGCAAGTCATGGCATCACCTTCTGATGTCATGGTCCCCTTTGAGAGCGAAGGACAAACAACAACCCTATAGATAATTCTGAGATCTATTTGTCCAGCTCTAACCTTCTGTCCTTCTTCTTCTGACCTTCAGTCTCAAATCCTATTGGACATGTTGAAGCAGATTTTCTGTAGATATCTTAAACTCAACGTGTCCCAAATGGAACTCATTATCTTTCTCTGCCAAAACCTCTCCCACTTCATAAATACCCTCTTACTGTCAAACTGATCTTCCTCAAGTGCAGTTCTGACCATGTGATCTCTTTTCCCCACTCCCCATTCAATCAACTCCAGGGGCTCTTGGTCACCTCTAATATCAAATATGAAGTCTTCTATTTGGCTTTTAAAGCCCTTCAGAACTTGGTCCCTTCCTACTTTTCCTGTCTTCTCACACTTTACTACCCTCTACCTACTCTAATCCAGTGATACTGGCCACCTTGTTCCTCTAAAGACTTAACTCCATCTCCCCAGGCTAAGTGTTTTCAGTGACTGTCCTATGCCTAGAATTCTCTCTTTCCTCATCTCCACCTTCTGGCTTCTCTGGTTTCCTTAAAATCTCAGCTAAAACTCCACCTTCTACAAGAAGCTTTTCTCAATCCCTCTTAATGTTAGTATATTCTTTCTGAGATTATCCCTAATTTATCCTGTCTATTTTGCATGCTGTCTCCCCACTCTGAGATCATGGAAACTGCTTTTTGCCTTTCTGTATATCCTCAGTGCTTAGCACAGTGGCCGACACATAGTAGGTATTATTAAATGCTGGTTGGCAGTTAACTTAGGAGAACTTCTAACTTTTTGCTACCCTTGTCACAGTAATTGCCAGAAGATTAGAAACCTCTGACAACCCTTCCAAATCAGAGATATTATTATCTATACCAGTGGTTTTTAAACTTTTTGATCTTGAGATCTTTTTTACATTCAGAAAAATTATTGAGGACCATATAGAGATTTTGTTTATGTAGGTTATATCAACCAACATTTACTATATTAGAAATTAAATCTGATAAATTTTAAAATATTTATTTTGTTAAAAATAACAGTAACAAACCCACTACATGAAAACATGTTTTTTTATGAAAAATAACTCCTATTTTCCAAAATAAACAAAATTCAGTAGAAGAGTAGCATTATTTTATGTATTTTGGGGACAAATCTCTTTAATATCTGGCTTAATAGAACACAATATTAGTGATATAGAAATACTGGTTATTCATGAACCAGCCCCTTTGTTTTACAAAGTACATTTAATATCTGGCTTATAGAACACATTTGGAATTTCATATCTGTTTCTGTGTTCAATCTGTGATATGTTGTTTCATCTGAAGAATATGAAGAAAATCAAACCTCACACAGATATGTAGTTAGAAAGGGAGGAATGTTTTAATAGGCAGATAATGTCTTAGTATTATTAGGAAAATAGTTTTGGCCTCAAGGCTTGCCTCAAAGGTCCCTTGAGCCACTCTATGAGAATCTATGACCTAATCTACCCTTGTATCAAACCATCAAACTATCCATCCGCACACCCAATCATTCATCCCTCAGCCATCTCTTTTTCTGCGTTGATACACATGACCTGAGTTCTAACCAGATTATTATCTCTTTGATTTATATGATGCAAGCTTTTGGAAAGTTGGTATTTTTTTCATTCTTTTTTTTTGTCCCGCCAGCAACAGGTCTTCCTGACTCCAGGTCCAGTGCTCTATCCACTGCGCCACCTAGGTGCCTTGTAGTGTGTGGTAGGTCCATGACACAGATGACCTCTGAAATATCATCTCAGATTCTATAATATGCTGATAGCCCAAGTAGCCAATTCCAAAGCATAGATTGTACCTAACCTTTCCCAGGAGATAGTATATAGCTTAATCGTAAAGGACTTTAGTGGAGGAGAGCTCACTTGTCACCTCCCCACAACTGCTTTTTCAAAAGGAAGTACTCCCTTTATTTCTAATCTGAATTCCCCTAGCTGATGTTTAAATTAACCCACCCCAATTAGAATTCTGGAGCAATGCCATCCAGGAAACTGGGAGGCAACATGGTGTAGATAGGGTGCTGGGCTTGAAATCAGGAGGACCTGGGTTCATGTCTACCAAGCATTCACTGCCCTGATACTGAAGACAGTGACCCCTAAAAGATTTTCCGTGACAGTTTTCCTTAGTTGCTGCCTCTCCCTCAGCAGAAGGTGGTCTGGACCAGTCATCTCTTCATTTCCCATCTAGCTGTACTCTCAGCCTCTGAACTTTTCCATCATGCCCCAGCTCCAAGTACCATCCCCTTCTCCCCACCTCCCTTTTCAGCTTCCTCTTGTGTGTCTTTCCCCATCAGATCGTAAGCTCTTTGAGGGCAAGGGCCACCCTTTTCAGATTTGTATTTCCAGCACTTAGCACGTGCCTAGTACATAGCACTTAGCAAGTGTTTAGTCACTGACTGACTGCTGTAATTAAGGAGCAGGAGGAAGAGTGCAGTCCATTTCCAAGGTGAGAAAAGTGTCCTTGTGGAAGGGGAAAAGGCAGGCATGGGAGCAGCTCTCCTGTTCCTTAAGCAAGCAACCATTAGATTGTGAGCCCCTGGAGGGCAGTGCCTGGCTCACAGGTGCTTAATAAATGTTTATTGACTGACTGACAATCCTGAGAGATTGGGATGTTGTACAAGTGTTCTTATGTTTTTCTTTTCATGGAACCATAGATTAGAGTCGGAATGGGCCTCAAAGTCCATTAAGTCTAACCTCCCTCACCCCACCCCTCCCTCATACAAATGGCTGAAACTGTGGCAAAAGCGGTTAAGTGACACACCCAGGTTCACTTGATCAGCAAAACAGGCTATAAACGCAGATCCTCCTGATTTGAAGTCCAGCACCCCGTCCACTCCAACATGCTGCCTCTGTTTCCTGGGAGGGATTGCTCTAGAGTACTGATCTGGGTGGCTAATTTAAGCTTCACCAAGGGGCATTTAGATTAGAAATAATGAGGGAGGCTGTGAAGAGGTAGAAGGTGAGTTCTCTTCCCCAGTAGGCCTTTATGGTTGTTAAACACTGATCTCCTGTGAAGGATTAGGTGCAGTTTGTGCTTAGGGATTGGTTAGCTGGACTATCAGCCTATTACGGAATCGGAGACGGTATCTCGAGGGCATCTGTGTCATAGACCTACTACACTTTGCAAGACATTCCTCACACTCTACATCCATTGCTGGGCATCCCTGGACCTTTGGAGACAAGAAACATGGAGCTCCGAAGCTTGTCATATGGACATGCTGTGCAATACAGAATCTTCCTGGGGCCCTCCACTCTGTGTGGTATCACTGCATATGGACTTAGAACTCAGCCCAAACTCTCATCTCATACCAATTCAAGGTGCCCAACTGGGACTGGAATCTCCAGTCCTTCCCCTCTCTCCCTCTCCTCTCTCTGCACAGTGATTCTCACATGTATTCTCTTGAACATATGCTCTAATTGCATTAAATCCCAGTGTTTATTCTATCAACAGGCAGTGAGGTGGCACAGTGGATAGAGGGTTGGGCCTGGAGTCCAGAAGACTCATCTTTCTGAATTCAAATTTAGCCTCAGATAATAGCTGTGTGACCCTTGGCAAGTCACTTAATGCTGTTTGTCTCAGTTTCCTTATCTGTAAAAATGAGCTGGAGAAGGAAATGGCAAACCACTCCAGTGTCTTTGCCAAAAAAACAAACAAAAAACCAAATGGGGTCACAAAGAGTCAGACAGGACTGAAAACAACTGAACAACTCTACCAACAACTCACATGTTAAAACCTCCTTCACAGCCCCAGACTAGTGTCTCCCTAAGGCTTAACACCAGTGTCAAGGCCACAGCCACCTCAGTCTCTTAAACTGGCTTGTGAGTTTGCAGGCAGCTGCATCTTGGCACAGACTCTAGGACGAGGTTCTCCCTGCCTTCAATCTGGGCATCCCCAGACTAGAAACATCTAGCTCAACCTGAAGCCAAACAGGAATCCTCTCTGAAGTATCCCAGACAAGTTGTCATCCAGACTACTGGACGACCTTCAGTGACAGGGAGTTTACAAACTTCCAGATAGCTCATTTCATTTTTGGACAGCTACAAATTAAAAAAAAAATACTTAGTTTTTAAAAAATTAAATTAAATTTTTTTCAATTAAGAAAAACCTATTTTCTCTCTTTCCTACATTCCTGCCCTGTTGGAAAAAAAGAAGAGAAAAATAAAATCCTTTTTAAGAAAAATGTATAGTCAAACAAAAAAACAATTCCCCCATTCACTGGCCATATACAAAAAACAAGGTCTCATTCTGCACCCTGAATCCATCACTTCTAAGATGACTCTGATTATAAGGAATTTTTTTTCAAGTATTCCATCCAGGGGTATATCACAGAACCTCTGGAAAATGAACTGATGTCAACGTTTAGTAGCACACACCTAAAAGGTAGAATAAAGCAGAAGTGCCAAGAGCTGATTTCCAACAGGGGGCCCTGCCCCTGGTCACACCAAAACAGACATTCTGTCCCTTTTTTTTTAACTACAAAGGAAAAAGTAGTGGCTGAATTCATACTAATTCCCAGCAGCTCTCTTCAGGCTGGGGTAAGGAAGAGGAGGGGGTGGGGTGGGGGGGTGGAAATCTGCCTTTGTGGTTATAGGCATAAGTGCTAGCCTGCTGTTATGCTAAAAATTTCTGTCTCTGAAAAGTTTCAGGCTAATTTTCAGGGAGAAAATTAGATGAAAAGTGGCTTTTAAACATTGAAAGTCTTGTGTTGAAAAAACTTAGTTCCCATGGAAACATTTTCTTTTATCGTCCTTGCTGTAATGTCATAAATCGAGCCCCCAACAGAAACACAATTGAGGTAATTGCTGCGGAGGAAGGCTGTGATGGGCCTAGGCCTGGCCTTCAAGGGGCTTCTGGCAAAACTGAGCTACAAAACTTTTATACTCAGCACAGTATTTTTCTTTCTTTTTTTTTTCTTTTTCGTTGTTTGTTTGCTTTTTTTTTCTTTTGCAGGGCAATGAGGTTAAGTGATTTGCCTAAGGTCACAGCCCATCACTTTTCAAGGAGAATTGAACTCACTCCTTAAATTGAATGCCAGAAAGCCATTAGCATGTTTGAGAGTTTTCTTTTTTTCTTTTTAAAGGGCATCAAGGGCAGCTAGGTGGTGCAGTGCATAGAGCACTGGCCCTGGACTCAGGAGGACCTGAATTCAAGTTTGACCTCAGACACATAACACTCACTAGCAGTGTGACTCTGGGTAAGTCACTTAATTAACCCCAGTTGCCTCAAAAAAAAAAGGGCATCAATGCAGTTCCCCCCAAAAGTCTTAAATGTCACATTGCTATGCCTTTGATTCAACAAACATTTATCAGTCTCTACTAGAAAAGCATCATGGTGTAGTGGTTAAAGAACTAGGCTTGGAAGAGCTGGGTTCAAATCTTTCTTGTGATCCTTACTGACTGTGTAAACTTAAGTGCTGTGTGCCCCCGGAAATTCCCTAGAATTGATCTACTGATAGCTGGTGATCTGCCATTGATGGAGGGAGTCACCCACACAAATGAAGTCAGAGATTCTTCATGTATTTGCATATTCATACAAGTAAGATCTTAATCCTTCCTCTATGTATGCCTAGTCACATGTGCAAGGCCACATGCTAGGTATACAGAGATGAAATGTGATAATTCGTATCCTCAAGATGCTTACAGTCTAATAGAGGAGATTCATTATGTACACAGCTCACTGTAATGTATACTGAATATGTAAGAGGGGCAGTGTTGTATAGCGGAAAGAACAGAGGACTTGGAGACCTGGATTCTAATTTCAGCTCTTGTGCTAGCTAGGTAACCGCAAGTAAAGTGCTTAAATCTCCCTAAACCTCATTTGGCTCATCTGTAAAAGAAGGTTATAATATACTTTCTGCTTCATAGGGTTATGGTAGAAAGACTATTTTGACAACCTTAAAGTACCGTAGAAATATCACTCAGTCAACATTCATTGAGCACCTACTACGTGCCAGGCACAGGGCCAAGTGCTAGAGATAAAAAAAAATAAAGCAAAAGATAGTCCCAGCTCTCAAAGAGATCATAGTCTGATGGGGGAGACAACTAGCTAGGTACAGGATAAGTAATGAGTAGTTAAAAGAAAGAAAGCACTAGAATCAAGGGGTTGGGAAAAGCTTCCTGTACAAGATGGGGTTTTAGCTGGGACTTAAAGGGAGCAAAGGAAGCCAGTAGGATGGAGAGGAGGAAGAGTTAAGGTGCTACAGGGCATGGGGGCCGGCCAGAGAAATGTGAATTATTATCCTTCCTCTTATAGACAAGATTCCCTCTCTGGGAGTTCTAAGAGCAGTTCTTCAAACTCTTTAAGTTTAAAGTAGGCATTGACATGGTATTGGTGTGGCAGGTCCTCATTTATGCCCACCTCTATCCCTTGACTTCACTTTAATTCAGTTCTATCCAGTATAGCTCAATTCAGTCCAACATATATTTATTAAGCATTTACTGTATCCACTCTAATCAGCTGGATGTCACACTGGACAGAACACTGGGCTTGGAATCAGGAAGACTCATCTTCATGAGTTCAAATACAGCTTCAGACACTTGCTAGCTGTGTGACCCTGGGCAAGTCACTTAACCCTATTTGCCTCAGTTCCTCATCTGTAAAATGAGCTGGAAAAGGAAATGGCAAACCACTCCACTCTAGTGTCTTTGCCCCCAAACCTCCAAATGAGGTCATGTAGAGTCAGATGTGACCGAAATGATTGAACATAAGCAGACGTCGTGCTGCACCATAGGGGAGGTGAGGGAGTTAGATGCTAGGATCTCAGGATTGAAAGAGAATTCAGTGGTCATCAAGCCCAGCCCATTCTTGTTTTATTTTTAGTTGTTTTTTTTTTGTTTGTTTTTGTTTTTAGGCAATTGGGGTTAAGTGAGTTGCCCAGGGTCACACAGCTAGTAAGTGTCAAGTGTTTGGTCTGAGGTTTGAACTCAGGTACTCCTGACTTCAGGGCTAGTGCTCTATCCACTGCGCCACCTAGCTGCCCCCATGCCCAGCCCATTCTTAAGAAGGATTTTAGATAACTTTATTATATATTTAAAAGGAATAGTAAGTTGTACATAATAGGTTTGCAGTTTCATGTACAATCATCTTTTTATTATGCTATGTTATGTAAATGTTTTAGTCCATAAATTTTTTAAAATTAAATTGAATTAAAATTTAAAAAGAGAAGCAATTCCCCCTATAGCATCCCCATCAAGTGGCCATTCAGCCTTCACTAGGAGATTTCCAGTGATGAGAACCTTACTGCTTTCCAAGGCAGTTCATTCCATGTTTCCTAACACACCATCCCAGGTGTCTCAGAACTTCTCATCTATGTGGAAAGTTCATCTTTTACTGTATCAGGCCCAGAACTATGGCCTGAGATGACCCCTGGCTCTGCTTTTGGGGAGAGGGTAGGCAGGAGTGTGTGAAAGCCTCCCTCTCCTTAATGAGAGAGAATGCTAGGTACATGCCAGCACCTTTCAAAGCACTCAAGAGACCAGCAGAAGCTTTGTGTGGCACCATACAGAGCACAGGAGAAGGTAGAGGAGGAGAAAAGATCCTGGTTGGAAAGTTTTAGAAGGTAGAGAAGTGATTGATTTCCTTGCATCTCAGGGCCAGATTACCTCTACAAAGCCCCTTGCTAAGAGGCGTCATCACTTACAAAGCCCTTTTATATCCCTTATTTGATGTGGTGCTCACAGAGCTATTATGAGGTGGATGGGAAAGGAATCTTCATCCTCATTTAACAGATATGAAAATTGGGGCCCAGAGAAGTGAAAGTGATTTGCCCAAGTACAACCAGCTGGTTCATGGTGAAAGGAAAAGAGCTCTGAACTTAGAGTCTTAGGAGGCGAGTTCAAATCTAAGTTCTGTTATTTATTTATTAACTGTGTGACCTTGGGCAACATACTTAACCTTCCTAGGACTCAGTTTCTTAATCTGTAAAAAACGAAGAGATTGGACTGAATGAACTCTAAGGTCCCTTCCAAAACCTAGATCTATGATCCTGTGATTGGTAGAGTCACCCTTTAATCTTCTATTCCTAGCCCAGTCAGTGTTCCTTTCTGCTGGAACCCCAAGTCTCTGTTGATCACTTGGGTGCTTTGGAGGTATTGGGGTGAGCCTGACATTGTGTTCCATTTAGGCCCAAAAGGACAGCTGTGGCTCTTCAGGAGTCGGTGTGACCTTCACTCCCTCTGCCTTTTTGTTCCCGCTTCACAGGGTAAACACTGCCAACATGTAAGAACCTAAGCCAAGGGTGAAAAGTCCAGTGTTTAGATTCTCACTGGCAGGGGACTTGCCCTAGTAATTGGCTTGCTGTTTCCATTGCTGACCTCAGGGCCTCTACCTTTCACCCACTGAGTTCAAGGCTACAAAACACTGGAACTTCCTGCTTTTTTTGTTTGTTTTTGTAGTTGTTTTTTTTCTCTTCCTTTGACAATGTCATATATCTTTGTATTTATCAGAAAAGGTCAGAAAGGCTATGAGGCCTCATGCCTCCATAAACAGAGGCCTTGAAAGAGTGATTTGACTGGTGGTCCTTGTCCCCTCTCTGCCCTCCTTGAGCAAGAAGTCTGTGTTAGGCTAGTGGATGCATGAGGAGGAAGAGAGAAGAGTCTGATTAAACCCCAATAACCCAATACCCAAAACAAATGATTCTTAATTTGAAGGGTGCCTGAAAAAGGCTCGCAAAGTAGATGCACATGGCCCTTATGACTCCATTTCATGTACCTAGATAGACAAAGGGCACATTAGGAAAACTTGACCACATATGCATGGAGGCAAAATCTATATTTTAATGCTCAATACTTTATGGAAAAGTGCACATGTGTGCATATGACTTTGTAAATTTGTGACTTGGTGCATATGAGGGTAAGTATATATAAGCATGTAAGTGTGATGTTCTACATGCATATGTGTGACTTACATGAGTGTGCACATGTGATAACATGAGTCTGTATGTCTGTGAATGTAGTGCTACGTACCACGTTTCAATGAATGAAAAAGTATGGATGAAGTTCTTGTTATGTACCAAGCATCACACTAAGCCTGATGACACAAATACAGGTAAACAAAACAGACCCTGCCCTCAAGGACCTCACATTATAATGAGGGAAGACAACACAAAGAACCTTCTTTGGCTCCCTCCTGATGGTAATAAAAATACAAACTCTTCAGTTTGTATTTGAAGCCCTTTATAATCCATCTTCAGCCTAGGCTGAAGACTTCTGAGTTTTGTTTATTACATATTGCTCTCCCACATACATTCTATAGTTCAACAAAATTGCTTTGTCATTCCCGGAGACTCAGTGTAACATTTGTTGGCTCCATACCTCTTATTTAAAAAAAAATTAATTTAAGTTAATGGAAATTTATTTTCTTTCCTTACCCACTCTTACTCCAACTGAAAGAAAAAGAAAAGAAAAGCAAAATCCTTGTAACAAACGGGCATTATGAAGCAAAACTAATTTCCTTATTTGCCATGCCCAAAAAAATAAGTATTTCAATCAGCACCTTGAAACCATAACCTCTCTTTTAAGAGGTGAGTAGCATGTTTCATAACTGGTCCTTTGGAATTGGGGTTTGTCATTGCACTAATCAGAGTCTATCTTTGTTGTTTAGTTGTTTCAGTCACGTCTGACTTTTTGTGGTCTTATTTGGGGTTTTCTTGGCAAAGGTACTGGAGTGGTTTGCCATTTCATTCTCATTTTTACAGATGAGAAAACTGAGGCAAACAGGGTTAAGTGACTTGCCCAGGGTCACACAGCTAGTAAATGTATGAGGCTAGATTTGAACTCAGGAAGAGGAGTCCTCCTGAGTCCAGGTCTGGTGCTCTATCCATTGCACCGCCTAACTGCCCCTTTCTGGGCATAAAATAGTTCCAAATTGTTTTCCAAAATGACTGGACCAATTCACAGCTTTATCAACAGTGCACAGATGTATTTGTTTCTACATAGTCCCTTTAACATTCATCATTTTCCTTTTTGTCAACTTTACCACTCTGAAACTCAAAGCTGCTTTAATTTGCATTTTTCTAATTATTAGTGGTTTGGAACATTTTTTGAGATGCCTGTTGATAGCTCGTATTTTTGCCCTGGAAATTCCCTATTCATGTCCTTTGACTATCACTTAAATATTGTATGTTCTCAATAGAGTGTATGCTCTCTGAGGGCAGGGATTGTTTTTTTTTTCTTTGTCTTTGTATGAACTTTGCAGAACTTAGCAGGCACTGATAAATGTTTGTTGAATTGGGTTGAGGTTTATTCAAGTATAAAAGAGGCTACTTGTTTTATTTGAAAGGGTGCTGGATTGGAGTCAAAGGCCTTGGGTTTGAATCCTCACTCTGCCATTAAGGAGCTGCATGACTCCAGGTGAGTTGTTTGACCTCTCTGGGACTCAGTTTCCCTATCTGTAAAATAAGGGGGTTGGACTTGATGGAGTCTAAGATCCCTTCCAGATTTTAATCCTGTGATTCCACTTGGCTGTCTTGACTTCTTGCTCTCAGCAGATTTCAGGATTGACTGTTCTTGGCTCTTTATCTCCTGCAGCTGGCCAGATGTCACCCTTCACTGTACTCTTCTTTAGTGTGACCTCACACCCACCTGTTGGCTCTGCAGCAGCTTGAAAGGGAGGATGAGGGGGATTTCTGAGCAATTACACAGTCTGTGATCACACTGAATACTATAACTAACCTCACATCCCCATGGGGCTTCAACAAATTTGGAGGCAGCTCAGGGTATAATAGCCTGGAAGCTGGTTCAGCTACTGGTCCCCTCTGTCCTTTCTGGAGCTGCTCAGTTCCCCTCAATGTGCTCTTGGACCTTGAATCTAGTGCTCAGGACCTGAAGAAAGGTTCAAAGTCATCTAAGTTCTCCATTTAGTCACTCAACGCTCCAAACTAATGGTTTCCCAGGAGCTCAAAGGCAGCTAACCCTTAGAACTAGAAATCCAAGAATCATAGGCTCATAGGAAGTCAGAACCAGAAAGGACTTTAAAACTCATTTAGTCTAGCCCTCTCAAGTAGGACCTCAGACACTTATGAGCTGTATGAATCTGGGCAAGTCACTTCACTATTGACTGCCCCAATTTCCCCATATGTAAAAGGGATAATAACAGCACCTACCTCACATGGTTGTTGTGAGGTTCAAATGAGATCATGTTTGTTAAGGGCTTAATACATAGTAGGTGCTTAATAAATTCTTGTTTCCTTCCTTCCTCTCGTTTGAAATGTGGAAACTGAGGCTCAGAGAAAGGAAGTGATTTCTCCAAGTTTATGTGGTTATGAAATAGCAGAGTCTGCATTTGAACTTAGGTCTTCTTGCTTCCAGCTTTTGCATTTTCCCTGTTTTTAGGAACATGGGCTTCCTAGGCAGAGCTAGGAGAGGGCCTCTTTAATAACTAAATGACTAGTGGTATAAACAACTGCTCCCTTAGAAAGATTACCAGGTACAGGTGGGAGGCTTCCTAAAGTGGTCTTGATCATTTGATCATTGAAGGTTGTAAATGAGATGTATATTCAAGATTCAGCTGGAGAATAAAAGAAGGTTCCCTAAGTAAGTTGGAAGCAGTCAGGAGAATGTGTGTAACACAGCAAGCCAAAGGCAGCTGGGTCTTGGGAGGTTTCAGTGCCAAAATTGAGAACTTTGGCTCCTAATTGGTGAGGGGCCCAAGGAAAGAGAGATAGAGCCCCCAAGATACCCTGAAGCTATAGTGGGCTATTGCTGCTGAGTATTTAAAAATTCTAGGCTGTGTGTGTGTGTGTGTGTGTGTGTGTGTGTGTGTGTGTGTGTGTGTGTTCCTGTGCATGTACACCAGTCAGGGGCAGGGGTATCATAGTGATAGACCTTCATGTTCTAGTGGCCCAAAAGGCATACTTCCTCCCCATGGTGGTGGGCAGAGATGGGGGCGGGAGGGGAAGAGAATCAGTCACCTTCTGTTGCCTTTCCAAAAGTTACAACTTTTTGTAGGAAGGAAGAATCCCAGCCCCCACCGTATCAATACCTGAGGGAAGAGGAATATGCCTCTTACATGTCAGTGTGCTGGGGACCAAGCCCTGCTTGCCTTATGCTAGTTATGACTCCAAAATCCTGAGTCCTTTGACTCAGAGGTTAGAGCATTTGATAAATGTTTATTGAATTGAACTGAATTATTGAAGGCATCTTAGGGATCATCCATTCCAGCTGCCTTATTTTAGATTGGAGAACACATGACCCGGAAGATTTTTTTCCCTTTTTATAATAGATTTTTATTGATTTCTTTTGTTTTCTGCATTGTCTTGATTGTCCCCTATACTTTTCCTTCTCTCCCTTCCAATGAGAGCTATCCTTTATTTTAAAAAATGAAAAGAGAAAAGTATTTAGTATCCTTGATCAACACCTTGAAAAAAACGTGATGTTGCAAGCATTATTCCTCACCTGCTTCCCTCCTCCCCCAACTCTGCAGAAAGTTCAAGGAGCATCTTCTCATATGCCCTATTTTTGGTCAAGCTTGTTCTTTATAATTTTGCTACACTTAGTTTTGATTGTTTTGTGGTGGTGCTTCTTTCCTTTTATGTTGTGATAGTCATTGTGCATATTGTTTTCTTGTTATTTTTCCTGGTCCTGCTTGCATTACTTTGCATCAGTTTATATACCCTTTTCCAGGCTTCTCTGTATGCCTCATGTTTGTTGTTTCTTATAGTATAATGATACCAGAGAGGGTTAAGGATTTGTTTAAGATCACCCAACAAGGTCATGACTGAACTAAGATTAGAATCTAAGCCTCTTGATTTGTAGGTCAACTCTCTTTCCATTGCATCCAATCATATCCTACGCCATGTGGGCAGCTTTATCCAACAGTACTGAAAACCTCTTCCACTTCCACAGAGGACTCTTAAACCACTTCAGTGGGTGGCCCAAGGAGCCATAAGGATTTTCATGCTCCTTGATGCAGATCAATATTTTGGTAGCCAGACCCTTCTGCCCCAGCCTCACTCCCATACCAATACTTGGGGCAGACTAGGAATGAGAAGCCATGCATTTAAGCCCCAGCATCACTACTTTCTCACTATGTAAAGGTAGGCAAAATGTGTAACCTCTCTGAGCTCTAAATTCCTCCTGGGGATAAACAACAACAACAACAACAATAAAACTTTCCCCGTGCTGAGCATTGTTCAAAAGCTTGTCTTCATCAGGAGACATACCTGAGTCAGAAATCCTTGTTTGTGTTCCAGTCGATCTCTTGGCTATTAACCCTCTACCTTGGTGTGAAAACCAGGACCTTTGGACTGCTCTCCAAGAGGTGTAAAGCCCTCAGGTGGCAATGCCCTTGCCAAACTTTGCCCTTAGGACTTAGGCTTCTCTATTGAAAAGTAATCCAGCAGGAACTGTACCAAGAGTAAGTTGTTGTGCTGGCTGCTGACAGAGTCCATAGATCATTGCCTTTCCAAGGGACTCCTGAAATTCCTCCTGCTGCAATTGAAGAAAGCAAATGAAGAGAGAATGCTTCAGGGAAGGGGATTGTCAAATAGCGGAATCCCAAGCAGTCCTGGGGTGGCAGAAGTGGGCCTGGATGCTTTTTCTAGAAGCATCCATCAAGACCCTGAAAATTAGTGCTTAATACATAAATGAGCTGTCTTCTCTCTGCCACTGTAATCAACTGCCCTTTGTGATTGCCTAGTCCTGAAAATGTCTGGAATAAACCCGATACTTACTGCACAAATTACTTATTTACATAGGCCTGCTAAACTATTCTACTCAAGTTCTCCTCTGAATTCTTATTGTGATATTGAAATGAGTCTGAATTCTCACACATATACTCCTGGCAGATGTACCAAGAAGTAGTGTGGTATCATGAGAATGGTTTTGGAATCAGAAGACCTGAGTTCAAGTCCTAACTCTGACACGTATTAGCTATGTGACCCTGGGCAAATCACCTGAAACACAGCATGTATTAAAAACCTACTATGCTCTAGGTCCTGGGCTAGGCAAGATAGGTGATTCAAAACCAAAACATACCATAACATAATATTGTCTCCTGCCCTCAAGGAGCTTACATTCTGCTGCAGAAGAAAAAAGTTGAAGTTGAAAAAGTTAAAGCTCAACATGGCTAGTGGTCAGAATGATTAATGCTTAAAATGAAGTATATTGTATGAAGAAATGAAAAAAAGAAGGAACCCAGCTAGAAGACATGTTTGAGGAAAGACTATCCAATTCTAACTTTTATGAGCCTTGGTTTCTTCAACTGTAAAATGAAGGTAATCATATTTACCTTACAGGGATGTCATGAGAAAAGTGTGCTGTGAACCTCATAGTGAGATAGAAATGTCATTATAATTAACAAGGCTTTGACTGGGATCCTGTGATATATCTTCCCCGTAAGGGCCAGCCCGGCTCAGGGTGGAAAAGCTTCAGTCTCAAGAAGGCTGACCACCAGCTAATGATTTTTCTTTAGTAGTCTCAGCAGCTCATGAAGAAAACTACACATTGAGGCACAGAAAGTAACCATCTGTGTTGAGGAGGGAGGCCTCCATATTGATGAAATTGTGGACCTTCTGAAGAATTGCAGTGCTGTTAAATAAATGATGGCTTGTAGACAAATTCACCATGTAGTTGAAGAATAACAAAATGTTGTGGATGTCATTATAAAAAGAAATGGCATGTTTTATGTTTTACCATTAAATTTTCTTTGCATTGATAACTGTTTGGCTGTATAGCGCCTTTGGTTTGTGCACCTTCCTGTGCACATAGTTAACTTGCATCAATTAGCCAAGTTATATATTGGAGCCATTTTGCTAACATAGCTTCAGTTTGAATCTTGGCTCTACCACTTAATCACTGTGTGACCCTGGGAAAGCCCTACATACTAGAATCAGAAGAGTCATCTATCCATGCCCTTCCTAACCTATTCAAGAATCTTCTCAAACATGACAGGTCATCAAGCCTCTGCTTGAACAGGTCCTGAGACAGAGAACTCACTACTTTCCCTCTGCAGCCCATTCCACTAGTCCTAAATGTTAGGAAGTATGGGAAATGACAAGAAATGGGAGTGGGAATAGGACAATGCTTGGAGTTTAGTGTAGCATGGCTGGAGCCAGTCCTAGATGTGATGGAGAGGGGGCTGCAGGGCAGGAGCTAAGGAGATAAAAGGATAAGTCCTCTAGGACTTGGTTTCTGGTCCAGGTGGTATATGACTGGTGATAATGCTGCTGATGCTGTTGATAACTAATCTTTACATAGGCTTCAAGTTTGGGGTGGAGCCAAGATGGCAGCATGAAAGCAGTGACTTGCTGGAGCTGTCCCCCCAACCCCCCCAAATACCCGTAAAAACTTGGCTCTAAACAAATTCTAAAGCAGCAGAATCGACAAAAAGACAGAGTAAAACAAATTTCCAGCCCAAGACAGCCTGGATGGTTGTTTGGAAAGGTATATTGCCCCGGGCTGGTAGAGGAGCGCAATGTGGTATGGGTGCACAGGATGCAGCAATCCTGGAGCAGGCCTCAGAGGCCTGAATGACGGGTAGCTGTGGAAGTTTCCAGACTCCTCAATCCACAAAGGACGAAGGCAACTTAGAAGGTCAGTGGGAAAAGTCTGTTTTTGATGTGAGAGAGGAGCTATGTCAGAGCCAGTTCCAGAGCACAAAGCGTGGGCACCAGGGCGGTTGCGTCCTGAGCTTCTGGCCCACCCACTGAGGGGGAATCAAGTGGCTGATCAGAGGGGAACTGCAGGGATCTCTTTGCTGGTGCTGAGGCAGGAATCTCTTGCTTTGCCCGTGCTTGGATCTGGGTCACAGTTCTGGGTAGCGGCCCTAGTGTGGTGGAGCTTGTAGTGGCAGTGGAGAGAAAAACCCTCCTCACAGCTCCAAGAGAGAAAAGACTGCTTGTGGCCGGTCATTCAAAGACCAGAGCACAGGCCAGGAAAAGAGTAAACACCTCGACCCTTATCATACCACCTTGGAAGAACTGAAAATTTACAGGTCCCTACAAGTATCTCTGAAAACAGCTATACAAACCCCCGAAGCTTGGGACAGTACATTCTCCACATTGGAAGCAGACTCTTACCTTAACAAAGAGTTTAAAACTCAAGTAGTTGGCTGGGATCATGAGCAAACCTTGCAAAAAGAGTCAGACTGTATTATCTTACTTTGGTGACAAAGAAGATCAAAACATACAACAAGAAGAAGACAACAAAGTCAAAGCTCCCATCCAAAGCCTCCAAGAAAAATATGAATCATCCAGGCCTTGGAAGAGCTCAAAAGGGATTTTGAGAAGCAAGTAAGAGAAGTAGAGGAAAAACTGGGAAGAGAAATGAAAGTGATGCAAGAAAATCATGAAAAACAAGTCAACAGCTTGCTAAAGGAGACCCAAAAAATACTGAAGAAAATAACACCTTAAAAAATAGCCTAACCCAAATGGCAAAAGAGGTCCAAAAAGCCAATGAGGAGAAGAATGCCCTAAAAAGCAAAATTGGCCAAATGGAAAAGGAAGTCCAAAAGCTTACTGAAGAAAATACTTCCTTAAAAATTAGAATAGAGCAATTGGAAGATAGTGACTTTATGAGAAATCAAGACACAGTAGAACAAATCCAAAAGAATGAAAAATTAGAAAACAATGTGAAATATCTCATTGGAAAAACAACTGACCTGGAAAATAGATCCAGGAGAGAGAATTTAAAAATTATTGGACTATCTGAAAGCCATGATCAAAAAAAGAGCCTAGACATCATCTTTCAAGAAATTATCAAGGAAAACTGCCCTGATATTTTAGAACCAGAGGGCAAAATAGAAATTGAAAGAATCCACAGATCTCCTCCTGAAAAGATCCCCAAACGAAAACTCCTAGGAATATTGTAGCCAAATTCCAGAGTTCCCAGGTCAAGGAGAAAATATTGCAAGCAGACAGAAACAATTCAAGTATGATGGAAGCACAATCAGGATAACACAAGATTTAGCAGCTTCTACATTGAAGGACTGCAGGGCATGGAATATAATATTCCAGAGGGCAAAGGAGATAGGATTACAACCAAGAATCACCTACCCAGCAAACTGAGTATAATCCTTCAGGGGAAAAAATGGTCATTCAGTGAAATAGAGGACTTTCAAGCATTCTTGATGAAAAGACCAGAGCGGAATAGAAAATTTGACTTTCAAATACAGGACTCAAATGGAACATGAAGAGGTAAACAGGAAAGAGAAATCATAAGAGACTTATTAAGATTGAACTGTTTACATTCCTGCACGGAAAGGTGATATTTATAACTCATGAGACCTTTGTCAGTATTAGGGTAGTAGGAGGGGAAAAAATTATACGTATGGAGAGAGAGAGAGAGAGAGAGAGAGAGAAAGAGAGAGAGAGAGAGAGAGAGAGAGAGAGAGAGAGGAAGAGAGAGAGAGAGAGAGAGAAGAGAGAGAGAGAGAGAGAGAGAGAGAGAGAGAGAGAGAAGAGAGAGAGAGAGAGAGAGAGCACAGGGTGAATTGAAGATGAAGGGGTGATATCTGGAGAATACAATTAAGGGGTGAGAGAGGATTATACTAGGAGAAGGAGAAAGGGAGAGGTAGAATGGGGTACATTATCTTGCACAAAACAGACAAGAGAAGGTTCTTACAGTGGAGGGGAAACAAGGGGAAGGTGAGAGGAAATAAGGGAATCTTATTCTCACAGGATTTGGCTTAAGGAGGGAATAACATACACACTCAGTTGGGTGTGGAAATCTGTCTTACCCTAGAGGAAAATAGGGGAGGAAGGGGACAAGAGAGCAGGGGGATGATAGAGATAAGGGCAGATTGGGAAAGGGATAATCAGAAGGAAGTACTTCTGAGGAGGGACAGGGTCAAAAGAAAGAATAGAATAAATGGGGGGCCAGGATAGGATTAAGGGAAATAGAGTTAGTTTTTCACAACGGGTCCAGTATGGAAGTGTTTTGCATAACTGCACATGTATGGCCTGTATTGAGTTGCTTGCCTTTTCAATGAGGGTGGGTGGGGTGGGAGGAAGGGAGAAAATTTGGAGCCCAAAGTTTTAAAAACACATGTTAAAAAAAATGTTTCCACATGCAGCTGGTAAATAAGAAACACAGGAAATGAGATACAGAAATCTATCTTGCCCTACAGGAAAATAGAAGGGGAAGGGGATAAGAGAAGGGGGGGGGGGAGATAAAAGGGAGGGCAGACTAGGGGAAGGGGTATTCAGAATACATGCCATCTTGGGGTGGGGGGGAGGGGCAAGATGGGGTAAAAATTTGGAATTCAAAATCTTGTGGAAGTAAATGTTGAAAACTAAAAATAAATAAATTTGTATTTAAAAAAAAACATAGGCTTCAAGGTTTCCAATGCTTTATAAATATCTTGTTTGAGTCTCACAATAACTCTGGGAGGTGGGTGCTATGATGAGCTCCATTTTACAGTTGAGGAAACTGAGGTAGACAGCTGCTAAGTGACTTACCCAGGGTCATGTAGCTACTAAGTGTCTGAGGCTGGATTTCAACTCAGTTTTTCCTAACTCCAGGCCAAGTACTCTATCACTACAAGATGGCTAAGGAGTAAAATAAAGTATGGCTGGAGCCAGACCTAGATGGAGTGGGTGACTGAGGCACCCACCAATCAGGGTAAGCTCTAACATGATGGGGTTGTGGTAGATGAGCTTCAGGTTCCTCTGTGCCTGTAACATTTTGTGACTCTATGTGGGACCTTGCCCTCCACTTGTCCCAAGAGCTGGAGAACAAGTAGGCAGTTTTGGGGTGGTCGGGAGGGGGCACTTGACAGCAGGACAGGACTGAGGTATGCAAGTATTATTTGGGAGTTTATAGGATTTAGAGCTGGAAGACACCTTAGGCATCACCTAGTCAATGCCCCTTATTCTACAGAAGAGGAAACTAAGACCAGAGAAGTTAAATGATTATCCTAATATTTTTGTTGTTCAGTCGTGTTCAACTCTCCATAATCCCATTTGGGGTTTTCTTGTCAAAGATACTGGAGTGGTTTGCCATTTCCTTCTCCAGAGGCAAATAGGGTTAAGTGACTTGCACAGAGTCACACAGATAGCGTCTGAGGCCAGATTTGAACTCAGGAAGATGAGTCTTCTTGGCTTCAGGCCCGAAACTCTATCTGCTGCCCTTATCCTAACATTAAAGAGATAATAAATAGCAGAACTAGGATTCAAACTCAAGTTGTCTAACTTCATATCCACTTTTCTTTCCAATACACCGACTGAATGATACTTAAGACTCTCTTACAAAGCTGGTCCTTTGAAGACGAGTGTTTGGGGACCAGTGACAACAACAATCATCGTGATGGTTGACAGAATGGTTTTATGGTTTACAAAGCACTTTGCAGACATCTTATTCGATCCTCAAAACTTTCACGTGAGGTTGGTGCTACAGATATTCATATCTCCATTTTACTGATGAGGAAACAGAAGCTTAGAACTGTCAGTTGACCTGTCCTTGGTCACACAGCTAGTAAATGTTAAAAGTGGTATTCTAACCCAAGTCTCTCTTGAGTTCTCTTCGTAAAGGTAGAGCCTGCTTGGAAGGCTTTGGGATTGTCTTGCTCCTTGAACTCCTGGAAATAGCCTATTTTTAAGGAAGAGACCAAGGGAACCTCATAGGTCTAACTGGGCTCCAACAAGGGAGGGAGTCAGGTCTCACTGTTCGCTGTCATTTCTTCCCTGGGCCCAGGGTGGTAGAACTGCCCAAGCCTGCCTCAGATGGCCTCAGCCTTTAGCAGCCTAGGGTTCATACACACCATAAGTATGCATCATACAGTGGGCAAGTCCATTTAATAGCACATCTTAATTCTGCCAGCTTTAGAAAGCATTCCCATTACAAAGAATAATCATAAAGTTATAAAGGTTACTTTTAAAACTTCATGATGTGATTGAACATGTATAACCTATATCAGATTGCTTAACTTCTCAGGGAGGGGGAAGGGGAGGAATGGAAAGATAAAATTTGGAGCTCAAAACTTAAAAAAAAAAGTTAAAAATTGTTTTTACATGTATTTGGGGAAAAATAAAATTTTATTTAAAAAATTCATAATGGAGGCATGGGTGGGGTAGGGAAGGGAACAAACAAGGCCCCAAATAAATTTTTAGATAATGTCTAATCACCTGGTGCACAAGTCATTCTTAGTGACATGCTAGCAAGCTGCTGACACCCACCATGTATTTTTCCATTACCCTTTGGGTAACCTGGAAGTTTCACTAAGATCATGATGTTTCTTGATTCATAACCATGTGTCATCACTGAGAGAATGTTAAAAAGATGGGCCAAGGAGCAGCCTGGGACCATGAACAGCACAACACAGTTTTCCGAAGGTGATCTAGCTTGCTCTCTTCTTCCTGTTCCATTAAATCAATGTCTGCCTCAGTGGCCATCTACAGTGGCCAGTCCAGTCTATATTATACCAAAGGACTAATTCAAAGGACAGGCAACCAACTATACTTTATAATGTGTGCAATACATTTTTCCTTTGTTTTTTAATCAAAACCTTTTTTCTTTATTCTGAATTTAAATATGAAAAACTCAAAATTATATTAATTATATTAATAGATTATTATGTTATCATATTGTAATCGCTGCAATTTTCCCCAGTTTTTCCCAGAATCTACAACTGCATTCTGTCATTTGTTGTTCCTTTTAGAGATGAAGCACCTCATTAATAATAATAGCTCCTATTGACCTATTGCTTTAAGGCTACAGAGAGCTTTCACATACATTCTCTTATTTTATTCTTATAACAACCATGTATATTAGACCTGAAGGAACCAAGGCCTAGCCCCTTGCCTGAGGTTACACAGCCAGTGGTAATGGTAGAGCCAGTACTTAATTGGAGATATCTTGACTCTAGTACTTCCTAGTACCTTCCTAGGCCATTCTCCTGGTACCATGAGCAGTATACCCATGAAAGAGAAGAAGCTGAGGAATGTCAGAGAAAGAAATTAGAAATGAGGGCAGAAAACAACAATATTTGCTCTGGGTGAAGAAGACTGTTCATTGAGATAGGCCGGTGAGCCCCATGGCCAAAGTACAGCTATGTAGCCTGTGAAGTAAGCTGGCCAGCAGATCAACATGTTACATAATACCTGGGGTGTACTCCACCATTCCAGGACACATGTTATTGACTTCGATGTTATCTGGGAAGGAGCAGGGGTGGGGAGTGGGCAGGGAACAGAGACTTCTGAAAGAAATGTGGGAACTTTAGGACCCATTTCAATGCCTCTTTTCAGTCTTTCCACTGGAATGGTGAGCTCTGGGACAGGGAGGAAAAGTGATTTACTTCCACCACCCCCACCTTCCCCTTCCCCTTCCCCTAAATGCATCTAATTTCATGTGTGACTTTGAACAAATCACTCTTTCTAGGCCTCAGTTTCTTAATCACTTAAGGGCAGTGGTTGGACTGGATCATTCATTCATTTATTCATTCATTATTACTTTATCATTTAGTCAGTCCACAGTGTGCCTACAAAGGAGGAGGCCTACAAAAGTATCGATCAGATGATTTTTCTGCCCTTAAGGAAGAAAGCAGTATACAGAGCTATGGCACAAGATATCAAAATATAAGCATATTAGAGAATTATAAAACAAAATGCCCTGTGGGACCCAAGCAAGAAAAGGCTCTTAGCAGCTGGGGCCTAGAAAGGTTCCACAGAGGAAGTGACATTTGAGTTGGCCTTAAAGGATGGCTGGGAATTCAACAGATGAAGAAAGAAGATATTCCAGGCTTAGGGCCCACTGTGAGCCAAGGTATGGGGTATGGTGACAGGAGCCCACACAGCATTATAAGCTGTCTGCTTCCCCTAGGGGACTCAGCTATGTGACCCGAGTCTTGGAAGGGTGAGAAGGCAGTTGCAGTGGTCTTAGTTATGGAAGCTATGCATTATGGAGACTGTGGCAGGTGCTCTCAGGGAAAACAAATGTTCTGGACTGTTAGGTAAGGGCCCTGGGATTTCATTTTATGCTAGAATGAGCCAAGCTAGAAAGTTCAGATTCTGGATGTATCTGAGTCTTGAAAAAAGGTCATCATAGCTAGAATATCCCCAAGACTCAGGTGCTCAGGAAGCCATGCAGGTCAAGGCTATTCTAAACTCCAGAATGCCTTGATCTAGCCCTGCCTGGAGTATTGTCGTTATAATAGATCTGATCACTTTCCTCTAGAAGACACACATCTGGGTGTCTTCTTTTCAAAGGCAGTGATATTTTGCCTCCTTCTCTTCTCATAGCTTTAAGGGTATGGTAAAAATGCCCTGTGTTTGGGCCAAATTAGAAGAGATAACAAACAGTCAAGAAACATTCGTTAAGCACCTTCTATAAGCCAGGCACTGAACTATATAATGGATACTGGGGCAGCTAGGTGGCTCAGTAGATACAGTGCGGATCTGGAGTCAGGAAGAGCTGAGTTCAAAGCCAGCCTCAGACACTAGCTGTGTGACCCTAGGCAAGTCATTTAATCCTACTTGCCTCAGTTTCCTCTGGAAAAGGAAATGGCCAAGCACCCCAGTATCTTTGCCAAGAAAACCCCAAATGGAGTCACAGAGAGTTGGACATGACCAAAATGACTGAACAACAGCAATGAAAAGGGGCTATTTAGACAAAAATGAAATGGTCTCTGACCTCCAGGAGCTAAAGGCTCTTTCTCTAGGGGAGAGACAAAGTTGCAAACCATATGACCACATGGTCAGTTTTTGTGACTCTGGACAAGTCACTTTATTGTTCTAGACCTCATCTCTAAAATGAGAATATTGGACTAGATGATTTCTAAGGTCTCTTCTCTTTCAACTCTTGATCTTATGAAGTGTTTTTGAGTTCCACATTAAAGTCTACATTAATTCCTGTTTAGTATGCTGCTTTCCTATATCATATGTGGTGAATTTGCTGTGAAATGACAGAAGAATAATAACTCCCATTTTATAGTGTTTTAAGGCTTATAAAATGATATCTTCAAAAGAACCCTGCAAGGTAATTGGTCCAAGTAGTATCAATTCTGTTTTATAGAAGCAGAGGTGCTGAAGGGGAAATGACTTGCCCACAGTTACACAGCTAGTAAGTGTCAGATGTGAGACTCATTCCTAGTTGCCTAATCCCACATCTGTTGTTTTTTCATTATACCCCCAATCTCTGAGTTGGAAGAGGTCTTAGAGTTCCTCTATGCCAATAACCTATCCCTTCCATAGTTATTTGGCCTCTATTTGCATACCTTTTGTAATGGGGAGCTCACCACCTTACAATTCGGCTTTCTTGTTAGAGAGTTATAATTCCCCAACTTTTTTTTTTTAGAGAGTTAAAACTTGAATGGTTATGGTAGGGCTTGGAATGGGTGGACAGAGGAAGGTTGGGAAACAAAGATAGGAGAAAAAAAAAGGCTTTCCATCTGTGGATTCACAAACAATATAAAAAAAGGCATTTAAACCACCCTAACCTGAGAAGGGTTATTACGTTTCTAAATTTGTCACCAATGAAAGTGGGAGCATCCCCTAACCCTCCCAAGTAAAGCACTGGACTCTGCCCTCTCATGAGGGCTCAGAGTGGCTGACCATGTTTGCCTGCCGTGGACACCTGTCATAAAGCCTTCTTTTAAAGAGGCAATTTTGGTTTATTTCTCCTACCTCCCCAGGAATACGCCCTAGCAAACAGGGCAGTCCTGATGGTGGGGTGGGGTGCTCCCCTTCCCTTAGAGGCTTAGTTCTAGATTGTACCTGCCTCCCTGCTTCCTGAGTTCTGCTGGCACCCCCCTGTCAACTGACAGGAGTTTTTAAAATGCAGTGTAGCAAAAACTGTATATGTCTACTTCATCTTCTGATGGATTCTTCATTTCCTCACTTCCTGGCCATAATGTGCTGCTGTGTCATAGATTCTCTCCTTTATTCGTGCTTTGTGGGCTGGGTCACCTGATTAAAGAACTGGAACTTTAGGGGCTAAACTACAGGGTATGAACTAGTGAGGAGGGTCCCCCAGAATCCTGGCATTGTGGCATTTTAGGAGCACTGGACCTAAGAGTCAGAGGAACTGGTTTTTCGTCTTTAGACAAATCTCCAAGCCTCTCTAAGCCTCAGTTTCTCTAACCAATGACATTGGATTACATAGCCTCCTAGGTCCCTTACAGCACATAATATATGGTCCTAAAAGCCTGTGAAGGCACTTAACTTCTTGGCTTCATGTTCCTCTTCTTTAAAATCTGTATTACTTTTACTACTAGTTCATAGGGTTATGGTGAGGAAAATGAAACTCCATAAACTGTAAAATGCTAGATTAAGTTATGATTATGGCCTCAATTTTAGGATTTTCTCTGGGGGAAGGAGCAGCAGGGCTGAGTCCTCTGATAACCTTGCTCACTGGCCTGGCCACACTGATTTCTCAGGCCTTCCGGGCTGAAGTGGCCTTCTTCCTGCTGCAACTAGATTCTCCTTAATGAATAACTAAGAGTACTGGCCTGTACTCACAAGTCCCAGGGACTTTCCTCCCTGGAGTTGGTCTTGCATGCTCTGGCACCATCTTTCTCCCTTGACAGAGTGCTGGTTGGCTGCTTCCTCCAGTCACCCTCCTTATGTCTTTCCATTCCTTCCAAAAGCCTAAGCTGCCTGACCCACTGGGCTTCTGCACAATTAGCAGTCTCGCATAGAATATTTGCTTGGAGATTTTCTGAGCTAGACAAGCTCTTAGAACACAGGAAAAAAAAGAACATCGGCATTGTGAGGGCCTTCAAACATAGACTAGAGAATTCTGAGCTGTTAGAACTGATTAGCATAGCTGGGAGGGCTCTTGGAATTACGGAATTTGGAGGGGATAGAGGCAGTGACTAGACTGTAGGAGTTGGAATCAGGAAGACCTTCAAATCCTGCTTCAAATGCTCCCATCTGTATTACCCTGGGCAAGTCATTTTATCTCTCTGTGCCTCAGTTTTCTCATTTCTAAAACAGGGATGAATAATAGCACCTACTTCACCTAATTAAGGTTTTTATGAGGACCAAATAAATTAGTGGAAAGTTAGGGAAAGTGCTTTGCAAATCTTAAAGTACTATGTAAATATTAGCTGGCTAGTAGTAAAGTAATATCAGCAGCAGTAGCAGTAGCAGCAATAGCAGCAGCAATAGTATAGCAGCAGCAGCAGGAGTAGCAGCAGCAACTTCAGCAGCAGCAGCAGCAGCTGTGGCATAGTAATAGCAGCAGTAGCAGTAGCAGCAATAGCAGCAGTAGTAGTATAGTGGCAGCAGCAGCAACAGTAGTAGTAGTAGCAGCAGCAGCAGAAACAATGGCAGTAATAGCAGTAGTAGCAATAGAAGTATAGTAAAAGGAGGAAGAAGAGGAGGAGGAGGGAGGAGGAAAAGGAGGAGGAAGAAAGAGAGGAGGAAGAGGAGAAAGAGAGGAGGAGAGGAGAAGGAGGAAGAAGAGGAGAGGAAGAGTACAATAAGGTGGAGGAGGAGAGGAAGAAGAGGAAAGGAGGAAGAAGAGGAGGAAGAGCAGTATTAGGACCCCTCCCTGAACAACAACCTCTCTACATAATGCCTGATAAGTGTTCATCCATTCATTTCTTGAAGATCTTTAGTGAGGGAAGCCCACTGACTCTCTCTATTCCATTTTTGAATAGTTCTATTTATGATAAATTTTTCTTCACATCAAACCTAAATGTGCTTCTTTGAAATTTCCACCCAGGGTCCCTAGTACTGTCTGCTATGGCTAAATAAAAGCTGAATTCCCCTTCCACATGATAGCTCTTCAAAATGCTGGAGACAGCGACCTTGTCCCTCCTAAATCTTTTCCTCTCCAGGATAAACATCTCCTATTCCTTCGACTGAGTTATGTGTCATGAGATCTTGTTCATCTCTTGTTGCAGTTACCAACTTCTGACCAACTACCACCCACAGGGCAGGCAATGCAGCCTAGCTGAAGCAGCAAGGTATCCTGACAGAGAGAGAGAAAGAAGGGAGCATGTGCTGCTAAGACAATCAAACCACCCCCACTTCAATCACCATCTCCTTTCAGACCCTGTAGAGATAGCCCAGGACACTGAACCCAGGACCCTTAGGAATAAAAGCACTCCTCAACCCAGCCCTGCTTCCATCCTGACCCCTAAAGGCTATAATTTTAGGGAACAATCCTATAGAAGGAGTGCTACCTCCCCTTCTACCACCATCACCACCAACCACTGAGCAGTGCCACCAATGGGCAGGTAAACCTCAAAAGCCCAAAGAACAGGAGTTCTCCACCAGGTCACTAGCACTGCTTCTGGTCCAAGCCTTGCAGCTATCATCTAGGGGAGCTACTCTTGTAGAGATGCAACCTGACAGCTGCTTTTGAAAATGCTTTAGTCCCTTCCTTCTCAGTGGGGAAAGATATCGAAGACCTAGAAAAAAAAGTTCTCGCCACTAGAGTCCCCGGCACTGCAAAATGACTTATTATTAGGAATGGATATGGTTTTATCAATGGGTATGACATTAAAGAAGATGTATTACCAACAGCTTTGTCACTGAACCCTTGTATCCATGGGACTTTTTCAGCTGACTGAAACCTCATATATGTGTTGTCTCCCTATTAGAATGTGAGCTCCTTGTGGGCAGGGAATGTCTTGCTTTTCTACTTGCACTTAGAGGGATACACACAGGAAGCAGCTAATTAGCAACTTTTGTATATAGGAAGTCATTAACTGATGATTTTTTTTATTCATTCATCTATTCATTTGTGAATTTAATGCCTTCTAAAATTTCAATTTCCCTTCTCCTGACACTCCAAAATGAAGCGAAATTCTTCTGCAAGATGAACATCTCCTTTTGCCCAGGTAATGACTATCCTTTCCCTAGTCCTAGGTACCATGCTTCCCTAAATGCAGTATAAAGATTTCATTAGCGTTGTCATATCATAATTGTTGACTCATATTAAATTTACATTTCATTTAACCCCAGCCATCCTGATCTTTTTAGGATAAATTGCTGTCTAGCAATACTTCCTCAATTTTGCAAGTATGACACTGACTTTTTGGACCTAACTGTAAGACTTTGCTTTTATCCTTATTATGTGTCATCTTACTAGATCTGGCCCAGAATTCCAACCTGTTGAGGTCATTATCACTATCACTGACTTCTGATTTGTCATTTAGTGCATTAGTTATCCCTCTCACTTTGGTGTCATCTGCAAATGGAATAAACATGTCAATTGTATGTCTTTAGGTAAGTCATTGATAAAAACCTTAAACACTGCAGAATCAACTACAGATTCCTGAGGCACTTCACTGAAGACTTCTTTCCCAGGAAGAATGACTATTCTTTATGCCCAACCATTCATCATTTCCAAATCCTCCCAACTGTTTTATCATCTAGCTTTCCCACAAAACAATGTTAGAACAGAGAATGTCAGAACTAGAAGGGACCTTAGAACACAGAACAGAGGAGGTTAGATTTGATAGTGAATGTAAAGATCATAAGATCATAGATTTAGCACTGAAGAGACCTTATAGGTCATTTTTTTCCAAACCATTCATTTTACAGAGGATATACCTGGGAACCATAGAGAGGAAATAAATAGCTCTAGCTTGTGCAACTATTTAATTCCAAAGTTAAGACTTGAACCCAGGTCTTCTGACTTCTAGCCCAATGCTTTTCACTTGGGATAGCATAGGTTTCCTGAATTTGAGGAAGATAGGCTGAAAACATTCCTTGGGCCTTTTCCAAGTCTTGCTGTTCAAACAGTTATGGATCCATGAACCTTAGCATTCCCTGAAACTTCCCTGTCTTTGCTTGAATGGTCTTCCTTGGAATGACTTTCTCCTTTAATGAAATTCTGAAGCCTTGGGCTGAGGATGATGAGTCCAGACTCCATGGGCATCTCATCTCCCAGTAACCCAAAGGAACACCTCAAAGATCCAGTTAATACTTTTTCTTTCATCCAGGAACCGAACCTAACAGGATTTTCTCAGTCATGTCCAGAAAACTCTTGATTCATGATTAGGGTTATGCCCTGAGGATGGCATCTGGCCATTGCCAACCTAAAAGAGGTAGAAAAAGATTGAAGGTCTGTCTAGGGGGGAAGCAATTTAACCTCCATGAAATGTGCTCCCAGGGATTGAAAGGGAAGTGTCTTGAGTAAATCCAATAAAGGTAGACTGAGGTACAGACTCCAAGTAAGTTCAATATATCTACAATAATGCTTATAACTGTTAACAAAGGTGGTCAGGCTGGCCACCTCAGTAAAGCCTGTGACTCCAAGAGAAGGAGGGGGCCCTCTTTATTGATACAAAGCAAAGAGGGGGTCTTGGTAGGCATGGAGAAAAGGTGATAGATTGATGGGTTGGGGCAGGAACGTTATGATTGTCTATACCGAGAAAGATGGGCTGGCATTCAGATCAGGCCAATCATTCCCCTCTCTAAAAATTAGGAAATGTTCATTGTTTTATGGAACTCATCTGCATCTTGTGATTCCCTAGGGAAGACTACAACTACGAGACTTGCTGTCTCCTTGGAAGAGATGAAAAACTCCTCTATTTACCCCAAGATAGGAGAGGAGAGATGACATATATTTTTGGGATGGTAACAAGTTAGCTTGTTGGGTTTGACTAACAGATATCAAGGAGGTATCATGGGGTTGGAGTGGAGGGTACTGGCATGAGAGATAACTTTTATTTTAAATTAACTTTAAGCTAACTCAGAGGGATGGCTAAATTCCTCAGTTCAGCTCAAGGACATAGGAAGGTGGCTTTAGGCAGATGCAGACTCAATTATTAATGTCAATACAGCATAAAATCAATTACATTGTAAATTCAATATAGTAGAAACTCAAAAGGAGTTCAAAAGAGCCTGTCAGTGAAGGTTAGCAGGTCAAATAGCCAGGAGGCCCTTGGCTTCTAAAAGGGGCCTCCCTACTGACCTCAGTTTGGGGGCTGGGAACAGGCTCCTGGCAAAACAAGGCAAATTGGACTTCCCGTACAGTTCCCATTGAGAGCAGGACAAGCAAGAGACCTTTGGGTTTTTAAGAAGCTGGGGCTAACACTGAAATCACAAAGACTGACTGTAGTCCTGTATAGAGGAACAGAAGCAAAGAGATGTGGAAGGTTGTGGTATATAACCTGTGTAGTGACAGATAGTAGGAGCTTTCTCTGGATGATATTAAGGGGATAGATGATACATGTGAATCCCTAAATTTCCAACTAATAATATAAGGAAGGTGGCTCTCCACAGATGAAGTATTCACAGAGTGTGAAACCCCTTCAGAGGTCAATACAGCTCTTGCATTTATTATTTGACAATTCAAGGTGCATGAATTGAATATTGACATATACTGTTAGAACTAGAAGGGACCTTAACAATTATTGAAATTGGTTCCCTCATTTTGCAGATGGGGAAACTAAGTCCTAGCAAGGGAAACTGACTTGTCCAAAACCATATGTCTAGTTAATGACAGTGATGGGAGAGAGAGGAGATATTTTCTTGTCTGCCTTATCCAGACACTTTTCTCATAATTACAATTTAAAAAGAACCTCAGAAGTGAGCAGAACCAGGAGAACATTGTACACAATAACAACCACGTTGTGTGATGACTAATATTGATAAACTTAACCCTTCCCAGCAACACAAGGATCTAAGACATCTCCAAAGGCCTCGTGATAGAAAATTCTATCCACATCCAAAGAAAGAACTATGGAGTTTGAATGTAGATTGAAGCATACTATTTGCTATTTTTTTAAATTCTGTTGAGTTTTGTTTCCTCTTTCTGCTGGTTCCTCCTATTGGTTCTAATTCTTACTTACAACATCATTAATGTGAAAATATGTTTAATAGGAATGTATATGTATAGCCTGTATCAGATTATCTTGGGGAGGGTGGTGAGGAGGGAGGGGGAGAAAAATTTTAAACTCAAAAGCATATGGAAGTGATTATTGATAAATCAAAATAAATTAATTTAAAAAATAAAAACAAAAAACAAAAAACCCCCATAACATCTCCATTGGGCAATTCTCATGCATTCAGAACAATGTGTTCTGTGGCAAGCATATAGAGTCCTAAGATATCCTCCAAAGACTTTGTCCCCCAGTTCCTTTATCTTGTATCACACTGTAATCTTTGAAGAGCCAGTTTTCCTACTTTTATTGGACAGAGTATTTCCATATCTCAGGGAATTGTAACCAGCATAGGATGAATGGAGTTTTGTCACAGGATGCTGATATTCTGGAGAGTGCCTCCTTTGTGGAAAACATGTCTCCTCACTAGTAATGACTGCTATTTCTATCGGTCTCCCCCAAAGAACTTCCTGTGGAGTGGGACTATTCTCTGTGCCTTTGAACCCAGCTTCCCTTCCCCATTCTCATACCTATCCCCTTCCCTAAACCCAGACTATCCTTTGTGCTGACACACCTCTCCTCCTCCCTTCTCAGTCAGACTGTGCACTGCTTTACTGGGCAAGATTTCCTCCATGCTCCCTTCCCCCACTACACCAATCTCAACTGAATTTGCTCAGGTATAATTTTGGCTAATCATATCTTTGTTCTCAAGTAAGAGGTCAGTGCTATTGTAAATGGGTCAAAGCTTCTTTCTAGTCATGGAAGGGTTAAATAATACTGATTTATCCCAGACCCTACAGGAGTGGACATGACAGATTATTATCCATCTAGCCCTACTCTAAGCCTTCAGGTCTAGAGAATGCTTCAAGTTGGACATCTGTGAGACAGGGGTGAAGGGACATTAAGGATTGTGCTCAGAAACCAGAAATTAAGAAAAGCTGAGGTCAGACTTGCCTGATGTGTATTCTTATTTCACATCAAACTTATCTCATACTAGACATAGTACTCCATCCTTTAAAGAACCCCAAAGCATAGATAACAAGGTATCTTCCCTGGAGGAGCTCACAGTCTTCCTGAGGAGATGAGATGAAGACTTGAATAACAATACAAAATGGTGCATGTATAGGCTCCAAGAACATGGTGTAGACCACAACACTGTAGAAGGTTGTAGGAGGGTGGGCTTCACAGAGGAAATAAATATGAGCAGGAATAAACTCGGCATGTGCAGATAATGGTGGAGAAGACTTGTCTGGGTAGAAAAAGGGGTTCATTTCAGAGATTCCTGAGAGTCAAAATTGTCTAGGTACACTGGGGCTGCACTGTGGAGGATTTTGAATGCCATGAAGAGGAGTTCAGATGTGCTAGCCAAAGGCAATGGGGAGCCATTGAAAGAGCATTTAGATTTTGAATCAGAAGACCTGGGTTAAAACTGCTGTTTATCTTCCTGTGTAACCTTCAGTAACAATGATGAAGGTGATGACAATAATTGCTGACATTTACATAGCACATTAACATTTACAAAAGGCTTTACATATATATTGTTACATTTGATGTTCACAGCAACACTATAAGGTATATATATATATATATATAGTTCTTTCCCTTCTCTGGGCTTCATCTTTAAAATGTGCTAGGTGACAAAGAAAACCAGCGTAGTTAAAATTAGAAGGGAGACCAGTAAATGGGAAAAAAATATTTGCAGCAAGTTTCTCTGATAATGGTCTCATATCCAAGATATTTAAGGAACTGATTCAAATTTATAAGTCCAAGAGCTATTCCCCAGTAGATATATGGTCAAAGGATATAAACAGGCAGTTTTCAGAGGAAGAAATCCATGTTATCAATAATCCAAATAACTAATAGAAAAATGTAAATAAGTTTCTACTTCATACTTATCGGACTGGCAAAGATGCCAAAAGAGGAAGACAGCTTGTTGAAGAGGCTATTGAAGAGGGAAAACTGACACAGTAATTAATGTACTGCTGGTGGAGCTGTGAATTGACTTAGCTATATTTATGATTATGGCCCCTAGATCATTGAATTGTGCAATATCACTATAAGGTATGTGCCCGCAAAGAGATCAAAGAAAAAGGAAAGGATCCACATTTATAGCAGCTATTTGTCATAGTAGTCAAAAACTGGAAATAAAGGGGGTTCCCACCTCTTGGGTTAAAACAAATTGTGGTATATGAATGTAATGGAATATTATTGTGCCATTAGAAATGATGAAAGGGACAATTTCACAGAAAACTGGAAAGACTTCTATGAACTAATACAAAGAGAGCAGAACTAGAATGATTTACATAATGATAACATTATAAAGAAAAACAACTTTCAAAGACTTTAGATCTCTGATTAATATATGGACAAATCATGATTCCATAGATCTGGAGATGAAGCATGCTACTCACCTCCCATCACAGAAGTGATGGAATTAAAATGAAGAATGAGATGTATATTTTTGGATATGGCCAATATAAGAATTTGTTCTGTTTGACTATGAATATTGCCATGAAGGTTTTAATTATTTTTAAAAAACCCTTTATTTCTGTGTATGTGTATGTGTGTGTATAGGAATAAGAGGCTTGTTAATCAGAAAAAAAATTTGTTTTGAATGGGCTAGATGATTTCTAGGACAAATTGTAGGGAGACCAGCCACCTATCAAATGGAAAAAAAACCCAACACTTGGAGGGGGAGTGGCTCACATTTCTCCTATATTCCCTTCTCTGTGACATCAAGAAAGAGCATAACTGGTTTAGTGCCAATCAATGTTTAACCCAATGACAGGAAAGGAAGCATCTTTTAGTAGTGTCAGATCATGGAGCATGTCCAGATTCTTGGTAAATGCTTAAACTGTGGGAATGATTAAACATTTCAGTTAGGGTCAGAGCCAGGTAAAACCCAAGGAGCCTTGGACCGGCTTATTAGATCTAGGCTTCAGACAATTTGCATGTCTTTTGACAAAGCCCTTGATACATTGACCCTGTGTTGGAAGATACCTTTCCAACATCTACCTACTCTTCCAGAAGAGATTAGCTGTGCCCAAGCACAGAGATCTAGCAGCCACTTAACATGCAGAGGTCCAGTAAGCAGGTAACGATACCAATTCATTCAACAGGTTTGTCCTGAGCACTTGCAATGTGGCTGAAACAAAGACAGCAAAGCCTCTGTCCTTGAGTAGCATACAGTCTGAGAGGAAAGGTTATCAATAAGATTCTTAATTTTATTAACAATCTACTGTGTGCCAGCCACTGTGTGGATACTGCAGATATAAATGCAAAAAAACAAAAAAAGAAATTATATCTACTCAAAAGGAGCTTACCGTCTCATGTGGGAGACAACAAAGCTGTGTAAGTAAAAACAGAGTACATATAAAGACATATACTTTAATTGATCCTTGATTTCATCATTCTGGCCTTCTCACAAGTGCAAGTTGAAACCTATTCATGCCCTCTCATTTCTAGTGATTCTTGTCCAGTTGTCTTTACACAAATCCCCCACAGAGTCTTCACCTAATCCAGCCAGTTAATAAACATTGAAGTGTCTACTATATGCTAGGCCCTATGCTAAGCACTAGAAATACAAATATGAAAAAGAAAGATAGTTCCTGCTCTCAGGGAGCTTACAACCCAATGAAGAAAGACAACATACAAAAGAAAGCTGAGCAGGGTGGAAGAAGAAGGTATATAGCTCCTTGGTGTGTTGAAGTCCAAAGGAGTGTAACCAGCTGGGGAGGGGGAAATTAAAAGATGGCAGGCCTGGGCTCTCTCCCTCTGTTTTTTAAAATATATCAGGGATATCAACCTCCCTCAGGCTATCTATCATGTTGCCTCTCATTCCTTCTACATTATCAGAAAAGGATGGAGGGTCCTAGAACCTAGGATGATAGATTTAGAGCTGAAAGGGACCTCAAAAAGATCTTCTAGCCCAATCTCCTCATTTTACAGATGAAGAACTATTGTGGGCCAGGATATTGGTGGAACTGAGAAGGTTCCCCATCCTTGCTCCCACAACGCCAGCAGAGACAGGTGTGAGCAAGGAAGTTGTGGCCCAAATTTGGGTTCACTTTGTCCTAAGGTGGATTGATCTAGGAGCAGGGGTGTACTGGAACCACATTATCAGTGACAGCATACTTTGGAAATTGGGAAATGTTATAAATCAGGACTTGATGGATTGTATTGTTAATTGTCTAGCCTTAAGAAAGATGAAGAACATCTTATTAATGCAGATTAAACTTAAAAGTGTGTCTTATGCATGTTTCCCTCAGTGACCTGATTGTTAAACATTTACCAGCACACAATTATCTGAGACCCAGATATAGGTTTTTTGGACAAGAAGAATACAAAAGCAATTTTCAGGACTAAGGTGAGGAATTCCTGAGGTTCTGGGGAACTGTCTATCCTGTACTTTTAATTTTAATCTTTTTGCCAGTGGTTCTTATCTGTTTTTATCTTCCTGAATCACTCTTGACTGATTTAGGAACATAATAATGGAATAACCTTTTTGTAAAAGGACTATATTTGAATCCTCAGGCTGCAAGTGATCTATTGCACCAGACCCAAAATCCAGAATGTGACAGGAACTAAATCCCCAAACAGTTAAGTGATTTACCCAAGGTCACATGGGTAGTAAGTATGATAGTCAAGATCTGAACCCAAGTCAACTGACTCAAAGTCAATGTCTTCCACTGTCCTATCCTGTCTCCTTGGTTCTGTTCTATTTGATGTTCTTATCAATGACTTAGATGAAGGCACAGGTGATGTCCTTTTTTAAATTATCTGGTACTTGAATCAGTACTGTCCAGTTGTTTTTTGAAAAAAAAATTAAAATTTTTATTTATATAATTTGTTTTTACATCACCTTAATTTCCAAATACATCCCCCATTTCACTTACCCAGTGATTCATTCCTAGTATCAAAGAAAAAAGAAAAGGAAAACCAAAAATAAACAGTAAAAATAAACAATACACCAATAGAGTCTGATTATATAAGCACTGTTTGACATCCTTAGTCTCCTACCTTTGCAAAGAAGGGAGACAGCTGTATTTTGTCATCTCTTCTTCAAGGTTAAGCTTTGGTTATTATAATCACACAATATTTAGTTTCTTTTTGTTTGTTTGCTCTTTCTATTGATGCTGCTGTAGTCATTATGTTTTATTGTTTTCCTGGTTGTGCTTACATCGCTTTGTATGAGTTCATATATATAAGCCTTCCCATGCTTTTCTGAATTCTGCATAGTCATCATAGTCATCTGGCACAGTAATATTCTATTCCACATTGTCCAATCATGTTTCTGGTTCATAGCTGCCACAAATAGTACTACTATGTGTATTTTAGCATAGATAATTCCTGTCTTTGACCTTCCTGGGGATATGGACCCAATGGGATCTTTGATTCAGAGGCTATAGACATTTTTGTTAAATTTTTAAAAAATTAATGTAGATTTGTGGAGTTTAATTATGTGATCTGAAGTGGTGTGAGTTCCAACAGCACCAGAATTGGGCACCATGCCTTAAAAGTTGTAGATGACACAACTGGGAAGCATAGATAATATGTCAGTTAAAATATTAGGCTAGAAAGATGGACCAATCCAATTACATTAAATTTACGTAGATAATTAGATTGATTTAAAAAAATCTGTTTGTTGTGGGTACTTCCTCTATTGGTCCTAACAGTTGGAAGGTCTTCCATTCCTACTCATCCTATGTGACTTTCTATAAATTCTCTAAAGAAAAATTTAGTCAATACTCTGGGGACCTTCCTTTGGTTATTTTAATATTTTAGGGGTTTGCAATATAGCACTTGGGTTGTCCATCTATTGTGTCCTATTCTTTTTTTTTTCTTTTTAGTGAGGCAATTGAGGTTAAGTGACTTGTCCAGAGTCACATAGCTAGTGAGTATTATGTGTCTGAGGCCTGATTTGAATTCAGGTCCTCCTGACTCCAGGGCTGGTGCTCGATCCACTATGCCATCTAGCTGCCCCTATTGTGTCCTATTCTTGATACATGGCTAGCCCAAGCCTTTTTCCCGTCATAACTGTTCTGGCTACAATATGTCAGGAAGGACTTGGATAAGATGGAGGTTACCCAGGGGGCAGTGACAAGGATGAAGAGGAGACTGAAATCTGTGCCTTACAAGTGCTGTTTGAAAGAACTGGGCATATTTGGCCTGGAGGCTAGAAGATTTTGGGTCAGGGGACATAAATGCTATCTTCAAAGGTTTGAAGTGCTGTCATGTGGAAGAGGGATTATACTTATCTTGCCTGGGCCCAGGGGTAGAATTAAGACCAGTGGACGGAAATAGTGGAGAGGCCTCCTAGAGCTCTAGACTGTCTTGGGAAGGAGCTCCCCATCACTGGAGATCTTCAAGGAAAAGCTAAATGATCACTTGTTGGAGATGTTGTAGAGAGGACTCTTGTTCAGGCAAGAACAAACTAGATGAACTCTGAAGTCCCTTTAAATTGAGATTCTATGATTGTCTGACTCCTCTCACTGGGGAAGGTAACATTCCATCTGCCATCTTAGCTGCCCTAACTTGTGCTCACCTCCATCCTTCTGAAGAATCAGGCTTAGGGTCTACCTCTGGAGGCTTCCATACTGCTCAGTTTTGTTCTGGGGTCCACACCTGAGCCCATTCTCTCTGTCTCTGTCTCTGTCTCTCTCTGTCTGTCTCTCTCACTCTCTCTCTCTCTCACATACACACACACACACACACACACACACACACACACATGCACACGCACACACACAGAGCTTTTCTAGCCTTCTAGGGTGCTTAAAGGACAAATACTACCCTAAGCTTATCCTAGGATCAGGACACATTCATTCATACACATGCACTAATTCACTACTCTTACAGACATTCACAAGAGCACTAATCCACAACTTATACTGGCAAAAACATTCACTTACCCACCACAGTGAAAATACACACACACACACACACATACACACACACACACACACACACACACACACTGTTCAAACTCCATACATTCAATAAACTTTATACGCATGAAAACTAAGTTTTCAATTCATCCTCTGTAACTTCAACCACCACCTTAATCATTGGTCAACTTAATCATATTTTTCCCACCACCAATACTAATGTTAGGGAAAACTCCTGTGTCTTTTATCATTCCAGGGTAAGAAGGCAGAGCACTTGTTCACATCATATATAGCTGTGAGATGAATTTTGTTCTACTTATAGTTGCTTATCCCTCAACTCTTACACATTCATTGAATAAATATTTATTAAGAACTTACTATGTGTGAGGGGCAGCTAGGTGGTATAGTAGATAGAAACACTGGCCACTGGTCTTAATTCTACCCCTGGGCCCAGGCAAGATAAGTATAATCCCTTTTCCACGTGAGTTCAAATGAGTTCAAATCTGGCCTCACACATTTAAGGGGTATGTGACCCTGGGAAAGTTACTTAATGCTTTTCTTCTCATCTATAAAATGAGCTGAAGAAGGAAATGGCAAACTATTCCAGTATCTTTGCAAGACAACCCCCAAATGGGGTCAGTCAGACACGACTGAAATGACTCAATAACAAAAGCAATATGTAAGACCCTATGATAGGATTTTAAACACTTTCCCTTTTTTAAATCTCTTGGGTTTAGGGAAAAAATCGTTAATTTAAATTATATAGTTGGTATGGGCTAAATTAAAGTTTTTACTATTTGTGATGTGGTTATTATTATTATCCCCATTTTATTGGTATAGAAACTGAGGTCAAGGAAGGTTAAATACTTAAATTTTAGAGTAAGTTAGTGCTTTTCTCCCAGTGCCCCTCCCACTATACTATATTGTTTCCCTGCCCTCTAAGAGCTTATAATCTTTTGGGGTTGACAAGGTTTTGTAGAAAAAGAGGCTTTATATGTTGAGTTCTGCAATGTAGGTTAAACACTTAAGCTATAAAAGGCTAACTGGGATGGGGATGGAGAGAATCACTGGTAGAGTTTGTTAAATCTCTCTCCCTTAAGATAAAAATAATGATGGTGATGATGATGATGATGATGATGATGATGATGATGATAGTATTGACATTAGGAGTGGCCCAGGAGGTCAAACAGGGCTATAGGTGAGAAGACTTCTCAAAATCTCTTCAGCTTTTTCTATAGTACCCACAAAACTAGAATTGCCTCTTGCAAAAAAAAAAAAAAAGGATTGTAGGTTGCCATCTTGTGGTCAGAGAGAACATTTTTGTCCCTTTATATTTTGGAGAATTTTAAAGTGAAGAAATTGAAATCTCTTACCTACCTAAAATTCTTAGGGAACACCACTTCCCTGCCTTAGGTGGGTTGGGTGATTCTAAAGACAGCCTAATGCTGCACGTGCAAAAGGAAACTTCATTTTTGATTAGCTGAGAAACTTTCGAGGACATGATGCTGAGTCCCTCTGAAGTAAGACTTCAGAAGTAGCACTTAAGAAAGAGGGGCTAAAGAAAGCATGAACTTTTGAATGGATGATGGGAGATGTCCCTGTAACTACAAACATGTGAGGAAAGAGGTTCTTCAACATTCCTTGGTTCCCACTGCCTGTACACCAAGAGACCACTAAGAGCTGGTTTTTCCAGTGAGCTTATTCCCTTCTTGGTTCAGCTGAGATTTTATCTCACTTCTGAGTCAAAGGACCTATTTCCTCTTGTGTGGTCTGTCATCTACATCAATTTGTATAACCTCTCCAATTTTTGTTTCACTGTCTGTTCTGATACATATGACTGTTTGAAACTCTCTTCCAAGATGACTGACTGAATAAAAGGTAGGCTGCCTAACTTCTGTATATCTACTGTAGTAAAACTGATCACTCTAGACTAAATAATGATCAAGACATCTGATAGAATCTACATTTTCACCCTAAAACCGGACAAAAAGTCAGCCAAAAGCCCATGGCCAATAGGAAAAGGGGCCCCTAAAGTAACTAGACACACATATAGCCTGCAATGCTGTGTATCTAGAGGCAACAAGAGTGCAAGCTCCTCTGAGAAAGCCCCAGGATGGTTAGAAAACCTCAAAGTGAGGAGCTTGGAAGGTACTGACCAGCATGGTGTCAAAGTTCTCAGATAAGGATTGCCCAGACCTAGTGGCTTGGAGAACCCCAACACTTTATCCTGACATGCTAGAGAGAGTCCTAACGATCCAATACCCTGGACATCAAAAATCAAGGAAGGGCTAAGCATGGGAGCTAGAGGTCAGCACAATAGCCCAGAGGATGCAGGGCAAGACAAAGCAGAGGAGATGTGAGTAAACTGAAAAAAAAAACAGCCTAGTATTAAAAAAAAAAAAGACTTCAAATCTAACTCCATAACACTGCAAGCAGAGACTCAAAATAAAAAAATTGATTTTCCAAAAGGACTACATAGATACCTTAAATGAATGAAGCAAGAGAGAAAAAAATGAAATAAAAGCTCCTGAGGAAAGAATTGGAAGGAAACTAAGCAGATTAGAAAAGAAAGTGGTAAACCTTACCTGAGAAATGGAATCTCTGAAAACTGGAATAGACTAAATAGAAATTGGGGCTCCATGAAACAGCAAGAAATATTAGAACAAAATCAAATCATTGAAAAAAATGTAAAATATTTTTAGAAAAGAGAATGTATAATGTTAAATATCCTACACAAAAAGCAACTGTAGAGCAGAGTAAGGAGAAATAATTTTAAAATGATTGTATACACCAAAAAAACATGATTGAAAAATACCCCGGTCACAATTTAGTTGACAAGTATTTATTAAGTGCCCATTATGTCCCAGACACTATATTGGGCACTGGGAATACAAAGAAAGGCAAAACAGAGTCCCTGCCCTCCAGGAGCTGACAATCTAATGAGGGAGACAGCATGCAAGCAATTATGTATTAACAAGCTATATACAGGATAAACAGGAAATAATCAACAGAATACAATTAAGAGGAAATGGGAAAGGCTTCTTGGAGAAGATGGAATTTTATATGGGACTTGGAGGAAGCCAAGAGGCAGAAATGAGGACAGAGAGCACACCAGGAAGGGGGACAGCCAGAAAAAGTGCCTATAGATGGAGATGAAGCATCTTGTTTATGGAACAGTAAAGAGGCCAGTGTTGCTGAATCAAAGAGTAAATAAGAGGGCTGTGTAAGGAGACCAGAAAGATGGGGGTGAGGGTGGAGGTCCTGAAAGGCTTTGAATGCCAGAGGATTTTGTATCTGATCCTTGGAGGTGATAGGGAGCCCTTGTTCCTTTAGATCCTCAATGTCTTCAAGGGGTAGTGGCGTTAAATAAGGAAAACTAAGGATTGGTTCTGTGGCAAAGAGAAAAGGAGGGAGGGGAGGAATGAATATACTAGTGTAGAAAGGAGGAATAAAGGAATGGGACTTGCCACTTCTGTTCATTGAGATGTTTGAGAATATATACATATATATATATATATGCTTAGAGGCAGGGGAGTTGGGAGTGGAGAGCAGATGAACCTACTTTTACCTAAAATGGATAAAGAAGAGTTGATCACATATACATTTTGGTGTAGAAACACATAAATTCAATAAGGCAACAATTAGGGATAGGGAGGAGGAGGGTTAAGAGAGTGGATGATCCTGGGAAGAGGGCAGTTATAAGCAAAACAAACTTCCTGATCCAGAAGGGAGGATTAAGAGAAGGAGACAGGGAAGAAAAGCAAAGAACTGGAATCCAAGGAGTTGCCTCAGATTGCCTGTTAGGCAATTGGGAAATACCCGAAGAAATTGTGGAATATGGATGTATTAGAATATTATTACAACATAAGAAATAACAGAAGCTAGGATTTCAGATAATGGCAAAGAATATGAACTGATGCAGAGTGAAATGAATAAAACCAGGAGAATAATTTATGTGAGGTTAGTAACATTGTAAAGAAAACAACTTTGAAAGATTTAAGAACTTTACCAATACAACCACCAACCAACCACATCTCCAGAGAACCCATAAATTAACCATGTTACCTACTTCCTGACATAGAAGTAATGGACGTGAGGTTCACAAAGAGACATACATTTCTAGATACTACGTGGCTGCATTTTGCTTGACTGTCTTATTTGTTAAAAGGGTTTTTCCTCCCTTTTCCCCAAACATCCCCTTTCTTTCTTTCTCTCACTTAACAGAATTGGGTTGATGTAGGGGAGGAAAGGAAGTTTACCGATACTGACTCTGTCCCAAAAAGAAGCCATTTTTAAAAAATCAAGGAAGAGTATAGAAGGAAGCACAAACAAGCAGAATAGTTTTGAAAGTAATATCTACAATTTATTACATTTAAAAAAAGCTATGAAATTGTGATTCACAGTTTCACTGAGAATCTCCTTTTTGTGTTCTGTAAATTTGGAAATGATGGAAATGCTTTTTAAGCACATGCATACAGACATGTATATATAAACACATGTACACATGTGTATATAAAATATATATACATATATTTAATTTATACATATGAAATTGATTACTACCTATGATCGTCTTCTGTGTGTAACAAGTATTTAGAACTAAGCTGGCCAAGAGTGGGCTGTTATCCTCCTCTGGGAGCAATGGCAAAGTGGCTTTTATTCTGAACCTCTCAAAGTGCATTGTACCCCTAGGTACTACAAATATCTGTTGTAGAGTAGATAGATATAATACTAGCCCAATATCCTACTTGGAGATCAGAGAGTGAAGGAGTGAATTCCATCTATGGCCTTCTTCCTGCTCCACCAAAAGGTGGAAATTCAAGTTTCCGTTGGGTGAAAGGTGAGCTAGATCCAGGCCAGATCCAGGTTAGATAATACCTCAGTGAAAATCCATGCCACACGAAGTCATCCACTCTACATTAGATGGTTATCTGTGTTGCACTTAAGATATTAAGATAAGCAGGTCTTTGCACTTAAGCATCCTTAACACCATTTTAAATGTTGATGTGAGGAGGTTTTGACAAATTTACATCATGGTAGCTTCACTTCTATAGCATGTAGGTCAGAGGATGGGAAAAGTGGATTTTTCAAAATTAAGCTGCATCGAAATGAACAAAGACATACCCAGAAATCTTGTCTCCTACAAACCTTTCTTTTTGGGCTTGCCAACTCTCTCAGATTGGCAAAGAGTCACCCAGAATTTCTGACAGGCTCCAGACTCCCAGACTGAATTATTTTTCTTTCATGGGCAAAACCACTTTGCCACCTTGTGGCCATGCTTGGGAATAACATCTTCTTAGATAGTACAGGTCTTATCCTGGAATTCAGTTTACTGTCTTCCCTCTACAAAAAAATCATACTGAGAATGCAGTGTGCAAAATTGGCAGACTTACTTCCTGACCTTCTCAGGCCAGCACAGACTGTAGACCACTCTGTTGTAGCACATGGACAACTCCAACCTTTGCTTCTAACAAGGTCATCCTGAATTCTGAGCCAATAGGTATCGATATATCAGGGGGTTTGGAAGCTGACATAATCCTATTGCTTTATAGCTCAGACAACCATCTTTCTTCTCCCCCTTCCCCAAGCAACAGAAAAGGGGGACAGCCACATCTACTAGATAAAAGAAGGGACCTAAAAATTTAGTTCACCAACAAATATAGTTCTTTTGGTTCAACACTCCTCAATTTAACTAGCATATCTTGAGCTATGAGCTAGGCACTGAAGGCAGCTAGATGATTCAGTCAACAGAGTGCTGGGTCTTGAGTCAGGAAGACCTGAGTTCAAATTTGGCCTCAGACATTTACTAGCTGTGTGACTCTGGGCAAGTCACTTAACCTCTGTTTATCTTAATCCACCAGAAAAGGAAATGGCAAACCACTCCAGTATCTTTGCCAAGAAAGCCCTATGGACAGTACTGGCATGCTATGGTCCATGAGGTTACAAGGACTTAGAAATAACTGAACAACAACAACAGCAAATGAGCTAGGCACTGTGAAAGGCACTAGGAATATAAAGATGAAAAATACATAATTCTTGGCCTCAAAAAAACTTAGATGCTACTGGGAAGGAAAGATGTACATAGCTAAGTACATAAAAAACCTACATAAAAATACAAAGATATTTTGGAGGGAAATGAGGAGAACTAAAGGCTAGAAAGGTCAGGAAAAGCATTTTGTAGAGGTGGCATCTGAGGTAATACTTGAAGGGAGTTAGGGGCTCCAAAAGGAAGAAGTGAAGATCAGAGAGGTGAAGTGACTGCCTTCAGGTCACACAGCCATTAAATGGCAGAGCTGGGATTCAAAAGAAGCTCCCCTGGCTCCAAATACCGCACTCATCCCACTGCATCACATGTCCACTGAGGAAAACATTCCAGGTATGGGAGAGCCAGCAATGGAAAGGAACAGAGATGTGAGATGGGATGCCAAGTGCAAAGAACAGCAAGTCACTCTTCTCCCTACTGCCCAGGAGGCATCCTTTCCAAAATGTCTCTTTTCAAAATAACAAAATGATGATGATGATGATGATGGTGGTGGTGGTAGTGGCGGTGGTGGTGGTGATGATGATGATGATAACAGCAATGATGGTGGTGATGGTGATGATGATGATGATGATGATGATGATGATAACAACAATGATGGTGGTGGTGGTGATGATGATGTTTTCCATCAAGCTCCTACTTTGGTGCCCCGTCGTGGCATGGCATGAAACTTTCCCTTGGTTCTCAAAAGCAATGCCAATGGATCAGGAACTCTTTAAAATCGTTCCGAGGTGGAAAACCTTGAGTACTGGTCGAGCAGCAGACTGTTTGCGCCCGTCATCTGAGGACTACTCTAACCAAATTCAGAGAAGTGAGTTACCAGATAAATGACCACTAGGTAATGCTTGGATTTTGTGAGTTTGCTTTGCCCATGGAAATTTGTGAAACCAGTTACTAGAAGGTGGACATTTTGGAAGTTGCATTCATGGGGGGTGCGCTCACACTGAGGAAAATGCAGATCTATTAAAATATTGAAATAACCATTGTTAATATCACTTTACCCTTTTTAGAGACTAGCAAGTTGAGCACTGGACCCGGAGGCAGGAAGACTTAAGTTCAAATCCAGTTTGACATTTACTAGTTGTGTGACTCTGAGCAAGTCATTTACTAACTGCCTCAGTTTCCTCATCTGTAAAATGGGGATAATAGTAGCACCGACCTCCTCAGTTGTTGTAAGGATCAGATGAATATTTGTAGTACTTTGCAAACCTTAAAGTTCTATAAAATACTAGTTGTTGTTGTTATTCTGCATGTACTCTCTCTTGTGATCCTTACAACCAACCCAGGAGGCTGTCAGAGAAGGCATTATTATCCTGTTTTACAGAGAGGAAAATCAACACTGGGGGATGAGGAAACTTGTCCAGAGTTATTCAGAGAATGCAGAGCTGACTCCAAGTCTCCTAAGTCTAGGGCTCTTTTGCAGAACTGTGGTTTCAGGGAAGATGACACTCCTCCTTACCTTGTACCTAAAGTGATTTTCCCAGGGGTGTGGGTGAGTTGACTACAATCAATCAGTCAACAAACATATCAAGCACTTACTATGTGCCTGGTACTGTGAGAAGCATTCGGGGTACAGAGGAAGGCAAAAACCGTCTCTGCCCCTCAAGGATTCCACTCTGATACATGACTTGGAATCTCCACATTCTAATTTGGAGAAATAAGTTTTTCTCCTCTTTTCCCCACTTTTTTTTTCTATTTCTCTGTGCTGTCTGACAAGCCTGTGCTATTATTAAGATACTTGAGATTAGGGCTGTCTGAGAATCCCAGGCTGACAGCAACCACACCAGATGCTGTGGGCTGATGAATGACAAAAGCATTATGTACAGCCAGCTGTGCCATAGAAAAGCCCCCTTTTAATGCTGTGCCAGGGTATTCCATGTGGTACTGTGTGGCTTGCACATCTGGATGCTATTGCCAATGGCTCTCATATATTTTGCTGCATGCCAACATTATGGTCATGAAGATATTGCAGGAGCAAGCTGCTAGTTCATCCTGACTGTCTGGGCCTCTGTTGCTGGGGTACATGTTGGAGATGCTGGGAAGGACATAGTGGGCAAGCCCCTTGCCGCTCCAAACCAGACCACAGGTCCTAAGAGTCAGGCTTCTCTCATCTACCAGAGGGGAGTTTCCAAGTTCACAGAGGTTACGTGATGCAGGCATGTCTAATAGAATAAGGATGTACCCAGGAGGTGCTATTAGGGATACAGCTGTTATTAAACTTGAGACACAGAGTCATCATTGGTCAGACTCTTCTACGTACTCAAAACTTTGGATGGCTTACATTATGACTGCACACAAAACCTCCCCAGAGACACATACAACACAGAGGAATGCAGAGACCGATGGAGAAAGCCTTCCAAGTGCACCAGGCCCTAGACACTATACTGATCTACCAGAGTGGTTTCATTTGATCTTCTCCCTGGCCCTCCATCTACTTGGTCCTCTCTTCCTCTTCCTTCTCCTTATGCTTCTTCTTTTTTTCCCCTCCCTTCCCATCCTTTCCCTCTCCCATCTCCTTCTTTCTCCCACCCCTTCCAGTATAATGATTTTTAAAATCACAATATGTAACTGACCAATTAATCAACAGACATTTATTAAGTCCCCACTATGTTCCAGGCACTCTGTTCAGTTCCAAAGACACAGATACAAAGTCAGCTCAAAATACCAGCTGAGACATTGTAATTTTTTTGTTTCTATATATAGAAATTCTCAGAGAATGAGCAAGGCAATGGCAGTAGTTGCTACTGCCTTCCTGCCCTTATAGAACATTGTTTTGTTTTGTTTTTTCCTTCCTGATCACAGTAATTTGACTAGGAAATGAAATGTCCAGAGATAAAGTAGAAGATGACCTTGAAAGGTTGTGAAAGAAAGCAGCAGAGTGGCCAGGAAGCTTCAATGTGAGCAAAGAAGAGACAAAACATTTTGGGGGAAATGATGCAAAATGTGCTTAAGATAATGGCTCTGATTTATCTTTTAGGAGTCAGAAGAGGGACTTGCAAGGGTAGAGCAACATGGAAGAGTAAAGGAAGCAGCTGAGCTCTCTCAATTTCAAAATAAAGCTTCAAATCAAATTCTGGAGCAGCAGAGCCAACAAAAGGTCTAGGGGAGATATTTTTCCAGTCCAAGACAACTTAGAAGGTTGCAAGGAGAGGTCTGCGAGGAGACAATGAGTTGGTTGGCCTGGTACCCATGTGGCAACAACACCAGCTGTGGGGCTTAGAGGGGTCAATAGCAGCAGCCACAGCCTTGGGAGCTCTAAAATTAGAGATGTTAAAGGGATCTGGTAACTGGTCAGAAAGAGATTACAGGGGACCTTTCTGCTAGCACTGGGAGCAGGGACAGGACACTGTTTGGCAACTCCATTGGTCTATACCCACTTCTGGGTCACAGTTCCAGGTTGGAGAGGATTGTTTTCAGTCACAAGGGATCAGGGACCCTAAGAAGCAGTATTGCAATGTGGCTGCAATGGATAAGAGACCTTTCCTGTGTAAGGACCAGAGCACAGGCCAAGAGAGCAGTGACCACACCTTTCCCTGGTTCACACCACCTTGTACTACTCTTATTTGATATTTAAAATATTTTTAGCTCTTCCAGGAATTCTTGTTGGGCCCTTGTCCAATTCATATTTTTCTTTGAGGCTTTGCTTGTAGTTGTTTTGGCATCACTGTCTTCTTCTGAGTTTGTGTCTTGCTCTCCTCTGTCTACCATAGTAGCTTTTTATGGTCAGATTCTTTTGTTGTTGTTGTTCATTTTTCCAACCTATTTCTTGGCTTTGAATTTTATATTAAAGTTAAGCTCTGTTCCTGGGGTAGGAGCAGGAGTGGACTGTCCCAAGCTTTAGCTTTTTTCACACTGCTGTTTTCAGAGCTAATTCTGGAGGTATGGAAGTTTTAGGTGCTTTCCAAGAATGACAGTTCTCCATGACAATTCCAAAGGGTGCATGATAAAAATTGCTGTTTACCTTTAGAAAGAGAACTGATGAACTCTGAATGCAGATTGAAGAATATTTTTTCACTTTCTTTCTTTCTCTCTCTCTCTCTCTCTCTCTCTCTCTCTCTCTCTTCTCTCTCTCTCTCTCTCTCTCTCTCTCTGTCTTTTTGCAACCTGGCTAACATGAAAACTTTTTTTGCTTGACTGCACATGTATAATCTATATCAAATTGGTCTTCTTTGCAAGGAGTGGGTTGGGGTATAAGGGAGAAAGATAATATGGAACTCACAGTTTTAAAAAATGAATGTTAAAATTTTTTACATGTAAATGGGAAATATTTAATGAAATGAATAAAATTTTAAAGTTTATTACAAAAAAGAGAAAGACACACATGGAGTTAAAATAAGGAGTTAGAGCAAAATATATTATGTTTCAGCTGAAATTAAAAAAAAGTTAGGGGTAACAGTCATGATCTCAGACAAAGCAAAGGCAAAAATAAATCTAATTAAAAGAGATAAGCAGGGAAGCTACATCTTGCTAAAAGTTACCATAGACAATGAAGTAATATCAATACTAAACATAAATACCCCAAATGAATAGCATCCAAATTCTTAAAGGATAAGTTAAATGTACAAGAGGAAATAGACAGTAAAACTTTGCTAGTGGAGGACCTCAACTTTGTGCTCTGAGAGCTAGATAAATCTAACCATGAAGTAAATAAGAAACAAGTTAAGGAGATGAATAGAATATTAGAAAAATTCGATATTATAGACCTCTGGAGAAAACTGAATGGGAATAAAAGGGCATATACCTTTTTCTCAGTTGCATATGGAAAAAAAAACTGGTCATGTATTCAGGTATTAAAAACCCCCAAACAAATGCAGAAAAGGAGAAATATTAAACTCACCCTTTTTAGACCATAATGCGATAAAAAGTATGTTCAACAAAGGACAGTAGAAAGGTAGACTAAAAATTAATTGGAAACTAAATAATCTAATCCTAAAGAATGAGTGGGTCAAAGAACAAATCATAGAAACAATTTTATTAAAGAGAATGATAACAATGAGATAGCATACCACAATTTGTGAGATGTGGCTCAAGAAGTACTTAGGAGAAAATTTATATCTCTATCAACATACATCAATAAAAGAAAGAAAGGGGAGATTGATGACTTGGACATGCAGCTAAAAAAAACCTAGAAAAAGAAAAAATTGAAAATCCCCAATTAAACCCAAAATTGGAAATCTTGAAAGTCTAAGGAGAGATCAATAAAATTGAAAATAAGAAAACTATTGAACTAATAAATAAAACCAGGAGCTGGTTTTATGAAAAAAAAATGGATAAACTATTGTCTGGAAAGAAGGAAACCAAACTACCAGTATCAAAAATGAAAAGGGCAAATGCTCCACCAATGAAGATGAAATTAAAGCAATTATTAGGAGTTATTTTGTCCAATTATATGCCAGTAAAGCTGACAATTTAAGTGAAATGGATGAATATTTACAAAAATACCAATTGCCCAGATTAACAGAAGAGGAAATAGAATACTTAAGTAACCCTATCTTAGAAAAAGAAATTGAACAAACCATAAGCTTGCTCCTTAACAAAAAATTCCTGGGACCAGAAGGATTTACAAGTTAATTCTACCAAACATTTTGGGAACAATTAATCCCAATACTCTATAAAATATTTGAAAAAAAAATAAGTGAATCCTGCCAAATTACTTTTATGACAAATAATTTTGATACCTAAACCAGGAGAGAAAAAACAGAGAAATAAAACCATTGATCAGTTTCCCTAGTGAATATTGATGCAAAAATATTATTTTTATGTAAAGAGTATTTTTTCCAATTACATGTAAAGACAATTTTCAACATTCATTTTCATAAGATTTTGAGCTCTAAATTTTCTTCCCACCCTTCCCCTATCCTCAAGATGGCAAGCAATTTGATAAGTTATACGTGCATAATCATGTAAAACATATTTCCACATTAGTCATGTTGTGAAAGAAAAAACAGAACAAAATGAAAAAACACACACAAAAAAGCAAAGAAAGTGAAAATAGTATACTTTGATCTGTATTTGAACTCCATCAGTTCTTTCTCAGGATGTAGAATTATGGAATTGTCTTGGATCACTGTATGATGCAAAAATTTTAAATAAAATACTATCAAGGGGATTACAGCAATATATCACAAAGATCATACATCATGACCAGGTGGGATTTATACCCGGAATTCAGGTTTAGTTCACATTAAGACTCAGGAGAAGAAGCTGGAAGTCAGTATTTCTTGACCCTGGTAGCACATGTTGGTATGGCTAAAAATTCTAATCATAATCCAAGTGTCATCAGAAAGGAGGCGAGAAACAAAAGTATTCTTGGTACAATGGAAAAAGTTTTGGACCAGAGTTGGGAGACTTGTGTTCTAATCCTGTTTCTCTCACTAACTCTTACTTATTTGGCAAGTCACCCTAGGATTGGACTAGCACAGAGACTCTTAGCCTTGGGTCTGCGTGGGTAGATTTCTAGGGATCTATGAACCTGGGAGGGTAAATTTCATCTATAACTTCACTAACATCTCATTGAAATACAGTGTTTGCTTCAATTACTTAAAAACATTATTCTGAGAAAGGGTCTATAGGCTTCACCAAATGGTTGAAAGGGTTTGTTGTTTTGAGTCATTTCTGTCATGTCTAACTCTCCATGACCCCATTTGGGGTTTTTGGCAAAGATACTGAGGTGGTTGGCTGTTTCCTTCTCCAGCTCATTTTACAGATGAGGAACTGAGGGCAAACAGGATTAAATGACTTGCCCAGAATCACACAGCAGCTAAGTGTCTGAGGCTGGATTTGAACTTAGGTCTTCCTGATTCCAGGCCAAGTGCTCTATCCACTACACCACTTACAAAACCAAAAAAGCTTAGGAGGACCTGGCCTAATGTCTAATAGTATAATAATATATATCATACATTATTATATATTATATTATATTATTACATATAATTATATGATAATAACAATCTAATAATACTCTCTGAGCTCCCTTTGACTTGTAATGATTTATGACTCTATGATTCTGTGACTCCTCTCCTATGGACTTCAGTGTCTTTTTCTCTAAAATGAAGAGGAGTTGGACAAGATGATCTCTTCATACTCTAATGACGATAATCAATTAATCAGTAAGCATTTATTAAGCATCCATTATCTGTTGGGGTCTGCGTTAAGTGCCTAGGATCCAAAGACAGAAATAAAACAAAATCTGCCTCGAGTAGATTACACTTTTTTTTGAGAAAACGTGACTTCCGACTCTCTGACATCTCCCTCATATTCTTCATTTGTGAATCTGTAGGTTGGATTAGATAGTCAGCTTCTACAGGAAGCCTTTCCTGATCCCTCTAGCTGTTACTACCCGTGCCCTAAAATTACCTTATATTTTTTAAAATATAGTTTGTATATAATTACACATGTACAGGTTGTCTCCTCAGATAGAATATAAGCTTCTTGAAGGAGAGACTCTGGTTTTTTTTTTTTCTTTTCATCCCCAGGACTTGGCACATTGTGCGACATATATTGATGTTTAATGAATGCTTGTTGATTGATTTGCCCTCTGTGACCCCTTCTCGCTCTGGCATCAGAGGAGTCTGTGATTTGTCCCCATGCTATGCCTGGAATACCATGTGCTCTGCTGATTGTTGCAGTCAGAGCAGAGCTGGAGAAAATCCAGAGAACAGCTAACATGTTCCAGGAGATGAGGACAGACTGAACAGATAAGGCCTCCTCACTCTGCAAAGATGGAAGCTACTAGGGAAATAGAATCAATGTTGGTCTGATCTCAGAGGAAACAAATACGATATACACTCTTTACATGCCACAGTGCTGCTAGAAGGAGTGCATTCCTTTTCAAAATGAGGATGGTAGAAGAAAAATGCAGCTATCCTGCCTGGTCTCAATTAGATCTTTATTTTATTTACTTTATTCATTTAATGAAACTAAATATTCAGTGCTTTCTATGTGAGGCACTGTGGTTCATAAGATTATAGATTTTGAGTTGAAAGGGACCTTAGCAATCAGGTAGTCCGAGCCTCTCCTTTTACAGATGAGGAAACAGAGGTTCAAAAGTAAAGTTGCTTGTCCGAGGTCACACATGTAATAAGCAGAAGTGAGATTTGAACCTGGGTGATTGGAATCAAAACCCATTTTTCTTTCAAATGCTCCACACTGACTCTCTGTTAATATAAAGAAAACATGCCTGCAGAGGAAGATGCTTTGTATTAAGAATCAGAAAGCCTGTGTAGCACTTTGGACTTGGTGACTTACTTTTTTGACCTCAAGCATGTAACTTAACCTTTCCGAATTTCCTCATGTGTAAAAAGAGGATGGTAATTTCTGTCCTCCTCTTCTCTTGGAGTGGAGGAGAAGAGGTTCACATGAGATAATGGACATGAAAGTGAAAAGTAAAACTCTTTACAAAAGTAAAGTATAATCTTTATCCCCTTCCCTCACAATGGTTATTATCAAGGGAGGAGATAAGACATGGCACAAATAATGCTTGATTAGTGGCCTGAGCAAGGGGCAAGGTGCTGTGGATCCTCAGAGGAGGGAAAGCTCACCAGCTGTGTGGGGATCTTCAAAGAGAGGCCAGGTGGCCTGGGAGACAGTGTATAGTTTCCCCTTTAGGTGCCTGAGAGAGTATGAAGGAAATGGGCAAGTGGAGCATGACTCGGTGGAATGTGCACTGGATTTGGAGTCAGAAGGCTTGGGTTTGAATCCTGCCTCTGCCACTTGTGAGCTACGTGACCTCAGCTAAGTCCTTTAGCCTCCCTGCCTGTTAGATCACTCACTTGTCAATTGAGGGGGCTGGACTAAATAAATGGCCTGTAGGGTCCCTTCCAGCTCTAAATCTAAATATCAAGGTCTATTCTTTTGCTGGCCTTAGAGAAAACACTGAAGTAGGTACAAACCTTCTGCTATGGGATCTGGTAAGTATATTCGTGAGAAGAAAGAGGGAGTTCAGAGGATTACATTGATATGGAGAAGAATCGTGTGGAGATTATACACAGAGAACACGGCAGTTGGAATGAGAGTCGAGAATCCACATGTATGAAGCGATGTAGAGAAGCCTGATACAACATTCTTTTTTTGTTGAGATAAGAAAATGACTCTGTTATATAAAGAGTTAATGGCAATAGGGGAGCTAGAAGCCCTGGTGATGCTGCCACGCTTCTACCTTAATCCCTCTGTCTATCAGCAGATGTCCTCCTTCCTACTCTACTGAGAAAATGGAGGCCATCCTTGTGAGCTCTCTCATCTCCCCTACTCAACACTCCCAAACCCTTGTACATCTTCACCTACACTTTTCTCCTTTCGTCTAGTCTCTGAGGAAGAGTGGATCCCTCTTCTTGACAAGGATCCCCGTACTCTAGATTCTGTCCCTTTCTATCTCCTCAAAGAGTTTCCATGTTGGTCACTCCCTCTTCCTCCTCTCATGTTCAATCTCTTCCTATCTAGTGGCTCATTTTCTGCTTCTACCTATAGAACATGGTCAGATCTCCCCCAACCTTCAGAAACATTCACCTCATCCTGCCATATCCTCAGGTTAAGATCCTGTATCTCTTACCTTACATTATCAAATTCCTGGAAAAAGCTCACTATTAACCTACATATCTCCTTCCCTTCCAAGCTAAAATCATCTTCAAAACCACTTACACTCGGTGCCTCTACTTCCTCTCCTCTCACTCTTTTCAAGACCCTTTAAAATTTGGCTTCTAACTCTATCATTCAATTGAAACTGCTCTATTCAAAATTATCAGTGATCTCCTAATTACCAGATCTAATGTCCTTGTCTCCATCCTTGGTCTTCTTGACCTCTCTGCAGAATTGGACACCACTGACCACCCTCTCCTTCTGTACCTTCTCCTCTTTCTGGGCTTTCATGACATTGTTCTCTCTTGAGAACATGTAACAAAGAAGGTAAAACATCTTCTGCATCTGTACTTACAGGGTACAATCTTCTATACCACCCAGGGAGCTATAATCTAATTTCTCCTCAGTCCCTCTAGTGGGAAGATGCAGTTTTCTAGGCTAATTTTACATTATTCTTCTTTCACATACTATACATTCCAGTCAAACTGGATTAGTCGTCATCCTCCAAATTCAGCATGCCATGTGCCTTGATGAATGTATAGGAACCATTTCTCATGCTCAAAGAGCACCCCCTTTTTCAGCTGCCCTATTTCTTTAAATCCCATTTTCTTCCAGGGCTCAGCTTAGATGCTGCCTCTTCTGTGAAGCCTTCCTTCATCTCCCCAGTTGTTAATACTCTCTCCCTCCTCAAGCTACCTTGTATTTGCTTTCTGTGTCCATGTTACATCTTCCCAGCAGAATGTAAATTGGGGAGGGAGGGGGAGGACTAATTGGAGTTTGCCTTTGGGTTCCCAGCACAGAACCTTGCCTATCATTGGTGATCAATAAATGTTTGTTGAATTGAATCGGATTGCTAAAGCAAGAATGGGAGCTGGCACACCCTGGCTCTGCACAGAGGCAGAAGAAATCAAGGCTAGTTATGGCAATCTAGTTTTTCCCTCATGTAGCAATACCAGGATTGAGAAGCAGTGATGAGCATGCCCCCACAAGTTTCCATAGAGTTTTCATCCAATTTATGAGCCACGTAGAGGCCCTGCACAGGAAAAGATAGTGCCTAGAGTGTGCAAGTGGGTCCGAAGTTTGGGGTGTAAGACGGGTGTCAACAATAGAACTATCTGTGAATATGTGGCAGTGGGTTTGTGACGTAGGAATCAGACTAGTTGACCTCTGATGTTCCCTCCAGCTCTGAGTTTCTGCGATCTGGTAAGGATGACTCACAGATGGGGAAATCAGAGGATGCTTCATGGTGATAACATTTAATCTTGCCTTGAAGGAATGGTGAGAGGTTGACAGGTGGATCAAAGGGAGAGGGGTGAGATAGGGTGCCTAATTTGGAAAGGGACATTCCAGGATTGAGCAAAGGCAGCTGTTCTGTGGGGTTGAGGGCAGAGGCTCCAGTCAGTGGTGAGCAGGCAGGATGCCATCCTAGCAGATGGGCAAAAGTCTGGGCTGCCAGGCAACAGGACTCAAGCTGTGACAGTTTGGGGTGTTGACTACCCAGGACATATTTCACAGCCAAGGCTGTCCAAGCAGCTGCCTTCCCAGAGTTGACACACCTATAATTACATGGAGATGCCACTTCTAATCTGTCTGAGTTGGATTGCTAGCTAAAAATAGGGGTTGTGTCCATAAGGGGGAAGATTTGCTTGGATGGGGTAATAGGTTCTGAAAGAGGACAGAAGAAGAAAGGGTAGATTCTTCAGGAACACCTCCACTCCTTGGGTTAAAAAGCAGGCCTCTTCCTAGGGGTGTTATGGGGTCTAAATCGCATGGGATTCCTCTCTAACCTTTTTACGTAGGTCACATCAGGTTTAAATGGTCATCATAGACAAGGAAGGGGAAAGATGCATCCTGAAGAAGGCATGTAAGGTAGGGAGCCCCCTCTGCTTCACTTCTGTCAGACACTAAGGGGACTTACATATCATATTGTGTGTCTAGATGCCTCTGATGATTCTTACCAGCAAAGGAACCACCTCTTTCTCCTTCATTTGCTGACTTAATGAGTTGCTGCCTAGCTGTGAAGTCTTGGGATAGCTGAGCCCATTCTCTGTACCTTCTGCCACTGAGTACTTGAGTAGCTAGGAGGACAGACTAAACTTCACATGATCATAGAATTAGAGTGAGAAGGGACTTTGGAGCTCATTTTGTGAAAAACTTCATCGTACAGACAAGGACAATGAGGCCCCACAGAGTTAAATTCAATTCAATAAACATTTATTAAACACCTACTACGTACCAGGTACTGTACTAAGCCCTGAGGATACAAAAAGGGGCAAATGATATTCCCTGTCCTCAAGGAGCTTACAATCTAATGGGGAAGATGTTAAAAACTTGCTGGAGGTCACACAGGTTATAAGTAGCAATGACAGCATTCAAACCTCGATCTTCTGCTTCCAAATCCCCTCTTCTTTCCAATGTAGCAGATAGCATCACTCATTCATTCAGGTGTTCATTCATTTACCCATTAAACAAATTTTTATTAAGAGTGTTATGTTGGGTATCAGGAGGATACAGAATTTAGATAAGACATGGCCCCTGCCCTTGTGGAGCTTATAATATAAGAGGAGGATAAAGCACAAGCCCATATAACTACCATGTACAGCATCCTACAGCAAGTGTATTAGAAAGCATAACCAAAACACTACATGAGATCTGAAGGGGAATTATTAAAGACTTACAGAGATCAGAGAAGGCTCCCTGGAGGTGGTGGCTTTGGAGCTGGCCCTTAAATGAGAGGTGGGAATTCAAAATGCCAAGATGAGAAAGCAGACATTATGAATGTTATGAGCAAAGGCAGGGAGTGGGGAGAGCACATGATCCCCTTGGGGAGCGTAGAGTAGATTACTTAGGCTGGAACACAGAGTGTGTGGAGGGTAGAAATATTAGATACATGGAAACACAGAGTGGCCACTAACTATACAGGGTTTGAATTCTAGGTAAAGGACCTTGAATTTCCCACCCTCTGTTTGTGATAGATTTTGTAGGTTGTGCAATGATGATGATAATTTGTATTTCTATAGCACTTACAAGGTTTACAAACCATTTTCCTTAAAACGGTCTTATGAAGTAGATAATACAAGTATTATTCCCATTTTACTAATGAGTTGCCTGAGGTCGTGCAGTTTAATAAGTATTAATTAGTGCCTGTGCTCAGACTCAGGTTTCCTAATCCCAAGCCCACTCCTCTTCCTACTATATACTGATGTATCTGCATCTGGATCGGAGGAAAAGAAGAAATATCTGGAAGATCTCACCTTCATGGCCATGATAATTCTCTTTACAAACAGCTGCTAGAGTCTGAAGCCCCAGGCTCTAGTCAGGACCATTCCTTTGTTGCTGTTGTTTGTCCTTCATTCTTGAAGAGGACCATGACATCAGGGAGGTGATGCTGTCACTTGCAAGTGACTTGGATTTAAGTGAGGGAGGGCTGTGCAAAGTCACCAGCCTCACTTTCTCCTCTAGAGCCATCTGGGTCCAGTGGCCAGATATGGGTCAGGATGACCGGGGATGACCCCTGAACCATTTCTTTAAAGCATTCAAGACAGAGGAATGTTTGTCTCATTCTATCTCGAGGTATGGAGGTTCCATCTAGATTTGGAGTCAAAGGGCCTGAGTTTGAATTCTGACTCAATGACTTTGGACCCTTCTCTTCTTTAAGCCTCAGTTTCCTCATCTATTAAATAGGGAATTGGACTAGATGACTTTTGTGTTTCCTTCTAGCTCCAAATCGATGACCTGCAGATCCCAAGGCCTTACTGCCTCGTTAACTGTCTTGGTGATTGTCAAGTTCTCCAGCATTTCAAGCCCAAGTCCTTATCATTGCACTTTGAACCTGTCTCCTTCCTTTTATCTTTTCTCACTGGAGATGGAAAGCAGATTTGTTGCTTCTTTTAGGTGAGCCCTATGTGAGTGCTTTCTAAGCCAGAGAGATTTAAGATGCCTTTTTTTGTTGTTGATTAAGTAACACCACATATTCCAATTGTGATTCTGGGCAGTCTGCAGTTTTTGTTGTTCAATAACGTCTGACTCTTCATTTGAAGTTTTCTCGGCAAAAATAATGGAGTGGTTTGTCATTTCCTTCTCCAGCTCGTTTTACAAACAAGGAAACTGAGGCAAACAGGGTTAAGTGACTTGGCCAGGGTCATACAACTAGTAAGTGTCTGAGGTCACATTTGAACTCAGGTCCAGCACTCTATCCACTGTGCCATGTAGCTGCTCCTAACTGGCAGTCTGCAGTACAGGCAGGCAAATGGACCAGCTGTCCAAGTGTGAAACTGAAGGATTGATTCAATTCAATTTAACTCAATTCAATTCACCTAACTCAACAAACATTTATCAAGCATTTCAGATGTACAAGGCACCATGTTAGGTGCCGGGGATACAAAGATGGAAAAAAAATGTATAGTTTTTAGCTGTCAGAGAGCTTACAGCTTAATAGAAGACACATGGCTGTACCCCTTAATTATGATTCAGAGGAGGCTGGGGCAAAGGAGAGACTGAAACAAAGTACTCTAGGAAAATTTGAGGAGGGAGAGAGAACACTTTCAGCTGGGGAGGGAGAAGAAATCAGCAAATAATAATTAATAATAATAGCTGACATTTGTATAGCATATTAAAGTTTTCTTAATGTTTTACATGCATTAGATCCACACAAAAAGATGTGAGGTAGGTGTTATTAATATCCACCCATTGTACAGATGAGGAAATTGAGTTGGGAATTGGCTACCCTGTGGAAGAGGAAGCTGAGAACATGGGTCCTCATTCTCAAGTTAGACCCTGCAGAGGGCTCTACTCTACTCTCTTCACTGAGCATAGGGTGAGAATGATCAAATGTTCTAGAAGAAGACATGTAGAATGCCAGGATGGGAGCTGGAGAGCTTTTGTGTTCTTGGGTGGGTGTTATTTAGACAGAAGAAGTTAGCATTTGGAGAGGGGATTTAGACTGAGGTCTAGTTTTGAGTCCGAATCAAGTGCTCTATCCACTATACCTTGTTGCCTGTCAAGAAGCTCCTGGGCAGAGACCTTGGAAGGAAAAGGGGCATTTGACCAGGTGGAATCAAGGGAGGAAAGGGTTCCAAGCATAGAGAATGGCTATTTCTTAAGTGAGTATTGAATTCTCTGAAGGGGTCACATGAATTCAAATTCATACTATTTGAAGTTATGATTATGTAAAATACGGTTAAAGAGAGATAACAATAGCACCTACCTCCTTTATTGGTGAGGATCAAACAAGATAATTGTAAAGCACTTAACTTAGCACAGTGCCAGGCACATAATAGGGGCTATATAACTGGTTCTAGCTGAATGGAAATATGCCATGAAAAATGCCACAAAATATACCGTGAAACTCAAATAATGTGACTGCTTGAGAGATTCATTACTCCCACTAAACAGGACCTAGCTCTTTTGTCTATCTCACACCTTTGGTCATTTTGGCTGGAACGTAGAAAGAGTGAAGTAAGACTGGCAAAAAAGAAAAAAAAGCCTCGGGATTAAGAGTTGGAAGGAATCCAGTTGTCTTTCCATCGCACCACCATGCTGTCTCTGCACCTGACTGGAGGCCATTAGAGCGTGGATGACCTTTAGTTCCAGGCTAAGGAGTTTGTATTTTAGCTCATAGGCTAGGAGGTGTGTGTGTGTGTGTGTGTGTGTGTGTGTGTGTGTGTGTGTTGAAATCTCTGTCTCTGTGGAGCTCACAGTGCATCCTAGGCATGATTTCAGTTACAACAGCAGGGAGGAAGCAGGTGTGATTACAGATGCACACAACAGGTAATCTCCTGGAAAACATGTAAATCAAATCAGGGAGCAGTGGAAAAAGCCATGGATTCCAAGTCAGGGGCTGTAAGTTTTAGTACCAGCTTTCCTGGTCTTATGACCTAGGGAAAGATGAAGATTTTTGTATCTCATAGAACTCTGAATCTCCTCTTTGTCTATCTCTCCATCTCTAGTCTAGCCTTTCAGTGTAACATCATTCATTCATTCATTCATTCATTCATTCATTCATTCATTCATCCAACAAGCGGAAATTAAGCACCTGCTTCATGCTGGCCTAGCTCTTGCACTAGGGACACAAAACCAGAAATGAAACTTAGGGGTCCGAGTCATCTAGGTCTGAGAGTTTCCATTCTATGAGGGAACACGTATACACAGATAAGTAAATAAAATACGTACCAAGTCAATACAACGTAATTTCCCTTGGAGAGTGTCCTAGCAACTGCAGGAATCAGGATAGGTTTTATATAGAAAGTGGCACTTGAGCTAAACCTTGAAGTAAGCTAGCGATTCGGCAAGGTAGAAGTGAAGAGGGAGTACATTCCAGGACAAGGGGACAGCCTGTATAAAAGCGATGAGTTAGGAGAGGGAATGTTCTATAGGATTGAACAGCCATGAGGACAGTTTGTCTGCAACATACAGAGTGTGTGGTGAAGGAAAGCAATGGGTAATAAATCTGGACAGGTAAACCAAAGCCAGTCTGCATTGGGTATTAAATGCCCAGCAGAGGAATTTGTGTTTTATCCTAGAGGCAAGAGGGAGACTTGAGTAGGGAAGACTTGTGGTCAGACCTGTGCTTTAGTGATATTAATTTGTCATCCGTGTGGAGGATGGACTGAACAGGGGAGAAACCAGAGACGGCAGACTAATTAAGAGGCACTCTAGGAGACCCTGAATCACTGGCTGTCCATGGGGAGAAATGGGACAGATGGAAGATAGGAGGTGGAGGTGGAATGGACAAAGCTTGGCATCTGGGGGTGTGCCACGTATGGGGTGGGGGGGAGGATGGGAAGGGAGACTGAAGAGTCTCAGACGATTCCAAAGTTTCTTATCTTGCTCTCTTATCTTCCTATCTTTGGTTGTTTTGAGGATCAAAAGACATAATAGCTGTAAAGTGCTTAGCACAATGCCTGGCATGCAGTAAGCATGCTATAAATGCTAGCTAATAATAGTAATATGTTATTATTATAATTATTAAATCTGGCTTCAGTCACTTACTAGCTGCGTGGCTCGGGGAAAGTCACTTATGCTCTGTTTGCTTCAGTTTCCTCAACTGTAAAATGGGGACAATAACGACGCCTACCTTGTAGGGCTGTCATGAGGCTCAAATAAGATATCAGTTATAAAGTGATTAGCACAATGCCTAGCCTACAGTAAGTGCTGTATAAAAGCTTTGTTGTTTTTGTTCAGTCGTTTTAGTCACATCTGACTCTTCATGACCCTATTTGGGGTTTTCTTCGCAAAGATACTGGAGTGGTTTGCCATTTCCTTCTCAAGCTCATTTTACAGATGAGGAAACGGAGGCAAAGAGGGCTAAGTGGCTTGCCCAGGGTCACACAGCTAGTAAGTGTCTGAATCTAGATTTGAACTCAGGAAGTTGAGTCTTCCTGACTTCAGCTCCAGCACTCTGTCCACTGTGCCACCTAGCTGCCCATATAAAAGCTAGCTATTTATAATAATAGTAATAACAACAACAATATACTATTATTATTATTATTACTATCATTAAATCCAGCCTCAGACACTTATTAGCTGGGTGACCCTGGGAAAATCTCTTGACCTCCATTTATTTCAGTTTCCTCAACTGTAAAAGGAGGAGAATAAACAGCACCTACCTTGCAGGGTTGTAGTGAGGATCAGATGAAATGATACTTGCAAAGTGCTTAGCACGGTGCTGGGCACATAGTAGGTGCTATGTAAATGTTTATTCCTTTTCCTTCCTTTCATCTTATTGAAAGGCAGATATCAAAGTATAAACAAAATTCATAGAGCCCAGGTAAAGAACTCATGGTTTAACTAGCTGTGTGACCCGAGGCAAGGCACTTAACCCTGATTGCCTCACCACCACCGCCACCAACAACAAGAAGAACTCATGGTTTAAAGTGAGGTATACCTATACCCTCTAATACAGAAACTAAGAGTCTGTGCCTCAGTGGCAGGTGGCTATTCTTTCCTGGCCCCATTTCCTGCTTCCTCCCCGTGTCAACTGGCAAGTACCTGAATAACCTCAAAAATGTCCCGGCTAATTCTTGCAGGTGACATCCGGGTGTCTGGGGACTGGGAGGCTGACCTGGGAAGTGTCAGGGACAGCTTCCTGTCAATGGAGCCCATAAACTTCGTGCCTTCTTTCCCTCCTTCCTCCCTCATACTTCCCTGTACGAGATGGATCCAGCTGGATGCAGGAGCTCCAATGACTTTTTAATTTGAGTTTAATTATCTGCAGTGGCACAAACAGCCCAGAGCACTGATCTGAACTTGGCACCGAGGCCGGATTTCAAATGTCAGATTGTGAGAAAGCATTAGGCTGTTAAAGGCGTCTAACAAGGGCAGCGATCTGTGTTGCTGGAAGAGCTTGGAGCTGCTGGGGTGTAGACAGGCTGGGCCTGGGAGCTGTTCCTAAGGCAAGATGAGACTGAGATCTCAACCCTATGTCTCTAGCAAAGCCTTTCTCTATTTGTGTCATCCTTTGCTTCTTTTTGCCCTCCCATTTTTAGGAGAAGTAGCAGCTCTAGAACCTTCTCTTTTGCTTTCTGGTAAGGAGCCAAGGAACAGCAGATCAAGTGGAGGGCATGTAGCCTTGCAGGGGTGTTCTCAGACCCAGTGACCTCTTAATGATCCTATCCGTCATGGCTCATATGTACATAAGAGACAGTGTGGTGTAGTGGTTAGAGCTGTCCTTGGAGTTAAGAAATCCTGGATTCAAGTCCTATCTCTTTCACATTGGGCAAGTCACTTAACCACTTTCTGACTCAATTTCCTCATCTGTAAAAGGGGAATATAATGTAATAATCTAAAATATAACACAGTAGACATAATAATAGGACCTACCTCCCAGGGTTCTTGTAAGGGACAGAAGAGATAATATTTGTAAAGCAAATAGCCCAGTGCCTAGCACATAGTAGGCACTTAACAAAGGCTTAATTTCTTTCCCTTCTTCCTCTTCTTCCTCTAAGGGCTCTAGACAATTCTCTAAACAGAGAAGGTACTAACCTCCACTGGCAATTTCCTCCCCCAGAAATTCCCTTTAACAATAAAACCGCAGGTCCAGTCCCTATCCCTATGCTATTTATCTGGAACTTTCTAAATAACAAAGTACTTTACACCCTTATTTCATTGGACAATGTTAGTAATCTTGTGAGGCAGAGAACCTGGTGTTTAAATTCAGTTCAATCAACAAACATTTATTAAGCGCCTACTGTGTACCAAGCACTGTGCTAAACACAAGGAATACAAAAAATGAGGCTAAGGATAGTCCCTGTCCTCAAGGAGCTTACTAATGGGGGAGATAACATGCAAACAAATAAATACAGAGCAAGCTCTATACAGGAAAAATAGTAAATACAGTTATCCCTTCTACATTGCAACTTTCCCCATTGTGGTTTCCTTATGTTGCCAGTCTGCATAAGAAATTAAACTGGGGGCTGCTAGGTGGCGAAGTGGATAGAGCACTGGCCCTTGAGTCAGGGGGACCTGAGTTCAAATCCGGCCTCCAACACTTGACACTTACTAGCTGTGTGACCCTAGGCAAGTCACTTAGCCCCATTGCCTCAACAAAAACAAAGAAATTAAATCAGAATTTTTGGGGGGTTTTGAGGAAGTCGCAGACAACATACAAACACCAGTAGATGAAACAGAAAAAGTTTAGAAATTCAGAAATTCATAAAATATATGTGTAGTATTGTATGATATCAATATATTTTATCTTTTAATACCATAACAATTCAGACTTCTCTGGTATTAAGGAAGGGCCAAAAATTTTATGCTGATTTTCAAGATCATGGGGGCGCCATGCCCCTAACCCCAGAGATGCAGAAGGTAAAGACCTAGCTGTAATTAGCAGGGAGAAGTACTAGAATTAAGAGGAGCTAGGAAAGACTTCCTGAAGAAGGGGGAATTTTAGTTGGGGCTTCAAGGAAGCTGGTGAAATTAGTGGTCAGAACTTCCTTATAACATGGCCCGAGTCAATCACTTCCTTCTCTGTGCCTCAACTTCTTCATATACAAAAAAGAGGGTGTTAGATTAGATGATCTCCAAAGTCCCTTCTAAATCTAAAACTTATCATCCCATTGTACAGAAGAGGAAACTTGGGCTCAGAGAGGGGGCAGAACCAGGGCTTGAACCCAAGCTCTCTGACCCTCAATCCCAGGCTTTTTTATGGATGAATATTGCAGAGTACAGGAGAGGCAATGCAGTCACCAATTCAGATTTCTTGTCAACATAGTGCCTGACACCTGGCTCTTGGTAATCCTCTGAATAATAGAACAAAATATCTCTCTTGGTGTTCATACAGATGTTTAGCCTTGGGTCAGATGGGACAGCCCCAAAAATGGAAGCCAACACAGTCGACTGCTGTGGTCCCATGAATGTTTGGGGGCAGCACACAGCTAATTGGGCTTTTATTTAAGTGCTTTAAAAAAAACCTATGCCTTCTTTATTTAAGGTCTTTCTTGCCCACCTTTCACATTGTACTTATTTTCTGCAGAGAAGAGAACCGAGAGAAGGACAGCTTTGAAAGCTGTAGGTTGAATTTATTACATGATTAAAAAGAAAAGGAAGCTATACATAATAAAGAACTATGGTGGCCTGTACCACATTCTCTTTTTATGCTCTACTATGTTCATGGTGATGCTCATTTTATTTGGTACTTCAAAAGTTCAGAATAAAAAGTAAAATGTCAAACTATATTAATTTCATATTAATATTTATTTATATTAATAAATATATAAGAATATGAAATTAATTAATAATTCATAATTATGTTGTTGTTCATTTGTTTTAGTTGTGTCTGACCCTCTGTGATCCCATCTGGGGTTTTCTTAACAAGGATACTGATTTGCCGTTTCCTTCTCTAGCCCATTTTACAGATGAGAAAACTGAGGCAAACAGTACTAAGTGACCTGTCCAGGGACATATGGCTAGTAAGTGTCTGAGGCCAGATTTGAGCTCAGAAAGATAAGTATTCCCGATTCCAGGCCTGGTGCTCCATCCACTTAGCCACCCAGCTACTCCACTAATTTATAGTAATTTATATTAATTGATTTTCTTTCAGGACAGAAACACTGTGTTCAGCAATAAGAATTCTTAGCTTGGTTGGGTTCCCTACTCACCATGAACGGCAAACCCCTGGAGAGAGAGAGAGGTCAGCTTCCAGGGCAAACCTTCATGAGCCCTCCAACGGTCCAGTCCATATACAACACCCCTTTAGACTCAAACCCTTGGATGGGTCTAGTTTCCCTGACATCCTCATCTGCTTATTTGCCCTAAGAAAGAAGACAAAGAAGACCCCTTGCAAATATTAATGAAAGGAGTTTAGTGAATTAAAAAACATCCAGTGGCTAATGAGCTCACAGATCCTAGGAGGTAGAAATCTAGACCTTTAGAGAACTAGCTCATACATATATGGTACTTTATATATATATATATATATATATATATATATATATATATATAATATGTATATATATATATATATATCATATATGTACTTTATATATATTATATATATATATATATATATATATATACATATATATATGTATATATATATGTATATATATACATATATATGTATATATACATATATATGTATATATATATATATATATATATACGTATATATACATATATATATGTATATATATATATATATATATACATATATATACATATATATATATATACATATATATACATATATATATGTATATATATATATTAGCATGTGATGCTTTCTTCTTTGCCCTGGAGCACTATTATTGAGAAAACTGAGGCTCAGTAACCTCAAGAGTTTGCCTACTGTCATAAAGCTACTAAGTAATCAAGATGCTAAGTTTTAGAGGGAAGATCCAACCCCAGATCTCTCTGATTTTAGGTCCTACGCTTTCTCCAGCACACTGTCTTAGAGGTGGAAGGGCCTTCAAGATCATCTAGTCCAATCTCCTCATTGTTCATATGAGGAAACTGAGGCTCAGAGATGTACCTCAATCAAGGCCACCCAGCATGTTCATGGCAGAGCTGGTGTTAGAACTCAGACTTCCTGACTTCTGATCGGATGCCCTTGCCCCTACAGCACCAATGCCATGAAGGCTGAAGTGGGTACTTCACTTGGGCTCTTGCCCAAAGTGTGAATAAATCTGGATGCATTTATGAATGTCAGAGACAAGAATGGCTCATAAGGGAAGCCAGGATATACCTCACCTTGAAGGCCACATGCCAGTGGGAGGGTAACCTAGTTCTCCCACAGCTGGTATGACCCTTTGAGACCCCTGTTCAAAGCAAATCCTTAGCCTGACAGGAGCATGGATCTGGTCCAACGTGGAGACTCCTATGTTCCTATGAAATAAGCTGTTGTCCCCCAAGTGTGCTGTAGGCAAATACATTTATCTTTGCCTCTTTTTTTTTCACCCAAATGTTTCTTGGAGATCTCCCTGCTCCTTTTGAACATTAGCATTAGAACAAGACTAGCTGGGTGGCAAAGTCTTCTGCTGTATGATACAGATTTTACAATCCAGTGCTGCAGGCAGGGAGCCCTGGCTGGTTGTCAGCAGGGGGAGCCAGGCTCAAACTGGACTCAGAGCCAGGATGGGAAATCTTTCAGAGCTGGAGAAGCGCAGGTATCACAGAGACCTGGGGAATGAACCACATCTGGGGACTCAAGTCTCATGGCTGAGCATTTCCTGATGTCAGATGTCACTGACAGAAACGAGGAGTGATAGTCTGTCCTTGGCTCTATTCAAATCACATCTGGAGAAGTGTGTCCAGTTCTGCATCACATATTTGAGCAAGGATGCTGATAAACTCATGTGGAAGGAGACAAGGTCAGTGGGGGACAAAACTATGGCAAGTGGGGATCAGTTGAAAGAAATGGGGCATTTTGTCTGGAGACCTGGCCCAGGATGAAGGTGGAAGAACACGCAAGCTGTCTTCAAATATCTGAAGGGCTGTGATACGGAAAAGGGATTAAGCAGTCTAGATATCCCTAAGGCTCTCTTTATATCTCTGTGTGCGTGTGATATCTCATGCACTGTCATGGGTTCAATTATCATCTCTAAACCGATGATTCTTAAATCTATACATTTAGCTCTAAGCTCTCTCCTGAATTCTGTGTACCTAAGGAAGAACTAGCAGAAATGGGTAGAAATCACTTTTTCTTCTTTGTGCCTGTTTCCTTTAAAATTTTTTAAAAATTAATAAGCATTTATTTTTCTCCTCATCCCCCTTGACTAACTGAATAAAAATAAAATGAAAACACTAAAACCTTGTAACAGATATGCATAGTCAAGCAAAGCAAACCCCCACATTGGCCTGGTTAAAAAGTGGATGTTTTGGTCTGCATGTTTAATCTACCCCCTCTCTGTCAGGAGGTGGGAAACAGGTTTTGTCATTACTCCTCTGGAATTCTGATTGGTCATTACATTGATCAGAGTTCTAAAATCTTTTGAAGTTGTTTTTCCTTAGGATGTTGTCATTGTGTATTTTTTTCTGCTGGTTCTACCTCAATTTACAGAGGTCTTTCCAGTTTTCTCCAAAGTTTTTCATTTTATTTCTTATGGTACAATAATATTCCATTATATTCATATATGATAATTAATTATTCATTACCCAATAGGACAGGCCCTTAGTTTCAAGGTTTTTGCTACTACAGAAAGAGCTGCCCTAAATTATTTCTAAATACATATGCGTCTTTTTCTCCTTTGATATTTTTTAGGGTCTAGGACCTTAGTTTCCTCCTTTGTAAAATTGAGGGGGATTGGACTGACTATATGCTCTTAAAGGTCTGTCCCATTTCTAGGTTCTGTGTTCCTGTGATTTCAAGTTACAAGAATGTACACTTCTGCATCAGGGAGCTGGGAAGCATCCATCCCACAGTCAGACTCAGGCCACTGCCGCTCTCACTCAGCAGAGGGGGTTTCCAGGCTTACAGAGGTCCCGTGAACTCTGACACAACTGGAATGCCTAGCAAAGTATGGGAGCACTCAAGAGGTCCTATTAGGGACATACAGCTGTTGTTAAACTTAGAACATTGAATCATCACTGGCCAAATTCTTCTAAGTGCTTAAGACCTTGGACAGCTTTATAGCATGAGCCATCACACAAGACTTCCTGAGGAACACATACAACACAGGGGAACACAGAAATTGAGGGAGAAAGCCAAATAGCAACAGCAGGCCCTAGAAATAGTGCTATCCCCCGCCCAAACCGCCCACCAGAGAGGTCTTGCTTGAGATGGGCAGACCCAGAAGTGGCTCTCAGGGCTCTTGAATCCCAGGCTGGTGTGCTTTCCACAGTGCCACCATATAATGTAAGTCAGAATAAGGCAAAGATTGCATTTAGCCTGAGAGACACATCCCTGTGTCCAGGATGGGGCAGCGTGTTTGTCCTGGTATAAAATCCTGCACAGCAGTGAGGTGTGTGCTAAGGGGGTCAGGGAAAAGGCAATGAGGACAGTCTATGTATGTATGCCTTGTTGACCGTGGCCCCAACAACATCTGTGCTGTGGTCTCCCCCTAGCTGACCCTGGTGTTCTATTTCCTCACCTGCTTCTACCTGCTGATGGCTAATCCCAGGCCAGCTGCCTGCTGTCCAAATGGATTTCCTGTGTGGTATGCCTGCCCCGTCCTTAGCCTGGACAGATGTCTGTCTTGTTCAGCTGACATCTGTCTGGGGCTTTCCAGAGCAGGCGGTACTGTCTCAGATCCCCAGACTGCTGGTGACTCATCCTCTTTAATAAGGCCACACAACACTTCCTAGCAAATCTTCGCCAGAGGGATTTTCCAGGCTCTGTGCATCATCTTTTAGGCTGCTTCCCTTCACCTGTTGCCTCCTGTCTTATGCCATCAAATGACTGGACAGGAGATTTAGTTGACAGTAGGGTGATTCTCAAATTATCAATTATAAGCAGCAAGGGTGAAGTAGATTGAGTTGCAGAAAAGGAGGATTAAGGGTGGAACTTGGTCTATATAGCCCCTGAACCTTAGTTATTTCAAAGGTAAACCAAGTTTCTTTGGAAATGGGGGTTAAAAAAAATACCATTTCTTCCCAGCACCACCTTCTGCCCTCCATTTAGTCCTTCACAGCTCGGGTTTGGATTCATACACTGTCAGAACTGGAAGAGACCTTGGAGATCATTTATTTTAACGCTTTTGTTTTACAGATGAGGAAACTGAAGCCCAGGGAGAGAAAGTGACTTATTTGAGGATTCACAACTAGTTAGTAGCAGAATGGGGACTAGAATGCAGGTCTTCTGATTCCTTGGATCTTGTACACCTTGGAGTTCCTTTATGTCTTCTTCTCCAATGTAAAGAGTCCTACCCTATTCTCCCAAAGCATCATCTCTCATCAGCAGCCAATTGAGGTACCCAGAGTTCCACTCATCATTCTTGGAACAAACATTGGGCTTCCATCGGAAACATAGTGGCCCCACCCATTGTGATCCAGGGCCCCTGGGTCTCAGGTTCCTGCCAGGATTTGCTCTACCTTTAGCTCCCCCTGCCCCCCCCCATGAGAAATCAATTTTTTGTTGATTCTGACTTCATTGGTTCCAAGTTGCTTTTTTTTTTTGAGAGACAAAGAGAGACTAAAAGCTTTGAGACCTTTGACTATGACAACTTCTGTAGTCCCACAATAAACAATTTCTTGGGTCAGGGCCAAGCATTTCCTCTCCACCAAGAAATTTTGAAGGACAAAGGACAAAGGTATTTCCCCTGAGTCTTCCTCTTGGGCCAAAGGGCCTGTTTCCTCTCTAGTATGATATTTCCTTTTTGAAGATATAGCTGATCAACCCAAGCTCAATGTTCATATTATTCACCTGTATCTTCTCAAGCCAGGGACACTATGTGGCATTATATATTATATTGGGAATTATATATTGGGTATCAGTTAAGATTGTCTCTTTCAAGCAAGGAAAATTGGAGTTAAAAAATAGGAATAACCATTGATCTATGTGAGGATTAGTTGGAGGAAATAAGGATATTTAGCTTAGACATACCCTGTATGCCAGACTACTCCTTCTAGGTCTCCTTTACTGGTCTTTCTTCCTCCTTTCTCTCCTCTTCTGTGTGTGAATATCTTTCTTAATACTCTCACCTAGATCCTCCTTTCTTCTTCTTCTTGTCCTCCTTGTCCTCCTTCTTCTCCTTCTCCTTCTTCTTTTTCTTCTTCTTCTTCTTCTTCTTCTTCTTCTTCTTCTTCTTCTTCTTCTTCTTCTTCTTCTCTTCTCTCTCTCTCTCTCTCTCTCTCTCTCTCTCTCTCTCTCTCTCTCTCTCTCTCTCTCTCTCTCTCTCTCTCTCTTCTCCTTTCCCCCCTCTCCCCCAGAGGCATCTACTTGTCATGGGTTCAATTATATTGGTGTTTATCCATAAAGCTGACTCCCACATCTATATATCTAGGCCTAATCTCTCTCTGAACATCAGTTTCACATCATCACTGGCATGCTGGATATCTCCATGACATCTCAAACTACACATATGATCAAAGATCCAGAACTTCAAGGGACTTTAGAAATCATCTAGGCTAAACCTCTCATTTTACAAATGAGGAAATTGAAGCCCAGAAAACTGAAGTGACTTATTAAAAAAAAAGTTCACACAGATAGTAATCTTCAGAGGCAAGATTGCAACCCAATTGGATCCAAATCCAGGTCCTCTGACTCTGTACAGTGCTCTTCCCATTGTGCCAACCTTTTCTCCCAGGGTTTTCATGAAACTCTTCTCTTCTGGTTCCTCTCCTAACTACCTGGCCACTTCTTCTTAATTTCCTAAATGGGATCATCATCTTTTTTCCACCCTAGTCTGTGTTCTGGTCCCTCTTCCCTCTTTACATTCTCTTCAGGTGATTTCCTTAGTTTCCATAAACAAATCATACTGGTATGGTGAAAAGGAGGCTCCCCCTGGATTCACCTCATGAGAAACCAATTTCTCATTGACTCTGACTTCATTGGTTACAAGTTGCCTTTTTTTTTTTTGAGAGACAAAGAGCTCATAGTCTGAACTCACGTTCCTTGATAAGCCAACTTATCCTTCCAATGTCCCTCTTTCTGTTGAGACTGCCACATTCTCCAAGTCACCCAGAATCAAAACCGTTAAATCATCTTGGACTCTTCCCTCTTCTTTATCCCCAATGCCCAACAGTTGCCAAGTCATTCAGATTCAATCTACACAATACCTCTTACATCCATCCCTTTTTTTCCATCTATATGGCCACCCCCTTAGTTCAGGCCTCATCCCCTCTCACCTGGACTATTATAACAACCTCCTAATTGATCTCCCTGCTTCCAGGGAGATCCCCTCCTGGGACATCCTCCTCATAACTGCTACGCTCATCTTCTCAATGTACAGGTCTGACCACGGGACTCCTGCTGCTCGAAAACTGGCCATGGCCCCACATTTCTTCTAAGATAAAACATAATTTTAGCATGTTATTTAAAGCCCTATGCAAATTAGTTCATATACGTATGTATGAATATTTGTGTGTGTATATATTATATATATGCATATATATATATACACATATATATATGTAAACATACTCATACATATACTTATCTATGTCTCTATCTGTCTTATACCATTCCTCATCTACGTACTCTAGTGGAAATCTGTTTGGACTCCTCTTACCCCAACTTGCTATGCCTTCTCCTATATCTATGGATTTGTGTAGGGCTTCCCCCACACCCAGGATGTAGTTGCTCCTTATCTCTGCCTGTCTAAATCTTTCCTTCCCTTCAAGGCTCGGCTCAGATGCCATCTTCTTCATGTAGCTTTTCTGATTCCCCAAGCTGAAAGGGTTTTCTCCCTTCTCAGCTTTTCCTATAGCATTTTACCTGGGTCTCTCCTTCATTCCTATGTGGCATTGTATATTATATTGGGTATAATATACCCTATGTGTCATCATACTTGTATTCCTCCTCCACATCTGGACAAATGAAAGCTCACTGAGGGCAGGGACTGTGACATTTTTCATCCTTACCTCTTCAGAACCTTGCACAGAATACAGGGCTTTTTAACCTGGAGTCCACAGACCCCCAAAGGGACAACGATAGGTTTCAAGGGGTCCATGAACTTGGATGGGAAAAAAATCATTTTTACTAATCTTGAATTAAAATTTAGCATTTAACTCAATTATGGATGTAGGCAAGAAACATTTGGAGAAGGGGCCCATAGTTTTTGCTAGACTAATCTTCACAGGGATTCATGACACAAAAAATATCAAGAACCTTGATATAGTAGGTGCTTAATAAATATCTGTTAATTTGAATCAAACTGAGAAGAGAAGGTTGGGGTTGAGGAGGAGAGATAGCATGATCACACTTTTCAAATGTGGCTTCCATTAGATTGTGAGCTCCTTGAGGGAAGGAACTGTCTTTTGCCTCTTTTTGTATCCCCAGGGCTTAGTAGAGTACCTGGCACATAGTAGACATTTAATAAATGTTTATTGACTGACTTTGTTATAGGACTTAATGTCTTGTTTGCTGGGTTGATTCACTTCTGAACTGGATCCTACAGGTCATTGCTAGGGTCTATGATGTTACCTCACCATGTGCTCTTGAAACTATTAAATCCATGAGGCCTTACTTTTCTCTTCTGTAAAAGGAGGATAATAATAGCACCTACTCTTCAGGGTTGCTGTGACTATAAAATAATATAATATTTATAAAGTACTTGTAAACCTTAAAGTGCTATATACATGGTAGTTATTATTAATTATCAGACCTTTGGTGGCTCTTCGACCTTTTAAAGATCATAAGATTATTTCATCTACAATACTTCTTCTCCTAAGAGAAAGAAAGAATGGGTACCACAGGGACAGATTGCAATAGCAGTGTTACATGTTCCTTGCTCACATTGCTCCTGGGTAGAAGAGCCCAAGGCCTCGCTCCCCATTCAGAGGCTTACAGCAAACCTTCCCTTAATCGCTCCAGTGAAGCAAGAGCTCAATTCAGCGTATTAGTGCAAAGTTCCAGCTTAGAAGCCAATTAAAAGGCTTTTCTTCACTACTCAGTAAGCAGGCAGGAAACAGTCACAGACTATTTCCACACTTTCTTAAATGGAAAGCCATGTCCCTCCATTACACACAGTCATAGATGATGCTCTAGTGAAACCTGTGGACCTCTTCTCAGAATGTTTATTGCCTACATTCATAAATTTAAGTTAGAGACTAGTGAAAATAAAGGTGCAACTTTTTCCTCACTGTGTGAAAGCTCCACATAAGCCTGTAGCTCCAGGGGTGGGAAACCTATGGTCTCAAGGCCACATGTGGCCTTTTAGGTTTTCAAGTACAGCCCTTTGACTGAATCTAAACTTCACAAAACAAATCCTTTTATTAAGCCTATTGTTAAGGCTATCATAGCCCTTTGCATGCACTTGTCCAGTGGTTAAGCCACACCTGCAAGTGAACTTGGGAAGGGTGTGTTCATAGCAGCCACTTTGATTCTGAGCCCACCCTCCCCAGGGATTGAGGTAGCATAGGGGCATATTCTGTATTTCAGATCTATCTATATCTTCTAAGTAAATGTCTATTTGTAAAAGCTAATTGATGTTAATTGCTTATCAATATATCAAGGAAATATCAACTGGTTAAATTGATAGTGATACACTTATCACTGATTAGGCAATATTGAAGAGATAATAGGTTGGTTTTTTAATGATATTTTATTTTTCCAATTACATGTAAAGACAATTTTTAACATTCATTTTTATAAGAGTTTGAGTTCCAGATTTTTCTCCCTAAGACAGTAAGCAAATTGATACAGGTTATATATGTGCAATCATGTAAAACGTGTTTCCATATTAGTCAAGTTGTAAAAGAAGAAACGGAACAAAATAATAAACTATGAAAAAACATAAAAAGTGAAATTAGTATGCTTGGATCTGTATTCAAACTCCACTAGTTCCTTCTGTGGATGTGGATAGCAGATAATAGGTTGATATTAGGGGGAATACATGAGAATGGGGGCTTGAGCCAGTAACATTAAAAGAAACCTCATTGTCCCTAAGTGGTGCCCTTAGAATCCTGAGGGGAGGTGGAGAGGTATCCTGACTCTGGGGACACAGTCTGCTAATGCATGCATGGGTTAAGAAAATCCAGATCATTTGCCACTTATACATACATAGTACATAATAACTTCATTTGATCCTCACAATATTGTCAGATAGGAAGGGAAGGTTTTGTCATCCTCATTTTATAGAAGAGAAAAAAGGCTTAGGTGACTTGTCCAAGGTCATGCAGTAAGTCAATCAATAGTCAATAAACATAACAATAAATGGCCAATAGATATTGATTAAATACCTACTATATACCAAACTAATTGCTGGACAAAGAAAGGCAAATGACATCCCCATGCTCAGGGAGCTAACAGAGACAACACATAAACATCTATGTACAAACAAGCTATATGTACAGGATAAATTGGAGATAATCAGCAGAGAAAAGGCACTGGAATTAAGGGCCATCAGGAAAGATGTTTTGTAGAAGATGGGGTTGTAGGTGGGATTTGCAGGAAGCCTGGGAAGGCAGGAGGCAGAGATGAAGAGGGAAAACATCCCAGGCATGGCAGACAGCCAATGAAAATGCCCAGAATTGGGAGAGGCAGTGTTTTGTGCAAGGAACAGCCAAGAAGCCAGCACCACTGCATTGTGGGGGTGGGAAAGAGTGTAAAATGGAGGAAGCCAGGAGCAATGGGGCTGGGGAGGACAGATTATGAAGGACTTTGAATACCAAACACACAGCAAGTTAACAGTAGAGCCGGGACAAGAATATACATCTCTTGGCTAGCAGTGGAGCATTCTTTCTCCTGTACCATGTATTCATTTGTAAGAGATGAGGAAGCCAATCTGAATCCATAGAGCAGAGCAATACTGACTGGCCCATATCAGGATCAGTCTGATGACCTTGGCCTCATTTCTCAAGTAAAGTAACCAGTCTCCTGTCCTCAGATGGGAAAGTTTCTTTGTTCTTTCTTTAAAGAAAGCCCTTCAGAGTTTCACAGTTCTAGAAAGAAACCACAGAGCATCTCAGAGCTCATTTAAATGCTTTGAGCCTCAAATCTTGTCCTCCTGTTAGAACTTGTCAGAATTTGCATCTGGTCATTCAGGCAAGAAGTCAATTTTCAGCTCACCCTAAATTGTTAGGTAGCCGTTGAAATTCTCAAGTGCTCCAATCCATTCCTGATTGTCTCCTTTGCTTAGGGAGTGGCTGGTGATGGGAGTAGATGACACCACAGCCTTGCTGGTGATCACAGCAGGCAGCTGTTTCCGATAAGTAGATGAGGATGTCCCTCATGTACCATCAGAGAGGGACAAAATGTTGGCACATGGTGCTGTAAACACAAGGGGAGGCCTACATGGTGATGATGGGAAGGGAGGGGGAGAAATGGGATGGGGATTTAATGTTTTTCAGCACTTAATGGCAGCTCGTTAATTTTCCTTCGAGCAGACTAAGTTAACCTTCACCTCCAGTTCCATTAAATGTCAGAAATGCTTCGTCAGTGTGTTTATGACAAATTAATTATAGAGATAGAAAAAAAAATCTCACTAGAAATGAATATTCAATCTTTTTCCCCCTGCAAATGTTGACTCCAGGGAGTACATTTCAATCTGTAGGCCTACGTGTTTCTCTTATTAACTCCACTCCCTACCACCCCATGAAAACTTTCAGAAAAATCAGTTACTTCCAAAGCGATATCAAGGGACACTCAACTGAGCTTGGATTTCCCCTCTAATATTATAATTACAATCTCACACAAACAGAATATGAGGACAACAGATTGAGACACCTGGTTTGTTTCTCCCATTAGAATATAAAGTCCTTTAGGGTAAGGACTGTTTCTGTTGTTCTTTGTATCCTAGCACTTAATATAGTACTTGACACATAGTACTTCATAAATGCTTGTTGGCAATGTCGAGTACCTCCCAAAGAGCAGGGTCTGGTAATTCTAGTCCCAGCTCTAGGACAAACTAGCTATGGGAATATAATACCAGTACTACTACTACTACTACTACTACTAATAATAATAATAATAATAATAATAATAATAATAATAATAATTCAAATTTAGAACTCAAAACTTTAAAAAATGTTTAAAAATTGTTTTAACACATAATCAGGGGGCAGCTAGGTGGCGCAGTGGATAGAGAGCACTGGCCCTGGATTCAGGAGGACCTGAGTTCAAATCCAGCCTCAGACACATAACACTTACTAGCTGTGTGACCCTGGGCAAGTCATAACCCCATTGCCTAACCAAAAAAAGTAAAAAAAGAAAGAAACAAAACACTTAATTAGAAAAAAAATAAAATATTATTTAAAAAACCCATAGTTCACATATCACTCGATAGTTACAAGGTGCTTCATAACCATTATCTAATTTGATCCTCAAACATGCCTTGTTAGTTAGATAATAATAATAGCATCTATTATTCTTACAATTCTTTTAGCTTACTATAAGTGACCTACTCGTACTAGCCCTTTGATGGAAAGAATGCTGGCTTTATTATGCCCATTTTACAGATAAAAAGCAAAATGTTTGATTATTTAGTCATTTTGCAATCATGTCTGACTCTTCATGATCCTTTTGTGGGGTTTTCTTGGCAACCTCTCCAGCTCATATTACAGATGAGGAAAATGAGGCAAACAGGATTAAGTGACTCGCCCAGGGTCACACAGCTAGTGTGTCTGAGGCCAGATTTAAACTCAGGCCTTCCTGACTCCAGGCCCAGAGCTCTATTCCCCTTAATGAATGGATCGTGTCTGATTTTGCTAGATGTATAAAGATTGGAACCTAGATTGGAAAGAATTCACTGCTAATTGAGTCATAGTATATACCACACATTAGCTTAGGGCTCAGTAAGCTCCTTAGCTCTGAGTATTGCCAGAAAGGCTGAATACTACCCCGAGGAGCCCCCCCATCAGATCTAGTATATAGGGAAAGGTAGAAAGAACAAGAGTGGGAGACCAGGAGGAAAGGAAAGACAATATGATAGCAGTGGTGTTCTCTTTTGGAGCCGGGTAGGTCCCTTGTAGGGGTAGCTGGGTGGCATGGTAGATAGAGTGCCAGACTCAGGAAGAACTGAGTTCAAATCTGGACTCAGACACTTCCCAGCTGTGTGACCCTGCGCAAGTCATTTAATCCTGTTTGTGTCAGTTTCCTCATCTGTAAAATCGGTTGGGGAAGGTAATGGCAACTCACTCTAGTATCTTTGCTAAGAATACCCCAAATAGGGGTCATAAAGAGTTGGAAATGACTGAACAACAACAGGGCCCTTGAAATTGTTTCACTCCCTGGCCTTTCTGCCTTCTAGGTAAGGTCTCTTTGGCCTCTGGGAGAGGCCATACATGAGTACCTAAGATGTTCATAGAAATTAATGAATTAATCAGATGAATGAAATCTAATGCCAACTTTGTCACTTAAAGTAAAAATGTGGCAAGATCAGATGATTAGTAAAATGCTGGATAAGTCATTTTCTGCAAACCTCTTCAACCTCAAAAGAGAAGAAATACGTTCCAAATGTAGAGTAGTCACAGCTAAATCTGCAAGATAAGAAGACAGAAGACCCTGGAAAAGATAAACACCTTATGAGACTCAACACCTATAGGTGTTGCTCAGTGCCCCTCTCTCTCCTGCCACCGTACTTAAGGCAGCTAGAGTGATTTTGCCCAAATATTACCCCATCCCACAAAAACTGTCAGATGCTTATTCTTCCCAGCTAGACAGTCAGTCAACAAATATTCATTAAGTTTTTACTATGTGTCAGGCACTATGCTAAGCACTGGGGATACAAAGAAAGGCAAAAGCATGGTCCTTGATCTCAAGTAACTCACATTCTAATGGGAGAGACAACTTGTTTAAAAAACAAACAAACAAAAAACCCCCACAAAAACCTCTTTACATGCAAAATATATACAGAGTAGATAGAAGGTGACATCAGAGGAAGTCTCATGAAACCAGCAGTATCAAAAGCTGTAGACAGGTTAAGGATGAGGATTGAGGAAAGACCTTGAGAAAAGAAGTAGAACCACCAATTGTAATGACTTTCTCAAGGAATTTAGCCACAAGAGGGAAGAGATATGGGAAGATAACTAGCAGGGATGGTCAGATCAAATAAGTGTTTTTTAAGGATAGGGGAGACATGAATGTATTTGGTAGGCAGCAGGGAAGCTGCCAGTAGATAAGGGGAGATTAAAGATTAGTGAGAGAGTGGGGATGGTGGGGAGGAGGAGGGCAGTCTACCAAAGAAAAAGGGAACGGAATGGGATCAAAAGTGTTTGCAGAGGAGTCTGCTTTGGCTACCTCTTTGTATGGCACAGGAAAGAAGAAGATTATTGGGGAAGACATGAGATGAGGAGCAGAGAAGCAGGAATGCTTAGTGAATGGCCTCAGTTTTTTCAGTGATGTATTAGGCAAGGTTCTTAGTTGCGGAGAGGGTGGTGTGGAGAGGATACCACGAGAGACCCGAGGAAGAGTGAAAAGGTTTGGAATAGCCAAATTGGACAGTGAATTAAGGGATATAAAAGGTCACTTTGCTACAGTAAGTAATCCCAGTTGAGATTACGTATGTAATATAAATTTATAGTAGACCTAGTCTGAACAGCTTGATGATTTTCTTCAGTTCTATTTAGCAGCTCATGAGTAGAAGGAGTGAAGGCAGTAGAGGATGGGAGTAATCCAAGGTCAGAGCTAGGCAACTGATGAGCAAAAGGATGAGGGGGCAAGGGACTTCAGTATAGAGGAAAAGTATAAAGTTGGTTCACAAAGGGGTAGAGATTGGGAAAAAAAAAAGGAGAATGTAAGCACTGCAGAGGTGATGGTCTGGGAAAAAATTGAGGGATAGGTGGTCATGGTGAGATTGAAGAATAGATTTAGGGATCACAACATAGAGGGAAAGATAAAGATTATGATCAGATAAAGGGATTACAGAGTTCATGATCTTGGAAGTGGAATACTTGTGGGTGATGGCAAGATCAATAGTAAGACCATCTCTATGTGTAGCTGAGGTGGATTGGAGAATAAGTCATGAGAAATGAGTAAACTAAGGAACTGAGAGGTTTACATGTTTGAGGGAATATCACTAAGTGTGTTGAAATCCCATTGTATGAGAGCAGGAGTTGGGATAGAGAAAAGGCCTGTGAGCCAGGTGCTGAACTCACTGAGGAGTGAAAGAGAGAATCTGAGGGGGTCATTGGTATATAATAGCTGCCAGAATCTTGACTGGGTGATAAATTTGGGTTGAATGAACCTTAAAGGAAGAGATGTTACTTAGTGATGGTGATAGTGAAAAAGTCTGGAAGTGGCAATGTGGAAACAGTAGCATTCTGACTTTCCCAGCACAAGCAGTGGTTTGGGGAATGTGAATGAAAGAAAAACTATTATTAGAAAGGGTGACCTATTAGCCTAGGATGTGCTAATAAATGTTCAACAACTGGCTTTGTGGGTGTATGTGTGACTGTGTGTGTGTGTGTGTGTGTGTAAGCACAAGACAACTCTTTTGAGTTTAATCTGCATTATCAACATGTTCTTTCCCACTTTTTTAAGTCTAGGAAATCAACAAAACAACAAACAAGCCCTGATTTGTAGCATTTGCTGATGTCTGAGGTGTAAATGCTCACTGAAAATTTAACAGTCAGCTATCATAAGCTGGTCCCAGGACATCCCTGTCAGAGATACAGTGCCATTAGGGAGATGCCAGGTTTCAGTGAGAGCTAGGAGAGGGAGGGAATTAGAAAAGGAAAAGGTATAAGATGAAAGCAAGTTTGTTAATTATGGAGCAGATATTCCAGAGATCATAGTAAAAAGGATGGGTAGAGCTGGAGGAGGACATTGGAAGGGTCAGATAGAGAAAGAATGGAATAAGGGAGTGCACAAAGACAGCCAGGGGCTCAGAATCACTGGGGTAGGGATACTATGAATGGAATTGAAGAAAATCATGAAACCATGCTGACAAGCTCTGCAACAAATTGATGGTACATAATCTTGGGCCCTCATTGAAGTAAGGCAATCTCTTTAAAAACTCCTTGATCAATTTCACTATCCCTCTAACCACAACAGCTATTCCAAACCCTTTCATCCTTTCTCTGTTATTCTCCATCCAGAGTTGCCTATTGGACCGGACATGACTCAGGTCAGTCCTTCTGGTAGTTTAAATTTGGTATTATAACGAAATAAGAGTCTTCTAGGTCATTTAACAGTTAATGAAAGGAGATTTATTAAACCATAGTAGGGGAAGAATATTCTACCAGGAAAGGCATTGAGAACCCCTTGAGCAGTCAAACATCTGAGAACTCCAGCTCCTGGAAGATCTCCTTTGTCTTCACCATGACCACCAGTCCCTCAGTTTTACCCTAGACCATTGTCCCTGCAGTGGCTACACTCTTCTTCCTTGCTTATCTGTCCACCTTTGTACAAGTAATACAGAAGTGATGTTAACAGTCTGATCCCTTAGGTCCCTGGGCCAACTAAATATTAAGGAATATCTCAATATCTTTTAAGGAAATTCTAGCCTAATTTACTAGCCTAAATGGAGGGAGGGATTAGGATATTGCTCATGCTACACTTTGATGAATCAGAGTTTAGCCCTTTAGTGGTAAGGTCCTTAATGGTCTTCTAGAGGACTTACATGATTTCAGAGCTGTTGCTGGTCAGCCCTGACCACCGGTATTCAAGAAGCCTGATACAGATAGACTTAAAGGAGAAAGAGAAAAAACGATGTAGCTGTTCCCTGAAGGAGTGGATTAATCCAGGAGAGTCCCAGGAAGGTCTGAGTCCCAGGTCTTAGCAATCAGGTCCATGTATGGGTGATACCAAATCTTTTATAGTTCAATGGACCTCTCCATGTAAAAAAGCTTAAGCTGGATCTCAGCTTCTAATGTCCTTGCCCCTTTCCGTTGGGATTCATGGCATAAACAAAAAAACAGCCAGAAAGAAGTGGTTTTCCTTGCCTGGATTGCCAAGGGCCATATAAGGTCTCATGACCAGGTGTTGCTACCTCATACTACCTCCTCCCCTCCCCTCCTAAAAGCATCTTTTGGTTGGGAAATCCATGCATTCATGGGACATCCCCAGGGTGGCAGGTTTGTTACCCTATTATCTCAATTAAAGAAGCTTTATTCCTCAACTCACAGCTTTGATTTAATTCAGGACATGACACATATTCTAGGTTCCAGAAATGTCCCTGGGCTCCCAGAGAGAATTTAGATTTGTCCTTTTAAGTATTCCCCCCCCACCATGGCTTGGATCAATGAATCACAATAAAATCTTTGTGGAAAAATTGTTGTTGGTCTTTGAAATTCTAGAGTTAAAACAAACAAACAAAATTCAAATGGTTTCTTCAGCATAGTTGTTAGACAATCCTAAAATTCTAGGAATATCCTTTGGCTTGTTTTCTTTCAATGGCAGGGTCCTTACAATAACTGGCTATGTTCATACACAATTACAGGACTGAAGATTGCTGGTTCAACTGCATTTCGATTTCTAAAATCTATTCAGAGCCAAAGAATTTACAGAAATATGACTCCTTAAAGCCGGGAAGGGAAAAGAAGGCCTTTTCTGAGGCAAATGGGTGATGACGACCATTAGTAACACAAAAGTAATCCAATGCTAGGAAAGGCTGAACACTATTAGCTCTTCCGAATTTGTCCTTTAATGAGGGGAATGTTTTCTTTCTCCATTCCTCCAACGCCCCCTTACCTCACCCACACCCCTGCATCCCTCCCCTCTTCAGTTCAGTCCTTGGAGCTGATTTGAGGTAAACTGAGTTCTGAAGGGATGCTGTGGTGGCACTTGGAGGAGGCTTTAATTACTAGACCGGAAGGCCCAATAAAGCGGAGTTTATCTCAATTATCTTCTGAGGATAGTTAGTTATTAAGGACACAGGGAATATATTGTTCTCTTCTTGAAGAATTGCCACAGGCTTATTCCTTAATCTCCCAGGAGTGGAGTGTGACTTACTGTAAGCAATCATCAAGAGTGCCACCAAAGGGCAATCCAAGCTCATCTTCCTCTGCACTGCCTATCCTTCATTTTAATGAGCTCATTATGTGACCACCACAATTATAGATGGTGATGAAACATACCACCCACAACCTGATAGGTGATTTTGGGTACAGTTTGAGACATTTTTAAAAAATATGGCCAATGTGGAAATTTGTTTTACTTGACTATACATGTTTATAAGAGGGGTTTTGTTCTTTCTTGCTCTCTCAACGGGGAAAGAAGGGAGGTGGGCAGGAAACAATGTGGACTTGAAAATAGAATTGGACTAAAAAAATAAAAATAAAACAAAAAATCAATGAGTCTATTATATTTCAGTTCTCTAAGAATACACCAGTTATTCTGGGCTGGCCCTTACTAAGGCCAGTCATTCATAGTTTAGGTTCAATATTGGAATAAAATAAAATACTTAAACATCATTTAATAGCTAACAGAAGGAGATTGACCTAGCCATAGCAGAAGGATAATCAAGGAAGAGCATTAACAACCCTTCGAGGTGATTCCACTGAGTGAAGCTCCAAACATAACTAACCAGCCAGACGTCTAAGAGCACCAGCTCCTCAAGGCTGCTTTATACTAAGGTAATGAAGAAGTGATGTCAGCAATCGGAACCTTCCATCCTGTGAGCCAAACAAATCTGAAGGACTGTCTCAATATCTTTTGAGAAAAAAAAAACACTCCTGCATGAGTGGAGGCATTAGGATATTGCTTGTCACAAAGTGCGAGACGGGTCCTTTAAAAAGATGCATAAGATACAGAAAGTTTCCATTGTGAATTGGAACTGGGCATCCACTGTTGTGCTCACCTAGGCTCTTGAGGCGTTAGTGCTCTTCATGAACGTGTGATATTGCCAGACCTGAGACCGGAAGACTCAGTGCTTTGTCTCCTGCACTAGCCCAATAAGCTCTGGCACATGAGAATCTAGCTTTTGAAGAAGATAGTTTTGGGTCATTGACAGGTCTGCCCATTATGAGAAAGGTGTATGTGATCGGACTTCTGCCACTGTGACGACAATAACTGGAGCACCATAAGGGATGGTGGTCCTGGCAAGTCTTTGCAGTGGGCCAAACTGCAGGCTATGTACCCGACCTGTGACAGGGCCTTGAGGGATGGAATGGATGACAATTTTATTTTTATTGATTCTTGGGCAGTTACTGTGGGTTTGGCTGAGTTGACTGGGTCCTGGAGAGAACAGAATTAGACAAATAAAGAATTTCTACTTTGGGTCAGGATCAATGAAAGAATTTTGCTGATGCCTTCCACCACATAGAATTGACTGTGGGGTACATTAGTCCCATCAGAGGCATTTTATATTCTCTGCTGAACTGAATATCCATGTTGATACTCTTAAGAATAGCAGAATTGAGTATTGGACTCGTCATCAGTCTGGACATTGGGGACATGATGCTGTTTTGTGGTGGGATCATATAATCCCCTTAACCAAAAATGCTGCAACTACTTCTATCCAACAAAACTCTTTATGACACTCTAATGGCCAGGGGTGGGGAACTTGTGGCCTCCAGGCCACATGGATTCAGTCAAAGAGCCTTGAGGACCTAGAGGGCCACATGTGGCCTAGAAGTACCACCTCTGCTCTAACCCTTACCCCACCCCTCAAAAGCTCAAAAGCACTTTTCCAAAATTAGAAAGCTCACTTTCAGGTGAGCAGAAAAGTGAAAACATTTCTGTGAATTAGTATATGCCTTAGGCAAGGAGACATAAAACTGTTGATTTAGAACTTTGTCTCAGAGCCTTGGAGGGCATCTAGATAAACTCTTTCATTTCACATATGAGGAAATTGAGGCACACAGAGGTTAAGTTGACTTGCCCAAAGGCACAGGGTCCAATAGCAGAATCTCACGTGGTAGAGCGGGCTCTGAGTGTGGAGTAGGTGGGCAATCTTGAAGCCTCAGCTTTGCTTCCTGTGTGAGCATGGGTGAGGTGCTTCTCCTTTTTACCTGTAAAATAATAAACTTCTCTTCTCAGTTGAAAATAAGAGAGTTGGACCAGCTGATATCTAAGATATTTCTGCTTTAAAATCTATTCTCTTTCCTTAGATTCATTTTAGCACAAGTCAGATACAAAAGCTAATATTGTCTGACAACCTTTAGAAAAGGTTTCCTTCAGTTTCCCTCTGTTCCCCCAAATCCTAGCCTGCTATGCCACTCTTCTATTAACCCTATTTTTGGCAGACAAATAGCCTGGCATAGTGGACAGAGCCCTGGGATATATCTCCCCCTAACTAGCCATGGAGTCTTTGCACATCCACTTTTCTTCTGTCTTTTCTTATCTGTTAAATGAACACACACACACATAAATATATTAGTTACCCCCTTAAGTTACTTTTCTGCTTTAAATGGTCACACTGTCTTTCTCCCAAAGAGGAATCAATGGTTTTTTTTTCCATCATCGAGAAGTTTCCATCTCAAAGAGATATATTTTCCAGCCTACAAGAAAAGAACTATGTATCCCCACGTGAAAGGTGACAACAGTTCTTGCAGAAAGAATTTCCAGGTGGTGTTATTTTCGTGCGAGAATCTGGTTGAGGGGAAAGAGGTGAAGCTGTGAGGCAGGTAAATAAGCTGTGCACGAGGGGACAAATGGAGTCCAACTGTGAGGAACAGCAGAGCTCAAGGAATGGAGTGATCTAATTTTCTGCCTGACTTGGGGCTAAACCCATCTATGTTCAAAGTGGAGTATTATAATGACAATGGATGTTGTATTATTGTGGATAATAATAGCTTTCTTTTAATCCCTTACAGTTTACAAAGCACATTTGTACCTGTTGCCTCATTTTATCTTCACAACAACCCTGTGAGGTAAGCAGGAGTGAGAGTATGTTGCATGCATACTGCAGGTGACAAAACTGAGAAGCAGAGAACTGAAGTTATTCACCCCAAAAATATGCAGGTGTAAGTTACAGGTGGGTCTTCAATCTGACTCCCAGGCCCATGCTTTTGGGCACCAGGATGGCTCTTATAAAAACTGGCCCATCATAGCGATTTCCTAAAAATCAACAAGATGGAAATGTCCTAAAGATATATTCAAAAGACATTTCAAAAGAAGAATTAATAGGACAATGTTGGTATTAAAATATGAGAGATGATGGTAATGAGATATAGAAGGTAAAGGGAAATGCCAAAAAAGACTCAAGTTTCTAGAATGAGAGACTGTTAGGATGCAGGCACATAGCAGGAATTAATAAATGTTTGTTGGATGTAATTGAAAGGGTTCTAGTCCTAGGTCTGCAACTAACTGTTGCAGTTTGAGTAGGTTACTTGACCATTCTAGGTTTCTGTTTCACACACCCTCAGAATAAGAAGAGGCCTTAGAGACTATGTACTCCAACCCATACCTGACCAAGAATCCTCTCAGAAAAATCTTAAGTAGCTGTCCTGTCAAAGACTTCCAACCAGAGGGAAACCATTTCTTCCTGAAGCCACTCATTCACCTTTTGGATGGTTCTAATTGTGAGGAACTGTTTCCTGCCTATGAGCAATGCCTTAACATTGCTTCGATTTTTGCCTGTGGAAACAAGTAGAACATAACAGAGTTAGACTTGACAGCTTCCCTTGAATTCCCTTCCAGCTTTGGAGCTGTGATTCTCTCTCCCATATGACATTTCTTTACACACTTCAGGACAACTATCATGTCTCCCCAAGTATTTTATCCAAGCTAAACATCTCCAGTTCTTTTAATTACTTGTCTTATGGCATTATCTCAATAGCCATTCTAGTTGTCTGCCTCAGGATGCTCTCTAATCTATAAATGTCCTTCCTAAGATGTGGTAACTGACACTGAAGCACAATGCCTCACATATGGTCTGACCAGGGAAAAGTACAGCAGAACTAAAGAGTCCCAGGCACTAAGCTTCTCTTAATGCAACCTAAATTCACGTCAGCTTTTTGGTGGCCTCACCACACTGTTGACTCATATGGAGCTGCCTAGACAGTTCAAGTCAAATCACGTGAGAAGTTGCCTTGTTCCTGCCTTGTAGAACCCAGGGAATGAACAGCGGACCTGGGGAGGGCCCTGGAGATGATAATTTTACTTTTCCTGTGTCCATGAAGTTATATCCAGGAAGAAGTTGGACTCTCTTAGAGTGGTTCCCAAGATCCTGTGTTGAAATGTACTGTTAGTTTGAACTTTCTGACTATCATTCCTGGCCTGGAGATAGGAGACTAAAAAAAAGCAAATCACACCCCAAAATGAAAAGGTCCTTCCTTCCTTCCTTCCTTCCTTCCTTCCTTCCTTCCTTCCTTCCTTCCTTCCTTCCTTCCTTCCTTTCTTCCTTCCTTCCTTCCTTCCTTCTTCCTTCCTTCTTCTTCTTCTTCTTCTTCTCCTTCTTCTTCTTCTTCTTCTTCTTCTTCTTCTCCTCCTCCTCCTCCTTTTTCTTCTCCTCCTCCTCCTTTTTCTTCTCCTTCTCCTCCTCCTCCTCTTCCTCCTGGAGCTGGGAAGCAAATAAAATATTGTTTCACTGTTCATTTAAACATGACCTTGAAGTGTGAGTGAATGAAGCAACACAAAGCATCTGGAAGAAACAAGAATGGCTGATGCAGATGGACTAGAGCTGATGAGTGAAAAGTAATGATTTACAGGCAATAAGAGAGAAAAATTCTGGAATGTGGCTCTGAGGGACAGAGTGCTGGGTCACCTGCCCTGAGCTCTGTTGCAAATAGGGGAATTCATGTCCCAGTGAAAAGGTAGCACTGGATGTGTGTTGTAAATGGAAACAGATGCCTAAAGGAACTTACAGCTAAATAGAATAATGGCTCACAGGGACTCCTTGGAAAGGCAAATCAAGGAACTGGTGAAACTGCTTTGCTTATGTGTCCAGAAAATAGCATTCGTGAGATACTTGGTCACCTCATATTGCAGTGCTCATAATGAGCATTTGTAAAAATAGCCCTATAAAGATAATTGTACTTTATGTGCTAACACCTATTGCAGGAGATTAATAGATAGAGAACTTCTACATAGAAATCAATAAGCCTGTTCAAATTAAATTAATATATATGTACTTTACTCAGTAATTTTGATGCGAAGGTGGGCATAGGGGAGAAATGTTGAAGATATCTCAGAACTAAAAAATAAAAAAGTCTATGCTGGAATACTGCTGTGCTGTAAGAAATGATGAGCAGGTTGATTTTTAGAAAAACGCAGAAAGACTTACATGAAATAATGAAGAATGAAATGAGCAGAACCAAGAGAATGTTGTATACAGTGACAGCAATACTGTTAGAAAAATAACTGAATGACTAAGCTATTCTGAGTATTATAAATATTCAAATCGACTACAAAGTATCTATGAAGGAAAATGCTATCCACCTCCAGAGAAATAGAAATATTTAGAAACAGAAATAGAAATAAAAATGGTTTAACATATATATACACATGTATGTATGTGTATGTGTATACATAGACACATATCTCTATCTCTATATCTGTCTATCTATATCTGTGTCAAATGGTGGCCTTCTCTAGCATGGAGTGGAGAGGGAGACTGTTCAGAACTTAAAATGTAACAAAAAAGAAATAAAAAGAAATTTTAAAAAGAAATAAAAGAGTCAAAGACTATATCATAGACTATACAGATGCTTCATGTCTATATATCATGAAAATATTCTTTAAAAAGTTTAGTCAGGAAATATTCTAATTTGTCTTATTCTAACAAGCTATTGATACCACAAAATGGGAAATAAATAGAATAAATATTATTGATAAAAACTACCAACATTTCTTATGTGACCCTGGGAAAGTCACTTAAACCTGTTTGTTTCAGTTCCTCATCTATAAAATGAGCTGGGGAAGGAAATGGAAAACTACTCCAGGATCTTTGCCAAGAAAATCCCAAAAGGGGTCACAAAGAGTCAGACACAGCTAAAAAAAAAACCTTAACAACAAAACCAACATTTCTTAAGGAAGTTTAAGCACTGTAACTCAAGTGTCACAACAAGGAGGCCAAAGAAGCCTAGAAATCTCTTCAGTCATCAAATATTTGATTTCCTTGCCAAGGGAAGAGATGTGGCATCAAAGGACAATACCAATATTACTGATATGAGTAAATATGATGGAGAAGAATGGTGGAAGATTAGCAGTATCACCTCATAAAACATCAAGGAAGAAAAAAGAAAATCTTTTGAAGCCCACTGAGAGTGGCATAGTCCACTTATCCACTTATCTTTTCAGCACTCTGAGGCATAGTTCCTCTGGGCCTGGGAAAAATTCTCTCCCTCAGTAAAATGAGTAAGTGGGTACTACGTTATCATTATACCCTTCCAGCTGTGATATTGTGTGTTCTAAGGTAATCCTTTTAAGCTCTGACAGTTAATGATTCTACTGAAGGAAATCAACCATCAAAGGGTTTTTCCACTGGAGATGGAGGTGTAGCCTCCATATTTTATTTTATTTTATTTTATTTTATTTCTTCTTTAAATTTCTTTTTATTTATTTTTTGTTACATTTTAAGTTCTGAACTGTCTCCCTCCCTCCCTCCCCACTCCATGCTAGAGAAGGCCACCATTTGAATGAGAAAAGAGTGTAGCATTAACCAGAACTTCTAATTACTGCTAAGTGCCTGAGTTGGTTGGGGGGGGGGGCGGTGTTTGTCCCTGCCTGCTTGGGGTAGTAGGCATGTTATTAATGGCTGGGGTCATCTCACCTGGATGACACTCTCAGGGAATTGATTTCTGGCCTCAGAGTCTCCTGCTGATGGCATGGGTCTTCATAGCCAATAGAAGCCAAATCCTGCTGGAAAATTCTTCCTGGGTCACTGATATTTATTCTATTGCCTCTTTTGATTATCTCATCATCTAGTATAGAGGATTTGATTTGTATTCTCTGGCCAGGGGCTTTCCCCTGCACAAGGACCTGGATCTCATTTCAGATCCTAATTTCACTGGCTTTAAACTTGGTATCAAACCCATTCAAAGGATGCAATCAGTTCTGGGGGAAAAAGGAAAGAAAAAAAGGAGTTACTCAGAACATATGAAGTTTATTGCTGTCTCCATGCCTTTGCTCACCCCGAGGCTTAATTGACATCTCCTTATAGAAGTATTCTCTAGTGATTTTATCACATGGAGACATTTTCCTTCACTGTCTGCACAGCAAAATTAACACATTATTAATATAGTGCTATGATGGAAAGGACACTAGACCTGGATTCAGAAAACCTGAGTTCTGCTACATATTATACAACCTTAGGTAAATCATTTCACCTCTTGTAGACTGAGTTTCCTCATCCTTAAAATGGATGTAGGTGGGGGGGGCAATATTAGAGCACTAGGTGATCTCTAAGACTTCTTCCATTTCTAAATCCTAATGTTTTGCTATCTACCTGATTTCTAAGCAGTATGAGGGCAGAGAAATCTCTCTGTGTCTTTGTGCTGGCAATGCCCCATGCCTGAGTGATCTACCCCTTCACCTCTGCCTGTTAGTTTCCCTGGCTTCCTTCAAGACATTGCTCAAATCCCACTTTCTGCATATGACTTTTCCTAGTTCCCCCAGCTTCTAGTGACTTTCTCTTTGAAATTCCTTCTGTCTGGCATTTGTATGTTCATCTGCCCAGAGCAGATAAATTCTCAATCTATCTAGTTCTAGGATTGGTTTTCTGATGAGAAAAAATACTTGGATAACCTGGGGGGGGGGGCTTTAGTGCAAGGCACCAACCATCACCTAAAGTGGCCCATGATTTCATTATTATATTGTAGTTTCCAATCTGAATCACTTCAGACTTTCAATACAAGCTGTGTCATTCGTGCCTCCTTGTTAGAAGATGTTAATTTATAAGTGAGAAGTTGATGTTTATCACAATTTTTTCTAGAACTTGTTTTTAAAAAAATGATCCATATAATTCCTGTGACATTTCCCTCTTGGTGCCTTCAGAATGATTTTAGCTGCTCTAGGTATAAAGAATTCATGGTCAAGGCAGCCTGAATTTCCCTGGGTACCACTGGCTTTAGCTCTTCCAAGCCCAGGTTGAATCTCACCTCCTCCATGGAGCCTTCTCTGATTACATTAGGTCTTAGTGAGTTCACTGTTTTTTGAGGTCTCATAACATATTGGGGTAGCTAGGTGGTGCAGTGGTTAGAGTGCTGGACCTGAAATTAGAAAGATTCATCTTCTTGAGTTCAAATCTGGCCTCAGACACTTACTAGCTGTGTTACTCTGGGCAAGTCACTTAACCCTGCTTGCCTCAGTTTCCTCATCTGTAAAATGAGCTGGAGAAGGAAATGGCAAACCACTCCAGCATCTTTGCAAAGAAAACCCCAAATGAGGTCATGAAGACTGAAATGACTGAACAATAACAACTTAAAATATTTGGGGGTAAACTGTGTACAGCATTGAACTTGGAGACTCAGGAACTGAGTTTGAATCCCATCTCTTTGTGAACTTTGACAAGTCACTCAACCTCCCTGTGTCTGTTTCCTATCTGCTCAAGGAGGGCACTGGGCAAGATGACCGTTAAGGGCCCTTTCCAGGTCTAGATCCATGCCTCTCTGTCCAGCTGAGTGCCTATGCTCTATTCTCCTTGTGTACGACTCTCATCTCCTCAGCTGGACTGTGAATTATGCTTCTTTGTATCCTCTACAGGACCTAGCACGAAGATCAATGCTTATGTCTAAAATGAACAAGGTGTAATTAGTGAATTAATTTTCCGGGCTAACCCACAAAAGCCTCATGACCTCTGAATTCCAGCAGCTCCCTAAACTTTGTTCCTTCTGAATTGAATTGAATGCAGTCACACTGAAATTTCAATGATAGTTCTCAGAAGCTGGCTAGAGCTAGCTCCATCACACCCCTGACTAGGGAACTCATGATATTAGTATGTGAAACCTCTGATCACCCCCTTTATAGGAAAGAAAGGGAATCAAGTAAAACTTCATGGAGGAGTCAGAATTTGAGTTGGGTAGAAATGACCTACAAGTGAAGATTATGTCTTTGGAGAAATCCATGACTTCTTACTTGCACTAACAAACAATCAGATGATTTCCCTTTCCCCATGTGTGCTCAGAATTTTGTTGAGACTTCATTCAAAAAATGCTGTTGGGTAACCATGAGAAAATGGAGAATGAGGCAGCTAGAATCCAAGCTAGTATTGCTACAGCATAAGCCAGCAGCCTTGGCAGCCTGATCTGTCTTTTTATTTATCTAATACAAAACAGAGGACATTTTTCCATCTGCTAGTCCCCATGCCATCCACAGCAGAAAGAAGGGCAGTACCTGGCCTGTAAAGTACCTATAATGTTGAGGTGAGTAATTGGCAGGATGGAACATTCAAGGCAGGAAACTCTGGTAGATTGGTGACTGCCTATGTTATGCATATGACTATAGGAGAAGGTTAAGGACAAGAGAAAAGGGAGTTTCCTAAGGTAGCTATATGGTACTGGTCCTCCTCTTCCCTCCAGGAAAAGCAGGGTCTTCTGTTTGTATACCACAGGGCAGATTCATTCTGAAGAATAACCTGGATGCAAACTGAAGATTCATTTACCATCTTAGGCCACTACTATATCAGCAAGGTCACACCTCATTATTTTAGATCCCACTGAATCGGAATCTGTGATAACTGGCCAGATTGACAGAATTTTATCTTTATATTATCTCTGGGGGAAAAAAAAGGATTCAAGCCAAGGATTCTTAATCATACGTCATGAATGTGTTTGTTTTAATACTTTAACTGTATTTCAATATATTTGGTTTCTTTTGTGTTCCATGTTTTATTTTATGCATTTAAAAACATGATTTGGAGATGAGTTCCATAATATAAAAAGGTAGAGAAATTCCTGCTTCAAACCGATTGATAAAGTGATATAGAAAGGTATTATTTCTTTCCCTAAAAAGACCGAACTATCTTTTAAGCATTCTTGAGAAGTCCTTTAGCAGTCAAATTGACATAAAGAAAGCCCAAATTGCAAAGGAGTCCTTTCTATTCATTGAAGGAGGTCCTGGAGAACTTCCACCTAGAAGTACTTAGAAGTGGTCAGTTCAACATTATCTGTTATAAGTCACAAAGTTTCATTTGTTTTAAAAATAATGATGACAATGCTGTACTAATTCAGTCTTAGTCCAAGTTGCTGATCTGTTACACATAGTTTGTTGAATAAATGAATGAATGAATGAATGAGTGAAATTAAATGATCAGCCCTAAAGGAAGGATATCAGAGGACCTTAGTACAAGAAACACAACTGCAAAGGGAATGCTAGTCACAGTGCAGATGTCAAGTGGAGAGGCCCCTTCAGCAAAGCCCTCTACTTTGGTTTTCTGAATTTGTGCTCAGAGCCTTCTGCTTGCTAGATTGTTGTTATGTCCTATGCGAGGGAGCTGCTTTTGTGATATGTCTCCATCTTAGGGAGATATAGCTCCCTCCCCTCATCCCACGACTTTAGATACTTTCCTTTCTTTTTCAAACGTATGCATCACTCTGTTTAGCTCCTTTTTGGAGACATCTGTTCTCGGTCCATCTTGCAGATCATCTTCGGGCAGTCAGAGCCCCCTTAAAAGTTCCAGCATCCTGTGTTTCAGGCTCCCCAGGGAGAGGAGAGAAATTGAGCGAGATGATGAGAAGAGACAGTTCTTGGACAAAGAAGCAGTGTCCAGAAAGAAGAGCAAGAGCCCATTTTGAAACTGCTATGGGGGCTTAGGACTTAAATGAGATTAAAGAGAAGAAATAGACAATACGAATGGTCATCTGCAGTACCACCATCACTCCTTATGTACATACTGGACTTTAGTTTAAGAAGTGTTTTCAAGGGCAGTGAGGTGGCACAGTGGACAGAGCACTGGCCCTGGAGTCAGGAGGACCTGAGTTCAAATCCAGCCTCAGACACTTACACTTACTAGCTGTGTGGCTATAGGCAAGACACTTAACCCTGATTACCTGGCCCCCTCCCCCCTAAAAAAGAGTAAAAGTGCTTTCCTTCATGCTGGCTTGTTTTCTTTCAAACTTTCCTTCTCTAAATATGTTCCTCCCCCTAAGTTTCCACTTTCTGCTCCTGGTACCACTATCCTTTACAACCATCCAGATTGGGGGTCATCCTAGGACACAGCTTTTGTTTTTTCTTTTTCTTTTTTTACATCATAGACTCCTTTCATCCTAGTCTGGTGAAACCTATGAAATCCTCAGAATGTTTTTAAGTGCATAAAATGGAATGCATAGAATTACAAAGTCAAGTCAGTTCAAATCAACAAGCATTGATTACGTGCTAATTTATTAATGAATTAGTACAGTGCCAAGCACTGTACTAAATGCTAGGGACACAAACACAAGAAAAAGGAAAAACAGTCCCTGCTGTCATGAAGAAGACAACACATGAAAAGCAGCTGAAAAGAAGGGGAAATGGAAGTAATAGGCCCTCCAGGAGCCTCTCCAAAGCCCAGAGCATGAAGGATGGCTGGTTTGGACTCTTCCTCAAAGTGGAGGTTCTGGGAAGAACTAGTCAATGGAAGAAGGGGGCTGCTGAGGAGCAATGGTCAAAGTCTAGAGAAAGGAAACCAATTATATTAAAATCAAGATATCAAAATATTTTTTTAAAACTCAAGTTCATAGACCCTAAGTAAAGAACCCCTGTCCCCGATTTCCTCTCCTGTACAATGGGTTACCAAGTCCTGATGATTCAGTCACTACAATATTTCTCACATCCTCCCTTTTCTAAGCTTCTGTTGCAGCCCTCATCCTTTCTCATTCAGGTTATTGTAATAGCCTCTTCACCAGTCTTTCTGCCTCCATTCTATTTCTTGTCTAATCCATTCTCCCCACTAATGTACCACTACAGTGAAGTCAATTCTCAAACAGCCTTTTGGTCGCTGCCCATTACCTACATGTAAGTGGTTGGATTCCACAGACTGGAAGATCCCTTCTACTTACAAACCCTGTGAGTTTCTGAGACTACAGGATCAACCTAATTATATACTACTCCCCTTCATATGCTAGATACTCTTTGATTACTATTCTTGTCTGGACTTCTCCCATACTTGTGCTTTTGCTACTGCCTTCTTCCTCTCTAAACTCTGTTTGTTGAGATCTATCTCTTTCTTTCAAGGTCCAATTCAGATCCTACCTCCTTCAGGAAGCCTTCACAGAATATTCCAAGTGAAAGGGAGCTCTCAGAATTTAAAAAGGCAAAATAGATGGTTTTCATTATATCCAAGTAAAAAGGATTTCACAAAAATCAAAGTAATGCAGCCAGAATAAGAAGGAAGATAAAGACTAGGACAAATCTTTACATGCATTTGCTGTTGAGCCTCTCCGAGCTGAGCTAGGCTGGCCCTAGTGTAATGGACATACAGGCTCTCATTAGTCCTGTTCTTGATTGAGGCCTTTCTAGGACCTTTTGAGACTTGGGCTCTGTTGGAAGAGCCATTGAGAATCCAGGACTATCTCTGGATTGAGATGAGGTAGTAGAGTACGGTTTAAGAAAAAGATCTTCAGGGAAGCTAGGTGGCATACTGGATAGGGCTCCAGCCTTGGAGTCAGGAGAACCTGCGTTCAAATCTAGGTTTGGACACTTGACACTAGCTGTGTGACTCTGGGCAAGTCACTTAACCCTGACTGCCTCACCAAAAAGCAAAAAAAAAAAAATCTTCATTTTACAAAGATGAGGAAAATGAGGCTAAGTTGTTTTGTTTTTCACAAGAAAGTAAGCAGGAAAGAGGGGAAGAGAAGGGAACAGAAGGGAAAGGAAGGGAAAGGAAGGGAAGGGAAGGGAGGGGAAGGCAGAGGGAAAGAAGAAAAGAAAAGAAGGCATCCCACATATTTAGATATGCCAAATGGAAAACTTTAAATCATTATGATCTAAGGAAATAACACTTAGACAGGCAGTCATGGTGGAGTGGGTAACTAGGTGATATAGCAGGTAGAGTATTGGATCTGAGGTCAGGAAGACTCATCTTCTTGAGTTCAAATCTGGCCTCAGACATTTACTAGCTGTGTAACCCTAAGCAAGTCACTTAACCCTGTTTGTGTCAGTCTTCTCACCTATAAAAAGAGCTGGAGAAGGAAATGGCAAACCACACCAGTATCTTTGCCAAGAAAACCCCAAATGAGGTCACAAAGAGTTGGACATGACTGAAGCGTCTAAACAACAACCACCTGGTGGAATGGAAAGAACACTAGATTAGAAGAGTCTGGTTAAAATGCTGACCTTGCCACTCATTGCATGATCTTAAACAAGTCAATTCTTGTTTGGGGGCTCTGTAAAATGGAGTGACTGGGCTAGATGACCTCTAGCTTCATTTCTACTCTTACATGATTATGATGTAGGAAATTATAATAACTGACACGAATGCTTTCACATGTGCAGAGCATTTATACACACTATTTCATTTGATCTTCACAAGGAGCCTGTGACATAGGTATTACAAGTATTAGTATCTCCATTTTAAAGATAAGGAAATGGAGGCTCAGAGGGGTTGAGTGAGCAAACTCCCATCTCCTCAATCAGTTCAGGCTACATCTACTATGCCACATTGAGATGATCAAGACAGATATTTGTTTGCTGTATTTTACACTAACCTTAACTGTACCTCAAGGCTCTGTCCTAGGCCACCTTCTCTTTTCCATTTATGTCTCAGCTGGTTATCTCATCATCTCCCATGGGTTCAATTATCATTTCTAGTTAGATAATTTCTATCTATATACATCTCTCTCTCTCTCTTTCTCTCTCTCTCTCTCATCCTTATATCTTTGCTGAGCAATGGACGGATATCTCCAACTACTTTTTTAGACATCTTGAATTACATGTTCTTCATCTCAGGCATCTCAGCTGTACCATGTTTAAAACAGAACTCTTCTCCCCCTCTCCCCTTCCTTTTCTGACCTTCCACATTACTGTGATAGGCACAGCCATCCTCGAGGTCACCGAGGTTCACAATCTTGATGTCATCCTGGACTCTTCACTCTCATTCACCTTACCTGCCCAATCCATCGACAAATCTTGTCATTTCTACTTTCACAACATCTCCTATGTGTCTGTCTCACTAGTTCAGGCCCTTATCACTTCTCTCCTGGACCTGCAATAGCTTTCTAACTGGTTTCTCTGCCTCAGGTTCCTTCTCTTTCCAACCTGTTCTCCATTCAGATACCAAAATGATTTTCCTAAAGCATATGTCTGACCAAGTCATGCGCACACACCCCTTTCCCAATCAATGAGGTCCAAGTGGTCACCTCTATGATAAAAGATAAAAGTCTTCCATTTGGCTTTTAAAGCCCTTCCCAACCTGACCCCTTCCTACCTTTCCAGCCTCCTTATATTGTACTTCCCTTCAAACACACTATGATTCAGCCACATTGGTCTACTTGCAGTTTCTCTAACACAATCCTTTATCTCCCATCTCCATGACTTTGTAATTGTTACTCCCCATGCCTAGAATGCCTTGCGCCCTCAACTCTGCTTCATTCTTCTGGGCTTCTTTCAAGATTCATCTTAAATCCCATTTTTTGCAGGAGGCTTTTCCTATCTCTCCCCACCTTCTCTCAGATTACCTTTATATAATCTCTGTGCATATACACATACACAAACACATGCATGCATGCACACACACACACACATACATAATGTATAATCTAGTTATTTACATGTTGTCTTCAACATTATAATGTACACTCCTTATAGGCAGGGACAGTTGTTTTTCTTTTTTTCCTTTCTTTTTTCCCTCAGTAGCACAGCTCCTAGAACAAAGTAAGCACTTAATACATGCTTGTTGACTGATTGATTGACACATGAGAAAATTGTGACTCCCTAGATATACTGGAGTTGAGGATATAAAGAGTAATGCACTACAAGAATATTCAGTTGATTTTAAGTTTGACTTCAAACAAGTCACAATCACTCTAGGACTCAGTTTCTTTCCCTGAAATATGGTCAGTGGCCCAATTGACCTCTACTGGTCCTTCCAGCTCTAAATCCTATAATCCTATTTGGAAAATTGGTCTGTAGATCCCTCTTTGTTTTCTAATGTGTAGGATTGCACAAAGACCCATGGTGAGAAGGCAGCTGTTTTTTTTAATTGTCGCTATCCCCATTGAGGCTGACAGAGAGCAGAGGGAGCATTTTGAGCTAGAAATATGCTGGCACAATTGAATCAAAGCCACTTTGTTTCCAATAAAATATGAACACTGAGAAATGACATTTTGCATAAGCTGCCTCAGAGTAATTGGAAAAGAGGAAATATGACGGGGGAGAGATGAGACACCTGTTCACTCAGAGAAGTACATGGGATTGATCTCCCTTTCATTAAAGTATTCCAGTCAGATATTAGCTGCTTACAATTATTATAGACAGCATATTTTTTGAGCCTGAGATTCTCCATCACCAGGCTTGAAGTCCAAAGACCATTTGTGGTCCCTATACCACTTTTATTCAGCAGATAAACTTTGATGTCAGTTATAACTGGGCTAGTTTTCCCTTCCTATGGCTGCCCACTCCCTAAGCTCACCATACTGGTCCAAACCAATCCAGTAAATAATTATTAATTGCTTATTATGTTCCAGGCACTGTGCTAAGTGCTGGGGAAACAATAAAAAGAAAGACAGTTTCTGCCCTCAAGGAGCTTACTATCTGAAGGGAGAGACAACATACAAAAAGAGGACGGGAAGAGGGGCATTGGACATCAGGGACTACATTGAGGAGGTATTTGTCTGACATAGGAGCATCTTGTTCTGTGGAGATTGAAACCAAGCAGGACAGCAGAGGCTAAGTAGAGTGAATGAAACCAATTCCTGCCCTTTATAAAGAAAGGCATTGGGAGGAGTTTGGTACTTCACCTGCCAGCCTTTCAATCAGAGAGGAGAGGAGAGTATGAAAGGTGCTGGCAATTAAAGCTTGAGTTAGGAGCTTAGCGGGTGAGTTTAGCACTCCTGCAGCTCAGAACTCCTCAACTCAAGCTATCCACCAGTCTTGGCCTCCCCAAGGTAGCAGGAATTATAGATGTCTACTATCATACATGGATGGACATCATACTCTACAAGAATAATAATTCATATTTCAAAAACACGTTCAGGTTCAAACAACACCTTTCCTAACACCATCTGGAGAGATAGATAGGCTAATGTCTTTGTCATGCCATGTAAGTGACCCTAGGTTTTCAAAATCCAAAGCAAAGGAACACAAGCTCCAGGAAGCCCTCCTAGGCTAGAAAGCCCTGGTGACTGTGAGTAAGGCTGTGGAAGAATTACAGAATTAGACAATCTCAGGTCTCTGAGAGATGCCAAAGGCTAGCTAGTCTAATTTGTACCTGGACAAAACTTTCCAATATACCTGAAAAATTTTTATTTATCCCATTGCCTGGTACTACCAGTGAGGATGAATTCACAACCTACAGAAAAAAAAAACATTCCATTTTTGGGTAGTTCTAATCAATGGGAGGTTTTCCCTTGCAATAAGGTTAAATTTGGCTTTTTCAGCTTCCACCCCTTGCTTCAGATTGTGCTTCTGAGGCTAAACAGAACCAGTCAAATACTTCTGCATAATAACTTTTCAAATATCTAAAGGTTGCAATAGTCTTCTCCCACCTGGTCTTCTCTAGGCTAAAACCTCAATTCCTTCATCCAATTCTCAAATGGCATGAATCTGAGTCCCTTTACTATTCTATTTGCCTCTTTAAAACACTCTCTAATCTCACCTCTCTGAGTCTCAGCTATCTTAGAGACAGCATGGTATAATGGTTAGAGAGCAGAGAAGATTTGGGTTCGACTTTCATCTCTGACACATAATAGGTATGACTTCAGGCAACTCACTTTACCTTTGAGTTAGATAACACTATAATTTGCAGAGTATGTGTCAATCTTTTTCTCAATAAGAATTTCTTATACCAATCACAGGTTTGGTCTAAAAAGAAAATGGGTAAGGGGCAGGTAGGTGGCACGGTGGGTATAGCAGCAGCCCTAGAGTCAGGAGGACCTGAGTTCAAACACTTACTAGCTGTGTGATCCTGGGCAACTCACTTAACCCCTTATTGCCTCAAAAAAGTTTTAGGGGCAGCTGACATTTATTAGCTTGTGACCTTGGGTAGGTCATTTAATCCAAATTGCCTAAAAAATAAAGAAGAAAAGAAAATAGGTGCTACTACCACAAGGAGGCAGCTCTGTGGTACAATGAATAGAGTCTCTAACTTGGAGTCAGGAACCCTGGAATTCAAATCCATCCTCAGCTGGCTGTGTGACCCTGGGCAAGTCACTTAATTTCAGTCTGTCTCATCTGTAAAACAGCAATTAGAATAGCACCTTTGTCCCAAAGTTGTTGTGAGGTTCAAATGAAATTACAATTGTGAAGTGCTTTGCAAACCCTTAAAGCATTATATAAATGCTAGCTATTACTATTGGTGTGGGAAAAGCACCTTGTAAACTATGAAACTATGGGCACTGTACAAATGTAGCCTTTTCTTACCTGTCTTTGACCAATATTCAAATTGGCCAAAACCAAACAGCAGATAATCTACATCACTACTGTTTCACTTGAGAATATGACTTAGAATTTACCTCTGAAAAATGAGTGATACTCATAAGTTTTAAAAAGTTTTTTAAAAAAAAAGAAGCAATTGAAAATAGTAACTCCATGTCTCATAAGCCCCCAAATACAAATGACTAAGAGGAAAGGCTCCCTTTTTGACAACTGCTGGGGAAATTTGAAAGCAGTTTAGCAGAAACTAAGTTTAGATCAACATCTGTTAGTTGTGAGAATGAACCCCCAAATCTGAAATAGTTTTAGAAAGAAAGGTACTTGGTACAGGAGAGAGCCAGGAGGTATGACTCCCTTCCGAATCTTTGTGATGTTATATTATATAGAGTTCAGTCAAGGGCATAAAAACATATGTCTAGTTGGCCTCAGGTAGGCAGTAGGTCATCTCCAGAGAAGGGCAGATGTCTATCAGCAGGTAAGTTGACCTAATTTGCAGAACCCAAAACACAAGCTTTGGATGGACCTAAAACAAGGCCTGAGCAGGATCTAAGCATTCCTTACTGCTATCCAGCTTCGCTGGAGTCTCTGAGATCAGCCTGACCTCTATAGCAAACTTTTGTATTGGACAATTTTCTAGTTACATAAAGCTAAGTTCAAGCAATATTAATAAATGATCAATAATAAAGCATTTTTTCTCACAATTCCTCTCTTTTTGGCTTAAAGCCCAACATTCTCATACTAGTGAAAGCATAATTACAGAAGCAGAAATCTGGGTTATGGTTTCAAAGGGAGTTCATTAAAATAACCTGAGTCAATGGAGATGTCACCCTCATTACCTCTTTCATCTAGAATTTGATAGAATTCCTTTAAGGAGGGGCTGTGGCCAGATTGGTGGCAAACTTCTTCCAATGTCTCATAGTCAGAGGGATCAATCTGAGTAAACCTCAGGGGGACTGTAAATCAGGAGACTTAAATTTATAATAGGAAACAAGTGCACTGTGGCCAGGAGTATCACAAAAATCAAAATCCCATGCTTTAGTGTCATAAAATTTGGACAAACTTGGTTAAGCAGAGTAATAATCTCATACATCCCTTAAGAAGACAAACTTCATTAAACAGATTCTATAGGTAAACTATGTCAGGTTACAGATTAAACTATTTTTAGCAGATTCACCAAGGACTAATTAAGATGGAGCTTTACATATCACCAAGGTAACTAAAAAACTCCTTGTCAGGGAAATCCTTCTTTACACAGTTAGCTAGGAGAGTAACTAAATCACTTGGGAAAGCTCAATCTTCCCTCTGGTTTCTATCTGAGGAATGTCAAACAGTTAACATTATTATTCCATAATGCAGGTTTTGGTCATGTGAGGTTAATACAATCAGAAGACAAGCTTTTAATTAACCAAAAGTTGAGAGAGGAATGGCCCTGATCCTCAAAAAACAAACAAAAGGAATTTAAGCATACTCTTCTTGCAAGCAAATATAACCTCTATGAAACATTAGAGCCAAAGTAATACAATAATGATCATCAATATTAAATACCATAAAGCCTCCTTGTTCTTGATAACCCACTCAATGTCCATTTAATCAGCATATTTCACACTGAGTCTGAGCTGGTCCATGTAATTGTCTGGTTCCTGAAAACATCTTCCCTTTGAAATTCTGGAGCAGACCTTGCTCTCAAAGCAGCTCTGGAAGGAGCTCCTCCTAGAAGATGTGTTTCTCTGGTTCCAAGTCACTTGCAGATTCCCTAGATTATATTGCTAAAATCTGCCAGAAACAAAACTCAATAAAATGTAACTTGGTTTTCCAGTAACTAGTTCATTTGGTAAAATTATTTCAAACCTGATGGAGCTAACCTTATTGACAACAGAGCTATAAGGACATCAAATTAGGAACCCATAATTCACCTTAAAGTTCAGAGAATTTCAGTTTTCCCATACCACTTGTTCTTTCTATTTTTGTTTGAACTCCCGTGTCTGATATGGACAATGCCATCAAGGGGCTGATGGAAGAATCTTAAAAAGGATCATGGGGACCTGACTTGGAAAATGAGCTCTTCTGTGTCTTATATTATCAGACAGACATTTCAAAACAAGAAAAAAAACCCATGATTTAAAATTTTCTTTACAAGTATTAATGCAATTTTGTATGTAATATCCTTAATCCAATGACTAAAACATAGTCAAAGCATATATATCCCATTAGAAACATTTGAAAGATATATATACACATATAGGTACATATGTGTATATGATACAGACACACATAAGCATATTTATAAATACCTTCAATATATTGACATATATGTATCTCTATATATCTCCCAGCACTTAGGGAAAACTGTCTAATCTTGTTGCTTTCTCAAAGTGACATTTATGACTACATTAAAATTGATAAATGTTTGCTTCTTTATCCTTGGTGATATGTAAAGCTCCATCTTAATTAGTCCATGGTGAATCTGCTAAAAATAGTTTAATCTGTAACCTGACATAGTTTACCTATAGAATCTGTTTAATGAAGTTTGTCTTCTTAAGGGATGTATGAGATTATTACTCTGCTTTATATATCTTTTTAAAGATATATATTATCCTCATATCATTCAAAAACAATGAAATATTTTAAAGCCCTAATCTTATGTATGAATATATAGCTATTAGCAAGGAGATAGCAAACTTCCCTTTTTGACAACTGCTAGGGAAACTTCAAAGCCAGTTAACAGAAATTAGATTTAGATCAACATCTTACACCATGTAGCACAATAAACTCGAAATGGCTTTGCAATCCAAAAAGGTTGCAACCTAAATGAATTAGAAGAAGACCTATCCAGGTACCTTATAAAACTATAGCTAATGGAGGAATTCTTAATTAAACAAGGGATAGAGGATACCATAAAAATAAAATAAGTAATTTTGATCACATAAATTTAAAAAGTATTTATAGTAACAAAATCAATGAAGAGAAATGATAGAATGAAAAAAAAATAATTACATAAAATGTTGTCAGTTAAAGTTGATCAAAAATATATAGGGAATTGACTAAAAATTGCAATACAAAGAGAATTTGTCAATAGATAACTGGTCAAAGTATATGAACAAACAATTTTTAAAAGAAAAATTGCCAACTATAAATGACCACAGGAAAACATATCAAATCACTGATAGAGAAATGCAAATCACAACTCGTGATTTTTACTTCACACCCTGCAAACTGGCAAAAATGACAAATACAGGAATAGTCAATGTCGCAAGGGCCGTGAGAAAACGGGCAAACTAACGCATTGTTGGTGACACTGAATTGTTCCCACCATTCTGGATTTCAATTTGAAATTCTGAAAGCAAAGTGACAAAACTACCTATACTCTTTGACCTTGTGGTCCTACTACTGTATATCTACACAAAGAAAGTCAAAGAAAGAAGTAGAGGTTCATATGTGCTAAAATTCTCACTCAAAGCCTCCTCTTTGTGGTAGGAAAGAACTAGAAACAATGTGGATACTTATTGATTGGGAAGTGCCTATGGGGAAAAAAGGATATTTATAAGGTACTGTCCTTTTAAGGTATTACTGTTTTATAGGTACTGTTGGTTACTGAAATGTTTAATGAGACCCCTTAAAGAAACAGTTACTAAACAGTTATTCTGCAAGAAGTTGTTAATTTTGAATATGACAAGCTATGCTATACTGTAGTGATATGGGCACCAGACCTTCTTTATGATTATGAGACAAATGTAATGTATCTGCTTATACATAAATGATGAGAAGTCAGTTACTAACCATAAGCTAAGGTGGGATTATTGGAAAAGAGAACCAAAAATCCGAGCCCAGAAAGATAAGAGAGGGAAGTGAAAGAACAGATTTCAGAACTGGATCATCTAAGTTTGAATGTAGCAGTTAAGAATAAGTTTAACTTCAATTCAATCATTTAGTTCAAAAATATTTATTAAGGGCCTGCTATGTGTCAGGCACTGTGCTAAGTGCCAGGGATAGAAATTAAAAAAAAAAAAAAGACAGTCCCTGCCCTTATGGAGCTTACAATCTAATAGGAGAAGACAATATACAAAAGAAAGCTGCAAAGTGGGAGGAGGGGCACTAGAGGGTACCTGGCGTGGGGGGTATCATGCTCTGGGGAGTCCGAACCGGTAGAGCTAAAGGTAGAAAGTGGAGAGTTAGTTGAAAAGTGCAGTGTCTGGCACATAGGAGGTGCTAACTAAATGTTTATTGAATTGAATTGAATTAAAAGTCTAAATCTCAGCCTTCTAAAAAGGAAAGCTTTGGGAGGAGTTTAGCGTTCCACCCTCCAGCTCTACAAACAGAGACGAAAGGAGATAAAAGGAGACAGCCAAGAAGAGGCATAATTTGCAAACAGAGAATCAGAGAAGTCTCCCAACCGATCAACCAGTTAGGTGGAGATGCCAAGCCCAGTAATGTATTTGAAAAACACAGAATGAATCAACTCAACCTAACAATGGAAGCATCTGTTCAATGTAGAAGTAATGTCCATCAAGCAACTTTTATGGGACATTCCTGCGACAGAAAAAGCCCATTGAAGTTTACAATTCCAGAGTTTCTAGTTGTCTTAAACACGTGGTTTTTCTCACTCGTGTACTTCCTTGGCAGGATTCTGTAAGTGTGTACCCACTCTCTGAGAGACACTGAGTGCATTGGTCTGAGAGTGTGACCCAAGTTTATGTGTTGATTTTAATGTATTTATTCTTCCTGCATTTGCTTTAACATGTAAGTGCTTACTCTGTTCTCTTTTTTTTGGTCTTATTGTTGTGTAAATATCTATGTTTAAAAAAAGAGTCATTACTGTAAGTGGCTGATTTTGGATAAAAGAAAACACTTGAGGTTTCCCTGGATTAACTCCAAGCTCAAGAGAGAAGATGGACAATGCCAACCCCACTTCGGACTGCTGAAAGAAAAGATTCTGGGAAGAAGCTGACATGAGAGGAGGGGGCAGTCTCCATTATGCCACTGCCCTCGGCTTGCTAACACTAGAGACTTCAGGGAATTACCCTTTGGGTGAGATCTGGTACTCTTTCTCTTCGCTGAGCTGAGTACCTTGCTCCTGACTGGAGAGTTCCTTCACTCTCTATTTTCTGGTATACATTCTCATATGTATACTTTCTCTGATTTCTGTTTTGCTATGATTTGTATAAATGGATTTCTTTGCAGCCTGCTATGGAATTGGCATTTAGTGGGAAAGAATTTGAGCCTTGGATATAAAGTTTGAGGTGTCCAATCAGTGAGCATCCACTTATTTCCAGTTCTTTCCTTTCCCTTCTATTAATGAAATAGTTGTCAGAAATTAGCTTAAACCTTAAAACCATATCCCCTAGACTAATAATACTTCAGGGAGCAGATAAATGTAATTCTAGCCTGTTACCCACCCTCCTTTCTCTCTAAGAAGAATAGAATAGTCAAGCTTCAGGCCCCAATTTCCTGCTTCTCCTCCTGGAAGAATTAAAGTCTTCCTTGGAAAAGGTTGGAGAAGAAGAGGCTAGAGACGACTACTTTGGCTTCCTTCAAGTCACACAATGACATTTCCATGTTACATATGGGGGAATGCCCTCTCTACAAATATAATAGAATGCTATTGTGTGTTAAGAATCGACAAATATAAGGAATTCAGAGAAATGTGGAAGATGTATATGAACTGATGCAAAGTAGAAATAAGTAGTACCAAGAGAACATTATATGTAATTACAACAACATAAATTAAAAGATCATGAAAAGGTAGTCAGAATTCTGGGTAATTAAAAAATCATGATGGTCCTTGAGAAGAGATAATGGAACATACCTCCTCCCACCATACAAAGAGTTGGGAGGTTACTAGGACCAAACATACTAAACATTGTCATATGTAGTCACTGCATAAGATGTTTCTGTTTTGTTGTTGTTCTTTGTCATGGGAAAAGTTCATTCTGGGGGAAGGATTTTAAATGATCAATGTAAAATCAAAAGACATCAATAAAATGTAAATGAAATGCATTTTTAAAAAATCAGTGTTACTCAAAATAAAGGAAATTCACTTCAAATGCCATAATAAAATCACATTTTTGAAGACCAGAAAAATAGACTATGGGATATAAAAGCTGGTAAGACACTTAAACATCATTTTGCCCAACCCCCCATTTTATTTATGAGAAAACTGAGGCCCAGAAAAAGAAAGGAAAATGCCTGAAATTATGTAATTAGCAGCAGAATCAGAATTCAAATCTACCTCTTACTCCAGATCCAGTGTTCTTTGCATTATATCATGAGGAAAAGGGAAGCAGTGTAGTTTCCTCCTCCTTTCTCAACTTCTCCCTGCTCTTCACTCTTTCCAAATAGTTTCTCTTTTACCAGGTCAGTATTGAGTTATCTCAACCCTTCCTTAAGTTAAAGACTGAAGTTTCAAAAGACTTTGTTGCTCACAGAATACATATCAGCAGAGCTGAAATGGAAAAGTAGGGTGCTTCCATCAACTCTTTTCTTATATTTTCTTTTTTTAAAACTGTCTTGCTCTTATGAAATCCAGTTAGCCTGTCACCTTCATCCAAATCTTAGCTAAGCCTAGGATTTTTATGGGATGCCTTCAGCATCAATCTGGTGTGAGCAGGGCTCAGACCGGCTGCCTCCTGGGAGCTCTAGTTTCCACAGATCTAAAAGAGACTGACGCTAAGGCATTTTTTTGAGTTGGGGTTGGGGTGGGAGAGTCAGAGGAGCAGTGAGTTAGAAAAGTCATGATGGAAGTGAGAGGAGAGCAGACCCTTGAACTGGCTACTGACAGTTTTAATTTAGCTGGAACAGGAGAAACTAGTATTTGTTAAGTGCCTCATTTGATCCTCACAACAATCCTGGGAGGTGGCTGATATTATTAATCATCCCTGTTCTATAGCTGATGCAACTGTGGCAAAATTAAGTGACTTTTCCATGGTTATGCAAAAATATCTGAGGCTAGATTTGAATTTAGGTAGCCCTTAACTACAGGCCTAGTTCTCTATCCACTGCATCACCTTTCTGAGGTTTCTTCTGCATCCCCATTTGACAATTGAAAAGAATCCTAAGGGGAAATATGGTTGAACTGTTTCTCCCTGAGAGGCTAAGAAGGTGACTTGCTTCAAGTCTCCCTTCCACTTCTGTTTTATCTCCATCTATAAAGAGGAGGAGTATTCCTTCTAAATTTCTAGATTATTTACATTTGTTTTAACTTTGGATTTAATATGGTCTTAGAATGCACTTGCCTTTTACATTAAAATTCCATCATTGTTCATAACCAATGTGGATGTCTCCATATATTTATGTTTTGGAAAAGGGGGAAACTGAAGACACTAGCAAATAGCTAGAGTATACAGAACTAATAAAATAGATCAGGGGACTAAACCCTGTACTAGACATCAAACTTTTATTCTAATCTGGGGCATCAAAAGCTGTATGTTATTTTTAAGCTCCCGAAAAGAACAGAAAAGTTGAGCCAGATGAACATAGGTCCGTTTTGCCTCTACACAGAATAAAATTCACTGCAGCTAGAGTGTTGCCATTAGACTGTAAGTTCCTTGAGAACAGGGACATTCTTCTTCTTTTCTCCTCTTCTTTCTTTCTCTTCCTTCTCCTCCTCTTCCTCCTCCTCCTCCTCCTCCTTTTTCTCCTTCTCCTCCTCCTCCTTTTCCTCCTCCTCCTCCTCTTCTTCTTCTTCTTCCTCCACTAATTGGGCAGCTAGATGTACAATGGATAGAGTGCTGGGCCTGAAGTCAGGGAAGACTCATCTTCCTGAGTTTAAATCAGGCCTCAGATACTTACTAGCTGTGTGACCCTGGGCAAGTCACTCAACTCTGTTTGCCTATTTCTTCATCTATAAAATGGGCTAGAGAAAGAAATGGCAAACCACTCCAGTATCTTTTCCAAGAAAACCTGAAAAAGGGATCATGAAGAGTCAGAAATGACTGAACAACATCTCCAGTAATTAGCAGAATGCCTGGTGTGTAGTTTGCTTTCTTAATAAATGTTTAGTGACTGACTGACTAGATGTAGTAGATAAACCAAGCTTTGGGAAGGGGAGTCAATAGAGGCCAAATGAAAAATTACTTCCCTAAACAGGCCTAGTAGGAGGAAAAAGTTGTAGGATTCAACTCCCCCTTTCCCATCACCCATCCCCACTCCCTTTTTATTACCGGGAGGCTGAATGAAAAGAATTACTCACCCGACTTTGCTCCGCAGCAACATCTAGTGGTTGTGCTAACAAAGAGGAATGAACTTAGGGACCCCAAAATTTCTCCCTGTGGTTACTGATTAGCTACAGGCAAGTTACTTAATCTCTCCAGCACTCAGTTTCCTTGTCTGTAAAATGTACTATTTAAAATAATAGTTGTGGGGCAGCTGGGTGGCACAGTGGATAGAGCGCTGGCCCTGGATTCAGGAGGACCTGAGTTCAAATCTGGCCTCAGACACATAACACTTACTAGCTGTGTGACCCTAGGCAAGTCACTTAACCCCACTGCCTAGCCAAAAAAATAAGATAAAATAATATAATAGTTGCACAACTTGCCTCACATAGTTATTAAGAAGAAAGTGCCTTCTAAACCCTAGAGTGATAGAGAATTGCGAGTTATTATTTTTGGGGGGTAGACTGAATAATGTCTAAGGTTCCTTCTAGTTCTACAATTCTGTGTCTATCTGTGGGACCTGCTGCATCTAACTCCAGTTATAGCAAACTACAGGGGTTATAATCAATCAATCATTCAACAAACAGGCACCTCCAGGCTGGAGTGAGTTAGTCGGTTTTCATTTTCTCCATTCTGTCCCTCCTAAAGCACACTCTTTCTTGCCCAGTGAGCTGAGCCTCAGAGTTCCCCTGGCCAGGAACTCTGCCTTGAGCAGGTTATGCCAAGCGGTTTGTCAGGTGCAACAGCTGGGCTATGAGGCCCTCACTGTCTGGGAAGAGCAGAGGCTAAAGAAGAATAAAGTCACCTTGGGTTGTAAAGACTGTCATTATCCCCCCTTGGGGCAGTGCAGACTATAGGCAGAAGGTCTGTAACTGATTCTGCAAGTCACAGCAATAAAAGAGTCTCAAAGTTGTACTTGACCCTTTTACGGTCTTAAAAATTATTGAGGACCCCAAAGAGCTTTGCTTATACGGGTTATGCCCATTTATATTTACCATATTAGAAATTAAAATTGATGAACTTGTATTTCCAGGAGCCAAGATGGCAGAGTAAGCTGTAAATTGCCATACCTTTCCCATATTCACCTCCAAACAACCATGAAATAGCACCTCAAAACGAATCCTGAAACAGCAGAAGTAGCAAAAAGAGAGGGTGAAACAATCTTTGAGCTCAAGAAACTTAGAAGATCAGCAGGAAAGGTCTGTCTTGCTCAGATAAAAGGGGAACACAGTCCAGTTCAGGAAGTGTCCCAGCAAACCAGCAGCAAGCCCCACCTCAGGAAACCAGGGGGAGATCCTGAGCCCCAGGGCAATGGAGCAGGCAAATGCCACCACCAGGACCCTGCCCCCACCATGTGCCTCAGCATAGCCAGGGTAATCTGCAGACTCCAGCCACATGCTTCAGCACAGCCCTAGGCAAACAGACAGGTGCCAACCATATGGGTGCCTTAGCAAACAGGCAGCAGCCAGCAGAGCCCTACCACATGCTTCATTATAGCCCTGGGGAAATGCAGAAATGCCCCACCAGTCTCAGAACACACCAGACACCAGACCTAGGACTCTGGATCAGCACCAGGTGGGCTGCCAGATCCTTACAGCCTGAAGCAGCACCAGGCACCCCTCACCCCACCCTCTCAGCACAGCACCAGACATGAGGATCCTCCATGGGCCTCAGGGCAACATCAGTGCAGCACCAGGTAAACAGCCAGGGCCCGAAGCCTCTGGCACAAGAAGCCTGAGATAGTGCTCCTTCTACTCCTGGAGCAGAGAGCAAATTCAAAAGAAAGGGACAAGGCCAAAAAAGATAAGGAAACAACAACAAAAATAATCTGACACGGAAAGTGATTATGGTAACAGGAAAGATCAAGACGCAAATTCAGAAGATACAACAATGTCAAAGCACCTATGGGCAAAGCCCCAAACAAAAACAGGAAGCGATCTCAAGCCCAGAAAGAACTCATGGAAAAGCTCAAAAAGGAGCTTAAAAATCATATAAAGAGGTAGAAGGAAAACTGGGAAAAGAAATGAAAGGGATGTTAACAGAATTATGAAAAAAGAGTCAACAGCTTGGAAAAAGAAAACAGCTACTTTAGAAGTAGAATTGGCCAAACGGAAAAGGAGATTAAAAAAAAATCTACTGAAGAAAACAACTGCTTTAAAAGTACAATTGGCCAAATGGAAAAGGAAGTACAAAAGCTAGCTGAGGAAAACACCTTAAAAGTTAGAATTGGGCAAGTGGAAGCTAATGACTCTATGAGACATCAAGAATCAATCAAATTCAAAAGAATGAAAAAAAATAGAAGAAAATGTAAAATACATCACTGGAAAAACAACTGACCTTGAAAATAGATACAGGAGAGACAATGTCAGAATCATTGGACTACCTGAAAGCCATAATCAAAAGGACTTGGATGGCATCTTTAAACAAATTATCAAGAAAAAACTGCCCTGAGATCCTGGAACTAGAGGGCAAAATAGGCATTGAGATAATTCATCTATCACCTCAGGAAAGAGATCCCAAAATAAAAACTCCAAGGAACATTATAGCCAAATTAGAGAGCTATCAGGTCAAGGAAAAATTACTGCAAGTGGCCAGAAAGAAACAATTCAAATATTGGGAAGTCAGAACCAAGATTACACAGCACTTGGCAGCTGCAACATTAAAGGACTGGAGGTCATGGAACACGATTTTCTAGAAGGCAAAGGAGCTAGGACTACAACTAAGAATCACCTGCCTGGTGAAATTAAACATAATACATAAATGGGGGGGGGGGGAAAGGGCATTCAATGAAATAGAAGGATTTCAAGGCTTCATAAGGAGACCAGAACTGAACAAAAATTTTGATCTCCAATATCAAGACCCAAAAGAAGGTAAAATGGGAAAAGAAAACATAAGGGATTAAATAGAGCTGAACTGTTTACATCTCTACATGGGAAGATGATACCTATAATTCTTAAAAACTGTACACTAATACTACAGCTAGAAGGAATATACATAGACAGAAGATATCAGGTGAATTTGAAGGAATGACATAAAAAAATTAACGGATGAGAAAGATTAGTATACTGGGTGCAAAAGGAAGGGAGAGGTAGAATGGGGTAAATCATTTCACATAAAGAGGCATGAAAAACCTACCAGTAGAGAGAAAGATGGAAAGTGGGCAACAGGCATCACTTGAACCTTACTCTCATCAGTACTGGCTCAAAGAGAGAATAATATATACAATCAGTTGAATATAGAAATCTATCTTACCTGATGGCAAACTAGAAAGGGAGAAGATTAAGTAAAGGGTGTGTGGGGGAGGACTGACAGAAGAGAGGGAAGTCTAGGGGAGGTGGTAGATAGAAACAAAACACTCTCAAGGAAGGAAAGGGTGAAAGGAGAAAGAGGACAAACAGGAGGAAAAATAGGATGGAGAGACATGCACAGTTAGTAATCATTATTGTGAATGTGAATGGGAGGAACTCTCCCATAAAAAGGAAGCAGATAGCAGAGTGAATCAAAACCAGAATCCTGTAATATGTTGATTTTAAGAAACTCACTTAAAGCAGAGAGACACACATAGACTAAAGGTAAGGGGCTGGAACATAATCTATTATGTTTCAGCTGAAGTTAAAAAAAAAACTAAACAAACAAACCAAAACAAAACAAAACAAAACAGACATAGCAATACTGATCTCAGACAAAGCAAAAGCAAAAATAGACCTAATTAAAAGAGATAAGGGAGGAAACTACACCTTGCTAAAAGCTACCATAAACAATGAAGTAATATCAATACTAAACATATATGTACCAAACAGTATACCATCCAGATTCTTAAAGGAGAAATTAAGTGAGTTACAGGAAGAAATAGACAGCAAAACTATAGTAGTGGGGAACCTCAACTGTCCCCTCTCAGAACTTGATAAATCCAACAAAAAAATTACCAAGATAGAAAGTAAGGAGGTGAATAGAATATTAGAAAAGTAAGATATGACAGACCTTTGGAGAAAACTGAATGGGAACAGAAAGGAATATACCTTTTTCTCAGCAGCATGAAGCACCTACACAAAAATTGACCATGTATTAGGGCATAAAAAACCTCAAGATCAAATATAGGAAGGCAGAAATAGTAGATGTTTTCTTTTTGGATCATAATGTAATAAAAATTACATTAAAAAAGGGCAGTGGAATGATAGATTAGAAATTAACTGGCTTAGACACATAACACTCATTAGCTGTGTGATATCGGGCAAGTCACTTAACCAATTGCCTCACTAAAAAAGAAAAAGAAGAAGAAGAAATTAACTGGAAACTAAATATTCTAATCCTAAAGAATAAGTGAATCAAAGCACAAATCATAGAAACAATCAATAATTTCTCTAAAGAGAATGACAACAATGAGACAACATCCCAAAATTTATGGGATACAGCCAAAGCAGCACTTAAGGGAAACATTATTTCTCTAAATTATTGCATCAATAAAATAGAGAAAGAGCAGATCAATTAACTGTGCATAGAAAAAAAAAACACTGGGAAAAGAACAAATTAAAAATCTCTAACTGAGCACCAAATTGGAAATCCTGAAAATTAAAGGTGAGATTAAAAAAAACCTGAAAGTAAAAAACAAACTATTGAGCTAATAAATAAAACTAGGAGCTGGTTTTATGAAAAAGCCAATAAGGTAGATAAGCCATTAGTTAATTTGATTTAAAAAAAAAAAAGAAAAAAGAAAGCCAAATATCCAGTATCAAAAATGACAAGGGTGAAATCACCACCAATGAAGAAGAAATTAAAGCAATTAGGAAACATTTTGCCCAATCATATGCCAATAAGTGTGATAATCTGAGCAAAATTGATGGATTTTTACAAAAATATAAATTACCTAGATTAAAAGATGAGGAAATAAAATGCCTAAATAACTCCACCTTAGAAAAATAAATTGAACAAGCCATTAATGAACTCCCTAAGAAAAAATCCCCAGGGCTAGATAGGTTCACAAGTGAATTCTGCCAAACATTTAAGAAACAACTAATTCCAATACTATATAAACTATTTAGAAAATAGGTGAAGAAATCCTGCCACACTCCTTTTATGGTACAAATATGGTGCTGATACCTAAACCAGGAAGAGCTAAAATTGAGAGAGCAAATTATACACCTATTTCCCTAATGTTGATGCAAAAATTTTGAACAAATACTAGCAAGCCAATTACAGCAATATATCACAAAGGATTATACACTATGACCAGGTAGGATCTTTACCAGGAATGTAGGGTTGGTTCAATATTAGGAAAACTATCAACATAATTGACTATATCAATGACAAAACCAAGAGAAATCATATGATTATCTCAATAGATGCTGAAAAAGTTTTTGACAAAATACAGCACCCATTCTTATTAAAAAAACACACAATAGCATAGGAATAAAGGGAGCATTCCTTAAAATGATAAGCAGTATATCTCTAAAACCACTATCAAGTGTTATCTGTAATGGGGATAAGCTCAAAGCCTTACTAATAAGATTAGGAGTGAAGCAAGGATGCCCATTATCACTGCTATTATTCTATATTGTACTAAAAATGTAATTCATATATATATATATATATATATATATATATATATATATAAAACAATAAAAATATATATGGTTATATATAGCAATAAGAGAAGAAAAAGAAATCGAAGGAATTAGAATAGATAATGAGGAAACAAAATTATCACTCTTGCAGATGATAGGATGGTATACTTAGAGAGCCCTAGAGAATCAACTAAAAAACTACTTGAAATAATTAACAACTTTAGTAAAGTTGCAGGATATAAGATAACCCCACATAAATCATCAGCATTTCTTTATATGACAAACAAAACCCAACAGTAAGAGATAGAAAGAGAAGTTCCATTTAAAATAACTGTGAACAATATAAAATACTTGGGAGTCTACCTGCCAAGACAAACTCAGGAACTATGTGAACACAATTACAAAACACTTTTCACACAAATAAAGTCAGATACAAACAAATGGAAAAATATCAATTGCTCATGGGTAGGCCAAGCCAATATAATGAAAATGACAATTCTACCTAAGTTAATTTACTTATTCAGTGCCATACCATTCAAACTACCAAAAAAAATTATTTGATAGAGCTAGAAAAAAAATAACAACAAAATTTATCTGAAAGAAGAAAAAGTCAAGAATATCAAGGGAATTCATGAAAAAAATAAAAAGGAAGGTGGCCTGGTAATATTAGACCTCAAACTATATTATAAAACAATAATATCAAAACCTTCCGGTACTGGCTAAGAAACAGAGTGGTGGATCAGTGGAATAGATTAGGTACACAAGACACAGCAGTCAATGACCATAGTAACTTAGTGTTTGATAAATCCAAAGACCCTAGCCTTTGGAATAAGAATCACTCTTTGACAAAAACTGCTGGGAAAACTGGAAAACAATAGGGCCCAAACTAGGTACAGAGTAGACCAACATCTCACATTGTATACCAAGATAAGTTCAGAATGGGTACATGATTTAGATATAAAGGGTGACTCCATAAGCAAATCAGAAGAGCAAGGAATAGTCTACCTTTCAGATCTATGGATAAGGGAAGATTCATGACCAAACAAGAGATGGAAAGCATTACAAAATGTAAAATAGATAATTTTGACTATATTAAATTAAAATGCTTTTGCACAAGCAAAACCAATACAATGAAGATTAGAAGGAAAACAGAGAGCTGGGAAATAATTTTTATAGCAAGTGTCTCTGATAAAGGCCTCATTTCTCAAATATGTAAAGAACTTAGTCAAATTTATAAGAATGTAAGCCATTCCCCAATTGATAAATGGTCAAAGGATATGAATAGGCAGTTTTCAGATGAAGAAATCAAAGCTATCTCTAAGCATATGAAAAAGTGCTTGAAATCACTTTTGATTAGAGTACCACCTCACCCCTATCAGATGACTGGCTAATGTGACAAAAAAAAAAGGAAAATGATAAAAGTTGGAGAGGATGTGGGAAAATTGGGATACTAATGCACTGTTGTTGGAGTTATGAACTGATCTAACCATTCTAGAAAGCAATTTGTAACTATGACTAAAGAGCAACCAAACTATGCATATGCCTTTTGATCCAGCAATACCACTACTAGGTCTATATCCCAAAGAGATGATGAAAAAGGAAAAAGACCTGCATGTGCAAGAATATTTATAGCAGCCCTTTTCATGATGGCAAAATATTGGAAATTGAGAGGATGTCCATCGATTGGGGAATGGCTGGAGCAAGCTGTGGTATATGAATGCAATGGATTACTATTGTGCAATAATAAATGAGGAACCAACAGATTTCAGAAAAACCTGGAAAGAACTGAAGCATAGTGAAATGAGCAGAATCAGGAAAACTTTGTATACAGTATCAGCAATATCATGTGATGATCATCTATGAATGACTCAGCTCTTCTCAGAGGCACAATGACCCAAGACACATACAAAGGACTCACAAAGGATTCCCATCCAGATAAAGAACTGACAAACTCTGAATGTAGATTGAAGCATACTTTTTTCACTAACTTTATTCTTTTTCTTGTTTTTTTTCCTTTTGATCTGTTTCTTCTTTCACACTGTGATTAATGTGGAAATATGTTTTACATAATAGCACACATATAACCTTTATCAAATTGTGTGCCATTTTCAGAAGAGGGGAGGGAAGGAACGGAGGGAGAAAAATTTGGAACTTAAACTCTTGGAAAAAAATGAATGCTAAAAATTGTTGAGATATAATTGGGAAAAATACTATTAAATTTTTTTAAAAGACTGGAACTTATAAAAATAATAAAATTGATATTTATTTAGCTATTATTATTATAGGTACAATAGTAATAGCTAACATTTGTATTTTAAAGTTTGCAAAATATTTTACATGTATTATCTCATTTGAGCCTCATAACATCTCAGTGAAGTAAAGTTTATTGTTATCCCCATTTAACAGTTTAGGAACCTTAGTGTAAATGACTTGCCTCCGGGGCACACTGAGAATTTGAATTCAGGTTTTCCTTATAATGACCCCATGAGTTAGGTGCTATTATTATCCCTATTTTATAGATGAGGAAATTCAGACTGAGAGACATTAAGTGACTTGTCCAAGGTCACACAACTAGAAAGTATCTGAGGCCAGATTGAGATTTTGTGATGCTGAGCAGTAAGAATTGATGGCATCAATGAACTATAGACCCAAGGTCATCATTTGTTCCTCTGGGACCTGAGACAGCTAGGAATTCCTTGAGGAAGTCTTTATTTTTATTTATTTATTTTTTAAGCAATTGGGGTTAAGTAACTTGCTTAGGGTCACAGCTAGTGAGTATCATGCATCTGAAGCTGGATTTGAACTCAGATCCTCTTGACTTGAGGGCCGGTGCTCTATCCACTGTGCTACCTAGATACCCCTGAGGAAGTCTTTAAATTGTTGGTGGATCTCCCCCATCATATCCAGTCTGGTAGACTAGAGACCCAAGGAGAGGGGGAAGGAGTGGGAGTTAGGGATGCAGTCCCAGCCCATGAGAATCCCTGGATGCAACCCTATGATGAGCATTTCCTTACTGTGAGCTGTCACGCGTCTCTTTATTCCATAGCCACTAGAACAGAACTGGACACACAATTTAAATTTTTATTTTAATTACAAGTTGCTAATGCACTCCCATCCTATTCCATGGATCATGGAGCATGCAAAAGACTGGGACCACCTGAAAGAAACACAGGATTTCCTGCTGGAAATGACCTTGGTGATTAATTTGTGATTCTAGAGAGTGATCACATACGTACAGTTATCCCATCCATATCTCAGGGAATAAGGGCATGGCACCTGCTGGATCTGAAAAAATCTGTGCAAAATTTTTTGGCCCTCCCTTCATACCAGAGAAGAAGTCTCATATTTTGTCTTTTACAGTATCTTATTGTGAAATTTGGGTTAAGCATTTGGTCATAGGCTCTGTGTCATCTGCTGGCCTTCACATGTCATCTGCAGCTTCTACAAAACTTTCAAAAATTCCCACTTAACTTCTTACACCAACCCTGGATATATCAAAACTGTGATGGGGAAAGTTGTGATGTGGAAGGGATAACTGTAGTAAGAAGAGCTCAAATTCCAAGCTCAGTTGCCTAGCCAGTATGAGGCAGGTGACTGTCCCACTGCACTCTGTATACTCACACCACATCTGGGCTGTTGTTTCTGTTTTGGGAGTCCCATTTTAAGAAAGCTGCTGATGAGCCATCAAGTAGCCAGAAGAAGCAACCAGTCGCAAAGGACCCCACATTCATGCCACATGAGGATGCCAGCCTCTGTTTGAAGCCCTCCGGTAAAGGGCACGTCCAATGTGTCAGGGAGGCAGCCCCTTCCACTTGTGAATAGCTCTGATTATTAAGATGTTTTTCCTTACATCAAGACCAAATCCAAATGAAATGGTGAGGCTGGAGAAGAAAGAACTTAGGAAAGACATTGCCAGTTAGTCTGTCAATAAGCTTTCATTAAGCACCTACTATGTGCTAAGAGTGGTACTAAGCACTGGGGATTCAGAGAAAGGTTAGAGACAATCCCTACCCTCAGGAAGCTCACAGTCTAATCAGGGAGACAACAATTAAATAACTATGCACCGACAAACTATATAAAAAAGAAAGAAACAACAGAGGGGAGAAACACAAAATCCTCAAGTATTGGAAGGGCTGTTAAGTGGAAAAGACTACCAAATCAAGAACAATAGTAGGACCTCCAAAAGGGCAGATTCAGGCTTTGTGGTAAGGTAAAATTTCTAAACAATTAGATGTATCTCAAAGTGAGTTGGGCTGCTCCGAAAAGGTAGAATGGGCTATCTTAGAAGCAGCCATAGTAGATAGAGTGCTAGGCCTAGAGTCGGGAAGATTTGAGTTCAAATCCAGACTTAGCTTACTAGCTGTGTCACCTTGGGTAAGACACTCTGCCTCAGTTTCCTTAACTGTTGAGTGGGGATAATAAGAGCATCTACTTCTCAGAGCTGTAAAGTAATATTTGTAAAGCACTTACCACAGAGTCTAGAACATAATAGGAGCTTAATAAATGCTTACTCTCTTTCCTTTCTGGAGGTGATGGGCTCTCCTCCTCTAGAGGTCTTGAAGCAAAGACCCAATGATCATTCATTGGGTACGTTAGAGGGTATGCCTGATTGGGTGCAGGCTGGACTAGGTGGTCTCTTCCAACACTGAGATTCCCCAAGTCTGTGATGTCAAATCCCATGTTGTCCTTGCCTGCATCATGTCAGGGGAAGCTCTGACCAAGCGCCCACCCCAGCAGACACTGTAAGCTCCCATTCCCCTGCCTTGTCAGGTAGCCTGTCTCAGAAATTGGAGACCTTGGGACCTCCGGGGGCTTTTTAAAATCAATAACTCACATTTCTATAGTACTTTGAGGTTTACAAAATAACTTCCTCACAATAACCCTGTGGTACAGAATGTTCAAGCAATATGAGTCCAATTAATCTAGCTCTGCTGTCATAACTGTGTAACCTCCTCTCTGTGGGACTCAATTCCCTCCTCTATAAACTGAGCAGCTAGATTAGATGAGTTCTGAGGTCCCTCTAACCCTCAGACTGTTATTTGCATTTTACAAGTAAGGAAAGATAAGGAAATGATGTGATTCACCCAAGCTCATGCTTCCAGTAAGTGTTAGGTTAAGTATGCTGTAGTTTCTTCCTTTATTCCCTAGCATGGGAAGGGACCTTAGAAGTGATCATATTTAAACCTCTCATTTTACACAAGGGAAAATTGAGGTGCAGAAAGGTTATGTGACTTATCTAGAGTGACACAGCAAGTATCTGAGGTGATGTTTGAGTCAGGTCTTCCTGACTCCAAGCCTACTATTCTATCAACTGTACCATCTAACTGCCTCAAAACCAGGCTTCTGACCTTCAGGTTCCTGGGTTGTTCCTTCTGTTCTGCCATATTTCCTCTCTTCAAATTTAAATTCAGGGCCCAAGCACTAGGGAAAGAACAATCCACTCCCCAAGTGTGCCCTGGCCAGGACTATGTGGGGAGGGAGGACTTTGTGAATGGCCACAGAAGCTGTGGCCTCTTCAGGATGGGAGTGTCCAGTCCCCTTCTTGGTGGTATAAGTCCACCCACATCCATCCCCTTCCCCCATATCTATGTCTCAGCCTTGTCTAGACTGTCCAATCAATTAAAAAGAGTCATTTCTTTCTCCACACATCTGTTAGAAAGAAGCATTAGTTCAGAGACATTAATTTCTGGACAAATGTTTACAATTAAAATGTCATTTTGGCTCTACTCAAGACTTGTGTTGCCACATCATTTCACTCCTGACCCTAGGAATACATGTAGGTTGGAGGTAAATGAACTCTTTGGAGAAAGGGGAAAATCGGCATCTGGAAAAAACGGGTAGCAATGGCCTCTTAGAAGGTGCCTCTCTTTGTTTCTGTGTGTTTTGAGGAGAGGGGAGGGAGGCAGAGAAGCAAAGGATTAGACCTACTAAAAGCCAGAGGCTAAGGAACCCACACATGCCTACTGAATTTAGCAATTCAGCAAACATGTATTAAACACTTACTATTTGTGATACCCTATGGTTGGTGCTATATATACAAAATTAAATACATCCTGGGCCTTTTCCACAAGGGTATGAAAACAATGATGATGATGATGATGATAGCTCCCTTAAAGTTTACAAAGTGTTTTACATATATTATATACTCTTTCAGGTCTTACAACAACTTTGGGAGGCAGATGCTCTTATTAGCCCAGTAGGTAAGTGATTTTTCCAAGGTTATGCAGCTAGTAAGTGTCTGAGGCAGAATTTGAACTCAGGTCTTTCTGACTTAAAGTTCAGTTTTCTATCCACTGTGCCACCACCTAGCTGCCAATCTGTTTGGGGGAATAGATTTGTGCACAAGTTAATATAATGAAGATTTGAAGATGATTGCTGCTTAGGGAAGGTCTAATTAAGTTGTGTGGACAGTGCAGTAACAAAAGCACCAGATAAAAATTCATAAAAATTTGGCTTTAACTCCTGGATCTGCTAGCTGTGTGACCATGAAGAATTTCACCTCTCTGATCCTTAGTTTTTCCTTTCATAAAATGGGAATGATAATACTTACTTAACCTGCCTCACAGAATTGTTTTGAGGATAGTGATATGCAAACCTTAAAGTACAAACAAAACAAAGCTGTAGTCACTATTATTAGAGAAGGGACTCTGATCTGCTGGGGACGTAGAGTCAGCTACTCAACAGCTCAGATCAGAGTTTTCAGTCTTGGCCTTTGAAGTCCAACAGGGGACTTCTGGGGTTGGTCAAGAATGTAGCCACGGTGGCACAGGGAGACAATGCCTTCCACATACTAATAAGTATTTGTTGAATTGAAGAAAGAAGGAACAGGCCATCGTTATGGGAGAACCATCTCTTCCTTGAGTTTCTCTGGTAGGTTACTGCTGCTGAAATTAATCTACCACAACACAAAATTATAGAGGTTAAAAACCTAGGTTTTATTATGCTTAAGCGCAGGATCAAGATTGAAAAAAAATTAACCCTGAACTTTGAGTAGAGTTTCTGGAAACATTTGATAGAGAAAATTATATCAGAGAGACAGAGAAATAAATTGTTTTACATATAGCAATCTGATATTTTCTTTTAGGCTATAAAAATTTTTAAAGATATATTCATAATTGCATGTTTCTTTCAATGTCATAAAAGTTGAACAAAACTCATTAAACAGAATCATAATCTTACACATCCCCCAAGGAAACAAACCTAGTTAAATGGACTCATTTTGTTATTGTTTCTGTTTAGTCATTTTTCAATCATGTCCATCTCTCTGGGACCCCATTTGGGGTTTTCTTGGCAAAGACACTGGAGCAGTTTGCCATTTCCTTTTCCAGCTCATTTTACAGATAAGGAAACTGAGGCAAACATGGTTAAGTGACTTGCCTCAGTCTCCTCATCTGTAAAACAGCTGGAGAAGGAAATGTGTGGAATAAGTATATTGTCTAGGGCCTTGACGGCTATTATCCTTTGCTAAGAATGAAGTCGTTCCTTACCTCTGTCTCTTAGAGTTAATTCTTCTCTTCCTTTAAGGTGAAGCTCAGGTGCTATTATCTGCATAAAACCTTTTTGGATCCCCCTCCCCCAACTGTCCTCTCCCTCAGACTGCTTTATATTTAACTATAATAAGGCAGCAAGGTGCCAGTGGATAGAGAGCTATACTTGGATTCAGAAAGGCTGAGGTTCAAAACTTGCTTCAGATACTTACTTAGCTATGCAACTCTGGGGACTTTCTCAGCTTCCATTTCCTAATCTGTAAAATGGGAATAATAATACCACCTACCTCACAGTGTTGTGAAATTCAAATGAGATAACATGTATAAAGTGCTTTGCAAACCTTAAAATGCTATATAAATGCTAGCTATTATATAAGTATATATGTATATGTATCCATTAACTTTATATTTATACTGTATATATTGTATCTATCCTTGTTGAATCCCCTATTAGTATGTAAACTCCTCACGAGTAGAGATTATTTCATTCTTTGTGCATGTATCTCCAGCATGTGGTATGTAGTAGGTGCTTAATAAATGTGTAGTTAATTGTTTGATTCGATATGCTCTCCATTGCGCCATTTGCCTCCCCAAGGCTGAGGTGCCCTCGCTTTTGTGCTCCCCTCAGCATCCTTGCTGAATCCCTGGGGCAGGACACCTGGAGCAGCTTCATTTCAGACAGCAGATGATTCTCTGATGTAATGTTCTATCAGTTTGACAACTTTATGATTGCAATTGTTAATAAGTACTGATGTAGCACCTTACTGTTGTGCTGGGCTTTACAGTCTTTTTTATGAGATCCATACTAATTTCATCACCATGCAGTACATCAGAGTGCCACCCCTCAGCACCCTCTCCATACAGGACTCAATTCTTTACCCCAGCAAAAAGAAAACCCCCAGACACTGGAGGAAAGAACCAGAAATTCATTTGGCCACTAGGTGGAGCATCCTGCATAGACACATAGATGGAGAATTCTGCCTAGACACATTGGTGAAGCATCCTGTATAGACGCAGAGGTAGAGAATCTTGCATAGACATGTAGGTGGAGAATCCTGTATAGACACAGAGGTGGAGAATCCTCTAGAAAGGCTGTTGGCATAAGGGGTTGCTAGAAAGAGCTCCAGCTTCAGTAACCTTTGGTAAGCACCCAGGATGCACAGTCCTCTGCACTGTAGGAGATATAGAGATGACCAAGATATAATTTAGGAAGGAAAAAAAGACCCAAACCCAGATAACTAACAACCTAAGGCAGAAGGTAATGAGAGCTAGAGGAGAGTTCAGGTGAGGGGAAGATGTTCGCAACTGGGATGGGGAGGGGAGGATGATATGGGGAAGCTTCATGGAGAAGGGAGCTTTGAGTTGGGCCTTGAAGGATGGATAGAATTCTAGCAGACAGAAATGAGATGGCATGGACATTCCAGACATAAAGGACAGCGAAGAGGAAGGCACAGTGTGAGATGATTTGGGGAGGACAGTAAATAGTCTAATTTGAATGGAACATAAGGATAAAAGTTCTCCCTGGGTTCACAACCTCAACGTGTCCTTGACTCTTCACTCTCCCTCATCAACCCTCCTCCCCATCCCTATTAACTAGTTAGGCACTGTCTTGCTATTTCTACCTCTATAACACCCCTTACTTTTCCTCTCCACTCACACAGCAACCATTATAATTCATGGCTGAATTATCTCTTGCCTGTACTACTGTAATAGTTTCCTAATTTGACTGTCAGATTCTAATCTCCCCCTCTCCAATTCATCCTCTGCCCTGGTGCCAAAATAATCTTCCTAAAGTATGAATCTGAACGCAACAATCCTCTACTCAGGAACCATCCATGGTTCACTACTGTCTCTAAGATAAAATGCAAACTCCTCATTTTGACAGTTCCAGCTATTCACAATCTGGCTGCAGCCTACTTCTCTTGCTTTATTTCATGTTACTCTTAAATACTCAACATTCCAAACAGTCTCAAAGCTTGGAGTTCTACAGCTTACAACCATGGCTTCCCTTGTATATGCCATCACCTATGTTTGAAATGCATTGCCTTTTCCTCTCCAAGTCCCTGACTTCTTTAAGGTTAAGATTTCCCTAGCTGTTTCCTTCTCAAACCATGCCACTCATCTCTTTACATGTATTTATTGCCAAAAGTATAGAAGCTTCTCCAGGGCAGGAACTGTTTCTCCTTTAATCTGTTTTCCCTCCATATCTTAGAGTCCCTAGGTGGGGAACTTGTGGCCTCAAGGCCATATGTGGCCCTTTAGATCCTCAAGGGCAGCCCTTTGACTGAATCCAAACTTTGTGCAGGTTCCCCAGCCCTTTGACCCTTTATAGATGCTTATCAGATTGAAGAAGAGGAGTCTGAAGATTGTTGCAGTATGAGGAATGTTTAGCACGTTGAAGAGAAGATTTGGGAGGGATCTGACAGCCTTTTTCAAGTATGTGAAGGACAGTCCTAAAGAAAAAGAACTGGACTTACTCTCCATGGCTTGAGAAGGTAGACCTACGTGTAATGAAGGGAAGTTTCAGAAAAGCAAGTTTACACTTGCTTTTAAGAAAAGCTTGCCCTCATTTGGAGCTGTCCTAAAGTGGAATAGACTGCTTTGGGAGGCATGGGGTTCCTCATCACTAAAGGCCTTCAAGCCTACCCTTGTTGGATCATGTCATGGAGGGGTACGCGTTAGACTGGATGCCTTCAAACATTCTCTCAACTCCGAAATTCTATAGGAGAAGAGGGGGGCTGTGAATAGACTGGGTCTAACCGTGTGTGTGTGTGTGTGTTGTGTGTGTGTGTGTGTGTGTGTGTGTATGTGTGTGTGTGTGTGTGTGTGTGTGTGTGTATGTGTGTGAAAGAGAGACAGACAGAGAGACAGAGACTGGCAGAAACAGAGAGACAGAGAAAGAGAGACAGAGACAGCAGCAGCTATTCCTGGATGTTCACAGCAGGGATGTTACTGGACCTCTTGTCCTGTGGCATCTATGATAGGCCAAAGGCTACTTATTGTTTTTGATGAACAAACTGGCCTTATCGATAAATATAAAACTTCATCAACCCAAATTGTATCTTCCTCTCCCACCTACTACGGGGAATATGTAGTAGTCTGGCACTGTTGATAGAGTGGTCACTCAATTTATCTCTGGCCTTTGCTTCCTCATCTGTAAAAATGGACATAATAGCATCTACTTTACTCAGTTGTTATAAGGATGAAATTAAATAATATAGGGAAAGCAAACTTTAAAGTGATACATAAATATTAACTATTATTATTATTCCCCATGCAGCCCTCAGGAAGGTCTACTTCCACACTTTATTATTTCAATGAGCTAGGATTTCATCCATATGGAAAATCCCTCCCCCACTGCAGGTTGCAGTTCCTCCATTCTTTCAGAGATTATTTCATGACCTTCTAACACCAAGCTACAGGCTCTAAACAGTATGGCTCCGAACACTGATGAAAATGGAAGGAGGCATTGAAATTTAGGATAGTCTTATAGTAAACTGGGCTCCCAGCTCAGGAGTGCAGTTGAGAATTCTAGAGTGGGGAGATGCTGGATGGGGCCCAGGTGAAATCTCAATTACCCACAAGAGAGTATTTTTCCTTCTCTAGAAAATCAAACCGTTCTTGCTCCTTGGTTCTTGGGAAACCAATTAGGCACCAAAACTCTTTTGTAACATGATGAAAACAAGAGAATATTTCTCCAGAATTTGACTGATGGTGAGAATCTTCTCCCCTCTTGACACCCCCCCTTTAACCACAGGTGAAGTTTGTTCAGCGGTTTGTGTTTACAAATCAGGATAGTGTTTTACTCTCTGCACCTCCATGTTCATTAACAAATTCCTGTCTTCCCTACTATCAAAGTAAGGAATCAGAGAAAATTCCTTTGGCTGAGAACAAGCTTCCAGGGTCAAAGAATGACTCTTTGCATGATGCTTGCTCAGTTTCTTCTTCAGTAGCCTCTCTGATGTGTGTGTGGGGTGCGTGTGCATGTGTGTGTGTGTGTGTGTGTGTGTGTGTGTGTGTGTGTGTCTTTGCTTCACCTTTGAACAAAGCAGTTCCTCAGCGTAACTACCCCATAATCTAATACTGGAGCAGGGTCTGGATAATTCTATTCATATTCATTTGTTCCCAGTATCATCTCAACATTTTCCCCAGACAGCAAAAAAAAAAAAAGCTTTTAAGGTGATCTTTTAACAGGCAATAGTCTTGAGACCTAAACAGGGGCAGAAAGCAAGACTGCCTACAGAGGAACTTGCTTTATGATTAAGAAGGCAAATAGATGCAGCTTATTGCCAACAATACGTTTGTAATTAAGACAGGAATGCCTCTAGGCCAGAGGAAGACGATGACCTTGCCTGCTGGGCTGAACCTGTTCATGTGCCTTTCCTCTCCTATTCCTTTGCACGGGAAACCAAAAATATTCTGAGTTGAAGACCTAGAGGGGTATGAGAGGAGCCTGACCCAAAAATATCTTGGAAGTTTATTGGAAGGGAAGCCTTTAAAATGGAAACTGCATGCAATCTAGTGATCAAACATTAATCAGGGAGCCACACGGAATTTCTATCTCTAAGTCAGATTGAGGCCACCAGTTAGCTGGGACTGTTTGGTGTTCCAGAGGGCTCAGCCTTTGAGAAGAATTTTCTTTTGGAGGAGAAATGCCCATTATAGACAAAGATCTACAAACTTAAACTTAACTTCTTTCCCACTGTGAGACAGGGTCTCTATAAGAAGACTTAATCTGACTTAGGGTTAAAATTCCTTGTGGTTTCCTGCTTGATGTTCTTAGGATCATAGAGCTAGAGCTGGAACTCCAGATGACCTCAGAGGCCATCTAGTTCAACCTCTTCATTTATAGGTGAGGAAACTGAGGCCCAGAGATATTAAGTGATTTGTCCAAAGTCACACAATTAATAAGCATCAGAGATGGGATCTGAACCTAGGTCCTATGACTCCAGAGAAAATACGCTTTCCACACTGTTTAACTGTTAAACTGCACTGATCGGCTTCAGCTTTAGAGGTTGATTTTTCAATGTATTTCTTTTTTTAATTAATTAATTTAGGGGCAGCTAGGTGGCACAGTGGACCGAGCACCAGCCCTGGATTCAGGAGGACCTGAGTTCAAATGTGGCCTCAGACACATAGCACTTTCTACCTGGGTGACCCTGGGCAAGTCACTTAACCCCATTGCCTAACTCCCTCCCAAAAAAAATTTAATTTATTTATTTTTAGTTTTCAACATTCACTTCCATAAGATTTTGGGTTTTTAATTTTCTTCTCCTCTCTCTCCTCCCCCCTCCCCAAAATGGTATGCAATATGATATAGGCTCAACATATACATTCATATTAAACATATTTTCATATTAGTCATGTCGTAAAAAAAGAATTAGAGCCAATAGGAGGAATAACAAGAAAGAAGAAACAAAACCAAAAAAGAGAGAGAGAGCAAATAGCATGCTTCGGTCTGCATTCAGACTCCATAGTTCTTTCTCTGGATGTGGATAGCATTTTCCATCACGAGTCTTTTGGAGTTGTCTTAGATCTTACAGAGAAGACCTAATTCTATCAAAGTTGGTCATAGCACAATGTTGCTGTTACTATGCGCAATGTTCTCCTGGTTCTGTTCACTTCACTCAGCATCAGCCCATACAAGTCTTTCCAGGTTTTTCTGAAGTCCACCTGCTCATCATTTCTTATAGCACTGTAATATTCCATTACACTCATATACCAAAACTTGTTCAACCATCCCCCATTTGATGGGCATCCCCTCAATTTCCAATTCTTGGCCACCACAAAAAGGGCTACTGTAAATATTTTTGTACATGTGGGTCCTTTTCCCATTTTTATCAGCATATTTCTAAAGCTTCTTTGCATTACTGTGTCACTAGGATATCAGCCTCAGGATTTTTGTGGTCTTCCATGCATGTGAAGGGTTCTGACTTTACAAAACTATAGTAAAAATTTTCTGGGATTTAACCTGAGAGGGAATGGTAGAGCCCACTCTTTCTTTTTTGTAGAGGAAGTATCATGTCAGTTGAGATCTCTATATAAGGTAAAAGTAGGTGGAAGCTCTGTGAATTTATACCAGCTGAAGCCATGCTTTATATTGACCCAATAGTAACCATAGAACTAATGGAGCACAGACAAGCAACAATTACATTAGACCACCAAAGAAGAACACCTAGCCACATCTGTGCCTTACATGTGTGCCCTTCCACAGTTGTTCTTTATGTGTGTCCACTCTTGTCACTGATGGTGTGTTTACTTGCAGAAGTGTCTACCCTAGGTTCATGGGAGAAATGTTTTATTTACTAAGTTATTTCATTAAATGACTTTGTATTAAATTGCCCACGTGTAGTGAATAGGTCATGAGCTATGGTTTTGGGCAGAGGCAGACACAGTGAATACTTTGAAGCAGGCTTGCCTCGAGAACCTATGTGCAAATTAGGAGCATGGAGTTAGATACTGTACATATACATGTATAGCAGATGTTAATATGCACATGTACTCTGCATGAATGAAAGGGATCATTAACTCTAAAGATAAGGTGACTCAGAGATCATCTACACCAATCCCCTCATTTTACAGATGATTTTCAACCTGATACACTTGATTTTGAATTAGAAGGGACTTAGGTCCACATCCTGTCTCTGATGTTTTATTGTTGTGTGACCACCTAATTTCTTTGCAACCCAGTTTTATCATCTATAAGACAAAGATAATATTATTCTTCATACTTCCCTTACAAGGTTGTTGTGAAGTTCAAATGAAATAGTAGATGTAAATTGTTTTGCAAACATTAAAGTGCTATATTATATATAGCCAGCTGCTATTACTCTGGGGAAACTAAGGCTCCTCACTGAAATTTCCACACTGTCACAGATTAAGGGCTTATGCATCTCTTTCCATACAGTGACCTTGTCAAGTTGATAGCCCTGGTATTATTCTTCCCATCTTACAAATGAGGAAACTCAGGTTTAGAAAGATTAGATGAGGGGGCAGCTAGGTGGCACAGTGGATAGAGCACTGGCCCTGGACTCAGGAGGACCTGAGTTCAAAGCTTGCCTCAGACACATGATACTCACTAGCTGTGTGACCCTGGGCAAGTCACTTAACCCCATCGCCTTTCCCTCCCCCCCCAAAAAAAAAGCCCGGAAAGATTAGATGACTTCACCAAGGTCACGCAGAAAGACCTTTAGTTTCCCAGTCTCCCACTGGCTCGATCTATTACATAATAATCCACAAACTCAAAAATAGCTATCACGAAAAACAGAACAAAATAAGGGCAAAGGGATGGTCCAAAATTCAAGGGAATATCTTAGGAAAGAGAGATGGTTTGGGGCACACGGGGAAGTCTAGAGACTATGCCTTAGTAGGATTGTTTTAATCAGCAAGTATTTATTAAGCACCTGTTAGTTCTAGGCACTGTGCTAGGCACTAGTGATTATAAGTAAGTATAAAAAATGATGAGCTTATCTTCCTTTTTTTTTACAGGTATTTCTTTTCCTAAAAATATATTACTTTTCTCTCAACAAAAATCTATTTTTTTCTCCCTTCTACCTCCCCTTCTACTCAATCGAGAAAAAGAAAAGAAAAGCAAAACATGTAACAAATATGCACAATCAAGCAAAACAAATTGTCCAGGTAAAAAAATGCACGTCTAATCTGCTGTGCCCAGACTCCATCAGGAGATGGGTAACATGGCTTCATCATAGATCCTCTGGCATCATGGTTGGTCATTGTGTTGACCGAGTTGTTGAGTCTTTCAAAGTTGTTTGTCTTTACAATGCTGTTATTATATGAATTATTCCTTAGGATGATTTATTGAAGGAATTAGAGATGTTTTATTTGGAGAAGAGAAGATTTAGGGGACACATGAAGGGCCATAACATGGAAAACATATTATATTTGATCTACTTGGTCCCAGAAAGAAAGAGTCATTGAAAAGCATAGTGTGCAGAGAAGTAGGTAATATATTTCCCTTATACTTTGCCTTGGTCAAGCCACATATGGTGCACTGTGTTCAGTTCTGAGCACCATAGTTTAGGAAAGGTATAGACCAGTGGGAGTATTTCTAGAAAAGGGTGACCAGTGTGGTGAAAAGAGTAGAGAACAACATGTCATGAGAGAATTGGTTATGGGGATAGTTAACCTGGAGAAGAGAAGACTTAGAGGAGGCAAGAGAGCAGGAATAATGTATCTTAAGGGCCATCACATGGGAGAGGCATTAAATTTCTTGTATTTTATCTTAATAGCGATAGGAAATCACAAAAATGTTTTGAGTACAAGAAATAACATGTTCAGGCCTGTGCAAGAAAAGAGATGCTGGGCGTCTCCCCACTTCAGGCTTTCAATTCAGAGTCAGGAAGACCTGAGTTTAAATCCAGACTCAGACTCATACTAGCTGTGTGACCCGAGCTAGTCACTTACCCTGATTGCCTGTAAAATAAGCTGGAGAAGGAAATGGCAAAACACTCCAGTATCTTTGCCAAGAAAACTCCAGAAAAAAGGTCACAAAGAGTCATACACACTGAAATGACTAGAGAAATAAGAAGAGCATGAGTTAAATGCTAAAGATACAAACAGAAGCAAAAATAAAGATAGTCCTTGTGCTTAAGGAACTTACATTCTAAAAGAGGAATACAATACATAACAGGGAGTAGAAAGGGAGTAGGGCTGGGAGCTGGAATGGACCTACCAGGGGCATGGTAGCTCAGAGTTAGATGCAGAACTGAAAGAAGAATGAAAGATGGTTGGCCTGAGCCCTTCCTCAAAATGGAGGTTCAGGGAAGAACTTGCCAATAGGTGAAGGGGGCCACAGGAAAGGAGGAGTGCTCCAGGGTAATCGGATCTTCCAAGGTGAATACCAAACACCAAAAGATCACAAAATACCCTAGGAAAACTTCGATGAAAAGCAACGAAATCAGATATCTCTGAAAGAGGTCTTGTACTCCCTAAAAAGAAAGAGAAGCTTTGTAAGCCCAGTTAAGTAATGGAGGTCCTATTCCTCTTTTCAGGATCTTAGCATACCTGTGAAGGGCTAAGTCTAGGATTCAAGAGTTGGGGAAGAAGAACATCAAGTCATTCTGAAGCAGCTGAATCAGTTGCCTAGGGTTAAAGGCTTGGGCAACTGGGTCAGAGTTCTCATGATTTGGCCACAGCAGCTTCGATACAAACATCACATCCAACTTAGGCCAAATCATGTGGCTCTCGTCTACATATGTTATCATCCTACAGAGGTGCTCCAGCAGGCAATGAAGTGTGCTTTCTCTGAGCTTTGGCATTAAGACTATTAGCTCTTGCCATGTTTTTAGGTGCTGCTCTGGTTCAAGACCACTGATGTGGTGCAGTGGATAGTACGCTGGACCTGGAGTCAGAAAGATCTGAGTTCAAATCTAGCCTTAGCTGTTTGACCCTGGGAAAGTTACTTAACCTCTGCCTAACTCATTTCCTCATCTATAAAATGGGTGTGACAATAATAATAATATCACCCACCTCCCAGAGTTGTTGTGAAAACAAAAATGAGATATTTGTAAAGCACTTTTTAAACCTTAAAGCTTTATATAAATGCTAGCTCTTAATATTCTTTTTTTCAGAAGAATACAAGGGCTTCTCAAAGGGTATGATGAAGGAGATACCAGGGGCTGAGGCAGTTCTTGAAAATACTTCCTGATCCTAGTTACATCATTTACAATTCAACAGAAAATGAAATTTCAGGATTACAGTAAAGTTTCCATTCATTGTAATACTATCCATATCAGTCAACCAATAAGCATTATCAAGGAAGGTGAAATAAACAAGCATTCCCACCTGCTATGTACCAAATGCTTTCACTATTCTTTTTTTTAATATAAATTTATTTATTTTCAGTTTGCAACATTCACTTCCACAAATTTTTGAGTTCTAAATTTTCGCCCCATCTCACCTCTCCCTCCACCCCAAGATGGCATGCATTTTGAATATCCCTTCCCCTGCTCTGTCCTCTCTTCTATCTCTCTCCCCTTCTCTTACCCCCTTCTGTTTTTCTGTAGGGCAGGATAGACTTCTATACCCCATCTCTTGTATTTCTTATTTCCCAGTAGCATGTGAAAACATTTTTTTAACATATGTTTTTTAAAACTTTAGGTTTCAAATTTTCTCTCTTCCTCCCTCCCCATTCACCCTCATTGAAAAGGCAAACAACTCAATATAGGTTGTACATGTGCAGTTATGCAAAACACTTCCACAGTAGACATGTTGTAAAAAACTACCTCTATTTCCCTTAATCCTATCCTGCCCTCCCATTTATTCTATTCTTTCTTTTGACCCTGTCCCTCCTCAGAAGTATTTGCTTCTGATTACCCCTTTTCCCAATCTGCCCTCCTCTCTATCATCCCCCTGCTCCCTTGCCCCCTTCTCTTCCTATTTTCCTGTAGGGTAAGGCAGCTTTCCATACCCAATTGAATGTGTATGTTATTCCCTCCTTAATTAAGCCAAATCCTATGAGAATAAGATTCACTCATTCCCTCTCACCTTCCCCTGCTTCCCCTCCACTGTAAGAGACTTTTCTGGATTTTTTTGTGAGATAATTTACCCATTCTACCTCTCCCTTTCTTCTTCTCTGAGTATCATCCTCTCTCATCCCTTAATTTTATTCTCCAGATATGACCCCTTAATCTTCAACTCATCCTGTGCCCTCTATCTATCTATCTATCTATCTATCTATCTATCTATCTATCTATCTACATATCTATAATTTTTTTCCTTCAACTACCCTAATACTGACAAAGGTCTCATGAGTTACAAATATCATCTTTCCATGCAGGAATGTAAATAGTTCAATTTTAATAAGTCTCTTACGATTTCTCTTTCCTGTTTACCTCTTCATGCTCCATTTGAGTCCTGTATTTGAAAGTCAAATTTCTAATCAGCTCTGGTCTTTTCATCAGGAATGCTTGAAAGTCCTCTATTTCACTGAATGACCATTTTTTCCCCTGAAGGATTATACTCAGTTTTGCTGGGTAGGTGATTCTTGGTTGTAATCCTATCTCCTTTGCCCTCCGGAATATTATATTCCATGCCCTGCGGTCCTTTAATGTAGAAGCTGCTAAATCTTGTGTTATCCTGATTGTCTTTCCACAGTACTTGAATTGTTTCTTTCTGTCAGCTTGTAATATTTTCTCCTTGACCTGGGAACTCTGGAATTTGGCTACAATATTCCTAGGAGTTTTCCTTTGGGGATCTCTTTCAGAAGGAGATAGGTGGATTCTTTCAATTTCTATTTTGCCTTCTGGTTCTAAAATATCAGGGCAGTTTTCCTTGATAATTTCTTGAAAGATGATGTCTAGGCTCTTTTTTTGATCATGGCTTTCAGATAGTCCAATAATTTTTAAATTCTCTCTCCTGGTTCTATTTTCCAGGTCAGTTGTTTTTCCAATGAGATATTTCGCATTGTTTTCTCATTTTTCTTCTTTTGGATTTGTTTTACAGTGTCTTGATTTCTCATAAAGTCACTATCTTCCAATTGCTCTATCTAATTTTTAAGGAAGTATTTTCTTCAGTAAGCTTTTGGACTTCTTTCTCCATTTGGCCAATTTTTCTTTTTAGAGCATTTTTCTCCTCATTGGCTTTTTGGACCTCTTTTACTGTTTGGGTTAGGCTATTTTTTAAGGTGTTATTTTCTTCAGTATTTTTTTGGGTCTCCTTTAGCAAGCTGTTGACTTGTTTTTCATGATTTTCTTGCATCACTCTCATTTCTCTTCCCAGTTTTTCCTCTACTTCCCTTACTTGCTTCTCAAAATCCCTTTTGAGCTCTTCCAAGGCCTGGGACTGATTCATATTTTTCTTGGAGGCTTTGGATGTAGGAGCTTTGACTTTGTTGTCTTCTTCTGGTTGTATATTTTGATCTTCTTTTTCACCAAAGTAAGATAATATAGTCTGACTCTTTTTGCGCTGCTTGCTCATGATCCCAGTGAATTACTTAAGTTTTAAACTCTTTGTTAAGGTAAGAGTCTGCTTCCAATGTGGAGAGTGTACTGTCCCAAGCTTCAGGGGTTTGTATAGCTGTTTTCAGAGATACTTGTAGGGACCTGTAAATTTTCAGTTCTTCCAAGGTGGTATGATAAGAGGTGAGGTATTTACTCCTTTCCTGGCGTGTGACCACAAGTACTCCTTTCTATCCTGTAACTGTGAGTGGCTCTCCACGGCCACTACTAGATCCACAGCACCAGCGCTCCTCCTCACCCCAGCACCGCCGCTCAGAACTGTGACCCAGATCCAAACATGGGCAAAGCAAGAGATTCCTGCCTCAGCACTGGCAAAGAGATCCCTGCAATCCCTCTCTGATCAGCCACTGGATTCCCCCTCAGTCTGTGGGCCAGAAGCTCGGGGAGCAGCTGCCCCCACCAGGGCCACGCTCCTGGGGAATGGAGCTGAAACCCCGCCTTCCTCTCTGAGCACCACGGAAACAGACTTTTCCCACTGACCTTCTAAGTTGTCTTTGGCATTTGTGGATTGAGGAGTCTGGAAACCTCCACAGCTGCCCGAGATTCAGTCCTCTGAGGCCTGCTCCAGGTTTGCTGTAGCCTGCGCACCCACGCCGTGCTGCACTGTGCTCCCACACAGTGGGAGGTTAAGTAATTTGCCTAGGGTCACAAAGTTAGTAAGTGTCTGAGGCCACATTTAAACTCAGGTCTTCCTGACTCCAGACTTGACGCTCTATTCAGCGCTCCACCAAGCTGCCTCTGGTGCTAGTACAGTGCTAGGCTCTGGGAATACAAAGACAAAAATGAAACAGTCCCTCCCTTCAAAGAGTTTCCATTCTACCAGGAGATAAGTACAAAGTATCTATAAATCGATACAAAGTATGTACAAGTGGTCTTTTGTGGTCTACAGTATCAATGCCTCCTAGAGCCTGGAGGCCAGTACCCTAAAAGTTCCAAATGTTTTCATAGAAACTGTTATCTCTATATGTGTGTAGTTGATTTTTGGAATCCAAGTATGACTTTACATTAATCCATTTATACTTATATTGACATTTATCCACATTTCACTTCATTATATCAGAATCAGACCACTGTGCTAACCTGTCAAGAGCACTGGGGAATCTTGTCACCTGTTACATAGCTTATAGTTTCCAACTTGGTTTCATGTCACTCTTAAAGACCAAGACATCAGTCACTCTCTGAGACTGAATTGGAAGGTGCCTGAAAGAGCTTCTTATGCAGTCCTCTTATTTTTCAGATGAGGAAACTGAGGCTCAGAGAAATTCTTTGACTGGTTGCACAGTTAAGACTGTAGCAGTATGGACTAGAACCAGGGGCATGCTGGTAAATGATTAACAACTGGCTCACCAAAAATTCTTGACACACTTCTCATTAACATTTTTGTAAGTCTAGATATTCAACACAATAAATCAAGCCCCTATTTGCACCATTTGCCTTCTTCTGAGGTGTAAATGCTAACATGGAAATTTAGTAATGATTCTATCGTGCTGGCTCCATTACACTCCTCCCTGGAACCTAGGTCTCCTAAGCCTCTTGCCACGACACTTACTATCTCCCTATGCATCCATTGCCAGGTTCCACCATAAAACTGTAATCCCTTTGAGAGCGGGGACTACACTGTATCCTCATGTTGCATTTTCCCCACTATGAGGTTTGACACATAGTAGGTGAATTCAATCGACTTCATTAATTGAATCAAATTAATGCTCACTTGGATGCTCTTTGGAATCTGGTATTTGTTGTTACCCTGGTGATAGCAGGATGGATTTGGAAAACTTGGTGAATTCTGCAAATTAGATTTGAGGCAGTCTAATGATACTACTTCAGTGTTTTTTTTTTTACCTCTTGCACTCCTTTCCCCAAATAATTCAGTGGTGATTTGGGGTTCTCTTCAGCCAGGTCATCAGTCCCTTGCTTGAAACAGGAAGAGAAATAAGGAAAGGCAAAAGAGGGGAGGGTGTGCTAACATATTTAGGCATCATATAAAGGCAAATTTTAATCCATGACAATGAAAGCATTCAAATTAATCACATCTCCTACATCATGGATTTTAATTTAGGTTAATTATCTTTCCTCCCCTCAACTTCATTATAAAAGTTCATGAAACTACAGTGTTTATGATGGATGTGAATCTATATTGCAGTTTTCTTTCTGAGAGGTCAATTTTAGCTGAATAGAACTGTCAGCAAGTGGGATGGACTGTCTTGGGAAAGGGGAGTGAGTCCCCCCTTATTTCAAGTCTTTGAGAAATGGTTGGGTGCTCATTTTCCAGGGATATTACCCAAAGAATTCTTGTGTAGGGATAGGTTGGACTAGATGTTCTCTAGGGTCTTCGCCAACTCTAAGCTTTTGCGGGGGTTTTTTTTGCAGTTTTTTTTTCTTTTTAGGCAATTGGGGTTAAGTGACTTGCCCAGGGTCACACAAGTAATAAGTGTCAAGTGTTTGGTCTGAGGCCGGATTTGAACTCAGGTCCTCCTGACTTCAGGGCTGGTGCTGTATCCACTGTGTCACTTAGCTGCCCCAGCTTTTACGTTTCTTGATTTGAGGCTTTCTTTGATGAGCTTGAGGTCACAGCACAGTAGAATTCCTTGCCTTTCCTCCAACCCCTGCCCCCCCACTGTCTCTTACCCCATTGGCCATGATGATAGTTGGTAAATAACTTTGGCGGTAAAAGCATGGCTATGTTCCACCTCCCAGCCAAAAGCTGAACATGATCTCTTGCTCCTCAAATTTCTTATAACACTTTTCTTGGTGCCCTCCTGCCCTCATCATATCATTTCCTTCTCTGCTCCCTTTTGATTAATGTGAAGAGACTCCCTCCACCAGTGTAGATCAGTAACTGCTCTACAATGTATAGACTTAGAGAACTGAGAGTTTAAACGACTTACCCAGGGCCACACAGCCTGTGTGTGTCAGAAGTGGGAAATGAACTCACACTGTCAGGTTTCTGAGGCTGGATTTCTATTCACTAAACCCCAATTGCCTCTCTGTCGCAGCTTTTTTCATACTTATCAAATATATTTCATTTCCCCTGTCCCCTTTGACTGCAAGGGATTGAGAGTAGGGATTATATAATTTTTAATCTTTCTATGTATCCTTCTATCTATGGATTAATGTAATGTAAATATAAAAGTCCTATCCAATACCAAGCACAGAACTCCAATCATAGTAGGTTTGATAAATGTTTATCAAATTAAATTGAAATGTTATAGGCTAGAAGGATGCTGAGATGGTTCTCTATGCTGAAGCTTAAATTGCTTCTTGTCTTGGAAATAATCATCTTCTTTAATGGTTCATGTTTTTTCTGGAAGCTATTAGAACTCTCCACCCAAACCAGATGATAATTACATGTTACTGATTGAGCATCTTAAATTTTTTTTTAAAAGAAAGATATTTTGATTCCAGATTGTGGTGGTGAACCCAAAGGCACTTGGCAAGCTGCCATCTATTTTCGAATACTCCACAAGAATGTGTATTTAGGGGGTGTCTGACTGTTCTTGAGTTTCAGAGATGGAAAGTTTAGAGCTCAATGTGATTAATAATCATGTGTTAGCCTTTGTGGACAAAGATGACATTCCTGAACCCTGATTAGTCAAGAGATGACTATGAGTTATGCCCTTAGGAGTGGGATTGGTGCTCTACTGAGCCATTTAAACTCTTTCAAGAATGACGTATGTACTTTGGTGGTGGTACAGAGTTGGGGCTAATTGGTACATGGCACTTTTCATAAGCTGACCCCATCTCCTGAACATAGGGTAAATTCTACAGTCTCTGGGCCTTTCTTTGTACTCTTCCATACTTCTCTACATCTCCACCCGTTGGTATTCTACTCATCCTACAATGTTCACTTCAAATGTTACCACTTCATGCATAATGGTTTTCCTAATTCCCTCAGGTAGAAACAATCTATCCCTCATCTGATCTCATAGCATTTTGTACTCCTTGAAGAATCACGGAATTTCAGAGGTAGAAGGAAACTTTCTCTCTCCCACCTAGCACAATTTAATTTGTTATATTTATTTATGACTATATCCTATTATCCCTACTTGTAAAAATTATTGAGGAAGGGGACTATGTGTTGCTTGTTTTTCTGTCCCACACAAAACCCAGTAGAACCTTGTATATAATAATTATTATTGTTTATTGAATGTATATGTAGCCCCATAGCGACACCTAGGGGCTACATATGAATGAATGAAGACTTCCATGACATATTAGGAGTACAAACTTTTCCATAGTTTCATGGACTTTTAGAGCTTGAAGGAACCATAGAGACAATCTAGTCCCACTTCAACATTTTTCCAATGATAAAATAGAAGACTAGAAAATTTACTTGACTTTAATCAATTAATAAACAAGCATTTATCAAGGGCTTGCTATATGCTTCTTCATATGGGTTCTGTTATCTCTATGTAGAAGGTGCTCAGATCTAAGGTTATCTTCCGTCTACTCTGTATTTATCTTGTATGTACTGATATGTATACATATATATATATATATATACACACACATATACACACACACACACATATATATATAATATATATGTATATATATATTATATATTATATATATATATGTATATACATATATATAATATATATGTATATATATATTATATATATTATATATATATGTATATAGTCTCTCCTGTTAGACTATAATCTTCTTGAAAGCAAGAGCTATTTTTGGTTTTTCTTTATATTCCCAGAGTTTAGCAAAGTGTCTGGTATAGAGTAATGGGTAACAAAATTTTGTTCATTGGTTGCATGTTTGATTGATGTATCAGGCACTGAGCTAGGTACTAGAGATATAAAGACTAAAATGAAATAGACCCTGACCTTAAGGAACTCACACACACACACACACACACACACACACACACACACACACGTATACACACACATATATACATATATATAAGGTTAGAGTATTGATTGAATAAATCAAGAAAGTAATCCCATCTCATATAATGTCAGTGATAAGATGCCCTGATATTTAATGAGGGGAGAATAAGACTCAATCAATCTCAATCATATACTTTAGTTTCAAACAATCATAGGATCTAGACTAAGTACAAAAAGTCTTTGAAATTGGAGTGACTTCGCACAAGAATAGTCTTATATGGTCTGAGGGAATTTAGTCCTGGGATCATCTATCAATATGAAACTAAAGTTGGGATTTTTCCAGAGATTGGAGCAAATGACATGTTCCTATAAAACCACTGAGGAGAACCTATTGGGGGGTAGGAGAAAGGAGAGGCTTTAGCTTTGGCCTGTTTAGATGTCCTTCCCCCAGCCCCTTTTTGCTGGAGGAGGATCTTATGAGCTACAAAGAAGATTGCAGATTTGAGCTATGGAAGATAGAGGACTTCCCATCTTCCTATTAGTATACTATCAGTGTTCCCAGACTGAACAGCAATGTCTACAATAGGAGCCAAAGTCAGATGGGAAGTAGTTTTATGGTGGCACAATGAATCCAGCAAAGAAACTACACCATGCTTAAGGGGAACTTCTGGACCACCCCACACAAGGGAGAAAAGGACTTCCAGCAATCAGAAACTATGAGTTACACCTTCGACAAATGTCCTTGATATGATTGGGCCCACTTTCCCCTGAGCTTTGCATGTTCTTACAGGAGAATGTCACAGACTTTTTTTTTGGTGGAGGATGTTTTGTACTGTCTATCTTTAATATACCACTGTAGTAAATATCCCTTTGTAAAAGCCACTTATAGTTGTCTGACTAAATTGTTTCTTAATTTATAATCTTGAGGGGAAACATACTAATGGGGGCTCACGGGCTATAGCACTTCTTCCAACTTCTCAAAGGTAACCCTAGAGCAGAGGTGTCAAACATCTGATCCATAAAACTCCTAGGTGTGGCCTAGTTGGATTAAAATATAGTGTTTAATAAAATAAATAAAAATATAATACTATATAGATAATGTTAATTTTTAGTTTTCTGAGTCAATATGTGACTTACAGGGATCTGTTTCCATTTGAGTTTGGCACCACTGCTCTAGAGTACTAAGGGCATATTGTAAGCCAAGCAATTAGGATAAACACTTCAAAAATGTGCTAAATACACACACACACACACACACACACACATATGTACATCTGTATGTGTACATATATGCATGTGTGTATGTATATGTAAATATATGAAATATATACAAAATAAATACACGTTAATTTGGGGAGAAAGACACTAGCATCTAGAGGGATCAGGAAAGGCCTTCTATAGGAGGTGGTATTTATTGCCCATGATCACACAGCAAATTAGTAGTAGAAATTGAATTATAAATTGGGTCTTAGCTCAGTATATTTGCCTTCATACCAAATAAGCTTGAGGTTCCTAGATTTCATTCTATTCTGTTCTACGCTATCTTTCTATTTATTGCTGATCAGTTTTTCAGTCACATCTGACTCTTTATGACCCCATTTGGGCTGTTTTTTTTTTCTTTTTGGCAAAGATACTGGAATGGTTTGCCACTTATATTTTCAGCTCATTTTATAGATAAGGAAACTACAGTGGTAAGTGACTTGTCCAGGTCATATAGCTAGTGAGTGTCTGAGGCCGGATTTGAACTCACAGAGATGAGTCAACCTGACTCCAGGCCCAGCGCTCTATCCACTGTGCCACCTAGCTGCCCATATCTTACAAACATTTATTATCTCTCCCTCCTATTTCTTCTCCCTATCACCTGAACAATAAAAATTTAAAAAGACAAAACCATCATAATAAATAAACATATTTGAGCAAAACAAATTCCCACATTGGCCACTTTCAAAAATGTGCATCTCATTCTTCATTTCAAGTTCATCACTTCTCTGGTAGGAGTTCATTACTGGTCTTCATGTTCAGTTATCTAGAATTATGTTTGATCCTAGCATTGATTAGAGGTCCAGAGTCTTTTAAAGTTGTTTTTCTTTATAATGTTGTCATTACATTAATTATTCTAGTTCTGCTCACTTTGTTCAGCATCAATTCATAGAGGTCTTCCCAATTTCTTCCAAAACTGTCCATCATCTTATGGCACAATAATATTCCATTACATTCACATACAATGATTTGTTTAGCCATTCCCCAAAAGTTGGGCATACCCTTAAACGCCCAGTTTTTGGTTACTACCAAAAGAGCTAAAATAAATATTTTCATACCTATGGATCCTTTTCCTTTTTTTTTTTTTGGTCTTTTTGGGGTATGGACCTAGTAGTGGTATTGCTGGGTCAAAAGGCATAGATATTTTACTGCCTTTGGGGGAATAGTTATAAATTGCTTCCTGGATTTAATTCTAAAATGAAGTGCACGCTGTATGTAAGAGAGAATCGACCAACCCACTTCCAAACTACCAGTTATTCATATAGCCATAGATTTAGAGCTAGAAGAGACCTTAGAGTTTACCAAGTCTAAGCCGCTCCTTTTAAAAATGAAAAAATTAAGGTTCAGAAGAGATGCTCAAGGTTACACAGGAAGTACACTAAACAGGATTCAAACTTAGGTCTTGGTGACTCCAAGGCTAGTACTCTACCCATTTTTCCACTCAGCTGCCTCTCATTCCTTTTATAGTCATTCAAATGCCAACCAAAGCTTGGGCACAGTCTCTGACTTTTTTGCAGTGTAATTATAGCGAGACTAACAGATGCCACTATAGCAGAAGTTTTACCACCTTGGGGTCTAAACCCTGTGGGCTTTTTCTTAGGCCCTACTACTGTGGAGGACATTGCAATAACAAAACCCAGAGATTCATGCTCAATCTCAGAAGGTTTTATTTGTTAGTAGATGCTGGGGTGTTGCTGCTGGTTGCTGCTTATTGGCTATTGATTAGAATTTCTCTTCTTTTCCAGGATGCTTCTCATGCTGGTCTTCTTCACCCTGACTTCCCCTCTCCCCTGCCCACCAGAAGGATACAAAATAATACAATGTTTGCCTAGATAAGCTACAGTGCTTCAGAATTAGAAAGTTCTGCAACTTCTTCAAAGTCAAGAGTTACCTACAGAAAGAGACAATGCAATTCAATGGAAAGCACACTGGATAATGAGACGTGAGACCTACTAGCTGTGGGACCTTAAGCAAATTTGTATCTTCTCTTTTGGCCTCAGTTTCTTCATCTGGAAAATGGGGATTAAAGAAAAACCTGGGTTGCCTTTCTTGCTTAGTTTTCGGCTATCTTTTGCAAAAGAAAGTTTCCTGACTCCCTTAAGGATAGGAGAGGATAGGTCACACCTTTGAAGCACCCTTAGCAATGGCCTTTACAATTCAAAGTGAGATAGAGGTTCAAACAGGCATGTGAATCATTTCCAATCATCAGTCTAATAATAGTTATCAGGGTAACAACAACTCCTTATGTTTGTAGGAGGTAAAGTACTTTCCCATCTGGTTTTGGCTTCACAGAAGCCCTATGGAATAGATGAAGTCAGAGAATAATTATTATCTGGATTTTATTCAACCAACCAGCCAATAAACAAGAATTTAAGTACTTACTGCATAGCAAGATCTGTGCTGGGTTCTGGGATATGAACAAAAAAAATGGAAAATTTCTTGCCCTCAAGGAGCTTCTATCCTGGCAGGCTGATGGTATACAACAAGTATACATATAAGAATAGGACAAGAATAGAATACATACAGAATAAATGTCCCTTCTCAATTAATATAATCACAGAAGGCCTAAACATCTCAACTGAATCAATTGACAGTTTAAACTAGGCATTAAGGAATTTTCCTACAGCCTCAATCCATTGTATGAATAAACCCTTAATCAATTTGAAAGGATCGTAGTACTCTGACCTTCAAATGAAGGCTGATGATGCCATGCAGGAAAGATTTTATATTTTGTTGAAAGAATCAGACACCCCCCTGGGCCTTTGTATAAAAATAACTGTCAGTCTAGCTATGACTCAGTTAAGTCCTCTCCAAAGTTACCAATGACCTTTTGGAAAAAAGACTGTCTCTCTCTCTCTCTCTCTCTCTCTCTCTCTCTCTCTCTCTCTCTCTCTCTGTCTCTCTCTCTCTCTCTCCCTCTTCTCCCCCCCCCCACCTCTCATGCTCTCATCTCTTACTGACCATATCACTAGAGAGACTGGACCAACAGCAGACAGTATATCCAGATGGTGTATGAGAAATTGGACTAGTAGGAGACAACATATCTATCCAGGACCATAGTAAGCCACTGGGGACAAATGGTTTTGGAAAGATAGTCCCCCCAAATGGGAGATAGCTTCAAAGAACATGACCCCCACTGTACTAGAGAAGAATGCTTGCTATGGATTAAAGAAAGGACTTCCAGACCACAAAGCACCAGGAATACTGAATTATCCCACTTGCCACACATGTATCTTACATGTGTGACTCAGTACCATTCTTATCTAAGTTTGAGCCTATTCTTCTCATGGACCTCTCTGTACGAATAGGATAAAATATCCTAGGCTTTGGAGGGGAATGTTTTATACCAAATATTCTTGTTAGACCATCTTAGTAAATGATTTTGCTAAAACCTAATTAAATCAACTGGTTGATTGTTAATGGGAAGCACACTAATGGGGGCTCATGAGAAATCATACTAGAAAGCTAGTTTCTCAAGATTACAAAAACCTTGATCAATAGTAGTAGCCACCCTTTAGAGACTCCAAAGTATAACTGCAAGTACAAGTTGGGGAAGTAGCCCTGTAGAGTCTACTACATAAATACAAACTAGTTTGGGGAGGGCATTAGCAACTGGGATGAGAAGAGAAGACTTCATGTAGAAGGTAGATCTTGAGATGAATTTTGAAGGAAGCAAGGGATTCTTTGAGGTTGAAGAGTGGAGGGAGTATATTCCAGGCATAGGTGACAGCCAGTTCAAAGGCACAGAGACAGGAGTTGGAGAGTCATACTTGAGGAACAGCAAGAAGGCCAGTTTGACTGGACCATAAACTGAGTGAAAGGGAGTGATGTATAATGAAGCTGGAGGGGTAGGTTGGTGCTAGACTACAAAGGTCTTTAAAAGCCACATGGAAGACTTGATGTTTTATTTTAGAAGCAATAGCGAGCCACCCACTGGAGTTTACTGAGTAAGGAGATGACTTGCTCAGACCTGCTTAAGGAAAATCACTTTAGTGGCTGTGTCATCCCTTTTCCTTGGACTTTAAGAAATATTTGGTCCTATGGTCCCTCTTCTAAGTGTTGTGGGATATGAAGAATCAATCAATCAATAAACAAATGTTTATTAAAAGTGCCTACTGTATGCAAGGCACTGTGCTAAATGCCAGAGGTCTAAAGACCAAGTAAAACAGTCCTTGCCTGCAAGGAAGAAGATATGGGCCATAGAATTTACAGTCTGGAGACTTACAATAGAAAAGGAGGTGGAGGTAGTCAGCTAGGACGACTGAAAAGAAAGCTTGCCTGGTAACTTTTCTTATGCATGGGGTCTCTAATACCTTGGACTCTTTTCCAGAAACATAAAATGTTTCTATCTTTGCTCTTCCCTTTAAAAAATGGAAATCTATACCAACATTTGCAAATCATTCTTTCATCATGGTAAGTCATTAACTGGAGCCTGCCCAGTAGGGTACTTCCTCTACAAAGAAGAAGGAGAACAGCTCAATTACAAATCCTATTTCTAGCTTCCTAACTGTAGGTTGTGAATATTCACTGCAGGTGGAAACTTGGTAGACAGAGCTCAGCATGAGAGGAAGTTATTTCTTCCAGTTTTGCTAAATAAATAAATTTTGCCAGCTTTGCACTTGGCGCCTAGGAAACCCAGGAAAGAGGCTTGGCTCTAGGGCTGTGGTTTTTGGTTGGGGAGCAGCAAGTAATAACAAAAGTAGCTCCCATATTAAAGTGCTTTAAGTTTTTCAAAGTCCTTTGCGCACAATCTCTTCTCTGAGCCTTACAACAAAATGGTGAGGGAGTAAAGGCATTATTATCCCCCAAATGAGTCTCTGAAACAGAATTAATTAATAATAATAATTGCCCAAGGTCACACAGCTAGTAAATGACAGAGCTCAGACTAAACCAAAGTCGTGAGATCTTAGGTTTCCATCTCAAAGGGGCCTTAGAAGCCTTGAAGTCCAACCCTCTGCTTTTCAGCCAAGGAAAATGAATCCTAGAAAGGATAAGTAACTCACCCAGAGTCACATAGCTAGTGAGAGTCTGAGGCAGCATTTGAACTCAGGTCTTCCTAACTCCCTGCCCTACCCACTGCGGCACCTACCAAGGTAGGTCATCTACTGTTCATTGCTGACTGGAATCTTTTAAAACTAAAGCCAAAACATCAATGTCTAGAGGCTGTAGTGGTATAAGCCAAAGAGGCACTGGGCTGGGAGTTTGAGAAAACTGAGGCCTAGAAGGTTTAAGCCTTGTGCTAAGGCTGATCAGTTGTTCCAAACTTTAAAGCCTTGAGAATTATTAAGTACTGTTAAGTACAAATACCAGGAGTGCTGTTAAGGTTAAGTGATTTGCAAATGGCTACACTGCTACTAAGTAACAGAGCTGGGAATCAAACCCCACTTCTCTGTTCAAAATAGGTGGGAAGCCTGGTGTAGTGGGAAAGACCCTTGATCTAGGGCTTTAAAGTTGGTTCTGTCACATACTATGCATCTGATTTGGGGCAAGTGATTTAACTTTGGGTCTTGATTTCCTCATCAGTAAAATGGAAAATAAGGTGATTGAAGTCTCTTCATCCTATGATCCCAAGACCAGGTCACAATGAATACCGAAGGCAGACTATGTGGAGGAGCAGGGTAGGGTTGGCTAGAGGGGAAGTCCTCAAAGGCCAGCTTGAAGTAAAGAGAAGGGCAAGATTAGCCCTAGTTGATTTGTCTAGGTGGGTGAGAGCAAATCCTGGGCTGATTTTGTTTCTCATCATCTCAACTGTAATGGTGGCCTCTGAGGAGGCCATGAGACACTGCTACTGCCCAGGTATCCTGAGCTGTGAGATCTGTTTGGTACCTGTAAAGACCTTAGTAGCATCCCCACTCCACAAAAATGTAGTAGTCAGTTGGAGATGAGGGTGGGGGAGGAAGCTCCAAACCCCTGAGTTACTTTGTCAAATTAATACCAGTACTAAAGTCCAAAAGCCCCCTTTCTGCAGGGGAGTTTGAGTAACCAGCAGCCAATTCTCCAGGAGTTTTTCATGTCCCAACCACTCTGCTCTCCTATGGATCAATAGCAGTTCCCAGGGCAGAGCTCCCTTTTCCTAATACCTGGTCCTGCTCAAGACCCACATAAAAACCCTATAAAAACCCACCAGACTTACCTGGTGTGGGATGCCCAATTCTGCCAGGAGTCCCAGCAAACCTAATCTGTTTCCATCCTTCCTGACTGCCTTTATTGTAGGTATGGCTCTTCAATAAAGCTGGTTTGCTTTACTGTCTTATGAGCTCTGCATTTCCTTGTATTAGGCTTTGGTATTCGGAACCTTAAAAGCAAAGAAACAAACAAAAACAACCCCATGCTGAGACAGTATCATCGTGGATTTCTGGCAGTATGGTAAATAAAGTGGCAATAACTTCAGACTTGAAGTTAGGAGATCTGGCTCTTTTTACTAGCTTTGAGAAGATGGGCAAACTACTTTAACCTCTGTAAGCCTCAGTTTCTTCATCTGTAAAATGACAAGAAGAAGACTAGCTGGCTTTCAAATTTTGCAAACCACTTTACATAAGTTAACTGATTTTATCCTCACAATAACTTTTGGAAGAAGAGGCTATTGTTATCAGACCCATTTTACAGATGAGGAAACTGAGGCTGGTTAAGTGATTTACACAGGGTCACACCATTAGTAAGTGCATGAAACAGTATTTGAACTCAGGTTTTTCTGAGCTTGGTTTCCAGGCTCAGTCCTCTACCCATTGTACTACGTAACAATCCTGCTAACAAGATATTTCCAGGTTGTGATGAGGAAGGTGCTTTAAAGACTCTAAAGTGCTGTAAAAATATGAGTGATGAATATTTCTGGTTCTTGACACCAGTTCTTTCCCTTTCTCCTCCCCTACTCCTCAGGGCCATCCCAGGGGCTGTAGCAGAAATCCAGTGGTACAGTAAGAATACTGTCTCTGGAATCAGAGGATCTGGATTCAAATTTAGCCTCTGACGCTATCTGTGTGACCATGGGCAAATCACAACCTCCTGGGGCCTCAGTTTCCTCACTTGTAAAATGAGGAGTTGGACTGAATGATCTCTGTGGCTCCAGAGCCATTGGTTGTAGAGCCTATGACCTAATATAATAGGTTGGGGGGAGGGGGAAGGCAGTGAGAGAAGCTATGCCTGGTGTGGTGTGTCCTCCTGATGGATACATGATGGCCTGCAGGTTTGGCCCTGCTCCTCAGCAGAGCTCTGGCTCTTTCAGTCTCATTTCTCTTAGGTTAGTAGAGCCTGCTGGGATGACCTAGTTCCCCAATTTAGAGATTGAGAGTAATTTGTCTTCTTCCTGGTAATTTCAAGCAATGTATCACTTCCCTGGCAAGGTGGATTTCCTTCCAAGATGCTTATAGAACAGACAGCCCATTTGTTGGCAAGTCCTAGTGCCTGCCTGGGCACGAGGAAATCATCTCCAGGAGGTGTATCTTCCCTTAAAAATTGGGATGGGGAGCCAACTTGTGGGGGTGTGAGGAAATTATTATATAGTTCTGTTTGCAAACGTAGAGTAATCAGCTGTTCCTGATTGTTAGTGTTTATTCTTACTGTTGTAGATAGAGAGAGGTAATAAGGACTGGACCTATGATGGCACTGGTATAGAGAACTCCCAGGTGAGGAGAGCCCCTCTACCAATGAAGGTTGGCCCCTCCTCTGCACCTTCTAGTCTTAGAGAGGTCTCCAGACCCCTAACAGGTTAAGCAACTTGCCCAGGGTCATGTCACCCACTTACTCATATAATGTCCAGTGGCTCCCTATTGCCTCCAGGATCAAATATAAAATGCTCTGTTCGGCATTCAAAACCCTTCATAACCTAGTCCCCTTCTACCTTTCCAGTCTTCTCATACCTTACAGCCCAACATGTACTCTTCAGTCCAGTGAGACTGATATCCTGACTATTCCTGGACAAAGGCACTCTGCCTCTTGGCCTTGGGCATTTTCTCTGGCTGTCCTCAATGCCTGGAATATTCTCTCTCCTCTCCAATTACTGACCTCTCTGGCTCCCTTTAAGTTCCAGCTAAAATCTTCCCAGGGCAGCAAGGTGGCCTAGTGAATAGAACACCAGGCCTGGAGTCAGGAAGACTCATCTTCTTGAGTTCAAATCAGACCTCAGCCACTTACTAGGTGTGTGGCCCTGGGCAGGTTACTTAACCCAGTTTGCCTCAGTTTCCTCATATGTACAATGAGCTGCAGAAGAAAATGGCAAACCACTCTAGTATCTTTGCCAAGAAAACCCCCAATGGGGTCACAAAGAATGAGATACAATTGAAACAACTGAACAATGACAACAAAATACTCCCTTTTACAGAAAGCCTTCCCGAACTCCTCTTAATTCTAGTACTTTCCCTCTTTTGTTTACCACTTATCCTGTATTTATATACGCATATGTATATGTACACACACACACACATACACACACACACATACACCCACCCACACATGCATATACACACACACACACACACATATATATATATATATTTTTGGAGTGTTGTTTCATCTATTAGACTGTAAGCTCCTTGAGGACAAGGACTGTCTTTTGCCTCTATTTGTATCTCCAACACTTACCACAGTGATTTCCCTCTTTTAACTATTTCCTATTTATCCTCTCTATAGCTTATATTTGTTTGCATATTGTTCCCCTTCTTCCCCTCCCCCATTGGACTGTAAGCTCCTTGAGGGCAGGGACTGTCTCTTGCCTCCTTTTGTGTCCCCAGCACTTAGTGCAGGGCCTGCCACGTTGTAGACACTTAATAAATGTTTATTGAGTTGAATGGATCCAAGATGTGTCAGAGGCAAAATGTGAACCAAGGTCTTCCAGGACAGCTCTTTGCCTCACAGTGATGTCTCCCTTTATAGAAAGAATGAATAAAAGAATAAATAATTAACTGGAGAAGTAGCTATAATTTCTGATTCAGTTGATCACTACTTTTTGTAAGGCAATACTATTTGTAGCATAAGGTCACAACCAAAGGACATTTGTATATCTGGTGACAGGTTACTTTACTTACAGTCATAATATCTGGAATGAAATAACCAACCAAGAATCATTAGCCTTTTTAATTCATTCAACAGACATTTTGGAAGTGTGTTTTGATGTATAGAGAGCTGGCTTTAGAGTCAGGAATTTCAGTCATTTTTCGGTCCTGTCCAATTTTTCATGACCCCATTTGGGCAAAAATGCTGAAGTAGTTCGCAGTTCCTTTTTCAACTCATTTTACAGATGAGGAAACTGAGGCAAACTGGGTTACGTGACCTGACTAGGGTCACACAGCTAGGAAGTGGCTGAGGCCAGATTTGAACTCACAAAGATGAGTCTTCCTGACTCTGGCCCATCCATCCACTGTGCCACCTAGCCTTGGGCAACCACTCAGTTGCAGAGAAGGTGTCAACCGCATTGGTAGAGGGAGTTTCATCTTCCTGGAATTCTCTATATCAATAAAATCTCAGGGTTAGGCCTTATCCCTAATAAACATTTGTTTAGAGCCTTCTATGCAAAAGGACTCCCTGCTGTAAGGGAGGTATCAGGTCCCTAACCTCCAAGACCTCCTAGTCTATTAGGGGAGGGGTAGAGGTGTACAGAAATAAATATGCTACTAAGTAGAATGTGATAAACGGTGGGTGCAGGAAAATTCTGGGCCAAGGACCTCCTTTGGATTCATTGTAGCCTGTTCATTTTCCCTGACAAGTATCAAGAGCTGGAAAAAGACAACAGGGTTGGTTTGGTTTTAGAATCTCAGAATTTTCGAGTTGGGAGGGAGCTCAGGCTCCTTCCAAGGTGCTTATAAAACAAACACCTCCTTTGTTGGCAAATGCAGTGCTTGGGACTCAAGGAAGCCTTATCTGGGAAGTGTCTTCTGTTAACGCCTGAGACGGGGAGCCAGCATATGGGGGTATGAGGAAGTCATGATAAAGCTATGTTTTCAAACCTGCGGTAATTAGCAATTTGCTGCTGCTTAACGTGCTCTCTGGTCCAAACTATACTTTGTAAAAATAATTCCCTTTAAGGTATACACAGCAGGGGCATCTATGTGGCACAGTGAATAGAGCCTTGGAGTCAGGAGGACCTGAGTTCAAATCTTGCCTCAGATACCTGATACTTACTAGCTGTGTGATCCTGAGCAAGTCCCTTAACCCTGATTACCTCACAAAAAAAAATAAAATGTATGTGCAGCAAGTAGTTGTCTGGCCTCTGTTTGAGGTCTGAGGTGGAACTCAGTATCTGTCATTCCACTTTGGGGCAGACCTCTCTTTGGTCATCCCACCTACAAATGGACATCGTGTTGAGGATTCTCCTGAAGCTGGCATGGCAGAGAAGGAGCTCCATGGGGATGAATTGCTCAATGTGAAAGGGACAATTTCAACAAGGGGATTTGCTGGAGTGGCCTGTTAAAGCTGGAGGCTCCTGAGAGTGTGAGGGGAGAATGTAGGCTGAGAGGCAGGTGAGCTGAGAGGCTCAATGAGTGATGGCACCCGAAATGTTGGAACTCCTGGGGACTGATTCTCTTTTGCCTTGGTTACAGTGTGTATGGGGCATTTATGGGTGTCTGTGTCGGTTGTGGCCTCTTCTGGTTCAGAGACCAGACACAAAACACCAGAGCAGGGAGATGGAGCATTGAAGAAACCGTTCTTTCTGGAGCACAGAATTACAGAGCCTTAGGCCTTGAACAGACCTCGGGGATCACAGAGGTTATGCTGTTCCTGAGTAGAAAAGACCTCTCTCTGCAATATCTCCAGCAAGTGGTTATTTAGCCTCAAGCGGAAGACCTCCATTGATGGGGAGTTGACTCCTGAGTGTCTCAGCTGAACTTAGTCCATCTGGAGAGAAAAGATGACTGATGACAGGTAGTACGGTGTGATAGCTGACCTCATCTCTCTCCTCCACTGCCCCATTTTCCCATCTTCAAAAATGAGAGGCTTTTGGACAATTGTCAAAGAATTCCCCAGTCAACTCAACCAACCTCACTTATGGCAGCTACAAGAGCTTAAGGAAAAACAAATTATTAAAAGAGCCACTTAACTGTGTCAATTTTTCAAGTCCCCCAGGTTAGGAGTCAGGGTTAAGCAATTTCTCTGAAGGGCTTATGAAAAGGATTGTCACCAGCAGGCTAGGCAGCTGAAGGAACTAGGCAGAGAGCAAGACTCTAGGGGAGAGCATTCCTGCCCCCGGGAATAGTGGAAAGGGAGAAAAGAAAGAGAGAAGGAATATAGGAAGAAAAGAGAAAGAAAGACATCAAAAAGAATGGCATTTGAGGGGGTGGTCTTAAAAGGATAACTTGCCTCAAAAGGAACATGTTTCCATGGAAGCAGTGAGAAATAGTTTACTAGATCAGCTGGGGCCAAATTTTGAAAGGCCTTAAATGCCAAGGAATCTTAGAACAAATAGGCCTCTCTGCCTAGGAAAACTGTTCGGAATCTGAGTCACCCCATGCAATTAGGTCCTTTTTGAAACTCGAGAAAGGCCAAAATTAAGTCAAATTGCAAAGTGAGGAGTTTTAAAATACCAGAAATTGGGCCAGAGTCAGAAGCCCCAACCATGCCTGTGAGATTCTTTTGGTCTGAGACCTATGTGCCTAGCAGAGGCAGCTAAGTGGTGCATCTTTACCAATGGTGGTGGATTTTGAGCCAGCAGCCCCTGACTCTATCGGGCCATGGAGAGGGACCCATTATTAGGCCCTGAGGCAGAAATCAAGGGAATTCTTCCTTCTAAAATAAAAGAAAATACTACCCCTCCCAATAGCACCAGGCAACATGGAAACCTTTCAAGTAAAAATGCCTGGGGTAGAATATGGTCCATTTTCTTCTGAAACCACCTCCCCTCTGGTTGTATACTTTGGCTTGTCATATTATCCCATCTGAGAAGGGCAGGAAATGGAAATAATAAGTCACAGCTGAGAAAAAGGATTCCTTCTGCAAATTCAGGAAAGCTGTTTGAAATGAACAATGTGGGGTTCTGATTCTGGCCCCTTCGGATCTCGACTCACAGGCCTTACTAAGAACTCAGTTCACAAAGGTAGCTATCATTTGTTTCATTTGCACAGATGAATAAGCGACATAAAGCACTGATTATTATATCTGAGTCTCTCAGACATGCTCTTTGAATATCAGGGTGGAGTTTCAGGGAAAAAAAAGTTAGCATATGAAAAATATGGTCAGGGCAGCCTCTCATGCCTTTATTATCACATATTTGCCTGTACTGGAAAACTAAACACCTGCCCCTGGTGACAGTTCCAAGAGTTGCTGTGGCACATGGGATGCCCAGGCCAGGAATGTGAAATACAGATACAATACTTCCTCCTGTGGCTGCTTGGGGTGCAAAGAAAGATTGTCCAGTGTGGCTACCTCTTTTTTCCTGAGCTAGTCCCTTCCTGGGCTTGAATACTCACTCCTTAAACAACTTGGTTTTCCTAGAATAGGATAACCTGTTCTTAACCTAGGGGCCCAAGACCCCCAAGGTGTTTTTGCATAAGTTTCAGGGATTCATAAACTTGGAGCTTTAAATATTACTATACTTCAATATAATTGGTTTCTTTGGTAATTGTCTGCACCTTATTTTATGCATTTAAAGACCTTATTCTGATAAGAGGTCTAAAGGCTTCATCAGACTGCCACAGTGGTCCATGACACACCAAGAGTTAAGAATCCCTAACCTACAGGCAAGTTTTATGACCAATCTAATTATCTGCCTGCAACCAGCAATTTACCCTTCCTCACCCTTCAAAATCTCAACTCCGTTCACCTCCACATTCTCTAGCCAGCTCAGTTGCTCAAAATGTTTTTCACCTGGTCTTCTGGTCTCTGCTGGGCCCTAATTAAGTGCTATCAACAAGAAGAATAGAGAGGTTGGGCACCTGGCCCAGGTCACACTGAGTGAACAAGGCATCCCAGAGCCTCTCGTGAACTTAATCTCTCGTCCCCCACCTGAATTAATTTTACACCAATGAGTCTGAGTAGCCGAGCCAAAGAAAAGCATCACTCCAAAGAATTGTAAAATTTATTGTATAAGTAGTGCAGTGTTTTTGAATGTCATCACTGCTGCTATTGATTACTGTTATACAATAAGCGTTTACAACAGATTTTTGTAAATTGGCATCAGAGTACATATTTATACTAAAACAGCAAAATATAGATTAGGTACTGCATTGAATGTGCTGCCAATAGTTTACAGAAGTTTATCTTGAACAGAACTCAGGATACAGGTCTGCCTATAGCTGAAGCAACATAATCGGAAGTTTCAGAAAATATTAATACAGTGAAATGTGATTATAAGGCAGGCAAATGAGGACTGTAATGTCGTCCTTCTGAGCTCTATAGTACAGCAAAGTCTGAAGCGCGGTTTCTGGAAAACATGGTTTGGTTTGGTTTTTTAAAATTTTTGTATCTGAGCTGCACGTATAAAAATCTCCGAAATATACAATTCACAGGGAGTAGAAATGAATTCGGTTTTTGCCTAGCACACTGTTTATGCTACACATCTGGATTCTGTCAATTTCAACCCTTTATGGAAATGGTGGGCATTTAAAAAAAATATGGTGATTAGTGCAATTTCAATATGTCCATCCAACATACAAAAGGGGTTTGCTGAGGAAACCCACTCATTACCCTTCCTTCCACTTAAATACAATGATGGACTTGGAAGGAAGCAGTTCACTAGGTTAGGAAAGTGTCTACCTGCCCTTGAACTCCTCAAGGAGCAGCTGGATTTCACCAGTCTCTACACCCAAGGGAATGACCCAGACTGTCCTCCTTCATCAAAGAGTCACATTCACCTTCAACACCACAAGGCTTGGGTGACGCCATCATCCCTATTTGGTCTAAGAGACAAGACCCCTCCCCATTTTCACCTTACTTAAAACTAGTGTATGTTTCTCCAGCCGGCTGTTGAATGAGAGGGAGAGCCTGCTGAGAACTGTCTGGGAATATCTGCCTCCAAAGAAAGGGGGACCAAGATCCAAGACAGGAATGTTCCCTGTCGTCTCTGTTGGGGTGGGGGATGGGGTGGGAAAGGGGAGTGCTCTATGGAGACATGCTAAAGGAAACACGAGCTATGACACACTGTGATTTGTGGGTAAAGCACTGTCCTGGGGATATTGTGATATTGGCTATTAGCATGTTGATTTCAAGTGCCCCATGCATGACTGCCCTGCTGTTTACTGAGGCCAAGAGTAAGTACCAGCAGCATTTGGATGGCATCTGTCTTCAGTTCAACTGGAAAAATAAGATAGAACCTTTTCCTCTGTCATTTCACAAGCCCTGCTTCCTGACCAGAGCTTTGTCGGAAGGGCACTGGGTGGGCAGATGGAGAATGGCCTTTTAAGCCAGCTTCCTGGGGCAATTCTAAAGACAGGTGCTGGTTTTTGGTCAGTGTCCTCCTATAGATCAGCTTGCTTTCCTGTTCACATTTTTCCCCACTCTCTGCTCATAGGAGTGGCCCCCTCCAACCAGGCCAAGCCCAAGTGGATGCTTCAACTCAGAATGTGACACCTACTTCTGCCACCAACCTGCAAAGGCAATCGTTTTTCTTTCTTTTTATCTCATGGCAAAGAAACCACTCTGACTGCAGAATGAAACCCCATTACTCAAGCATGCCAGCTCAAGGGGGCAGTGAATCTATGCCAGTCTTTTTGGTTGGTGTCATGTAGGCAATATCCACTGTGGCTCTTCAGCAGCACAGTGCCTGCCCAACAGCCCGAGAACATGGGTGACAGAAGGGCACATCTTACAGGGCCAGGCACATTGCACAGGGGCTAGTGGGTGAAGGGGATGGTTTTAAAGAAGCAGTAGCCCTTGTCATCGAGGAGAACAAACGCCGGTTCCCTTTGGTGCTTGTAACAGGAGTTTTACTTCCTTGACCCCCTTTGCAAGAGAGGGTTACTGTTTCTTTAATAAGGCACTAGATAGACATGTCACATAAAAAGAAAGATACATTTTAAAAACTTCTACAAATGCGTCCGTGTACCTTTCAGAACAAATTGGATTGGTTTCTCTACGCGAATTTTTTTTTTTGAGAGACAGAAAGAGAGAGAGAGGGAGGCAGGGAGGGAAGCAAAATTTAGGTGATAGGACTAAAGTCCTGGGGATTTGAAGACATCATAAAGGAGCAGATTCAAATATTGTGAAGGTACAGTATTGCCAGGCAAACGAGCCAAGTGGTGAAACTTCAAGTTTGTCTATTCGTCATCTTCTTAAAATATATATATATGTGTATATATAAATATTGTTCAAATGGTCAGAACTTCAAAACTGTTCTCAAGTTTTTCAAGTAATAGAAAAAAGTTGCTTAAAAACAATAGTTATTGCCTTTTATATCTTTCATTTATGTTATTCTACTAGTTAGCAGAAAATGAAACACACCTCCATGGGAATAGAACTCTTCAGCCTTGGGGTTCACCCAGCTAACACTACCTCCCAGTTCAGGGAAGTCCAGTCCTTAGCGGTCAAGAAAGTGTGGCAAGCTTGGTTATAACTGCCCATCAGACAACAAGGAGGTGGACTCCTCCCTTCCCATTTCCTGGTCTCTCTTCCTCGAACATTCTCTTTCCCTCTGGCTCCCACTCGCTCTCTCTCTGACATACAAGTACACCGCAAGGGTATCACATCTATCTGAAGTAATCAACACAATATAAAAATGTAAACAATAGCATAGTAAGACAAAAATGCGTATGTAACACAGATAAATAAACACATCAAAACGATTGTTGGGGTGGAGGGTCAGGGGAGTGAGGGATGATGCTGCCTAGTGAAAACACCTCAGAAGAGGTAAAGAGTTTTGCTTCTTAAGCATCAAGCATGACTTTTTTTAAAATTTATTTTTTAAGCCTTAAACACATCACAGGAGCCAACCTAGGTTCTTTTATTTTTCCCATATGTGGTCTTTTTTTGTTTGTTTGTTGCTTAAGCTAGAATCTATTCACAGGGATGCAATTAGCTCCTAAACATTTTGACTGCACTAACCCTTCATGAAAGTTTTGGAATTCACTGAATCACTCTGAAGACATTTTGCACAGTGATGAAGACTGTCATTTGAGTCTTCAAAGAAACACTGAAACTCTTAAAGGCAGACTAGCTATATTGCAATTGACTCCCGTGGACTTTTTGAAACATTCTCAATGGGGACCTTCATCAATCTGATTTAAGAAGAAAAAAAAAGGGGGGGGGACTAGATTCCTTCAGTAACAGAAGTTTATTGTTATCATGGAAAAAGATATAGCTCACAACAGGTAATTTGGACTTCATAACTTTCTGGGTTTCCTTGGTAATTCAGAAGCATTTGAATTTTGTTTACTCCAATGATCATAACTGGCCCAGAGGAGAATTTCCGTGCTCAGTACGGAATGTAAAGAACAGTAATTGTCTATCACTAAAGTACGCCTTACTAGGTTGGGACATCCTAGGCCCAAGCTTGGGGACCTTGGAAATGACTGTTTTGCCTAGAATGCAGTCTCTTCGACTGTGCTCTTATAGAGGGGTGTTGTTTTTCAAAGTTTGGATAGCCTACCCCTTCGGCTAATTAGATTCCATTGAACATTTATCCCCTACAGTCTGTGGTAGATGTGACAGAGGCTGCCATAAACACAAGCACTGACATATTTATATTAAAAAATAGTGCAAAATTTCAACATTTATATAAATAACTCTAAACCCCTGCTTTGTAGGTTTTTTTACAATGTAATTAATACACACTTTTTTTGAGTTGGCACTCAAAAAAATTGCCATTTTTTCTTCTAGTCAGAAAACAAAACTTTTTTTAATAGGCCTCTTCTAATACAAAAATACTCCTGCCGCCGCACATACAGTTTCTCATATTTTATATATATTTATATATATATATTGCAGATCTTTAAACAAATGTTTTTGTGCAAATATGTCTTTAAAGTTAAGTGAAATCATCATAAACAAAAAAAAAGCATTCACGCACACAGCTCAACTAGAAACAAAAACAAAGACTACTGTCAATTTTTTTTTCTTTTGACTTCAAGACACAGCTAACAAAGAAACGTTTTTGCAAGCTTTCTTGGCTTGAGCATTCAGACCAGACATAACAAGTAAATATTTATACACAGAGAGGTGGAGACGGGTTGATTTTGCTCTCACTTCCCCCATCTCCTCCCATCCTCATCCCCACCCCACCCCCATCCCCGGTCCATCTCTTGCTTTTTCTTTTAAGAAGTGCAGAGTGTTTAATTTACTTTTTTTCTGTGTGTGTATGCGTGTTTCTGCGTTTCCTTCTCTTGGATTTTAAAAGGGGTGTCCTTTTTGCTTCTCTTTATCTTTGTTCCATGCAATTGTGCTCTCGAGGCTACTGATTTGTGACTGGTGAAGTCTATTGTTCTCCAGGATGGAGGGCGTCCCATTGTTTTGCTGGTGTTGGTAAAATGTTGACCCAGGATAGTGCCCGATCACTTCATTGTACGTCGGTGGTGGTCCTTCCATCCTCCCGTTGCTCCCGTAACATGTGGCGCTGATACCAGAGTTACTGCTTGGAGGGCAGGGCCCCCCATACATGGAATTGTCTATTAAGTCACTATCAAAGATGGTTCTGTTAGGTGGGGCTCGGACAGACTCACGGTTGAGTTCCATCTGCTGCTCTGGGTCCCGAAGCTGAAGTGTGCATGGGCCTTGGTAGGGGGGTGGCTCTTCTCCATCAGAGAGGGAGATGGTGGGTGGGAGGTCTATCTCATGCTGCAAATAAGGGTAGGTGGGCTGAAAGCGGTTGAATCGGTCTCTCTGGAGGAAGGATGGCACTGTCAGGCGGTCTGCTGAGCGTGGTGGTGCGTAGATCTGCTGCTGAAGGGAAACAAGGCAGTTAGTAGGGCTGACAGAAGAAGGTTGGACTAGTTGAGGACTAAGGAAAGGAAAGGGGTATAGGACAGGGGGTTGTTCTTACCTCTGTGAGGCCATTGCCTGACACTGTGCTTTCTGAAGGCCACAGACTTCCTTCCTAAACAGAGGGAAACAAAAAGAGGGATAAATCACTAATGGGGGGTTGGTGGTTTATTTCTGCTATTCCTCATGAGTCTGGAATAGCAAAGAATCAGAAATATTTCTGGGTCCCCTCAGCTAGCTGTACACCCTTCAAGAAATCACTTTCATTCTCTGGGTCTCAGTTTCCTCATCTAGAAAAGGAGAGGGTTGACATGAATAAGCTCTAAGGTCCCTGACAACCCTAAAAGTTCATTCATAAGTTCTGAGGACTTAGAGAGGGGATTCTGACCAAGGTTCCTTCCAGCTCTGATGGTCTATAATCTGTTTTAAAGCTCTTCTCAATTCTTACAATCTGTTTACTGAATGATTCATAAAGTAACCAGGGCTGAAATAGATGGGGATCTCCAGGATATCTTATGGAGTAGATCCTTATACCATCCCCCAAAGTCCAAGAACTAGGCAAGTGGTCCCCAGAATGCCCTCCCTATTAACCACTAAACATGGTATGGTGAGGCTTTGGGGGGGCAGGTAGAGCGAGGAGAGCAGCTGCCTGGTTTACAGAGGAGATAGCCCCAGCACACCCTGTGGAGTGTCCAAACCACACAAACCACTCTCACTCATCACAGCCAAGCAAGGTTGAGACATTCCAAACCGGATTTCATTAGGGCTCCATTGCTGCCAGAGGCAGGCCCACCCAGCCAGGCCTCTCTGGCCTAAGAAGGTGGTGTTCTTTCCTGCTGAGACCTCACATTTCCACCAGTTCCCTGGGGGGGACCAGCCCCCTTCTATCAACTAATAAGCAGCAAAGCCTTAGCCAATTCTCTACCAACCGTATGATTTTTTTTCTACTCTAGCTTAACTAAAGCAAATTTTAAACTTTCTTCTGCCCCAAATGCCCATCCTCAGTCATCAGCCAGTCTTTCTACACAGAACACAAATTCATTTTAATGTTGGCCAAACTCCATTATGCTTCCTTCCCCCAAACCCAATAATACAAGGCATCCTAAGTCAAACAGAAATGGATTTTGGATCATTTGTTGTTGGGAAGGAGGAAGGAGGTATGAATTGTGTCACTGCTGCCTTCTCCTTCCCTCACCCTGTCCCCTATAATACATATAATTTTACATAGATTTTGTTAATGTTGTTTGCTGTTATATCACCTGTATTTCTCCCTGTGCGCCTTCCTTTCCCCCTCCCCAAGAGTCAGGCCTGAAAATAAAGAATTCACTATGCATATAATTGAATTACTCTACCTGGTTGCAAGCATTCTCAGCCTGGAAAGCAATACAGGCATGTTGTCATTGTTGTGGTTGTTGTGGTTGTTGTGGTTGTTGTTGTTGAGTCACGTCTGAGTCTCCATGACTCTGTGGATGATACTGTCCATAGGGTTTTCTTGACAAAGATACTGGAGTGGTTTGCCATTTCCTTCTCCAACTCATTTTACAGATGAGGAAACTGAGACAAACAGGGTTAAGTGACTTGTCCAGAGTCACCCAGCTAGTAAGTGTCTGGAAGCCAGATTTGAACTTAGGTCTTCCTGACTCCAGGTCCAGAGCTCTATCCACTGTGCCGCCTGGCTGCTTCCTGATACGGATGTAGATGCCAGCAAAGAAAGGCAGTTGTGTCCCCATGGAGTTCTCAGGGGAAGAGCAGTATGGTGCATTTGAAAAATTATTGCTTTTAGATCAGAAGACCTAGGTTCGCATCCTAACTCTGCTACTTACTCCCTGGCTGACCTTTGGGCAGTCACTTAAATGCTCTGAGCCTCAGTTTCCACAATTGTGAAGTGAAGAGTTGGGACTAGATGGTCTGTAAGGGCCTCTCCATCTCTATGGACTTTTAGAGGAATAGGAAAATTCTCTGGGTGCCAGGGAAATAATCCCTTTAGAGGGTTGGGCCTGTAGTCAAGAAGACTCATCTTCCTGTGTTCCAATCACTTACTAGCTGTGTGACCCTGGGCAAATCACTTAACTCTGTTTGCCTCAGTTTCCCCATCTGTAAAATGAGCTGGAGAAGGAAATTGCGAACCACTCCAGTATCTTTGCCAAGAAAACCCCAAAAGGGGTCACGGCTGAAATGACTAAACAACACCTTACAATTCACATTTGCACAGTGCTTAATAAGCTACAAACTGCTTTCCATGCACTATTTCTTTTGGTCCACATAAGCTCTATAAGGAAAGTAGAACATATGTTACCAGCTCCTCTTTATAAATCACTAAATCCGAAATAAACAATGCTATTTCAAAGAATCATACACAATTTTACCTTGGTAAAAATAATTGAAAAACAGAGATGCAAATGTACCCAAGGGAAAAAAATTTCCAAATGAAATCACGTTATTTGTTTAAAATTGAAATATGGTACCTCCACTGAACGTGCAAGTTCACTAAATGTGAACAGTTTTGCTTTTCAAATGATAAGACCCTCTTCCGAATTATAGAAGCTTTTAGGAACCTTATTACTCTCGTGATATTTCATTAATCTCCATCATGCATGCTAAATCTGACATATTCGAGAGTGAGGACAATGTGGCTTGCTCTTTTTAAAATCTACATATACTACATGTTTCACTGTACTCCCAACGTCTATTCTGGATAACATTCGACGAAAACAAAATAACAACAAAAACCAGAAGATGAATGACTTGCCCAGAATCAAGGGTTAACAGCTGCTTGAAGGAGAGGATCAGAATACAGAAAAACTGACTTTAGTCCCCCATGGGCCCCAGGGGGTCTTGTGAAGGCCAGAAGACCAGAAAGCAGAGGACTCAGACACCTAGGAAACTGTTCAGACAGTCCGGACAGAGTCAACAGCTGTCATTCCCTGCTGACCCACTAGAGGGGACTTTCAAGTCTCATGAACAATGCAGGCTCTGCTGCAGAAAGCTGGGCCCCTCACTGCTCCTTTTCCAAGGGATGCACAGAGCTTATCTATGACACGGGCCAGAAAAGAGTAGCCTTTTGGCTGGGCCTACGTGCTGTATGCTACAGCCCCTGGCAACAGGGCTCACAGACATTGAGGTGGAAGGAAAGCAGGAAATCAGTAGTTCCTGACCTCAGCTTGCTCCCAGCTAAAGGAGGGGGGTAAAGGGGGTGTTCTTCCTTTCCACAGCATCCTGTATGATATCCATGTAGACGATCCTGAGAGATTGCTGGGAATTCAGCTTTCTGAGGACCCTCTAGAATATGGAGAAGAGTTCATTCATTCCTCATCTTCCAATGGTCACCACTGGGAATGCATAGGTAGTGGTAAGAGCACAGGAATTTGGAATCAGAAGCTCTGGGTTCAAATTCTGCCTCTGCTACTTTGTATCCGCATGACTTTAGACCAGACACTTAACTTTCTGGGCTTCGGTCTTTCCTGAATAATTGGAGAGTTGGCCTTGCTGATCTCTAAGGCCCTTTCCAGCTATAGATTTCATAATCCCCAGCTAAGTTGGGGGAGGGATTCTTCTCGTTGTGGTTGAGTCATTTTTCAGTCATATCTGACCCTTCGTGACCCTATTTGGGATTTTCTTGGCAAAAATACTAGAGAGGTTTGCCATTTCCCTCTCCATTTCCTTTTACAGATGACAAACTGAGGCAAACAGGGTTAAGTGACTTGCCCAAGGTCACACAGCTAGGAAGTGTCTGAAGCTGGATTTGAACTCACAAAGGTGAATCTTCCTGATTTCAAGCTCAGTGCTGTAGCCACTGTCCCACCTAGCAGCCTTAGGGATTCTTCTTAACGGTGGTCAAAATCCTGATCATGGTATATTGTAAAGTATTCAGCTGAGAGTCAGGCAATACCTTCCAGGGATTTGTTAACCTAAGTGACACATATGTCACTTAACTTTGCCAGTCCTCAGCTTCCTTATCTCTAAGGTGGAACTGATGATACCTTCTCTGTTTCTGCAGGGTTGTGATGATCAAAAAGTGATGATGGTTGGTATGTAATAGGGAAAAAAAAGCACTACACTATGTCATAGAAAAAAAAAAGCCAGATGGTCTGGGTTTGAATTCTGTGTGTGACCTCAGGAAAGTCACTAGACCTCAGTTTGCACATCTCTAAAGTGTGTGTGGGGGGGGTTTGAACTAGATGGTCTCTGCAACTTTCCATCTCATGTAGCATGGCATTCAATAAGGGGCCCCAAGTGGTCAAGAACTTTTCTCACATTTTTAAGAGAGGAGGAGGGAAGTTGGGATGATCTAAGTTCCAGTCCAGAAGAATGTCAGCTCCTTGAGGACAGGGACAATTTCATTTTTGTCTTTATGTCCATCTCCAGTGCCTAGCACCATCCCTGGCATAGAGTAAACAAAGTACTTAATATAAATGTTTGTTAAATTGAATTTAACTGGTTCTTCCACGGTGGATATTATCCTGTTCTGCCCTGACTTTCCTGTCTGCCTGGGGAGTGATGTGGGGAGAAGACTCCACTCTTCACAATCTCAGACTTCCTATCTGGAAAGTGGGAAGAATAATTAGCCTTGCTTCGTTCATTGGGACAATGTGAGTTTAGAAGGCTAAATGATTTCAGAGACAGGCAATGATGGTGACAGCTGCCTTGGCTTAATACTGTGCTCCCTGGTTCTGGCTTCTGACTAAAAGCCTCCTATGTCAGAGGCTAGATCTTAACCTCTAGGCCCCAGATTCCCAATATCCACTGACAGGCGGGAGCAAGTTATGCTTGGAGGCAGAAGGCAGCTTTTGCCCTATCACATAGGTCTCATCAAAAACACAGAGTATTCCGAGGGAACCACTGATGAAGTGGCTATCATCATTCAAGATGCATAAACATTTGGAAAAATAATTAAAGGTTGCATAAGGAGAGGAAATTAAAAATAGGAATGATTTGGCTAAATTGTTTCATGAAAGCAAAGCTCAGAGCCCCAGCAATAGCACTGAAACTAACAGGGGACTTCCCTGGTAGAATATCCCCAAGCTGTGCCAATCTGACTGGCCCTCGCCCTGTCCCACATGAGCCTTGTGAATTCCCAACCTGGACCTTTGCTCCAGCCCATGAAAATAGATGCCCCTCTCTCCTCCTCAGCTACTCTGAGTCTTCTTCAAAAACTAAACTCAGGTCTCATCTCCTTCATGAAGTCTTCCCCCTGTTCCTAAGCCTATACCAGTCACCCACCTACAGTGTTTATTTTCCATTTAATCTACTGTTTCTTTGTGCTATTCACTGACTGTTTCCTGCTGGAAGTGGAGTCAAAAAGGGTGGGTCTGAACGCTAGTTCTATCACTCACTAGCTGTGTGACCTTGAGCAAAATCATTTAAACCTCTCTGGACCTTAATCTTCCCCTCTGTAAAATGCGGCATTAGACTAAATGGTCTCTAAGATCCAATTTAACTTTAAAATCCTGTGATCCTTTGTAGGTTGTATTTCTGTCTCCTCACTTGACCCAGTCTCTGGCTTAAAATCAAGCAACACGTCTTTATTTAGGATTTGTCATGTTAAGGCAGTGTAGGGGTAGTGGTTAGAGGTCTGGGCTCTAAGTCAAGAAGAACAGGGTTTAAATCTCACCTCAAATATTTACTAGCATTGTGATTATGACTTAACTTCACCATGCCTCAGTTTTCTTATCTGTAAAATGAAGGAATTGGACCCAATGGCTTCTCAGGTCCCTTCTACCTCTAAATCTATGATTCTACATACCCAACCCTGTGGTCAAGGTTGTGGGGGATAACACAATAAGTATAAATAGCCTTCAAGGAGTTCACAGTCTAATTGACAAAATAAGATATGCACACAGGAAACAATAATGAACCATATAAAACAATGTATAATTAGCAGTTCAATTACATAGCCGAGATTATAAATAGGCTAAGAGGTGAGCCGTTTGAATCAGTCAATGCATTTCTATGAAGCGTCTAGTATATGCCAGGCACAGTGCTGAGCTCTGGGGATACAAAAAGGACAAGGACAGTCCCTGCCCTCAGGGAGTACACAATCTAATTGGGGAGCCAACAAGCAAAGAAATACATATAAATAAACCATATATTGGAACAATTGGAAATAACAGAGGGAAGACAGTAGAAGATGATTCTGGCAGTGTGTACAAGACTGCTTAGAGAAGGAAGCATGGAGAAGAGGCAGAAAGCTCTTGCAGAAGATGAGGGTAGTTAGAGTAGGAAATGAAGAGGAAGAGGAAGAGGAGGACTTGACAAGTACTTTGGAGGGGAATGGACAGGACCTGGTAACTTGATGAGATGAAGAGGAAAAATACCTTCAGGGTTTGGGGTCTGGGTTGGGGTAATAGCAGTGCAGTACTCTAAGGAATGAGGTGGGGTGATGAGGATCAGGGCTAGCTCAGGAGGTAACAAGGAAGCAGACATGAGAGACAACTTGAAGAGGAACTGACAGGAGGACCTGGTGACTGCCTGGATATGGAGGCTCAAAGAGAATTCCAGGGTTATGAGGCTGGCTTGAAGCTGGCAAGGTAAGGGAGAGGCAATATGATACAACTGGCTCCAGACCCAGCGAATCTTGGTTCAACTGCCACTGAGCACTCACCACCTGGATGCCCCAGGGCAAGACCTTTTAACCTCAGTGGGCTTCAGTTTTCTCATCTACCAAACGAGGGGGCTGGATCTGAAGGCCTCCTAGGTGGCCATGAACTACAAAGAAGGTGTCGAATTCAGTCTGGTGGATCCTGCAGTTTGAGAATAAAAAGGACATTCAAGCAAAGATGTCCACTAGGCAGGAGGAGGTATAGGACTGCGGTCTGAGAGGGATGGCAGAACTAGAGATAGGGATTTGGTCACTGGAATTCATTCGGAGACAGGAAAATAACAGGGTAGCTCCTCCATGGCCAGACAAGGCAGCTCTGTTCATGGAATGTGCTTCCTTACCACTCCGGGAGGTCACTGGGGTGTGTGAGGGCCTTAGTTTGCTCATCTGGTGTACTCTCTGATGGCTACCCACTCTTGGGAAGATACACCTTCCATCCTCCCCCTTTCTCTGCCCTCCTGCCAGAGACATCTGATTTAATGAGGCTTTGTGTTTACACGGTGGCCTTCCCCAGGGGCCAGTGGCTGGCTTAGCTTTCGCAGGAACGTTGGTCAAGGGACTCCTAAGCTGACTTATTATAATAATAATGATAATGGAGGAGGGAAAGTAGAAACCACAGGAGAAGGATGTCCCTCATGGCCTAGTCATGGGATCATAAAGGGAGCTGGAAGGGGGACCTCAGAAATCATAGCACAACCCATGCATTTTGCAGATGAGGAAACTGAGATCAAGAAAGAAGAAGCCATTTACTCAAGGTCATACTTAGCTAGAAAATAACCCAGTCAGAATTAGACCCAGGTCCTCTGACTCCTGATCTATTGTTTCTTGATTCTTTTTTTAAACATATTTTCTTTTTTATTATGAACTGAAAAATCATCAACATAACATTTAAATTCACAGAGTATAACAAGTAGGAGGCCTGCAAGTGAAGTAGTGAACTACTTAAACGGTTCATTTTTTAAAGTGCATATTAAACTTAACAAGGTAGTTAACGAAATTGCCCTGGTTGTGTCTCTTTCTGAACTTTCTGTTTCCTTCTGTGCGTATGTTTTAAAATGTTTTATCAGTGCTTTTCTCTTCCATGTTTTGTATCTCTATCATTGCCTCCTAGTTCTCTTCTCACTCCACCAACCTACTTCCAGCTTGCTCCCTTATCTTTCCACTTTTGAACTCTGCCAAGTTATGGGGAGGAGACACTTTGGATTTCTCTCCTGGTGGCAGACAGGAGCCAGACTGAGTTTCTGCAAGTCTTCTTTCCACATGTGGTAAACCGTGGCCAGATCCTTTGCTCTCTGTGTGTCTCATTTTTTCCATCCATTAAATGGGAAAGATACTATGAAAATGGACTGTGAAAATGACTACTGGTTTCTCTAGTGAAGAGTGGGTCTTCCCTTCCCCCCCTCCTCCCGCCCCCAGAATGAGATAAGGCATAACATTAAAGAAAATGAGCTTCATTTTGGTCAGGGAGACGCAGGTTACATAACAAAGTATGCCAGTCACACCTTCTCCTGGAAGAATCACCACTTTGTAGGAAGTAAAGGCAAAGAAATAACTACCCAAAGCTCAGGGACTTCAAAGCAAAATGTGGCTTTTTCTTTAGTAGCACAAAAGCTGATTGTGAATTCCAGGACAATGACAGCGCCAGAGATTTCAAAGTGTCTTTTGCTTTTCTGACTAGATGCTTAACTACTCCCATTTTCAATGAGGGCACCTTCCTACCTGCCAGCCTATGCCTGGCCCCTCGGTGCTGACGTAGTAGCCTCCAGGGTCTGGGCGGCTGGAGGTGCCCCAACCTGCCAGGAGAAAGCCTGTTTGCTCAGTACCCTTTGCCAAATGAACCTTATACCCATTGCCACCAAGTCTTCTCCTGCCTGGGGCCCCAGGTTGTGTAGATCTCTCTTGGAAGGGGCCTTCCTTGAAGGATTCAATTCAGAAACTTATGAGGTCACTCAACCTAAGGGTCCTTTACAGAAAGGTAATATGAAGCCCGCTCTTTCCTCCACAACAACTCTTGACTGCTCTGTGTGTGTGTGTGTGTGTGTGTGTGTGTGTGTGTTTGGGAGGGGGCAGGGGGCTAAAGTATTGCCTTAATGTACTCTAAGCAACATAAATCAAGGGCTGTGTCCCATCTACTTTTGTACCTCCCCTTGTCCCCAGTCAGTGCTTTGCAAACAGCAAGTGCTCAACTTGTTGAATAATCATAACTCATAATTATATGATGCCTTAAGGTTTACAAAATGCTTTCTTCATATAACCTTGAGAAGAGAGTAATATAAGCATCATTATCTTCATTTTACAGATAAAGAAACTGAGGTTGAGAGAGATTAAGCACTTTGCCTAAGGTCACACAGGGAGTAAATGTCAGAGCTGAGATTCTCTCCTAATTCCAAGACCCATGTTCCTTCTGCTATGTCACTCGGCAAGTCCTTGACTGACTGACTAATTGGCCTGGTGTCAATTTTGGTAATTCCAGCTGGGCTCCTATATGATTAGCTGCTGAACACCCAGCAGTGTGTGCTTCACCAAGGTGTTCCGCTCAGACAAGGACATGGCTCCTGCCCCGAGGACCTACATCCCTTCTCAATTCTCCTCTATAATTTCAATTAGGCACATTATACGGCGGCACTTCCTGTCTTAAATTATTAAATTATAGATCACAGAGACTTAGGAGGGAAAAGGTCTAGGAATTAGTTGGGTCACACCCTCTTTTCTTTCCAGACTCCCTGCTCCCCACCAAGTGCCAACAGGTAGGTGAGGCAAAGGATAAAGGGCATAGGATAATTGTGTTTGCTTTTCAAAGAAGCTAAGGGCATCCCATCCTGCCCTGGAGGGAGTGCTTTCTGAAGAAGCTAAGGGCATCCCATCCTACCTGGTAGAGGGTAGATTTCTAGCACTAGATGTAAACTGATCCATCCTGCCCTGTTTGAGTCCACATTAGTCTGGGAGACATTTCAAGAAAGTGCACAGAAGGCATAAAAATATTCTGTAAGAATCCCTTACATCTGGACATCCCTTCATTCCTTTCAATGTTTTCTTTCCTGCTATCTCATTGGGTCCACCTTGTGGGATGGGTAGATTGTCACATTTTACATGAGGCCCAGAGAGAGAAAGTGATTTGCCCCCCAAATTCCCAACAGCTGAGGGTTGGGGAAGAGATGGACAAAGAGGATTGCTTACCGAAGAGAGGTTCTCTTCTCTTCTCCGCCCTTGGCTGTGCCGGTGGATGAAGGAGCGGGCAGAGAGCTTATAGTGATTCAACAGGCATGTAATCACCACCACCATCACCATCATAACCACCACAATGATGATTATCTGCACGAACTCCAATTCCGCTGTCAAGACAGAAACAAAGAGGTACTGAGACCTTGGAGACACAAAAGATGACTTGCAACACAGTGGAAAACATATTAGAGGGGAAATGAGAGGTCTTGCGCTTGAATCTGGGCATTGCCACTCTACTCCCCTGTGTTTCAATTTGTGAAATGAAGACATTTGACCTAAATGACTGAAAAGGTACCCCTTTAATTCTTAAGGGATTGGAAAGGAGACAGTTATCAGACTAGGTCTTGCCTTTCTTTATAACCTCTGACAACACAAGTATGCAATAAATGTTTTCTGACTTGTTCTTTGTTTCACGAAAGAATGAGAAAACTATTCAGCCAACTAATACTATTATACCGGTGAAAACAACAATAATAACACAGAGTGAAGTTGAAAGAAGGCTGATTTTTGAGTCAGAGGACCTGGGTTCAGTACCCATCTCTGCCGCCAGCTACCTTGTGGGACTTTGGACAAGTCTCTTTACCCTGCTAGGACTCAGTTTCCTCATCCACAAAGTAGGCTAAATGATCTCTAAAGTCCTTCCAACTCAGTCTATGTTCTTATGCTCTGGAATCCAGAAATGATATGATATGACACAAATATCCTCATGTTTCCATAATGCTTCATTGGATACAAAATGCTTTACACTTTATCTTATTTAAGGAGGACGGTATTTCAAGTATCATTATTTCTGTTACAAATAAGCGAAGTCAGATTGGTGAGATGCACACATGGGACTGGGGTCAGCAAGGTAGGCCGTGATATAGGATGTAACAAGCCATGGCTAGTTATCTGGAAAAGATCTAGGAGGCACTAGTGAACTGCAAACTCAATATGAGTTAACGGTATATCATTCTGTTTGGGATGGTTCAGGTGTCTGGAGACGGAAGCGGGGACTAATCTAGCTGACATTCTAAAGTCATTTCCTCTTCAGGGATTTTATCTTCTCTTGAGTAACATCAGGGTAGATGGGGAATTTTTAATTTCTGCAGTTAGTGTGGTAAAAGATGGAGTCTGCTGGCCTCATAGGTACCTGTGTATATGTAAATTCATAATTATATTTTTGTGGTGTTATTTTTCTAAGACCCAGGACCCTTTAAAAAAGAAAACAGAAAGAGGGATGAGTCAGCAGCATTTTAAATGGACCCAGCTGGGTGGGTGGGGTGAAGAGTTACTAGGGAACAGGCAGTGATTCAAATGGGAGAAGAGAAGACTATTTCCTGGCTGTTACCCAGGCAAACCTGCCTTAATCAGAAGAGTCAGAGAAAAGGAAAGAAGCTGTGAGGGAATAAGCCTTATACCCTTGGCCTGAAATGATGGGGTCTGGAAGGGGAGAGGAAATGAGATGATCTGAATATCGTCTAACTAGAGAGAAAATGGGGCCACTGACTCACAGGCATATGATGGGGCCACTTTTCTCTGTACAAACTCCCTTAATCAATTTAATTCAACAAATGGTTATTGAGATAAAACTGTCGTTCAAAGCACACCCAAAGTGGTACCCTTTCTATGAGGCCTTTATCCCTGCCCACAGGGATCCCTCATTTCTCAAATTCTTATATCATCTCCCCAGTCAGAATGGAAGCTCCCCAGAGGCAGGGATCATAATGCACCAGTCGAGCCAGTCTGGAGTACGGTACCCATTACAGAGTGCCACATGCTAGGAGGGAAACTGACAAGTATGAGTATATGCAGAGGAAGGCAATCAGGTTGGTGAGACGACCCCTAAACATATCATTAAATGCCATACGAGGCTCAGATGAAGGAAATAAATTTGTTTAGTCCAGTGAAAAGGAGGCTCAGGAAGACATTATCATCACTATCAACCAGCACTTATATAGCACACTTTAAGACTTGCAAAGTGCTGTATATATGTTAGATCATTTGACTCACAATAACTCTGAGAAGTAGTACTTTTATTATCTTCATTATCCCCATTTTACAGATGAGAGAAGTTAAATTAGTTACCCAGGGCCCCATGGCTAGTAAGTATCTGAGGTAGGATTTGAACTGAGGCTTACCTGACTCTAGGTCTAACCCTCTTAGCCACTAGACCACCTACCTATTCCCAGACCTCTTGATTCTTTCCATTACACTACACTGTGTTTTTTCTGCTCATTTCATGCGTAATCAATAAATATTTGTTGGGAAGTAAGGGCTGAGTCCTTCCTCTATCTGGAGCCTCAGATTTGTCTTTGAATTACAGTCACAGAATCTTAGCGTTGGAAGGGACCTCAAAGGTCATTCCACCTGACCTGTACCTGTACCTCTACAGAATACCCAAGAAGCAGTCATCTAGCCTCGACTTGAGCCATCCCCCCTATCCCAACCTCCCAGATGAAAATCATACCACTTCTCAAGGCAGCCCACTTCACATTTGGACAGTTCTAATTGTTAGGAATTTGTTTTTCCTTACATTGAGCCAAAATCTGCCTCTCTGCAACTTCCCCACATTGTTCCTAGTTGTGTCCTTTGAGGCCAAAGAAAACAAATCAAATCCCTCTTCCAGATGACAGCCATTCAAATGGACGTCTTTTTATTAAAAGTCTTCTGCAGGCTAAACATCCCCATTTCCTTCAACCAGTCTTCCTATGTCAACATTTGAAGTCCTTTCACCACTATAGTTGCCTTTCTCTATAGGGCAGCTTTTTAGCTGGGCAAGGTCCTTTCTAAAATGTGATGAAGATATAATACTACATATATGGTCTATAGAAAGCACCACAGTGAGATTATTAACTCCCTCATTCTGGACACTATGGCTCTGTTAATGCAGCCCATGTTTGGATTGCATTAGTATGTTTGGGTGCCATGCCATATTTTTAAAAATTCATATTGACTCTGACCTTGTACTTTACAGATACCTCAAGGTCACATGAACTGATGTTTAGCCACCCCTTCCCCAATTTGCCATTTATTCCTATTAAATTTAATTTTAAATGTGACCATAATTCTAGCCTGTAGTCGCTTAGATAGCTGTTCTGCCATCCAATGAATTTGGCTATCCCATCCAGATCTGCAAATCTGATACACATGCCTTTCATCTAAGTCATTGATAAAAATGTTAAATGAAATAGAGCTATACAGAGATCCCTGGGGCACTCCATTGGAGATCTCCTACCAAGGGCAATTGCTATTCAGTCATTTCAGTCACGTCAGACTCTTCGTGATGCCATTTGGAGTTTTCTTGGCAAAGATGCTGGAATAATTTACCACTTCCTTCCATAGTTCATTTTACAGATGAGGAAACTGAGGCAAACAGGGTTAACTGACTTGCCCAGGGTCACACAGCTAATAAGTGTCTGAGGTCAAATTTGAATTCAGGTCCTCCTGACTCCAGGCCCAGCACTCTATACGCTGTGCCACCTACCTGCCCCCATCAAGGTCATTACTGATCCTTTAATCAGCACTCTTTGGAATTAGTTGCTTAGGTAGTTTTGAAGCCATCTATCTGTATTATTATACAGCCCACACACGGGTGTGCTGGAGCCAGCTCCAACTGGCTCATAAAGGCTTATTATTAAATTTTCAAAATTTCAGTGTGAACATTTATATCTTAGAAATGGACAAATGCTACAAATCAAGTCTTAATTTATTGTTTTGTTGATTATTTAGACTTCAGAAAGTGATGACAAAAATGTTAATAATGCAGATTAAACTTAAAAGTGGGTCATGCAGACTTCTGGGTCATATGAGCAACAATATGGAAGACTAGACCTTTTCTCTAATCCCTATGACCTTGAAAACCTCTTCAAAACAGATAATATGTACCAAGGATAAAGCAACTTCAGCTATCTCCATGGTCTAGTATCCCCAGAATCCAAAAGAAGGTTAAAAACTCCCCCACAAAACCTGAACTGGAAAAATCTGAACCAAAAACTGCAAAAAAGAATAGAATAATGTGTTCCAAAGAGCAGTGGAGCACAGGATACAGCCCAAGGTGACCAACCCTGCAAATCTAAGCTTAATCATCAATGAAAAAAAAGAGGGATGTTCAATAATAAAGAAACCTTTGAAACATTTTTGGAAAGAAAACCAGAACTGAAGAGATTAATTGTTTCCAGAAAAGTAAGTTGTATACAAATTTTTTTTCTCCCAAAAAGCTGGTTGTTAAACATTTACTAGCATACCAGTAAACCCACACCTCTCTATCTTGCCTGAGTGAATACCTTGAGAGACTTAAGTCAAAGATTTGGTTGAAATTTAGTTGTACTATGGCTCAAGCATAGTACAACTAAACCTACCAATCCAGGAATCCTGTTAAAAGAAGGAAATGAATTGAGGAAATGAGGTTAGGTGTCTCCGAACATATGAAGGTCTATGTCATGTGCATGAGGGATTAGATTTGTTCTGCATAACTTCAGAGTTTAGAACAATGACTAGTGGGCATAGTAAACAAAACTGGAGTCAGAAGATCTGGGTTCAAACATAGCTCTACCACTCATTACCTCCGTTGCCTTAGGCACATTATTTTGCCTCTTTAAGTCTTGATTTCCTCATCTGTAAAGTTAGGGGGTGGGACTAGATGACTGAAAAGCATTTATTAAACAATAGTCAAAGCAATGTACTACATGCTGAGTGTACAAATGGAAAAGAAAGATAGTTCCTATCTTCAAGGACCTTATTTTCTAACAAAGCAAAGAAATACATGGTGGAAGGGAGTTTTGATCTGGAAGTCATAGGGTGCCCCTTCCAAAAGCAATGGTAGTATTGACTCAATTACTGTTGTCAAAGCCAGAAGTGGAAGAAGGAACAGCATAGGTTTCAGCAAACAGATGGCAAATAGATGGCAGAAGTTGATGCTTGGGTGAGATGTAAAGTATGGCCTTGTCTGGGGCTGGGTAGATATAGTGAGCTTTCTGAATTTGTGCTCACTCACTGCCCTATAACGCAGTAAGGACGAAGGTAGAGGACAGGCAAAGGCCAGCTTGAGGGCTAAGCTGTCTTGACTGGCGACTAAGCATAAATTCACATAGCCTATCGTATCTAACCAGACTTGGACTAGGCCATGCTTTACATCCTATCCAGCCAGTGTTCAATTGTCTATCTCCTCTGATGATCTCAGTTCCCTTCTAGCTTTAAAACTATGATTCTTTCACCTACCCCAGAGCCTAGCAGAGCCTAGCACTTTGTAAGCCCTCAATAAATTGAAAGAACTTTCTTTAAGAAATCCTAGGATCAGGCTCAGACACCCAAAATTCAGACAGGATCATTTAATAAACTGACCAGGCTTCTGGAACCACAGACATTACCTAACGGGGCAAAAAATATTAGAGAATTGAAAAAAAAAGAGGGAAAATTAACCCAATTAACTTTAGGTTGGTGTCAAAAAACAAATTATAAGAAGGCTTGCGAGAAATGTGAACTAAACTCCAAGGAAGTGTGTTCCTTCTCTTCTTGCCCAGCTCTGACCACAGCTGGCAGGAGATGAATGGGATTTCACACTGGAGATGGCACATCATAGTTTGATAAATATTTCCACGTGTTCTCCAGGTCCAAGGATGTCTTCAGCATTCAGGAAGAGGCTGGAAGCCACCCTTATGCTTTAGCTTCCTGTCAGCTGGCCAAGAAAATGCTGTGTAATTTGTCTGTGAGGAGAGGCAGAAGGCTCTCACCTGTCTGGGTAGGACTGAGGAAGGAGGGGGAGTGGGGAGAAAGGAAACAATTCCTTTGTGTGTGACAGGAGGTATTGGTGGAAGCAAAGGGGGAAGGGCTGACGGCTGGGGAGTTCTGGTGGTGTTTGTGGTGTTTGTGGTGCTCCATTCAATCAAAAGGGACTCGCGTGAATTGGGAGCCTTCCAAGAGAAAAAAAAAGCAGGAAATACACACACACACACACACACACACACACACACACACACACACACACACACACACACACACACACGGCAGGTTGGTGACTTATAAGTAACCTGCTTTCCAGGGAGGAGGCCACAGAAACCACGCTCAGAGAGGCTGGCTTCTCAAATATCGCAGATGTTGCAATTTCCATTAAAAAAAAAATATCCAGGGGGGGAAAAAAAGGAAGAATGTTATTTTGATCCTGCATGAGATGGGACAGTTTTTGCTGACTAAGGCGGGTTTTTAACTGCGAGATCTCCTGACAGCTGGTAGTTGTTAAGTGCCAGTAAATGCATAAGACTGTTCCGGATGGCAGTTCCTGCCAGTTACCTTGGAGTTAATTCTGCTAAACAGTCACCACCCTGCAAAGACCCAAAGGGGAAACGTCAAGGTCCCCACAGCTCCATTCTTCAGAGCCAATGTATCAAAAAAGAAGGAAAAGCTGTCTAAGAGATCCAGCAGAACAATGAGCCCACCTTGTTCTCTCCCTCAACCCGGTCAAGGAAGGAAGGAGAATGTCTGTTCAGGCTCTCCGGCTTAGATGCTGCTTAAAGGGACTGGGAGGCATGGGGCTCTGGGACTCCCCAGTGTCACAAGTTCAAGTCTCAGCTCTGTTGACTCAGCTCCTCACCCTCCCAAGACAGAGAAGCACAATGAGGAATAGGAAGTTTTCAGGTGAGAACTTGCCCTGCACCACACACAAGAAAAATGAGACCATCCAAAACTGAAAAGGACCTTGAGAGGTCATCTCATCCAGCTCATGATTCCTAAGCAAGAAAGCCCTCCAGCCATGCCCAGGAGATAGCTAGCTAGGCTTTTATTAAAGGAAACAATGCTTTGTGCAAGTCCTTCCCCTGCCTTAGACTTCTGTTTTCTCATCCGTAAAATAAAGGGGATAGAATAGATGATATGTGAGTGGGAGGCCCCTTTCCATTTCTACTTACTCAAACCTCCGCCACAGACTCTATATCCTTCCTAAAGTAATATATTCTATGGTATTAGAACCTTATTACTTAGGAAGTTCTTTGGAGTGTCTCACCTGAATCCCTACAATTTTTCTACAGCGAAACTCTTGCCCTAATTTTTTTTTAATAGAAACAAAGTGCAGGTTCAATATAACAATGTCAATGATAGTCCCATCTATGTATAAGTGCTTAATGGTCTTGAAGGTACTTTTCTACGTTCCCCGCCGCCCCCTCCCCAAACAATCATCCAGTGAGGCAGGCAGCACTTTCCTTGCTTTACAGATGAAAAGATTTTCTTCAGCATTGAAATGAGGCCCAAGACTCAGGAACCTCCACTATTTATTCTCTAGACAGGGGATGGGCAACCTTTCTGAAGTAGCATGCCAAATGGTCAATCATCCCTTTCCTTATATGTAGGGGAAAAGATTGTTGAAATTTAGAGTGCTTTCAGGCACCATGCTAAGCGCTTTACAATTATTATGATTTCATTTGATCCTCACAACAGCCCTATAAGGTAGGTGATGTTTTCATCCTCATTTTACAGATGAGGAAACTGAGGGAAACAGAGGTTTGCCACTTACCCGGCGTCACGCAGCTAGTGTCTGACTCAGAATTTGAATTCAGGTCTTCCTGACTCCAACCTCAGTGCTCTATCCACTACTCCACTTGACAGCAGTATGTAGTTGTTGCTAATTTGGGTCTAGAATATACCTGTATACAGCCATAGCGTGGCAAGGTAACTAATAGTGCTTGCTAACACTTAGGACACTGATAACATGTTTAGTTCTTCAGTGGCATAGAAACAATTGATCTTAAAACCCAGCGACGGTTAGGGACTATACTTGCGTTTCATAGATATAGGACACTCCCAGCTGAGGCAACTCCCTCTATGAATCAGGCTGGCACCTTCTCTGCAAATTCTAGTCTTAAAGAGCTGCCTATTGCACTGAGAGGTCATGACTTGTGTGGGGTCACATGTTCAGTAAGGATTACAGGCAAGATCTGACCTAGGTCATCATGGTTCTCAGGTCAGCTTTCTACCCCTATGTCATGCTGCTTCTCTACTAAGATTAATTAATTAATTAATTAATTAATTGACCTTCACTGAATAGAGGGAACATTTCATATTATTTCCTCTAGGCACAGAAACGTTCAGTTACTGCTCTCCTGTTGGGGTCTTTCCCCAGTTCCTCCAGTAAAGCCATCAAGGGAAGTCTATCCCAACAACCCATATGGCAACAGTTGAGTATTTGGCACTCAAACATGTTCCATTTCAGACTTCCTAATATCTTGTCTTTTACCATTGTATAGGTATTAGTGATGTCTCCCAAAAGAGACTATAAGTTCCTTGAGGTCAGGAATCATGTCTAATATTTCTACTGTATACCCTGGATCTCTTAGTTGCAGAGTATTGAAGCTGGCTGGGGCTTTAGAAATAATTTCATTTAACTGCCACATTTCATAGTGGAGAAAATTGAGGCTTGAAAGAGTTGAAATCCGGAGTCATGGGTTGGGAATATGACCTGTGTGACTTTGGACAAGCCACTTCTTCCTCTGTAAAACTTCAGGGTGACCCTAGATGATCCCTAAGACTTTTTCTAGCTCTAAATCCCATGATCCTGCACTATAGGTACAAGAAAATCATGCTGGGAGCTAATGGCACAGCCAGGACCAGAAGCTACATCTCTTGATTCTCAATCTGATCATCTCCCCACTAAACCATCCTGACCCTTTGCTTAATAATAATAATTATGATAGCTGATATACTGTGCTTTAAGGTTCATATGATGCTTTACACACCTTATTTCATCTGACTCTTACAAATCTATGAGGCATAAGCTATAGGTTTTTTCTTCATTTTATAGATGAGAAAATTGAGGCTTTAAAAGTTCAAGTGACTTTCCCAGGGAGATACAGTTTGTAAGAACTAGAGAGGCCCTCTAGTTGGGCCTCTCCTAAACTCTGAGTCTAAAGTTCTTTCTACTGCATCGAGCTCAGCAGTAGGTGCTCAGAAAGATCTGTAGAACTGAATGGGAGTAAGTAGGGCCTGGGTCTTTCATACCTCCCTTCCTTATCATTGATCTTGGGACCTTGGGGTCTAAACTAAACCTTAAGTTCTCTCCCTATTCAACAAATCCTTCCCCCTTGGGAGTGGGGTTAGTTTAATCAGGGATAGAAGGGCTTAGAAATGATTAATTGCATTAATGTTCCTGTTATGATTATTCAGGGAAGACTCTATAAAAAAGCCTCCAAGGGAACAACTCCACCCCACTGTAAAACACTATTTATTTTCCTTTGAAATTACCTGGGAAACAGTTCTGGCAAAAGCAGATGCCAGGGATATCAAGAGTTTGCTCTTGCAAGGGCCTGAGATCCAGGTCACAGACAAGATCCCACCAGTCCCTCTGTCCTTAATTAATAGGGACCCATAGGGTCCCAGAACTGGAGATACAGGAATTGGGATGGGGAAGAGTAAGTTAAATTTCTAAAGCTAGAACTCTTCCATAGCCATAGAATCATACACACTAAATTTGCCCAGCAACAGCAAGGTGGGGGGCTCATTTCTGGTCCCTGGACGGTTCTTTCAACATCTCAAATAATACACTCCATTCAGTGGGTGTCATACAGTATGTATATTGTTCCTAACACCCACAGCCTGTGTCTCAGACTGTCTCAGGGGAGGGTTTAGGAGGGGGGTGCTCTCCCTAAACAGGGGCTTTTAAACTGACTTGGAAAAAAAGGGAGGGGGAGGGGGAGGGAATAGTGGGTAAGGGTGCACTTTTCACCTCAATGAGGAGGGACAGAGGCAGGCCCTCAGACATTCAGAGGCCTTGGCCCTTATTTAAATGTGTGTGTGTGTGTGTGTGTGTGTGTGTGTGTGTGTGTGTGTGTGTGTGTGTGTGTGTCTCCTTTCCATTTAGGACTCAAGGCTCTTTGTGGAAAGTTTTTGCTGTGGTGACCAAAAGGACGAGCTTTGAACCCATTGCTAAGGCCTGGGAGTAAGGCGGGTGGGTGGGTCTGTTTTTCTCCTTTTCCCCAGGCTGGGAAGGTTAAAGGTAGCAGGAGTTGGACCACACTTGGCTGCTTCCCTAGATGGCTTGTTCGGGCCAGGCTACCAACTAGGCAGCTGAGGTTACGGGGTGGAGTTTGGGCGGACTGGGCATTTGGCAGTCCCCTCACGGACACCACAGGCCTCAACCTTGGACTGGGATGTGCGTGTTGGGGGGAGAAGCTGGGGGATGAAGGATGAGGCCAGGAATGGAGGCTAGGGAGGAGAGCCAAGAACACAGGAAGATGGATTTTGCTAGTTGAATTTCCAGCTAGCTGTGTGCACTGGGAGGCACTGGCTCTCTATCCTCTTATGCTGGGCAAGGATGAATGGATTTCAGCAGGCCTGTGTGAGCGGGGCAGGGGGGAGAGAAGCTAGGGGAGATGGACACACAGAGGCACTGGTCTATCTGCAGCTGCCAAGGCCCTTTGAGGCCACCTAGTTCATCCCCCCCCCCATTTTCCAGATGAGGAAAGGGCATCTCAAAGAGGTTAAGTGACTCTCCCAAAGTCACATAGCTGGGAAGTAGCAAAGCTGGGATATGAATGGGAGCTGGATGATGGCAAAAGGGAAATGAATGTAATGCTTCTCAGAGTATTACATAAATGTGAGCTATTATTATGATAAATGATATTATCATATATCTTATTTGCTGGGAAACTGACCCCATTAAGAAACCACCCTGAGAAATTCAGATTAGGGGAGGCAGGCAAGAGGAGAGAAGGAAGGGTAAATTACTAAGTAATTTACTAAGTAAATTAGTACCAATTCTTTCCTGAAAGCTATTGGAAGCTTTTTGCCAGGCTCTCCCAACACACAGCATGGTGTGGTTGAAACCAAGAGCCCTGGGTTCTAGGTCTTACCTCTGCTTACCTAGCTGGGTGACCTTGGGCAAATCCCTTTCCCTTTCTTGGCCTCAGTCTCCTCTGTAAATTAGAGGGTGAGACTACATGCTCCTTTAAGGTCCTTGCCAGCTCTAGCAATCTCTATTTTAGGTTTGAATGCCTCTCCAACATTCTAGGACTCTCTAAGTCCTTCAACCCCCACGTGATTTCCGACATAATTGTCCCCTCAAAACCTTTGTCTCTAATTCCATTATCCCTTATTGTCTATAATCTAAAAGAAATCCCCTTCAATGGCCTGACATTGCGAGCAGGTCACGTAGGATCCCCAGATGCCACTGTGACATTTGCAGCACGCGTGGGTAATGTTAAAGGTTGTCCTACTTCTCCGGGTTTGATGGCATTGGCCCAGGAGGGAATTATAGCATCAGAGGCTTAGCCACAGCACAGCTTACTCTGCTGGAGGCAGGGTGAGACCCCAACCCCTATTTTACAATGCAGTCTGGATTTACTTTCCATGGTTCCATTGAACTTTCCCTATAGTCTCCCCCTTGTCTCCCCTGACCCTTTCCCCCTCCCCAAAGGCTATTGAGCATAAACAGTTAAGTGTTTATTCTGTAACTAACACTTGGCATGGGCTGACTAGTGCACTGATGAAGTACATTCCAGTTCTAATTACTCTGCCCTTGTCAAGATGCCCAAATTACTCAATGATTCCATTTTGGCAGATGTAATGAACAGCTCTTTAAAACACGGCGCAGGGATCTCTGGTTCTTATAATAATGTCTTTTCTAAAACACATGCACTCAAATTCCCAGTCCAATCTAGTTAAGTAAGCATTTACTAAATACCTACTGTGTGCATGGCACCTCCAAACCCTGACTGTCTCATGCTCAAGGTGTTATAAAGTAACATATATTAAGTTTGGGAAAAGGTCGGTCCTCTGGGGTAATGGACTAACTGCACAGAGAAGTGACAGTATCCAAGAAAGCATTGGACCCTGATTTCCTCAGTTTGGGTTAGATGGTCTCTGAGGTTCCTTGTAGCTCTAACATCCTAGGGTCATTTGAAGTATATATGGACACCTATGTATCATTGACCTGTGCTAGGTACAGCAGGAGAAATACATGATACGATAGCCCTGAGCCCTCCATTTGCTCAGTCTAGTTGGAGGAGGCAAAATGATCACGAGTGAAGTTCAGAACAATAGAAGACAGTTTAGGATTGAGGACTAGACTATGTACAATAGAAGGCTGGAGGGACAGGTGGATATGGATATGGACAGAATGAACCATGCAAGAAAGCTTGGGCAGGGATAAAGAAAGGGAGGGACTTGACTCTAGTACTTCTGTACCTACTCTATCACTGGTTCTAATGAGATTCCTCTCTGTCCAAGCAGAACCTTTAACACTGTTGGTGGGAGAAGGAAAATGACGAAGGGGAAAAATATTCACCCAAGAATTACAAAGCCAACTTTATTGGCCCAAAGGTGACTGGAGAGGCATACTGGAGGATTTGGTCCAATTGATTAAGTTCCCTGTCTTTCAGAGGTGGCCATTCTTGAGCACAAATACCCATATCCCCTCCAGACTAATATTTAGGAGACAGTGTAATGGAACTTGGAGTCAGAAGAGAGCTCGGTTCAAATTCTGGCCTGAATGCTTAATACTTGTGTGACATTGGGCAAGCCCCTTCATCCCATTTTTAAGTTCTTGTAAGGATCAGATGAAATCATGTACGTAAAGCACTTTGCAAAACTCAAAAGTGCTAAATAAAAGTCAGCTATTACTGTTATTATTCTCTGCTTCAGTCCTCTGTAATCTCAACGACGTGGACAATCCCTCCGCTAGTCCAGATCACTACCCATCTCTTCCTCTTCTTCTGTGTGATTCTTCTCCACATCTTTCCATGAATTCTCTGAAAAGAGGACCTACACTAATGTGCATGGGAAACACTGCAGCTGAACTAAGCTATGAAATAAGAATGGAAAATGCTTTCCTGGAAAGAAGCTTCCCTACAATCTTGTTGCTGGCCCTTGTTTTGAGGGAAATGGTATGCCCTGGGCCAAGCAAGTGTGTCCAAATCGCAACAATATCCACCAGCTGACAGTGCAAACTCTGGAGCGCTTGGTCCCAAGGCCCATCTATGCAAACAGGAGTCTTTTGGAAAAGGAAATTTCATTTTCACATTTGGGTATTTGGCTTCAGATACTTGTCACTTTTAAATTGCGTAGTAAGCAGTGGGCAGGAGTGAAAAAAAATATCCTCATTCAATTTCTCCCTAAGGAATTTGGCTTTTATGAGGTGGCCAAGCTCCTTTCTCCAAATACAAAGTAAGGTCACACTAATTTAATTTAGCATCATTTTTACTCATGAATAATTTCAAATTAGCAGGTTCATATGTCACATTTGTGTAGTCTAATACAGCTTCCCCCACCCCTAGCTTTGCATTTTTCTCCTGAAATAAACAGTTCCAGATGTATATTAATCTTACTGTTCATTCCCAGGATGCATTTTGAACAGATTTGCCAAAGACTGCCCACTGCACTTGTTATCTAATGAATCGGTGCTATGGAAAGGGGGCTGGATTTGGAGGGAGGGTCTGAGTTCTACCTAGCTTTACCTAGCTCTAGGCCTTAGCTGTACCCCTTACTACATGTGTAACCTTGGGCAAGTCATGTCAACCTCTCTGGGCCTCAGTTTCTTCACCTGTAAAATGAGCAGGTTGTACGAGATGATCTCTATGATTCCTGCTAGCACTATGACTCAAAACTACCTGAAATGCCCTTTCAGTGACTGGACAAATTTTGAAGTCTTCGTGGATTAAGGAAGGGTTTAATGCTGAACCAAAATGAGAGTTAGGTTCAATCAGAGATGCACCAAGCCTTTCCACAGGCCGCTTGCTTTTGCATGGAATACATGCCCTTCCTCCAAATACAAAGTGAGTCACTTTTCCACTTACAATTTTCTCATCTGTAAAACAAGGTGGGGAGGGGGCTTGGGTAAGGGGTACAGTGGCTTAAATATTCTTTAATGTTCTTTCCAGTGGATAGAGCATTGGGCTTGGAATCAGAAAGAATCATCCACATGAGTTTAAATCCGGTGTCAGACATGTCCTAGCTGTGTGACCCTGGGCAAGTCACTTCATCCTGTCTGCCTCAGTTTCCTCATTTGTAAAACAAGCTGGAGAAGGAAATGGCAAACCACTCCAGTATCTTTGTCAAGAAAACCCCAAAATGGGGTCACAGACAGGCAGATACGACCGAAACAACTAAACAACAACCAGCTCTAAATCCTTTAACGCAATGAAAACAGATGATTGGGAATGGCCTGTGATGAAAAATGAACTGAAGGTAATTCCTGGTTACCAACTTGGGTAAGAACCAAGGAGTCACCAATAGGCTCTTCTTTTTCACATGTAATTTTATTTTTCGAGTCATGCCAAAAGTGCAGCTAGGTTGGCTACTGCCACCTGGCTCTTGTAAACAGATCAAGGCCCGAGAGGCCCCAGGATTTCCCTCCCAATTCCTTTTGTGTCTCCTTCATCCCACAGAGCCCCAACTGCAAAACTGGCCTCCCTTAATGGAAATTAGAAGGAGCCAGAGAGGAGCAAAGCAAGTCCTTTCTGGTTAACAAGCAACACGCACGCATTTAGCCTTGTCTGGACCTCTGGCTGCCCACTAAGGTATTAGGAATTGGAACTGTCTGAAATTTATGAAAATCTAATCTTGTTAGCTGCTGTTGGGATGTGACAAGGCAGGGGGAAGACTCATTGTCATTCCAACTAGCCAGGCCCCTTGTGAGTGACTTTCAACTTGCTTGCCATTTCATTTATCTGGATTGAGGAAAGCAGCAGAGCTAGCTAGGCCCCTCATTTGAATGAGAACCTGGCTCTTTAGAATTTTAAATCAAATTGAACCAGACGTTAAAGGAATAACTTCTGGATCGCTCCTACAGCAATTTCAAATGCTCTGCCTTTGGAGCATTTATTTCCTTCTATGAAAACTTGCCTGGGTAAGAAGTTGGTGTGCATATTCCTCCAGGCTTGGGGTTTTTTTTGGGGGGAAGGGGAGAAGGGGAATTGTTGGGAGGGAGAAGGGTTGTAAGCGAACCCTTGACAGATTCCCTCGGAGGGCATTACCCATTTCAAACAGATGCTACAAGCTTTTTGGGCTGAGAAATCATTCAGCTGGAAAACCTAGGAGCTGGAGGAAAACTGCAGAAAAAAGAGCTCCCCAATCTTTACTCTTCAGTAGTTATCAGATAAAGGGGTCTCCATTTGGGACTTTAGCTAGTTGTCTACCATCTTGACCCCTTCATACATGCAGACCAGGCCCCATAGCTAAGACTCTGGACCTCTAAGTCATGGGGACCTCTAAGATTAGGAAGGGAAGGAAGGAAGAAGCTATAGATTTAGAGTTTTGTTGAAATGAACACTGGTAACAGAAAGGCATCTTAAAGATCATCTAATCCTATAATCACAGAATCTAAGAGGTCTCTCTGATTATTTCTTTTCTTTTCTTTTTTCTTTTTTCTTTTTTTTTTAAGGCAATTTGGGGTTAAGTGACTTGCCCAGGGTCACACAGCTAGTACGCTTCAAGTGTTTGGTCTGAGGCTGGATTTGAACTCAGGTCCTCCTGACTTCAGGGCCAGTGCTCTATCCACTGCACCACCTAGGTGCCCTCTCCGATTATTTCTTAATGAATTAGCAAAACTTTGCCCTTAAAAACACAACTACTGGTTACAGCAAGACCACCACTGCCCTGAGATTTACACCTGGAAAGGTATATGAAATACAGCTACTCTTTTCTCTACCCTGACCTCATTCTGAAGCAAGTACCGGGCTGTAGGGAGAACTTTCAAGGTAGGGCTTATGAAATCACTTTTCAGGTCACAAGGAGAGCTTAAACCATCTAAAGAGCTCAGAGTTTGTTTATCGCCATGGCTGCATTTTTCATACCTCTTCTTCCCACCCATCTTTCCTTTTTTCAATCTTTAATAGCATCCAGAAGCCCAGGGGCCAGGCTGTTCTGTTATCTTTAACTACCCACTATCTTCAATCATGACATAGAATGAAATTACATCGATACAAGAGAAGAAAATGACAATGGCAAACAAATCACTCAAAGAGATAATGATGTCATTAGATTTTATTCTACTGTCATTAGTCCCAACTGGAAATATAGAGATGGTTTTGACTGGAGCATATCAATATACCAATCTACTGGTGTCCTACAAAGAGTGCTGGATTTAGACTCAGAAGAACTGAATTCAAGCCCTGTACCTTACTACCTGTATGATCTAGGGCAAGTTCCTGAACCTCTCTGGATGTGGATTGGGATAGATGATATTTTCCATCATTCCTTCTAGCTCTATATCCTGTGGAGGTAGGAGGGAATCACACTTCTAATGAGATTAAGAGTTACTTATACACACTTTATTTTGGAAGTGCTCTGAGTCTGTGGTCTTCCCAATATTTGAATTGAAGACCCTATATCGTAAGCTTTCATGTGAAGCAGTGTGGTATAGTGGGTAAAACACTGAATTGGGAGAAAGAAGACCTGGGATCAGTTCCTTTTTTACCCATCTCATTTTGACCTTTGTTAAGTGTGATATATAATATCCTTGAACGTTAGAGCTGGAAAAGGCTTTGCTGATCACTGAACCCCGTCATCTCATTTTATAGTTGAGAAAATGCATGCCCAAGTAAGTGCAATGACTTGCCCAAGGTGACATAACTAATTAGTAATAGAGCTGGGATTTGAAGTCAGGAACCCAGCAAGTTCAATGCTCTTTCCCACTAGGCAAACTGCCCTTATGAGACTCAATATCCTTATTAATAAACTGGAAATAATAATACCGCTGTTCCCTCCCTTAACTATTTCCTATTATTCTGTATGTAAGTTATTTGTCTATATTTGTTGGCTGGTTATCTCCCCTATTAGATTATGAGCTCCCTGAAGGCTTATCTTTTGCCTCTTTTTGTATCCTTAACACTTAGCACAGTGCCTGGCACATAATCAGTACTTGATAAATACTTATAGACTGGTTGACTGACCAGTGAGATAATGGATGTGAAAGCACTTATTACAAAGCCAGTCAGAAACATAAGGGGTTCACTAGCATATCGCATAATGTTTCTCTACATTTGGAATGTCCCATTCTTGGGAATGCACAAAACAAGGTGTACACTACACAGCCTAGGATTTTAAGCTCTCCTGGTATGACCACCTCCAGGATGGACTCACATGATTCCAAAGCAGCCCAGTCTACCACTAGTAAGTAAAAATACAGTTGGACAGCTCTTGCAGGGAAAAGGTTGTTGAAATATACAAACTCCTGGGGATGGCATAATTGGGCTAGACTTTAATGATTAAAAGCTCCTTCAATAAGGAAAGACAAAGAAGGAGCTTTCATCTTTCCCACTTTTATCCAAATGGAGAAGACTAATGGTCTTTTGGAGTATTTTTTTTCTTCCCTCCATCACCAGCAGTGAACATCTTTAAATACACACTGTCGGCAAAATATCAGTCTCCACTCAATAGCTATTGGCAGAATGAAGTGAATTCGCTGTATGAAATCAGCTAGCTTGTGGTCAATGGGCAGCTAGACCAGGAACAAAATTATTGAAAAGAATGCATTTTGTTAATTGAGGAAAGTAATAGGCAAGCTAAGTGTAGGGCTTTGATTTTGCTTTACACTAATATGGTATTGTAAGTTTGACTTTAAAAAGTCAATGTTAATGTGCCCTCCTTTTTTGGTCTATATAGAAGGTGGCTTTGTACTCTCTTCCCCAATAGCTGAGTGACATGTCTTTATGTAAAAGAATTTTTAAGAGGTGATATTTTTTGAGAGAGAACAGAATTGGATCTATCTTGGGGAAACAGTGCAAGGTTATATTTCTAAGACACTGAGAAATCTGTGAAGGTGGGGAGGATGATTGATAGACACACACACACACACACACACACACACACAGAGGCAGCATTTAGATGTTTCTCTAGAGTTGTCAATTCAATTCAATTCAGTATTTATCAAATGCCTATTACTTGCCTAGGAATATGTTTGAATTTTCTAAAAACTGATTAGCTGTATCATCATTCAAAGGACTATGGGATTTAGAGTTAGGAGGGACCTTAGAAATCATCCCACTCCAACTCTTTTTTTGAAAGTAGGGAAACTGAGGCCTAAAGAAGGAATATGACTTGCCTACACACAGCTAGAAGTAGGAGAGCTGGGATTTGAACCTAATCCACTCATCTCCAGATATAGTGCTCTTTCTATGACATACTCACTTATTCATTTAACAATGATTTAACTATATCATATTCAATCTTAATAGCTCACATTTTCGTAGGACTTTGTAAAGCTAAGTGATCTTCTGTAAGGCAGATCATGAGAGTCTTCAATAAGTGAAGTGATTTGCCCAACATCACCCAACTTTAGTGCTGAGCCAGTATTCAAAGAGAAATCTCTAGAACAGCACATAGTAGACACTTAATGAAAGCCTGTCCAATAACTGGGCAGAATTAATCAGATGCTGGATGAATGTGAGTAAGGAACTCCTATTTAGATGCAGAATGGACAAGATATTTCCAATGTCCCTTCAAACTCTGATATTCTAGAATTCTATGACAAAGTCTTCTCTAATAGGGCCCTAAATGCCCCTCCTAGCTCTAACTCCTACTGTACTCTCCTATACATTTCCACTTAGGATTGGTCAAGTTCTGTCTTGAACAAAATCTGTTCCTTTCCCACTTTGTACATTTGCTGGAACCATTTTCCTATGTAGAAGGGATCCTATTGTCTCTTCTCTCCCTCTCCTTCCTAAATCTTGTCCATTTTTAAAGACCTACAAGTCCCAAGTGTGAGATACAGACTATTTCCAGAAAAATGATTGCTATTACTAGAATACCCCAGCTCATGGTGATCTTTCCCTCTTTGATTTTTTTTTTAACCAGGCTGACTGTCTACACAGAAATTTGGATCACAACTATAGGAACTGCCTTAGCCTCTCTTGTATTATTGTCCTGTTGATTTAACATGTGAATTATTATTTAACTTTTCATTGATTGTATCTTAGCTCTCTAGCTAGAAGGTAAGCTCTTAGAGGGCAGGAATCAGTGGCATATATTGGGAGGAACACTGGCAAGCTGGATAGCATCTATAAGAGGTCAGCCAGGGGGCAGCTAGGTGGTGCAGTGGATAGAGCACCAGCCCTGGATTCAGGAGGACCTGAGTTCAAATCCGGCCTCAGACACAAAACACTTACTAGCTGTGTGACCGTGGGCAAGTCACTTAACCCCATTGCCTAACCAGAAAAAAAAAAACCAAGGGGTCAGCCAGGATGCCACGGGTACTGGAAAGCATGTCATATGATGGTTGGCTGAAGGAATTGGAAATATTTTAGCCTGAAGAAGGGAAAACTTAAGAAGAACATTATAGTTGTCTTCAAGTACCTGAAGGACTATTCATGTGGATGAGAGCAAACTTGCTTTGTTTAGCCCTACTGGAAAGAATTAGGAGCAGATGGATAGAAGTTGCCAAGAGGCAAAATTTGGCTCAGTGTAAGGGAAACAAATTCCTAACAATTGGAGCTATCCCACAGTGGAATGAGCTGCCTGGTTAGATAGTGGGCTTCCCATCACCAGAGGTCAGAGCTACTGTAGATGTGATTTAAATATGGATTAACTCTGATGGATCTTTGAGGTCCCTTCCAAATCTGAGATTCTGCTTTTTTGATATTTCCAAAATATGATGTTCAGCATGTCAGTTGCTCAATAAATATACATATTTTTAAATTTGCAGACACAGACAAGAAATAGAAATTAGTTAAATGGGAACTATCCATGTCATGAAGCCACATCAGTATATTCACAGGCTAAATATGCCATGCTTATATAGCATCAGAGTTTAGTAAATACTACTCCATTCTGCTATAGAACATAGACTGTCAGAGCTGGAAGGGACCTTAGACTTGCTCAGATTTCAGAGAAAGAAATGTGTTTTGTCTCTTCTTATATCCCCTGTACTTAACAGTGCTTGGCATTTAGTAAGGACTTAATAAATAGTTATTAGAAAAAAATGAACGAATGAAACTGAGGTTCAGAAAGGGAAAGCAATAGATTATAGTGTCTCTGAGAGCTGTTATTTTTCACTTTCATATCCCTAGAAATCTGCACAGTGCTTTTTTTAGCCATAGTTGGCATGGTTATGTATAGTATTTGCCAAATTTACTGTTGAAGGGACATGCCCAAAGTCACACTGCTGGTTTATGATTGAGGCAGGTCTCCTGACTTCCAGTTTAGTACTCTGTCTACTGCACTAACGTTACCACTAAAAGGAAGAATGAGCTTGAATGTTAGAATTTCACAAATAACAGGAAGTTCACTCTTTGAAGGCAAGTGAAGCAAGATGTGTACACAGAGTTCTGAATCTTCTAAAAATGTCAGTGGAATTGTCCTGATGATTAAGGTACAGACACCCACTCATCAGCCCCAGACCTGTGAAAAAGACCTCTGGTGACTGCAAGCTCCATAATTAAGAGGCATCATTGTCATATGGGAGCCCAAAAGGCTACCAGGATCTTGGGCTAACTTTACAGATGCAGATTATCAGTAATGAGGGAAGTGAGGGTTCCACTGTATTCTGCCCTAGTTAGAACTGACCTGAAGTACTGTGTTTGGTTCTGGAAGCCACATCTTAGGACAGACATCAGCAAGCTGGTTGGAGTCTAGAGGAGGTAACCATGATGGCAAAGGGAACTGGATAACATGTCATACAAAGATGGAGGAAGGGACTAAGAATGTCTACAATGGAGACAAGAAAAGTCAGGTGGGCCAAGCATGACTGTTGTCTTCAAGCAGGACCACAGTATCATAAAATCATAGCATTTGGGCTGGTATTTGACGGGCTGTCACATGGTAAAAGGATTAGCCTTGTTCTGTTCACCCCCTCTCCCCCCAAGGTCAGAACTAGGATCAATGGGAAAAAGTTGTAGAAGAACAGATTTTGGCTCAAAACAAGAAAAAAAGCTTACCAAGAATTAGAGTTGTTGAAATAGTGGGATGGTTGGTCTCAAACAGCAGTGAGCTCCCTAACAAATGCTAGATAATTATTTTTCAGGACTGCCTCCCATGCATGGAAACCCTAGCTTCCTTCTAGTTTCTACTCAGGTACTATCTCGAACAAAAAGCCTGTCTTGATCTTTCCAGGTACTAGTAATTCCCCCAGGATTTTTTTTTGTACTGAATTTTCTATGTACGGGTTGTTGTCTCCTAATAGAATGTAAGCTCCTTGAGAGCAGGTATTAGTTTTTGTTTTGTCTTTGTATCTATGTTGCCTAACTCGACCAGTGGCACATTATAGGTACTTAATACATGCTTCTTGCTGAATGAATAAATATTGTAAGGGAAATTTCCTGTTCAGGTACAGGAGGGACTAGATATCCACTGAAATTCCTTCTAACTACAAGATTCTATAAGTCAGAATAAATTTAGGGAAACTGTCCATGGAACTCTGATGGGTTTTTTTTAACATATATTTCCTCTTGTTTGTAAACCTAACTTTTAGTTTCCAGGTATTTTAAAATCCTGGGCAAGCTACTTTTTACTTTTTATTTATTTATTTTTGTTTTTTCACAAGCTACCTTTTAAAAACATAGTATATTTATTTGTTTTGTGTTTTACATTCTCTAGTTTGAGAGGCATTGTGGCATGCAGGATAAAGCTGACTTAAAAACTAGGAAGACCTGGTTTCACATCCTGCCTTAGGTACATACTGGCTTGTGTGATCTTTGGCAAATCCCTTAACCTCTCAGTGTTTCCGATCAACTCTCTGAGATGAATCAGTTGCAGAGGTGTCAATCTGTACTAGTAGAAGGAGTTTCCTCACCTGGGACTTCCCTCTATTGAGGGAAACACAGGTCTAATCCTATTGCCCATGTTGCCGGGGCATAGATTTAACTTAGAGTTCATCTGTACTCAGTCCCAATAGCCACCACAGTCCTTCTGAATGCCTGTTCTAACACCTGGATACTTAATAATTCTTCTCATAATTAGACTCAAGAGCAAACAAACAACCAAACCAATCCCTGGGCCTCTATTTGCAACCATAGTTTTTAATCCCATATTGATCTTTCTCATTCTCTTTCTGCTTCCTCTAATCCCTGGCTCAGGCAAGCCTCTTACCAAGGATAGCTGACCACTAAAGGGAACAACTGTATGGGAAAGAAAGTCAGAGAGGAGTGGCTCTCCCATTTCTAAGGACCACTCGATTTGCTTAAGATCCAGGCTCTGGCAACTGTGTATCTGAATGAATCTGTGTCAAGCAGAAGTGGTTTTGTTCAAGGCACGGGCGATAGTCAGGTTTACATATGACTTTGGATGAAATCCTGAAGAACAGGATTGTTATGTATATTAGGTATTTCTTGCCGTGAGTTTGTTTTGTAATCTCTCTGAAGAAGGGCAATTCAGAATGAAGAACAAGGGACACATTTGCATTTGTCCCCAAAATTGGGCCCCATAAAAAGGCTACGAAGCAGAAGATGTTTAGTCATGGCAAAGGGAGGCTCAGGTGGCCTTCTAAGGATGATATCATTACTCCTATTGTCTTGAAGAGCTTCTTGACTCTAAGCTGGTCATGAGTGCTAATTTCTAGCTGCTTCTCTGTTGCTGACTGCCATCTCTCCTTCACACCATTGCCAGGATAATCTCTCTTATCCACATATTTGTTCATGACCTTCTGCCTGACTCCCTAACAAATTCAGTGATTCCCTATTCTCTCCCAAGTAAAATTCAGACTCCTTTTCATGTAGTTTGAGGGCCTCTATAATTTGGTACTATGTACATTTCCAGTCTTATCTCACATTATACATATATACATATATATATATATACACACACACACACACACACACACACACACACACTTACACACATAAAATCATGGGTGTGACTTGTGCTTTTATATGACAAGCGCCTGCCTTGGTCTTTGTAGGTTATAGGTGTAGTGACTTGGTAAGGTTGATGGAAATGGAGAGAAGCTGATGGAGCAAAGGAGCCTGAGAGGCAGCAGGGTGTACAGGATCAGAAACTGAACTTAGACTTAGACAGCCCAGGATTTAAATCCTGCCTCAGATATCTATTAGCTGTGTGACCATGAAGACTGAGGAGGGGCATTCCTTGGGTACTTTCCCAGACTCTCTTCAACTGTAAGATGAGGTAGTTGGACTTCATGCCCTTTTAAAGCCAGCCCTGAATCTATGATCCCATGATTGAAAGGATAGCCATAAAAGTGAAGAAGCCAAAGAGGAATGAAGAGTTGAAAAGGAGGTAATGAGCTCCCTGTCACTTGAGATCGTGAAGTATAGCTTACATTGCCTCCTGCTTCTTAGGACCTGGAAGGAAAAGGGAGAAGAAAGAATATCATACATAAAGGGTGAAGTGTGCAGGAGACAAAACCAAAAGAAGGAAGAGTTGAACACCAGCAGAGGTTCTAATGTCTTAAGTTTAAATTCTGAGTCCTAAAGAAAAAGTAAGATTCAGAGGGTCTCGATTCCTACCACATCCCTTTGCTTCTATTAACTTTGCTTTTATTAGTAAACATTCTCATACTGAGGGCAGCTAGGCGCTGCAATGGGTAGACTACAGGACCTGGAGTCAGGAAGATTCATCTTACTGAGTTCAAATCTGGCCTCAGACACTTCCTAGCTGTGTTACCCTGGGCAAGTCACTTAACCCTGTTTGCCTCAGTTTCCTTATCTGTAAAATGAGCTGGAGAAGGAAATGGCAAACCATTCTAGTATCTGCCAAGAAAACTCCAAATGGGGCCATGAAGAATCAGACATGACTGAATAGCAACAACTAAATTGAAGAAGGGGCTTGCCTTTCCTGGGACATCCTGCAGTTGACCATTACACAGAAAGACTCAGGAAAAAAACAAAACAAAACAAAAGCTAACAGAGAAGTTCTTGCATATAACACACATCTCTTGAGAATAAAGGGGTAGCAAGAGATCTCCATGAGCCAACAAGCTATGGTAGTAAGAAGTCTGGGGAGAGAACAGCTCTGTGACTCTTCAGTTCTCCTTGGTTCAAAGGTTCCAGAACTCATGCTTGGTTAACTTCCCAAGAGAAGAAAAAGGTCCTTGACAGGAAGTGAGAGAATCCCTTAAGCCAAAGGGCCTCCCCTATTCTAAAGAAGTATTTCCCAGCACCTCCAAGTATTAGACTTTTAATAAAACAGTAGCCGATACCCACATGGCACTTTGAAGTTTACAAAGTCTTTCACATGTATTATTGCATTTGATCCTTAAAATATGTGAAGTAGGTATTTTATGTATTATCTCCATATTGCAGGTAAGAAACTGAGGCTCAGAGAGGTTAGCTGATTTGCCTATACAACTCAGTTGGCCAGAAACCCTGAGGGTCTTCCCCTCCCAGACTGATTTTTTTTTGACTAGGTAAAAGAGGCCATTCTTTGCCTCATTTCTTATCTAGCCTTAATCACTGAATGGGCATTGCCTCAGTCAAACTGAGACCTGGCAAAGACCTTAGCTTAAAAAGGCCGAGGTCTCCCACTGTATCCAGGGTCATCTCCAGTCATTCTGATCTAGATCTTGTCATTGGACCCAAATGGCTCCGGAGGACTTTGCACAGCCTGCCTCACTTAAATCCAATTCACTTGCAAGTCAAGACATCACCTTCCCGATGTCATTGGTATTCTTCAAGAATGAAGGACAAACAACAACAACTACTAAGTACTGGTTAGTGCAAATAATGAATTTCCTCTCTCAGATGTTGCATTATTAGAACTTGCACTGCATATTTCCATTGGGCTGGAGCTCATTACTATATTTCACATAATTATAACTTCAAATAATACAAATTTGAATGGATGTATGCATGCAACCACTTTGCAAGATTCATTATTTGTACTAATTGAGACCTGGCAAGCAAGTATTAAAGATCACAGATAAGATTTGTATATAAGTCTCTTGATTTTGATTTCCACATTCCTTTCACTATACCCTTATTGACTCAGTCATTTTGTCCTTAGAAAATTCTATACATTTCAAGACACTTCATGCCCTTTAATCCCATTTGATCCATGAGATAGGTAGGGCAAACATTTCTGTCCCCATTTTATAGATGAGAAAACAGTCTGGTAGAGGTAAAGTGACTTACATTAGAACACACAAAAAGGCAATAATTAGAACCACATCTTCTGGCTCCAAGACCAAAACAATATACAGATATAGATATAGATATAGATATAGATATAGATATAGATATAGATATAGATATAGACATAGACATAGACATAGACATAGACATAGACATAGACATAGACATAGACATAGACATAGACATAGACATAGATGTGGATACGGATACGGATACGGACACGGACACGGACACGGACACGGACACGGACACGGACACGGATATGGATATAGGTATAGGTATAGGTATAGGTATGGATATGGATATGGATATGGATACGGATACGGATACGGATACGGATACAGATGTAGATGTAGGTATAGGTATAGGTATAGGATATAGATATAGATATAGATATAGATATAGATATAGACATAGACATAGACACAGACACAGACACAGACACAGACACAGACACAGACACAGACACAGACACAGACACAGACACAGGTATAGGTATAGGTATAGGTATAGGTATAGGTATAGGTATAGGTATAGGTATAGGTATAGGTATAGGTATAGATATAGATAAAATGACTTCTTGGTGTGGACTACTATTAAGGACCGAGAATGTCTTCAAAGACACTTTCTTCATAGTTCCTCCAGCTCCCAAAGGATTCAGTCCATTTGTGTCCGTCCCTGACTTTGAGTACTGATCCTAGTCTCTTCTGTTTAAACGTTGATAATGCTTGTGGGAATTAAATTGCTTGGAGTCCCTTTCAGCTGTATCCAAGGTTATGGTCACTCTCCTGTGGTTTTTCTTCCCTCTCCACTAAACCTATCCCTCCAAGTTGGCACAGTGTTACCCTAGGGGTAGGGGTGAAGGTGGGAAAGAAACAGACATTTTCAAAAAGAGAAACAAAGATTGGGGTGGGGGGTAGTTTGAGGCAGAAACAAAGAGACAAACAGAGGCAAAAAGGAAACAATATGGGAAGGGAAGAAAAGTGCAAGTGTAAAGAAGCAGAGGAGGTAGACCATTGTTTTACTCCTTTTCTTCCTGATAATCCTCGTTGCTTTCAGAAATGCCACCCTACTTGGGGCTCATCCAAGATAAGGTTTTTCCTAGGGAAGGTTCCTTAGCGTGGCTTCATGGCACAAGGAAAAGGAGAAGAGAGAGAAGGGGAAAGTCACTCCCCTTCTCTCTCTTTCCCTTACTCTCTTTGCATCTACCGTCTGGCTATCAATTCCAGACAAAAAATATTAGTCACTCTCTCCATCTTTCATAGCAACTCACTTTACGCACGACTTAGGGTTCGGGAAATGAAATTCTAAACTTCTCCTTTGAAAAGATGGCACAGTGGATACAGCATCAGCCCTGGAGTCAGGAGGACCTGAGTTCAAATCTGGCCTCAGACACATAACACTCACTAGCTGTGTGACTCTGGGCAAGTCACTTAACCCTCTCCAAAAAGAAAAGAAAAGAAAAGAATAACAATAATAAAATGTATTTGAAATGAACTCCACTACATTCCCTCCCTTCCCCACCTCCCCATCATCATCCTACCACACCCTCAAAGAAAACCTGAGGACAGCTGTACCAGACAGCAGTGTTCAAAGGGCCTGGTTAGACAACTTCCAATCTCCATGCGAAGTGGCAATTCTAAGTCACGGAAAGAGCCAGAGTACTTCAGGGATATCTTTGAATAGCATATAGCTCTCTTCGTAGAGCCTCAAGACTCATTTAAGTCAAATATCATCTGTTGGAGTTGGAGGATCAGACATGAGTTAGACTTAGTCTCACACTCCCAGCAGGTCTTTGGTGATAGCAAATTCTGCCCCTCCACAGGGTGGAGATACTGAGGCAGGTGTTTATACACTAGGTTTGGGAAAATTGTGAAGAGTCTAACAAAATCCGGAGCTCCTTTGGAGGACAATTCTCTTCATTTCCCACACAATTACATTCCTCAGGACTCTGCTATCATGTCTCCATGGCTGGGCACCTCTAACCACCCTCCATGCCCCTTCTTAGCTTCCTTTTATGTGTTGTCTTTCTACATTAGATTGTAAGCTCAGAAACTACCATTTCTTTTCTTCTTTTTCTTTCTTTTCCTTCCTTCCTTCTTTCCTTCTTTTTCTTTCTTTCTTTCTTTCTTTCTCCTGCTCTTACTTTCCTCCACTCTTTTCTTATTAATGCTTAGCAAAGTATCTACCACATAGCAAGTGCTTAATAAATGTTTATTGACTGTCTGAATAAACAATGGCACTAATCTAACTGATTAGTGGCAACACAGGCATCTCTGAGCCCACTACAATGAACAGAAGCAGCATGGTCTGGTGAAAAAACTGCAGGATTTGGAGTTGGAAAACTTGGGTTTGAATCCCAGCTCTGTTACTTATGAGCTATGCAACCTTGGACAAATCATCAACCGTCTCAGTTCTCTCATCTCCAAAATGAGAAGAATGGAATAGATCACTTCTAAGGTCCCTTCTCGCTGCAAATCTACGCTTCTATGATCACAGAGTTAGAAGAAAACTTAAGAGCCTTCCAGCTCTTCATACTGGAGCTGGAAGGGACCTTAGACACCCCCTAGCTCCATTCCCCTCATTTTAGAGATGAGAGAATTGCCCCAAGCCATACACTTAGTAAGTTACAATATAAGCACTCAAACTCCGGTTTTCTGTCCTTGAAATCAGTCAAGTAACGTTGAGAGGCAATATAGCCTAGTGAAAAATATAATAGATTATATGTCAAAATCTCAGCTCTGCCACCTATGTGACTGTGCAAATCACTTCCCTTCTCTTTTTTTTTTTGTCTACAAAATTAAGGGGTTGGATTTATTGCTCTTGACTATCCCTTCCAGCTCTAAATCCTGTGATTATAGAAGTACTGAAACTTGAAATCATTCAGAGAGGTAAACATTGTGGTTGTGCAATGCTAGTATGTGTGGGCAAGTCCTGGTGAGTCTTCCTTGATGATATTGCTCCCATCCATCCCCTCCTCTCCACTCCCTGAATACAGGCCCTTTTTACCATCCACTTGGACAATGGCAGTAGGATATTCCTGCCTCCACTCTATTCCTTCTATCCATCCTTCACATTGCTAAGAGAATACTCTTTCTTTTGTATAGCCCTGGTCTTGGTGGTCCCCTACGACCTGCTAACTAAAGTTCAGACTCCTTTGATGGCATTCAAGGCCTTCAACCCAAGCTTTCTAGTCTTATCTCACATTACTTTCCTTTATACAGTTGGTGCTCCAAATAAATTGGACTGCTCTGTATCCCCACAAAATCATCTATACCATACTCTCCCATTTCTTTGTGCATGTTCCAGATGTTCACTATACTTAGAATATTCTCCCTTCCCTCCTTCACTTATCCTTTGGGGACCAATTCAAATGCTACTTTCTCTATCTCCCCCAGAAAATTTGGATTTTTCCTAGCCAACAACCTTTATCCTTGGTTTCCTTTAATACTTTGCTTCCCAACACTCTAAATAATTATTAATTGCAAGATATAATATGCAATATTATCATATATTATTGTGTGTCAGAGTTACCTGTACTGATTTCTGATCCTTCTATTAGAGTTTAAGTTTCTTGAAGACAAAGGTAGTTTATTTTTACAACTTACTATATATTAGGTAATTATATTATTATTATATTATATTCAACTTATTATATTCCTTCAGTGCCTAGCAGTGTCTTACATCCAGTAGGTGCCTAATAAATAGCCACTGAATGAATGGGCACAAGATCTCAGGAGACACCTCCACATGTACTATAATAATAGATACCTTCCAATGTCCCTTTCTGAAAGGAAGATATAAGAGCCAATCAGTATGACCAAGATGATTCTGGAAACTTTGGGGACTCTTCTCAACTGGACCATGAGCATTAAAGGGAAGCCTGGCATTTCCTGTTCCAGCATTTACCCTGAATCACACATCTTTGAACCTACCCAGAAAAAATTAGGGTCCAGAGACAAAAATGAATAAAAGATGCTGCTGACATGGAATTGTTTTCATTATGGCTAAGTGCCTTCAATGGAAAGTATAAGTAGAGGTGAGAAAACTCTTTCTCCCTAGTGCTTAACACAGTGATTGGCACACAGTAAGCACTTAATAAATGTCTATTGCTTATTGACTGCCTGGGGGAAATACACCATATAGACCAATATGAAGCAACCATATCTCTGGGCCTCCCCCTACTCAGCTCACTTTTAGTAGCTCATGTAGTGTAGGGAATATTGAATGAATGGGGAATGTGTGTGTATGTGTGTGTGTGTGTATATACACATACATATATTTACATCACATCACTAAAGGCCCCCCAAATTGTCTTCCCTTGTCTTCTCTTAGAGATTCATTAACCCAGCTTTCCAAGCAGCCATTTATCACAGCTGAGTGGAGTAGGCAGGTTCAATGCAAATCTCACCTCCCCTAGGAAGTGATCCCTAACCTAGTCAGCCCACAGCGATCTCCCTTTTCTCCAAATTCCTATCATACTTCTAGTTAAGACTACAGTTTAGCACCAGAAAAGTCTCTAACAGCTTCATAAGTCTTGGTCTTAATTAGCCAGCAAGGCAAGGACTGTGAGTCCTTGGAGGGCATGGCATGGACTGTGCCAGATTTCTTGACATAGTGGAAAGAGCCCTGGACGTTAAGAGGCAGGTGACCTGGGTTCTAAGGTAGTCTAAATTTCACATGCACTTTCTGGGTGACCTTGGATAATCACTTTCCCTCTCTAAGCCTTAGTCTGTTGAATTAGGACAGGGCTCCATGCCAAAAAATGGGTTCAGAACCTTGCATCTAGTTCAACCCCTCATTGTATAGACGAATAAACTCCCAGAAGGCTCAGAAAAGGTAAGTGATTTACTCAAGGTGACCCAGAAAATGAGTGGCAAAACGGACACCCCTGTAGATAAGTGGCTAATATGACAAAAAAGGAAAATGTTGGATGTTGGAGAGGATGTGGGAAAACTAAGACACTAATGCAATGTTGGTGAAGTTGTGAACTGATCCAACCATTCTGGAGAGTAATTTGGAACTATGCCCATAACGCTATAAAACTGTGCATACTGTTTGATCCAGCAATACTATTTCTAGGTCTATATGCCAAAGACATCCAAAAAAGGGGAAAAGGACCTATTTGTACAAAAATATTTATAGCAGCTCTTTTTGTGGTAGCTAATAATTGGAAATCAACAGCTGTGGTATATTATTGTAATAGAATATTATTTTGCTATAAGAAGTGACATGTAGGATGATTTCAGAAAAACCAGAAAAGGCTCACATGAACCGATGCATAATGAAGTGAGCAGAACCAGGAGAACATTATACGCAGTAGCAGCAACATTGTTTGATGAAGAGCTGTGAATGACTTAGCTATCTTCAGCAATACAATGACACAAGACAATCCCAAAGGACTAATGGTAAAGCATACTATCTGCCTCCAGAGAAAGAACTGATATTGATTGAACAGACTGAAGCATGCTATTTTTCACTTTCATTTTTTTTCTTTTATTCGAGTCTTCTTATATAAAATGACTAATACGGCAATGTTCTACATAATTGCAATTGTATAACCTGTAACTGAAAGCATACTATCTCAGGAAGAGGGGAAGGGAGGGATGGAGGGAGGGATAGAATATGAAACTCAAAATTTTAAATACAAATGTTTAAAAAATGGAAAAAAATAAAAACATTATTCTGGGGAAAAAAAAGAAACCCCTGTAGAAGCTTGGTGAAGTTTATGGGCTTTTAAATGCATAAAATAAAATACATAGGATTACAAAAAGCAGCTAATTATATTGAAATACAATTATCAAAATTTTTTTTTAGAACTGAAGTTCACAGATTCCAAGTTAAGAGTCCTGGGACTGGATCTACTATAAGGTCCTTTTGAGTTAAAGACAAAATACTATGCTAAGACTTCCTCTGGATCCCTCACAGAGCTGAGCTCAAGGCTGGATTCCCAGGACATACCTGCTTTGGCCCAGACATGATTTTGAGGATGCTAATTGAAATGAAATTTGGTCTTGAATGCCCATGCATACAGCCTTGTGCTGTGTACCCCCTCCCTCTTCCACGTCTCTCTCATGCATCAATATGGGCTGGGTCACAGGTCTGTCAGCCAAGTGGTCTTTTTCTCTGTTGGTTACTCTGAAACACGACAAGTCCAACCCTCAGGTGTCAACAGTCCAGACAACCAGCCAATCAACCTGTCACATCAAAGTCCTCCGGCCAAAGAAGGGAAGTCATTGGAGAGAAAGAGAATAATAATTAAAAAAAAAATCTTGCACCATGTTCTCAACAGAATAAACCCTCTACACAAGGCAAGGCTGCTGCAGTGTCCCTGATAGCAGTGAGTGAACTATAGCAATGAGATCTGAAAAACAATTACTGACCCCCAAATCATGTGAAAACAGTAAAACTGTTTAAATGCCAACCTTGGGAGCAGGGAAGGAGTCCACTGCAGCCAGACATTCAGTCCTGTGCAGAGTGAAGGCAGGAATGAAAGATCACTTATTAAGTACTTAGAATGTGCCAGCACTGTGCTAGTGTAGATGATATTCCTGTTAGATTCAAATCCAGAGACAAAACGTGGGGATGCAGTATTTCAAGTTTCCAGAGTGCTTTTCTGACAACAGCTCTATAAGGTAAGCAGTGTAAATATTAGTAGCACCGTTTTACAGATTAAGAAATGAAATGACTTGCTCGTGGTCACAATCAATCAACAAGCATTTATTAAGTATCTCACATTTTTCATAGCACAGAGCTACTAAATGTCTGAGCTGGGACATATTGCAAATCCATATTTTCCATTTCCACGGCCACTGCTTTTCCTACACCCTAACCAATCAATGAATCCATAAACTTTTGTTAAGCACCTACTATGTGCCAGGCACTGTGCTAAATGCTGAGAATACACAAAAAACATTCCCAGCCCTCAAGGAATTACTAACAAATAAGAACCCATCTAGAGAATCTGATAGATACAAGCAAATAAATTATGGGGCGATAATTCATATAAAGAAATTCTTCCTTTATAAAAATGATTCTTTAGTCATATGATGCACTTCCTTGTTTCTTGGACTAGGAGTCAGGAGACCTGGGTTCGAGTCTCAGCTCTATCCTTATCTAACTGTGTGGTTCTGGGCAAGTCAATCTCCCTTCCTGGGCCTCAGTTTCCTCTTTTGTAAAAGCAATAGTTTAGAAGAGTTTATAGGATTCTATATTTAAAGTCTGAAGGGCTTCAGAGGTCATTATAATCCAACTCCCTCATTTTATATTTAAAGAAACCAGGGCTGACTTAAATAATTTGCCCCACATCACATAGGTAATAAGTAGAAGCTCCAGGATTTGAACCCAGGCCCTCTTAGTCATGCTCTCTAAGGGCCACTCTAGGTCTAACCAGGAAAAGATTATGTTAAATGCATCTAAGCATCTGCTTACAAATCATTTCTTGGGGAAAAGGGAGAAAAATGTAAAGTTCTAGGAGAGGTAATTTTCAATGAAAGATCAATCAGGAATGAAAAACCTTAATACTATAGGTCTAGAACTGGAAGAGATCCTGGTCAGTCTGTCTGGTTCAACTCCTATTTTATAGATGAGAAAACCGAAGCCCTAAGGGGTTAAATGATTTGCTGGAGACCACATGAAGTAGATGAGCCTAGTCCTCGACTCTAAATTCAGTACTCCTCCCACTGTACCATGCTGTCTGACTCAGCAAAAAACTCTAAAGGCCTAATAGAGACCAAGGGGAAAATATAATTTATCTATAACTTTCAGGAAAAATGCCTAATCTAGCGCCAGAGCCTGGAAGAGAAGCACTTAAATATTCATTCCACAATCATTTATTAAGCATCTACTGTATGCTATACTGGGCCAAGCCCTGGCCTCCTTACTGTTCCTTGACTCTCTCTAGGCTTCAGGCATTTTCACTGTCTATCTCCCATGCCTGGAATGCTGTCTCTCTGCATCTCCACCTCTTGGTTGGAAAATGTAAGTTCTCTTAGCCCCGAAATCTGTTTTTGGAGAACCCTGCAAAGAAGAGCCGCTAAGGGATGAGACTGTTCACCCTGACGATGAGTGGCTGGGTAACTCTGGGTGAATCCCTTTACCTCCCTGTATCATGCGCTTCCTTGTTTCTAAAGTGAGGCTGGATTGGAAGTCAGGACAGGTGAGTTCTCAGCCTGGTGAGAGGCTCCTGGGCCATCCTGTACACCCAGAAATGAGACCTTAACAAGGATGCAGGGTAGAAAGAACGCTGGCTCTGGAGTAGGTTGCCCTAGGTTTGAATTCTTGCTCAACTGCTGAGGTTTTAGTTAATCCATCTATAAAAGTAGGAACTGGAGTACTTAATATCTAAAGGTTCTTCTATCTCTAAATCACCATGAGGGGGTTTGACTAGCTTAGAGGAATTCCCAGGTTTCTTTTGGCTAGGCGTGGTTTGTTTTGTCTTATGTTTCTTTTCAAGGTCCTTTTCAGTATTCTAGGAGATATTCAGAGTGGACAGAGAGCTGAATTTGGAATCAAAAGACCCAAGTTCAAATCTCAGCTCTTGTGAAAATTACTTAACCTCTCTTGGCCTCCCTTTCCTCATCTGTAAAAGGAGGTGGTTGGACTAGATAAAGATTTAGACTTCCAGGTCTAAATCTGTGAGCCTATGATTCCATCTAAGAGGCTCGGAGATCAGGTGGGAGCAGCTAGATGGCGCCATAGTGCACAGTGTTGGACCTAGAGTCAGCAAGTCTCATCTTCCAGAGTTCAAATCTGGCCTCAGACCTTTTTACTAGCTGGGTGACATTGGGCAAGTCACTTAACTCTGTCTGCCTCAGTTTCCTCATCTGTAAAATGAACTGGAGAAGAAAATGGCAAACCACCCCAGTATCTCTGCCAAGAAAACCCTAAATGGGGACATGGACAATTCAACAACAACAACGACAAAGCACAATCTACTTAGCTTTCCTCAGTCTCATTCGAATCCTTCCACATTTAGATAAAAAGAAAGGACACAGGTTCCCACTTCTGACTGCACGCTGAATAAATGATGACATGAATGGATATGTCTTCCCTCTTCTCCCATACCTCCCCCAAACCTTGAATCTGATCTCCTAACCAGTATATCGGCACTAACAGGACAAGCATAGTATGTGTCTTATTCTCCCTGACTAAACTGCAAGGTCGCTAAGAACAAAGACTGGGTTTTATTCATCTTTATAGTGCACCCCAGCACCTGGCCCAGTGTTCTGCTCACAATAGGCACTTAATAAATGTTCATTCAATTGAATGGAATTAAGCAGATACATCACTTCTCGAGGGAGCTCCCCAAGGACTCTGTACAATCCACAACCAGGAAGGTGAAAAACATCTGCTTTTCCTGCCCAGATAATGGGGCAAAGTCTTTGTTGGGCCACAAAGACTTTTTCCGTTTCTATTTTTAAAACAGCCCAGTCTAGCCTCCAACAACTCTCCATAAACAAAGCGTCTGTATTCAGAGCTTTTTCCCACCAGCAGAAACCAACTCATGAGAGAAGAAAACATGCTCAACTGAGGAGCTATAAATATTTTTTGCTAAATGCTGTTTTGGAGTTTACTTTCTGCATGAACAGGCCCTGCTGAAAAGAAGGCACTAACCAAATTTGTTTCGAATTATGAAAATAGATGTTGTTGCTGCCCACATCTGCTTTGCCTGACAAATGATCAGCTTTTTGCCTCCCAAATAAGGCAGCACTGAAAAGTAAACTTCTTCAAATTCCAGCTTCTCCAACTTCTCAGGGGAAAAAAAAAAAGAAAAAAAAACCAAGGCAGCCAAGATCTGAAGCTTCCTAAGACTGCTTTTCAGGCTCATCTCTCAGCTGCCTGACTAGAAGCGTTTGTGCTGTGAAGCTCCTTAAGTAGAATTTGGAAAGCTCAGATCCCCCTATGTGAGTAAAGACTGTTCACATTACAGGGAACCAAAAAAAAAAATCTCCTGCTGCTACTGAGAAACAACAATAACAACAACAACAACAACAACAACAAAAACAGGAAATGTCTGATCAATTACAAGCAATGCAAAAACTTCGGCTGAAGATAATGTCTTGATGTGCTGAAAATTTCCATTTTCTGAGGAAAAGGCAAAGAAGGTACTGATATCACCTCTGTGCACACTGGTCTGGAGACTGTATTAATGTAATTATTTTCCTTTAATTACTTCAGTTCAGAGCCAATTACCAAGCAGACATATCTGCCAGCTTGAAAATCCAACGTTTAATAGTCCATCAAGGATTCATCTTAAAGCATATCACAGCTTCTTAAGCTTGCAATGCAGTGCTACAAACGAGATACACATATTTCTGGGGACCACATATTTGGAAACTTTGCAAAGTTTCTGTCCTCTGAACAAGACATTTATTGTTGTTTTTAATCAGTCCTCTGCTGATGTCTACTCATTTTGTTAGACATATTAATCTTTTTACCCATCCCAAAAACTACTAAAACTATGAGCAGTTGCTGATTATTCCATTTCCTATACTATTTGGTACCTCTCCTTATAATGAATGGCTCACAGTTATTTCAAAGAAAAAAAATCAATTAAAATCAATTAACCTTAAACATTACAAAATAAATTACCCTAGCCCCTCCCCTCATACACTCACCACAAACTCAGAGAATAACAACTTCACATAAGACCTAGGTTCAAAGATCATTTCTGCCAATTCTGTGCATGACCTGTTCATTACCTCCCTGAACCTCAGTCTCCTCATCAGAAAAAAAAATGGGGCTAATCACATACCTACCAACACTGCTTTTAAGTAAAGTATGTTGTAAGTTCTAAGTGCTAGAGAAAGGAAAGCTACTATTATTATCTTGACATAAAAAATGAAAACAGATCTGTAAACCTGGAGGCAATCTTACAACAATTCCAAACATCCTTAAGTTGCTTTCAATCCCAGTAACCCATACTGTCCGAATAGCTTTTAAAACACTGGCAATAAAATATATTTCCATTACAATTGGGGGTAGCAGTTTAACAGGTCAACTCTAGCTTGTAGATTTGGCGGGGGGGGGGGGGCGTGGCGAGGCGGAGGAATCTGCACAGGAAACCTGGTGCTTTCTGCTACATCCATTTCCTTTTCTACACTCCAGCAGTTGGGGAAATTTCAAATTACTTAGGGGAAAAAAAAGGAAAGTAGATTTATATTTAGTCTCGTCTTCGTTGGCACAATAAGATATGGGAAGCATTTTAGAAACCCCAAGAGACATCTGCTGTGTGCCCCCTGCTTCCCCCTTTCTCCCTCCAATCCGGGGGTGCTTCCCTCCTCCACCCCTCCCCTGGACTCTCACCCCTAGCATGTAAAAACCAGAAGGCAGATTGATGACTGTGCGGGGGTTGAAAATTTACGGCTTTTCAGTAAGGTCAACAGCAGTGACAATAGTTTTAAAGGGAGGTGGGGTGGTGTAAGGGGTAGAGACGGAGGGGGGAGGGCCAGGCAAGGTCCCTTTCTAGGTTTATATCCTATCCTCCCTAGAAGAGAGCTCTTTACTACTCACACTAGCTTTGAAGAAACCTTACAACCACGGCTTATTTGCAAAATCATTTTCCTAAGTTCACAGTGGTTTTAGGGGCTGAATACTCCTCCCCCTCCTCCCTGTCCCCAGTCTCACTGCAGCAGAGTCTACCAAACCCTGGAAGGCGAGCCTGCGGCAGAGGGTCATTTTTAGGGCTTTGAGAGTGGGGCGGAGAAATATTTGACTTCACAGTTCACCTCCCAAGGGGGTTGGAAAGGGGGTATGTGTGTGTGGGGTGGAGAGAGGGCCTGGGGAGATTATCCACAAACACAGCTTGTCCCCTTTTCACTCTGTTTAACAATCACCCAGTAGCTATGGCAACGGGGTTAATTAATGCATCTAATTCGCATAACTAAAAACCCCCGGACCCATTCAAATTAGGGTGATATTTTCATTCTTAAACCCAACCTACGGTGCCGTATTAGTTTATTCTTATCACAATATGAATTGGAGGGGGTGGAGAAGGGAATCACACTCCCCCGTTGCTTCCCCCGTCCCCCAACAAAAAAGAAGGGTTATAGACACCCCCAATGAAGAACTTTGTGTGTGAGAGATAAAATCAGCAGACGGGCAAATGTGTTACAAACACAAAGATAACAACAAACAAGCTACACACCTTTATGTGTGTGTGTGTGTGTGTGTGTGTGCGTGTGTGTGTGTGTATCATATACATATACATATACATATCAAGGGACATTCGGAGGGCACAGTCAACACCAATGGAGAAGGTGAAGGGAGGCTGTGAGACTGAAACCATTCCATTTACTCTCCTATAACCAGAGGGAAAAGTCATTTCACCACAAACATGCATCTGCAGGATGTCTAGACAGTCGTAAAAGGAGCAAAGAACTTCGAGCCGCAATAAGCTCCTGTCTCCCCTTTCCCCCACATAAGCAGCTTAAAACACGGTTACCAGCTTGCTCTCCAAGAACTAGGGGGATGGTCCAGGGAGAGAGTAGAAGACAGTTCAGGAGAAAATGCCCCCCCCTTTTTTTACAAAGCTGGTAAATGAATTCAACCTTGTCAAATCTCTCCCTTCTACATACCAAATATTCCGCCAGCGTCCTGTCTAGACAGAGATAACAAAGGACTTTTACAGCACCCAGAGACGCACTGACAAAGTGCCCATTTAAAGATGCAGTATTGCTTTCTCAGTCTAAAACGATTTGTCAGATGGAGTTAAATGAAAATGATAAGTTATCGGTCTGGTTCTTGATTCACAAGGAAGAGGGAGGTATGGGGGAGGGGGAAATAGGGGAGGGCCATTTCAGAGAAATATAAAATAGGTAATCATTCTGATTGGCCTTCTTTCCTGGCTGCTGTTTAAAAAAGAAAAAAAAAAGGGGGGGGGAGAAGGGCTTGAAATGCAGATCTCTGTCCAGCAAAGCTCATCACACATTTTCCTAACACCTGCCTAAGAACCCTCAAGGTTTCAGGACCTAGGCTTAAAGGTCTCAAGATGGCCATTGTTGTTGTTGTTGTTGTTGTTGTTGTTTTGAAAGCCCACTTGAAAGGGCTAAGGCCAAAAAGGAAGGAGGCTTCACATCACATTCTCACAAGTCCCTGAAGGATAAAGCTAAATGAATTGAGTGTCACCTCTAACTTTTTTTTTCCCTTACCAGGCTTGACCTGGATAATAACGATCTTTCTCCTGCAGTGAAATGAAAGTTGAAATATATCAGCCAGCGTCTAGACTAGAGTGGATAACAAAGGGTGTTTCTCTGGGACATTCACAAGGTGGCTTCAAAGCACAACTAATACTAGAAACAGATTTCCCCCTTTATAGCCTGATCAAGTGTTTTAAAGGAGCTGAAATATTTATAAAGTGGATGTGAGCAATAGGATCTTGCCTCCTCGAACCTGAGGACTTAACAGAGGATCTGATGCAAATGAAGGAAATTTAGGTCACACAAATTAAAGGGCTGTGGATTCACTCTTCCCTCCCCATTTTAAACCATAGAAACTCAAGGCATCAACTGAAGACATACTTCTGTGGAAAATGTACCATCACAACGGAAGTAGGAAAGGCAGTGTTCTAGCTCTAACGCTAGGTCTACCACCAATTTACTCCTCTCCCTTCCCCCCTCCCCCAATCTCTGGGGCTTCAGGTTCCCTCATATATAGACTGAGGGAAATTGAACAACATTATTTCTAAGGCCTCTTTCTTCCAGCTCTGCTTTTACTATGGCTCTAGGAAAGCTTTTATATTTATTAGTGTCAGCTTCTTGAGGGCAGGTACTGAGTTGTTTTTCCATTTTTTGTATGCCCATAGCAAGTAGCAAGCACTCAGTAAGGAAAGAGTTAATGTTTATTGAGATGACCTTAATATCGGCTATCCAAAAGTACATCATAGATACCACCAATTCAGCTGATGTCTCAAATCGCTTGTTTCCTAGTGGCAAAAAAGGACATTGATCTACAATTCCTAGGACTGTCTACACTTCCGATTACAGCAGCCTACCTTTTTGTTTTGTTTCTCTCCTCATTTTTTCATGATTATTTTAATAACACTGCTCCCAACTTCACTGTTCATATTGCCATCACCCAGGGGCTACAACTGTTCATTAGACAGAATTTCTGTTTTAATTGCAGTAACACAGATGTATAGGTTATTTGGAAGAAATTACTAAAATGGGCAATAAAAAATGGAGAGTTGGATGAGTTTCTCCTTTTGTAAAGATTTTAATTTAGGATATATTCTCTGGCTGCAAGAGCAGCAGGCCACAGACTTCTCAGTCAAGTTGTAATGAGCCAATACCTGTTTGCTCTGTCAAGCCCAATTCAAGGTCCCTGAGTCCTTTTCAGAAAACAAGTGATGAGCTCCTTGGAGTAAATGGATGATTGAGCAAATGGCCCAAATGTAATAACAGCCACAAAATATCAGAGAAGCAACAGGGAAATCTAGACAATGTACTCAATCTACTAACCAATGCCCATATCACCCCTCCCCCCACCTCCACCCAGATACTATCTCTGCAGATATCATTGGGGGGCTAGACTAGTTGACTTCTAAGTTCCCTTCCACTTATAATTTTTGATTCTATTGTCCTCACCCCTGAGGAAGCCAACTCCTACTCTCCTTTAAGGAACAGGGACTGGAGTGTGATTTCACTGGTATAGGGAACTCCAGGTAAGAAAATTCTCTCTACTCATGCAAGTCAACATCTTCTTTGCAACTGGAGAATACAGAGGAGAATTTCCTAGAGCAGCATCTAGGGCAATATGTCTCAGAGCAAGGATTTGAACCCTGTCCTTCCTAATTTGGAGGCTAGCTCTCCATCTACTACATACAAGTCCCTCCAAGGTCCTGTTTCAGTCCCATGTCCTCCAGTGAGCCTCCATTGACTATTCCAGTCCAAAATGAGGTTTCCTTCCTCTGAACACTAACAGGCCTGTATTTATTACTTTGTGATGTTGGTTTCCTTCATATGTATATGTCTAATAATAAGAGGGGCAGCATGGGTCTTGGATCTTGGATAAGGTGCTTGCTTAGGAATCAAGTCTTGCCTCTGACACATACTAGCCATATGACTCCTGGCAATTACCTGAACTTTTCAGTGTCATAGGCAACTCATTAAGACTATCAGTGGCAGGAGAGTTGCTACTGAAGGTCTCTAAAAAGATGAAACCACAGATCTAGACCAAATGTCTAATAATAGTACTTCCAGTGGACCTACAAAAGATGAGCTGCCATCCCAATATTTTTAATGCAATGACAAAAAGCAGTCATTTTTATCTATCCATGACCAGCAAATATTAATCCTAAAAGAACAATAGTAGAATAGCAGTTTGTCCCAGGATCATTTCTATTCAAAGTCCATCAAATAAGATGAGAGCTATACTGATAATGATGAGGAGGAGGAGGAGGATGAAGACACAATGATGATAGCTGGCATTTATATCATCTTTAAGTTTTACATACATTAAACTATAAACTCCTTGAGAACAGAGGCCTATCTCTTATGGTTCTTTGCATCCCACCCACCCAGCCCTGCAGAGGCAACAAATTGAACAATATGCCAAACATTTCTCAAGCAGCCTACAGTGTAGTGGATGGCATTGGAGGAGAACACAGAAAAGAACCACATAATCAAGGAATCCCAGAAATGAAAAATAACTCCTAAGTCATCTAATCAACCCTGACTAAAGGCTGATTTAGATGTTCTCAATTAACTAATCTCTCAGATTTATTTGAAGACCAGTGATGGTGAATTCACTACCCACTGAGGCAACACATTTCATTTTCCCTGGATGGAAACTTTTCTTACACTAAACAGAAATCTGCCTCTTCATGGCTTATCTCAACTGGTCCCAGGTCTTACATAACAACTCCTAAAATGCTTCAGCCACTATGTCCTACTTCTACCTGAGTCTTCTCTTCTGCAAAGTAAACATCATTTTCAACTGACGCTAGTATGCTGTGATTTCTGAGTCTTCCCCTGCTCCCCACTCCATCCTGAGATCATCCCCTCCTGGCCATGCTCCAGTCTGTCACTGTACTTAATAAAAGAAGATACCCAGAACTGGTTCACAATACTCCAAAGACAATCTGGCCAGAGCCACCAGAAAGCCCTTGAAATGGGCCAGAATGGATATTCATTTGTTCATTTATTCAATGAATATTTGTTAAGTACAGTACTATAAGAACATGGATAAGTGGACTTCTGAGAAAGCCCCAATGCTAACAATGGTTTGTTTTAACTTTGGGTTGCATTATTAGAAGTATGAATACCCAGAATGGGGGAAGTAATTGTCCCACTGTAATCTGTGCTAGTCAGACCACATTTGTAATATTTTGCTCAGTTCTAGGTGTCACATTTTAAGAATCACATTGACAAGTTGGCAGAAACTCTCAACCACATCTGATTCTTCCACATGGAAGGACTTGGAGGGGGGAGCCATGTTAAGGTTGGAAATGAAACTTAAGGGATATATAATCACTGTCTCTAGATAGTTTAAGAACTGTTACTTGGAAGAATGATAAGCCTCAGTATGCTTGACCTCAGAGTGCAGAATTAGGACCAACGATAGACTCTAATATATCATTAGATTTTTGCCTCAATATAAAAGCTCACTAATAATGATAGCTGTCCCACAATGGAGGGTTGCTTGACTAGGTAATGAGTGCATGGTCACTATAGGCAGAGACTGGAGGACCACGTGTTAGGGATACTTTAGAGGGATTTTCTGTAGAGGTTAGGGGGTTGGACTAGATGCTTTCCATGGTCCCTTCCAACCCTGGGAGTCTAAGGTTCTAAAACCTGAAATACTATATTGATAGAGGATGTCTTTGGGAGAACCTCCAGGTCAGGAATAAAACTTTATATATCCTACAAGGTACCTAGGTTGATCATAATGAAGTTACTGTGGATGGCCATGGTAAAGGGATGTCCTAGCTTGATGGTGGCCAGGGCTTAGTCCCTGGGTTTCGTTTTTAAAAAGACAGCTGCTTGATTCAACATAGAAAGTATCACCATTTCTGTGGGAGTCTGCCAATAAGCTCCCACTCTTTTTGCCAAGCCCTTCCCACAAAGGAAACCAGCTGGGTGTATGTATGCCCCAGACCTAAAGTGATGTTGCTGTAGTAACAATCACAGGCCAGGGGGTGAAAAGCAAGAATCACTTCAGCCTTATTTTCTGTAGCATTAATTTTAGGTTTGGGGGCCCAAGGAGAAGGAGATGACCTGTGTGTAAAGATTTCAGTGGCTGAAATGTGGTATGAAAGTGCCAACATCAAAGTGGCTGGAACGTGGAGATATTTCATGTTTTTAAAAATTGGGGAGAAATATTTAATGTTAAAATTGAGCTACAGAGGCCAGAGTAGTCAGTGTAGGCTAGAAAATTTAAAATGAGCCATTTGACACAGGTATGAAACTTTTATGCTCTAGAGACATCTCCATGAAGAACAACTGTGGCATTTACTTGCCAAATCTAACATTTGGGTGAGTATCACCAGCAAGTGGACGAAGTGGGCTTATAGTCTGAGTCCAGGCAGATCCTTCACTCTCCTCCTATTGTAACTCACCAATCATAGACCAGCGGGGTCAAAACAACTTCCCTTCTTTATTGAACATCAGGCCTGCTTCCAACTGTAGCTCTACAAGTAACTGACAGCAGCCTCAGAGGCCACAAAATAGTTGAATTTTAAAGGTGGAAGGGACTTTACTTGTAACATGGAATGTTAGGGCTGCAAAGGCCCTTAGAACACAAAATATCAGAACAGGAAGAGAACTTACAGCATTCAAGGTTAGTGATAGAAGAGTGCTTAGACTATAGGCTCTGGACATTCTAACTACCTGTTCCCCAGGCCTAGAATGCTCTCCTTCCTTGTCTCTGCTTCCTGGCTTCCTCCCACTTTCTAAAGGAATCCTTTCCTAGTCCCTCTTAATTCTAGTGCCTCCCCTCTGTTTATAGCTTGTTTGTCCATAGTGGTTTACATCTTTTCTCCCCGCTGAGACTGTGAGCTCCTTGAGGGCAAGGACGGTCTTTTACCTCTTTTTGTACCCCCTGCCCTTAACACAGTGCCTGGCACACAGCAGGCACTTAATAAATGCTTAATGACTAAGCAGGTGGGAGTTGGAAGGGATCTTGGGGATGCTTTACTCCAACTCCCTCATTATTTCAGTAAGGAAACTGGAGCCTAATTGGGGAGGTGGTTCACCCACGGTCACCCAGTGAGTTACAGAACCCAAACATGAATCTGGGTCTGCTCACTCTCCAGTCTAGTGCTCTTTCCACTAGTGGACAGGATTCCTTAGACTTCCTTCCCTTCCTTCTGGCAAAGGCTAGAGCTCTGATTGCTTGAGGTACGTGTGCAAATACCTGAGACGGGTATTTCTATTTATAATGTTCAGTTGCAGTTTTACAACTGCCTCTTGCCCTCCCGGGTACACATTTCAGCCTGGCACATTTGAACGGTTAGGCATTAAGTGTGGTCGTAGGTTTGGGCTGTGTGTTTGTTCGGCTGGCTTGTTGTTTTTATTCCAAACACTTGGAGGTTTTCTTGTCAAAAAGTGATAACAAATGTACTTTCAAGTTAGCTTATGGAAGTAATGATTCTCAAGATCTATTAAAAGACCAAAACTCAGTGCCCATGCTAAATGACAGTGCTTTAAAGCCATTGAAAGTGTCTGGTGCTGGAGTTTGGAGCTAAGTGCCTGCAGAAAGGAGAAGAGAGGAGATATTCCAGTTGACTCTGACAGTGTCTTTTGTTCCTATTACATTCTACAAACTGCTCTCTGTCACAAAAATCTGTAGTTAAAACTCTGTTTGAGAGCAGGGAATTTATTCCTTTTGCATCTGCTAAGAACATTTCCGCCCCTTTTCTTTGCTCCTAAATATTGTGAGTCTCTTGTGTGGAGGCGAAGCCTGGGAGGGAGAAGTGTGTCAGTGGTAGCTTTACACACACCAGGCCTCTGCTCAGACCTGGCTGGGTTTGGTCTGGTAGCTTGGTCTTGGCTTCTTCTTGGCAGTAGGCTCTAGACTTATTGGCATGGGTCTCCAGGGTTTTATTTAGATGGTGTCAGCTGAGCATCTGTGCCTGTAAGAACCGGAGTGGGAGTCAACTTGAGTGTGTTTCAAAGGCACAGCACTGTTTGAGAGCTTCCTCAGTTGGCAGTGCTAAATCCAAGCATGTTTAAATAGTGGGGTTACTCACCATGTGGGGAGTGCCCCTCTCCTTTTCCAAAGAAAAGGCACCTCCCCCCTCCTTAACCCCCCCCTCTACCCCGCCTTTCTGGAAAGTCCTTCCTTGCTCAAGCAAAAACCCCACAGTCTGGGAACACTTCCCAACCTATGACCCTGATGAACAAAAGGTAGAAAAAGTGTCTAGACCTTCCGTCTGAACGTGAGAAGACATGCATTGTGTCGCTTAGATGTGAGGGTCGGCTGGCAACAAGGGGAGAGGCCAGGGTGCGTGCTGGGAGGGGCCGCCCAGCAAGCCCAATATTTTTGGCAAAGTGAGAAAGGCTGCTGGCTTGGTCTCAATCTGCTCTGTCCTTGTTCCTCCCCCTTTCCCTCCCCTCCCCTCTTTGCTGTCTGCACCAGCATTGCTAAGAGGCAGAGGGGGAGAGGGCAGATCTGTAGAGGATGACAAAAGCTGTCTGTCACTGGGTAAGTTCATCCTCCCGGCTGGGGCAGGTGCTGCCAGAGCTAACAACCAGACCAGAGATGTAGGCCAGAACCCAGTCATGCAGCCAGGGGTAGGACCTGGGCTGGTGCCAAAGTTGGGAAGCCCTATCTCTGTATCTGATGTGAGGATTAACTCTATAAAGCCCGCTGTTCTGCCTGAAAGATTTGGATGCACATTGCAAGTTGTGGTACCCCTAGTATGTGTGGGAGTGTGGGGGGCCTTAAAACAAGGGAGAGGTAACTGGCAGGGGAGAAGGTATAAGATCTAACTAAAATCCAGAGATTTTCTCTGACCCCTGCTTAAATCTGGTACATTAAAAGGCAACCCCTCAAAGACAATCATCATGGAACAGTGAAAAAAAAAAGTACACTGTATAAGGAACCCAAGACCTGAATTCTGTTATTAGATCTGCTGCTAATATAGAGCTGGGTGACCTTGGGCAAGTCAGTGGGGCTTCTCTGGGTCTCAATTTTCCACCCTGTAAGATAAGAAGATTGGACAAGATGATGTCTAAGAATGCATCTAGCATTCTATGGTTCCGTGTTTTGGGGGATTTTGTTGGTGCCAATAAGAGTAAGCCTGACCTAATAAGCCCAGAGTAGGGTTAAGGATAAGGCAGGGGGTTTTAGCCCTCCTAAGGGTCAATAACATTTACAAAGAAAAATTCCGTTGTCTGGAAATGGATTATACCCCCCAACCTCTGGCAGATATATACCAATGGTTTCAAGGAAGACTGTGCAGGAGGTGTGGGTGGTTCTATTCAACCCGTGACACTCTTAATGGGAGGGGGAAAAAAGGTCAAAGAGCATGCATTCACATTGGTGAGTCTGAGTCTATAAAGAAAGGATAGCTTATGTTTCTTCTGCCTCTCTCCCACTTCTTCCTACCTCCCCAACCCCCTATCTATCCAACTTCATTGTCTGAGAAGTGGGTACTGGACTGTCACCACTCAACTCCTCCACCCAATCTAGCCACAGGGGAATGACCTTCAGGTCCTTCTGCAGAGTTAAGGAGACTCAGCATTCTCATCCAGAAGCTGATCTCCAGAGGAGAGAAGGGAAAGGGGTCAGAAATGAAATAACAACCCAACAGAAGCCAGAGGATAAAATAATTTCAGGAACCACAATTTCTGTAATACATGGGCACAAGCTGCAATGGCAGATAGGGGCCTGGGCACAAAGGCCCCAAGGGATAGCATCTGATAGGGGGATTTCTGTGTGGCAGGACGAAGCTTTTAAATCTCCCAAAAGTCAAGTCTCTTCTTTTTTTTCTGCTGTCAAATACAGTCTCTTCCTGCACTCTCCACCGCCATTCTCTAACATCAGACAAAACCTATTTAAATACATGGGGAAATCTGAACAAGAAGGTGCCTTTTGCCTGCAAGTCTGAACTCCAAAGAAAGAAACCATTTTAATGATTTTGAGCATTTACTCCACCTCAAGAAAGAAAGGGGCAATACAAAGTCTTCCCTGAAGCAAGGAGCCAATGAAAGAGAGAATTTTCATGAGCCCCTAGTTTCATCTGGTTTTGCCAACAGGAAAGCTGGAAGCCTTATAAACATACCCCTAGGAAGAGGAAGGGAGTGGACCAAGGAGGAAGCCAGAGAGGAGATGAAGTGCATTTTCTAAACCACAGGAGGAAAATAATAAGTATGAGTGTTACAAAATGAAAGAACCACATGTGTCTGCCCTCTTAGTAGAACGGCTCATTGTCGACAACATTCCAGGTTCTTCCCCAGGTTTGAACTTCACTCTCCAGGCTATTCAGAAGATTCTTTCTCTCCCCTCCAACACAGATATGACTTTTACCCGCATTAAAAACAAGTTACCACAGTGTTCACTGAGATTTTTTTAGGATGTATTCCTCAATCCAAAAGAGTGTTTGTTCCAACTCAACAATTCTATGAGTCTCTGACTATACCACAATTTCAAAGCATGATAGTTTCTTAATATTTAGCATCTTAGAGATGGAAGGGGCACCTAGGTGGTTCAGTGGATAGAGCACTGGGCTTAAAACCAGAAAGATTCAACTCCATGAGTTCAAATCCATCCTCCAATACTTTCTAGCTATGTGACCCTGGGCAAGTGACTTAGCCCTGTTTGCCATAGTTCCTCATCTGCAAAATAAGCTGGAAAATGAAATAGCAAACCACTTCAGTATCTCTGCCAAGAAAACCCCAAATGGGGTCACAATGAGTCAGACATGACTGAAAAATGACTTAATGACAAGAGATGGAAGGATGTGTAAAAAGGCTCTAGTCTGACATCTCATACAATATAGGAATCTTATCTATAGCATGCCTGACAAATGGTTATTCTGCCCCTGCTTGAACATTTTTAGGGACAGAGAACTCATTATCTCACAAGGCAATCCATTCTATTTTTCGATAACTAAGTGATAAAAAAATCTTTCTCATAGTGTGCTGGAATCTCTTCAGTTTTACTATGGCAAAAAAAAACACTGATGATGATGATGATGATGATGATGATAGCAGCCCACATTTACACATCATCTCCATTCTCAATAAACTCCAGTGGCTCCCTATCACCTACAGGATCATGTACAAAATCCCCCATTTGGCTTTTAAAGTCCTTCACATCTTATCCCTATCTTTCCAAGTCTTCTTACACCTTATTACCACCCCCACCCATACCTCCACCAACCCCTGTCTCCTTGCTGTTCCAACAACATTCCATCTCTCAATTATGGGCATTTCCACTGGCTGTCCCCCATGCTTGGAATGCTTTTCCTCCTGTTCTCTGCCTCCTGGCTTCCCTGGCTTCCTTCAAGCCCCAGTTAAAATCCCACCTTCTATAAGTCTTTCCAAGCCCCTCTTAATTCTAGTTCCTTCCTTCTGTTGATTATTTCCTATTTATCCTGTTTACAGTTTGCATGTATTTGTTTTCTTGTTGTCTCCTCCATTAGACTGTGAGCTCTTTGAGTGGAAGGACTGTCTTTTGCCCCAGCACTTAAAACAGTGCCTGGCACACAGTAGGTACTTAAAAATTGATTACTGACTCACTAATTTTGTGCTTTACAAAGCACTTTTCTCAAAATAATCCTGTGAGTTACAGAGTGCGGAAATGGAGGTTGAGAAATTAAGTTATTTTCCCAGGGTCACATTGTTAAATGAGAGTGTGAGTCAAAACTTGAACCCAGGTCTTCTGACACTAAAGCCCTTATAGAAGGCTGGCTGAGATTGAGGAGACCATACTGCTTTGTGCATAATCTGTGCAGGCAGCTCTCCAAAGGTCTTCCCAGTTAGGCAAAGCACTGAACGGTGAGATCAAATATGTATCCTATTTCTCTCCAAGGGTGTGGTTCATCAAGGGCAGAATTACCCTCTCAGGGCAGGTGAGTAAGAAGTATGTAAGAACATCCAAGAGGGTGGGTCTTCTGGAGGCTTTATCAATGCATGCAACATGCTCCCAAGTACAGTCTAGAAAACTGCTTTTGGGATATCATGAAGAAGACAGAGACAAAGACTTTTTCTTCCTGGATAAAGAAGAGAGGACAGAGGCAGAAGTGTGGTACAGTGGGCAGAACCTTGGGCTTGGAAGAAGAAGCCTTGGCTTTGTCACTGACTAACTACATGACTCTATGTAAGTTACTTCACCTCTGAGCATCAGTTTCTTCATCTGTGAAAGAGGCACACTAATCTTTGCAGGGTAAATGTTAAGAGAAGCACTTGGTAAACCTCAAAGCTATATAGAAACTCAAGTTGTCGCCCCATTACATTGCTGCCAAGCATCACTTCTCCAGGATTACTTTTAAGGTGCCGTGCTTTGCAGAAACAATTCCAGCAATGATGTCAAACAAATCTTGAAATCATTAGAATCCTCAAGTGTCTGATCTGGAAGGGATATTAGAAATGGTCTAGTCCAACCTTCTCATTATACAGAAGAGGAAACTGAGGCTTAGTGAGAATAAAAGAACTTCCCAAAGTCAAACACTGAGTTAGGGACTGGGCTAGGAACAGACCCCAGCTCTCATGACTTCTAGACTGGCAGGCTTTCCACTGTGCCAAGCTGCTTTGAAAAGGAGGCAGGTTTAATGAAGCAACGATCATTGTGCTGTTTTCTTTTCATGAGGGAAGTGAGTTGAACAAAGAGTCAAATCTCTCTGTCTCCTGCTCACTTGTGTTTCTGTGATTAAATATCATTTGAAAATTCATACCATTAATGAATGTGTCTTGAATAGAGCTGGGGTGGGCCTTTCATCCAGAGAATCTCATAACATTTTGTAGTCAATCGAGGTGAAAATTCAGCCCATTTGGGGAGGGGGCGAATGGGAGAGCCCTGAAAACGACCTCAATTTCACAAACACCCCCAATTCACAGAGCTCTAACATGGAGCCAGCATCCCTTATGTCACAACAGACAAGCTCAGCTTCAGAAGCTCGTGGGGAGATATGCCTGGCACTCCAACGATGCAGAGATTGGCTGCAAACAGAGCATGGCACGCTGCCTGCAAACCCTGCACACAGGTGGAGCTGCCTTTGTGGCATGATTTGGAGGTTGCTGCAAGAAGGGTTGCCTGCGCCTAAATATATCCCCTTGGCCTGGTACCTTCTTCACTTCCTACCTCATTAGGGGCTCTCCTTAGGATCAATCTGAAAGTTATAGTGAAAATGTATGTCTTCTCTGGGAGTTGGCAAATGCGGGAGTTGGGGGGAAAAGGGGACTGGCCAATGGGTACATCAGAGTTGCATGGTACAGTGGGGAAAACGACAATCTGGAATCAAGGAGAGGCCTTTGAAATCCTTTCCCACTCCACACCTGTGATCCTTTGAGAGCTCTATAAGCCAGAAGCTATCATGTTACCTAAAAGTCATTATAGAGGCGATTGTGTCCAAATTGATCTCATTAGAATCCCACCCACTGCTGATGCTCCCTTAATATTAAATTGTATCAAGAAGAAAGGCAGATTTTACATGAAGAGATACAATACACAGGCAAGCAGCAACTTCACACACATGCACACACACACATCACTGGGTAGTCTTTTGGGAGTAGAATCTAACTTTATCTGTACTATCTCTAATCTTACCTTCCCTTATTCTTTTTCAATTTGGGCAACTAGGTGGCTCAGTGGAGAGTGCTGATCCTATAATCAGGAAGACCTGAGTTGAAATCTGATCTCAGATACTTACTGTGTGACCCTGGGCAAGTTTTTGAAGCCTATTAGCCTTAGTTTCTTCATGTATAGAATGAGCTAGAGAAGGAAATGACAAACTACTGCAGTAGTTTGACCAAATGGGGTCATGAAAAGTCTCAAACATTCTTCTTCAAACAAAAGGCTACCATTTCTGTAGTGCTCTGTGGTCTACAATATAATTTCTTTACAACTGGACTTTTACTGTCTGTGGAGAAGTCCTGTTTGGGCTGTTGGTGGTGGCCTCAAGCGTTGGGTGTTTTCCTCTCAAAGGAAAGTATTTAGGGGGCTCATCCCATCAATTGAGAAAGTCCTAATGATATCATCCTGGAACATGCATCAAATGTAGGCACATTGGAAGCTGAAACCTATTTATAGCAAGTAAGGAGAAACTACACATTCTGCAGGCCAAGCTTAAAGAAAAGGGGCTAAAGACTGGGGACACAAACATGACTGGAGCCATAAATAAAGCAAATCACATTCCTACTAGGAACAAGGAATAAGCTTGATATCATTACTAGTTGGATCAGGGAAAATCAAAGTGAACCCCAGAGAGTAAGATGGTGCACTTATCAGTCAGATTAGAGAATAATATGGTACACTCCCTTAGTCCTTACTAATATGACCTTGAGTAAGTCACTTAACCTTCAATGAATCTTATTTTCCTCATCTGTAAAAAGAATAATATACTATCTACATGTCACAGGGTTGTAGGGAGAAAAATGTCTTGTAAACCTTAAAGAGCTGTAGAGATATGAATTATCATCATTTTTACAGATCAGTTCTCCTTTAAATTTTGCTGAAATAGCATTTGTCTGGAAATTTCTTCCTTCCTTCCTATATTCATTCACTTACTCTTTCTTTCAAACACTATGGGATGGTTTATGTTGATTCTGTACCAGGCTGTGACTGGGGGAGTATCAAAGACAGAGAAAAAAAGGGTCCATGACCTTAAGGAGCTGGGAATCTATACTGGAGCACCATCTTAACATGATCAATGTCTGAGAACCAAATCAGTCACTTAGTAAAAGAATTCCTAAACATGTGCTCTGTTTGGACACTTTAAAAAAATCTAGCCTTGGATGCTAAATTGACTGCTAAAATTAGGGTTACTTTTTTAAGTAAAAAAAAAAACTTTAAGGGTAATATCAGATTCTTCAGCTATCTGTGGAAGATGGAATTCAGCAAGTGTTTATTAAGATATTGCTATGTGCAAGCCATTGTTGGGGATATATATTAAACAAAGGTCACTGCTGTCAAGGACTTAACATTCTATTGGGTGTATATGGCATGTATACAATTAAGTATACTACAAGGAAAACCGAGAAAGAGGCACTAATTAATAGGGGGATCAGAAAAAGTTCCCCAAAAGAGACAGTACTTAAGCTGGGCCTTGAAGAGACTCAAGAATTTACAAGACAGAGATGAGGTAAGTGTGTTCCAGGAATGAGGGACAGTTTGTCCAAATGTATAGAGGCACAGGATGGAAAGTGGAGGTCAGGGAATAGTCAGTAAATCCAGTTTGGCTGGAATATAGAGCTTATGAAGGGGAATAGGGGAAAATAAGGCTGGAAAGGCAGGTAGGAGTCTGATTGAGGAAGCACTTAAGAACGCCAGGCTAATGGGTTTATATTTTAGCTACGGGAGGTATGGAAGATTTTAGGAGCAAGGAAGAGATATCATCAGAGTAGGAATGATTACTTATTCTGTGTGACTTCCAGGGCACAGAAGTAAGATCAGTCAGTAGAAGCAGTGGTATGATAATAAATGTTTAACAACTGGTTCTCTAGAAGAAAAAAAATGTACCTAAAGCATACTTTAAAATTTTATCGGCATCATCAATATTTTCTCCATCACTTTCTTAAGCCTAGATAATCGACAAAGCACTAAACCAAGCCCTGATGTGTAGTGTTTGCTCATTTCTGAGGGGCAAATGTTTACACTAAAAATTTAACAATCAGTTCTCCTTCAGTACCATCCTGGAGGTGGAAGATTTCAGCTGCATATAGGGAAGGGCTTTCTAACAATTAGAGTTGTCCAAAAATAATAGAATGGGCAGGCACGTAACTATTAGTGAGCTCCCTGTTACTAGACTTGGGGGGGAGGGGAGAAGGTAGTTTAACATTTTACTTAAATGAATGGAATAAACTAAGAAAAAACTAACTAGTGGCAAAGAAGTGGAAACATTCCCCTATTAACTGGGGAATAGCTAAACAAACTGTGGTATATGCCATGTTTTACTGAGCTATAAGAAATGTTGGCTATAGAGAAGTATGAGATGACACGTGTGAACTGATGCAAAGTGAAGCAAGCAGAATCAGGGAAATAAATGCAAATGGAAAGACCTTGAAGAGAAAAAGGAAAGAGAAGTCTGAGTAATAATAATGACCAAGCTTGGTCCTAGAGCAGAGTTCCGTTTTTTTGCTGAGATGAAGGAACTTCAGGTATCAGACATCATTGATGCGTCAGTAGATTTTGCTAAATTTTTGGGTTTTTTTTTTCCTTTTCCATTTGCATTCTTTGTTATGAGGCATGGCTCAGTTTGTAGGGGAGGAAAGATAGATATACTTGGAATGAAGGCTAGCAATAAAATTTTAAGAAATGAAATTGATTACATAAAGTTATGACATGAAAAGTGAACATTTCCTGTGACAAAGGCTACACTACCTCAGGGTGGGGGCAGCCCTTTTACCATTGTTGGTTACCTCCGATTGTTAATAGATCTTTCCCTACATATGATGAACTGAAATCTGCCTCCTCTTGTCCTGTGGGCCATCATTGGTATCCTCTAAGATGTACCTCACTACTCCCACACTTAGAATCTTCAGCATTCCCACTGGTCTTGAAGGGAGTCTGTGCTAGCCATAAAAATTCCTAGACAGCTAGTCAGAGAAGAGACACATATATGGGGGGTGGAGGGAGTAGAGTGAAGAGGTAAGTAGGTAGACATAGGCTGAGGAGAGAGAGATAGAAAGACAGAGAGAGATATAGAAAGACATAAAGAGAGAGAGACAGAGGCAAAAAGGGAGGGGAAAGAGAGAGACCAGGGACAGAAACACAGATCGAGACAGAAAGACAGACACAGAGAGACAGAAACAGACAGAGATAGAAAGGGAAAGAGAGAGAGAGAGAGAGAGAGAGAGAGAGAGAGAGAGAGAGAGAGAGAGAGAGAGAGAGAGAGAGAGAGAAATTTGGAGAGGAAGAGAGAGAGGGAGGGAGGGAAGTAGAAAGAAATAAGAGGGAGATGCAGAGATAGACAAAGACAGGAAAAGGGGGAAAGATAGGGGGAGGGAGAGAGGATGACAGAGAGAGACAGAGAGAGAGAGAGAAAGAGAGAGAGGAAGAGAGATGGAGAAAGAAAGAGACAGAATCTGAAAGCATGACAAAATACAAGAATTCAAAAGAGAGAGACAGAGAGAATGGGAGACACAGGAGACCAAGAGAGTCAGAGACCAGTGCCCATGCAGAGTCAGAGAAAAACATAGAAGTGTGGGAGTGACTGTGAAAGAGAACATGAATCAGAGACAGAGAAGTGAGAAGATACAGACAGAGAATAACATTAAGACTTAATAGAAAGCAGTTTTGCTCTTACTTGCCTCATCAGCAAAAAGGTTAGTAGGAGGCTGGCAGTTAGGTTTCTTCCCTCTCTAGCAGATCCCAATTCACTTGTGACCAAAATGCCTGCATAGGCCAGTGGGCCTGGGGTCCTGAGAGCACCCCAGTGCTTCGGTACATGCCTTGATCTCAATGTGACCTCTTCTTCCCATTGTTCCACATTCCCCTCATCTTCTCAGGGCTCATTTCTCCTTCACTTGCCAGAAATTTAACATTGTTAAAGAGCTTTCATTCCCAGCCATAATTACAGTCTTCAGAGGAAAAAAAAAGCTTTTTCTTTTCTTCCCCCCCCTCCCCATTTCCAACCAGAACTGGTTTAAAAATAGCAGAAATAAACATGGCTCTATCTAAAGCCCTGCCAGCCAGCATGCCTGATTGGCCATGTGGAATGTATGCCCAATGACTTCTCTTCTACTTTTCCCAGCAATCACCAAATAATGGGGAGCACTGACCACTGTAAGTCCCTGGATAGGATGAGGGAGCACAGACAAAGCCTGGAGAATGGCAGAAACCCCGAATCTGGAGTTTCCCAGGCACAGACAATTGTGTCTGTTGTATTTCCTAATTGTCCTTGTCTTTATAGAGCTAGAAAGTTGCTATTGCTTAATAAAGATCCATCTCAATCAGAGGAAAAAGAGCACTCATTTCTATGGTGCTTCCAGGCTTATGAAGTGCTTTCTCTTTAAGAATATTGGGGGGGGGGAAGAATATTGGGAAGAAGGATAGGTGAGGAGTGGAGGTATGTGATATGAAGACCCATAAAGGTCCAAGTGATTTGTCCACAGTCACATTCAATACAGAATGCTGGACTTGAAGTCAGGGATTTAATTTCCACTCTGACATTTACTAGTGATGTGACTTTGAACAAATCTTAATTAACCCTCACAAGCCTCAGTTTCTTCAAAAGTAAAATAGGGATAATAATACTTGCAATATCTACCTCACAGGATTCCTAGTGCTTAACACAGTGTCTAGAACACAATTGGTGCTTAATAAATGCTTGTTGATTTAACTGGACAGGGCTCTTGAGAGAAATCATTTGGTAAACCTTAAAGTGCTTATAGAAATCTGAGTAATTACTGTTATCAAACCAACTGTTTGATGTAGGGGCTGAATATTTAAATCTTGAAGTTTTAAAAAAAATAGCTCAATTTAGGTGAAGATGCTACTGGTCCCCCAACAGTAGGACCAGTGTTTTCTTCAGAGAGTGGGGCTAGATTGCACCAAACCATCCACAATCTTGGCTGGTCCCAGCTGTGTAAAGCAGAATGGAAGCATCAGACAATTAGCCCAGGGTACAAATCTGTGGAAAAGGGCTTCCTTTTTCTCTTTTCTGTGTCCCAGATGACGCAAAAGCTCAAGACCTTGACCTCATTAGCACAGTGCTCACCCTGACCTAAAAAGCCTGGGCGATCTGAGAAGCACAAACTGTTAAATACTTTCTTGAACTCGGCATGAGGGACAGGATCTGTAATTATTTATTAAAGCACACACGCAGAGAAAAGATACTGCAGCCCTGTCTATTTAGGATCCGGGTAGAAAAAGAAATAAACAAGTTAAAAGAAATCAAAGATTAAATGGGGGGTGGTGACCACAAGAATAGTTTATCAGGATTTTGTAATACCGTGTGCCCATGTTCCCATATAGATAGGAATGTGTTACGAAGGAATCCAAGAATGATAATTTATCACAGCCACAAGGGACTCGAGTTAAGGGATTCTGAAACTGGGTGAACCTGTGAGTTAAAATGTGTGTGTGTGTGTGTGTGTGTGTGTGTGTGTGTGTGTGTGTGTGTGTATTGATGCCTGTGTTTTAATATAATTGGTTTCCTTTGTAATTCTATGTATTTTATTTTATGCATTTACTAACAGCATTCTGAGAAGGGGGCCAAGAGGGCAAAAGGGTTCCATAACAGAAAAAAAGGTAAAGAACCTCTGATCAGTCCCAACCTCTTCATTTTCAGGGTAAAGAACTTTGGTTTTACGGGGGCAGGTAGGTGGCGCAGTGGATAGAGCATCGGCCCTGAAGTCAGGAGGACATGAGTTCAAATGCGGCTTCAGACCAAACACTTAACACTTACTAGCTATGTGACCCTGGGCAAGTCACTTAACCCCAACTGCCTAAAAACAAAACAAAACAAAAAAAAAAGAACTTTGGTTGCACAACCCTCTGAAGCACTTATGTAACAGTATGGGTTATATTCAGTACAATGTGAGCTCCTTGAAGACAAGGGATCATTTCGTTTCATATCTCTACTGCCTAGTACATAAGGGGGATGTGCTGGAGCCAGTGCTAACCAGCTCATGAGAGCTGATTGTTAAATTTCCAATGTGAGTATTTACACCTCAGAAATTAGCATCTGCAAATCTGGGCTTGATTTATTACATTATTGATAGTCTAAAAGAGGGGTGGGGAACCTGTGGCCTTGAGACCACTCGTGGCCCTCTAGGTCCTCAAGTGAGGCCCTCTGACTGAATCTTTGTTCTGAGAAGTTTGGATTTAGTCAAGGTCTGTACTTGAGGACCTAGAGAGCCACAAATGGCCTTGCAGCAGCAGGTTCCCCCACCCTTGGGACTCTGAACTTAAGAAAGTGATGGAGAAAATGCTAATGATACAGATTAAACTGAAAAGTGTCTTGTGTGTACATTTTTTGAGAGCTAGTTGTTAAACATTTACCACCACACATTGTAGATGCTTAATAAATGTCTACTGAATCAAATTATAGTTATCTATGCTTGTACATTATCCTCACATTAGACCATGAGTTATATGAGGGCAAAGATGGTGTCTCATCTCAATTCTGTATCTCTCCTAGAACCTAGTATTCAGTGGTGTGCACAAAGGCCTTAGCAATGTTGATGGAAGGAAGGAAGGAAGGAAGGAAGGAAGGAAGGAAGGAAGGAAGGAAGGAAGGAAGGAAGGAAGGAAGGAAGGAAGGAAGGAAGGAAGGAAGCTTAAGCCCAGAAAGGAGCAGCTCCTAGAAAAAGAGACAATATTAGAACCAAGGTCATTTATACTTTTTTTTTTTTGCTTAGACCAATGTGCCTCTCAATGTGTCAGGGTGTGTATGCGTGAGTGTGCATGTATGTGTTAGGGACAACTATATAGTCTACCAGGAGTTAGAAGCTATAGTCTCTTAGGTGCAGATCTTTAATGGGTTTTGAATATTTTAAGATTAAGTGAATATTTTCGCGTGGGATCCTGATCACAAGGAATGTGCAACATTGAGCTAACTGTGCCTGAATGACTAACTCCTTCAGACATTATTCATACCTGTCTGGGATCACCCACATCTTCATTGCCTGTGAAAGAAAGAATGCAGACCAGGATGAAATGTACAGTGAACTCCAATAGGGTGGAGCATGAGTAGGCTCCTAGGTGAGCTCTGAAATATCTCAGAAGGTTGGGATCTGGCTAATCTGGAATGTGTGGCTGCAGTGCCAGAAGGGGGAGTAAGTCATATGGGCATGTGTTGGCACTGTGTTAGGTTCGGCAACTTCCCTGATTCATAGCCACTTCTGAGCCCTGAGTGCAAGGCAGGACATATAGGCTTGGAACTGTGTTTGACTTTAGGAAAAGTTAAGTGACTTAGGCACACATATGACATCTAGTTTAAGAGCAAGTCTGGCCTTTCTAATAGGTATCAACTACACCGGGGTTGGGGAACCTGCAGCCTAGAGGCCACATGGGGTCCCCTTGGTTCTCAAGTTCGGCCCTTTGACTGAATCCAAACTTTACAGAACAAATGCCCTCAGTCAAAAGGCTGCACCCAAGGACCTAGAAGGCCACATGTAGCCTCCAGGCAACAGGTTCACCACCCCTGGTAGAAGATACTGAAAGGGAATGGGGATAGAGGGAAAGGCACTGAGAAAAACTTTTTCAATTTCACTATTCTGCCAAGAGCCTGCCCTATTTAAGATTCTGAGACATAAAAACTCAAGTATAGTGGCAAGTTCAGATGGGATGACAAAGAGAGAAGACCCCACCTGAGTTAGGGTCTGATCAGAAGACAGCACAGGGTGAGAAATCACTGGCTATTTTAATGCTGGACATCCTGGAGAACTCCTGGGAGGGATTGGGTGAGGGAGCCTCAAACAGAGGGAAGAGGACAGTAAGACCTTCCTAGAACCCCAGGAAGCTTTGCCTCTCATCATTCTGAAAAAGGCTTTGTCCCACTGGGTTTGGCAGATCAGCATCAATATACTGGTACACTCAATGAACAGAGCCAATTGAGAATGCTTGTCTGTGACTCGGATCCCCCTGCCAAAGTTATTTCAGCAAACACACCACTTTGAAGAATAAGTTCCGGGCTCACTACAAGATGAAATAAAAAGGAAAATGGACACGCTGATGGCCAGCCTAGGTGAAATGAATATGCCTGCCTCACAAAAGGGTAGTGCTTTCATTGCAGTTTACTGTTACTGGGCAGAAAGTATATTCATTTCAAGAGGCTTGCACATGGCTAAGCACTTATCTACCAACACTGCCTGGCATGTAGTAGGTGCTTAATAAATACCTACTGACTAAATGACTAAGAATCTGGGTCTGACAAATTAAGTATTCTTTTTATTTTATTGTTATTTCTTTCCTTGGTACATTGACTTGTTAGCAGAGAAGAAGCCAAGAGCTTCTGACAATGTCCCTAACCCCAGCAAGGGTACCCTCTCTAAGGCTGCCTGTAGGTAGGTGACAAAAGCTGAGGGTCCAGGCTTCTGGATTGGTCTTTCCCAAGTTGGTTCTCATACTGTGAGAGCTAATGTCCTCACGGGAGGGAGAGCAAGTCAGCCACATAGCCATGAAGCTCCGGGGAGTCTGGTTACCTGGGTGGCTTTCCCTGTGTCTCTATCTCTGCTCCCTTGTGGCTTGTCAGTCCCTGGCAGAAGTCTCATGCTTTGGGCTGTGGCACAGCCGCCGTGCTATGAGTTGCTGGATGTCTCTGGCACAGAGAACACCCAAGGGCTGGGCGGTAATGTGAGGCTGTGTCATAAAGTCAGTTTACAGCTGCCTCCTGGACTACACCAGAGGTAACACAGGGCTGGATATGGAGTTAGAGGATCCAGGTTCAAATCCCTGCTCTGCTATGAAGTAGCTCTGTGACCTGAAATAAATCACTTCATCTTTCTCAGATTATTTCCTCACTAGTGAAAAGGAGGAGAGAATCTTTTACAAGTGGACAAATGGTTCTCTGACTGTATGTGAATGAGCCCAACCAATTGTGTTTTGGGGGCAGAGGCTACTAGATTATGAGCTCCTTCAGGGCAGGAACTGACTTTTGCCTTAGCCCAGTGACTGGCACATAGCAGGCATTTAACAAATACTTACTTCCAATAAATCTGTGGTGGTGGTACAATGAAAACACAGCCCTTGTCAACACCTACAAAGTGAAATAAGAAGCAGAGGCAGTGATCCCTTTCAGTTTGTCCCCAGATGGCTTTCACCTGTGACACAAAGGAAATCTGGGTGGTGTGACTTAGCAGACTAATTGCCTCAATAAGCAACAAAGACCGGCCTTGGTGTAAACCTTTGACCTGTCAAACTGGCAGAAGTAGAGCCCAGGAAGGAATGTAAGTGCTATCAACTTGTCTGGTTCCTTTCTTGACTTGTGGCTCAAAATTCCCTCTGAAAAAGGGGAACAAGGGGAGGGAATTAAGTATTTATTAACCACCTATTATGTGCTCAGCCCTTTACAAGTGTCATCTCATTTGATCCTCACAACACTGAGAGATGAGTGCTATTATCCCTGGGTTATTGTTATACACATTTTACAAATGAGGAAACTGATGCTATGAGAGGTTAAGGGACTTGTCCAGAGTGACACAGCTAGTCAATATCCTGGGAAAGAATTCGAACTCAACTCTTCCTAACTCTGCATCCAACTGCTCCACCTAGCTGTCTCTCCGAGGACAGACAAAAGTCCTTCACAGAGAAAGAACCATGAACGAAGAATCCAAAGTCCAGAGTTTTATTTCTGGCAGTATTAATTAGCTGAGCAACCTTAATCAACTGATTTCCACTCTCTGGGCTTCCATTTTCTCACACATGGATGATGAAAAGAAAAGCCTAAAGGATTACTAAAGTCCTTCTCAGCTTTGACATTCAATGTTTATGTTCTAAGTTTCCTTCCAGGTCTGACATTCTGTGTTCTATATTCTAAAGTTCTTCCCAGTTCTAACATTAACTTTATGTTCAGTTTTCCTTATAGATTATCTAGCTCAACCTTCCTCTAAGCCTTACAGTTCTGCTCTCCTGGCCCCCTTAATAAGATTATTTCATGCATAGAGCTTGACTGCCCCTCTATTTTTCTCTTTCATAATAACTGACACTAGAACACCATGATATTGTAAAATCTCTCCTTCCCTGTGACTTGGCCATCACTGCATCTGAAATCCTGCTAGGAGGATTGTAACTACTGTATAAGGTTTTTTTTTTCCCCCAGCCTTTTGAAAGATGGTGGCCCTCATTCAGAAAGATTTTTTCCCCCAGCCTTTTGAAAGATGGTGGCCCTCATTCAGAAATTTCTTTTAGCTTTAAGCTGAATTAATTATGTTTACGAAGTACTTTGAGGCTTTATATGATGTTTAATTCTAGGGACACTAGGAGGTAGATATGACAAGCACTGTCATCTCCACTTCATCAGATGAGGAGACTGAGGTGGCTCCAAGGGTGACTTGTTCAAGGCTGCACAGCTAGTGAGTGCAATAGAGAGCTACAATTTGAACTTGGGTCTTCCAGCTCTGATTCTAGGACTCTTTTCATCAGGCCACACTGCCTCTATAAGGGCCAAAGGCATCAGATGAATTAGCAGAAACCAGAAAGTTAACCAAATGACTGGATTCTGTTGCTTGGACTCTGGGGTCTAGAGTTGGTGCATCCAAACTTGGCAAAAAAGTAAGGGGTTGGGAAGGTCACCAGAGCCAGCCTAAGGCAGAAGTGGGAAGAGAAAGAATTGAACTTTGTTTTGACACTCAGCATCCTCCAACTCTCTCCTTTTCCTGTCAAACACAGTAAGTACCCTAATGTCCTCTCCCCTACCAGATCCTGCTTTCAGAAGAGAATTTCAAACTCACTTGAACTATGGACTGATAACAGCCCAAAGAGGTAGTCCTTTCAGGGTTATTTACCCTTTTAAGCTGAGGGGATGAGGCCATCATGGCAAAAATGTCAGGCACCAGCCAAGAGTTCCTGGAAGTACTCGGAGGGGAAAGGGGATGGCAGGCTATCTTGCCTGGCCCTGGAAATCATTTTAAGAAAGGATCACATAGGGGGAGCTGGGTGTCGCCGTAGATAGAGCTCTGGCCTTGGAGTCAGGAGGACCTGAGTTCAAATTCGGCCTCAGACACTTGATAGCTGTGTGACCCTGGGCAAGTCACTTAACCCCATTGTCTGGCCAAAAAAAATAAAAAATAAATAAGAAAGGATCATATGACAGACCTGGAAGGCATCTTACAGATAATCTAGTCCGATTTTTCCATTTTACAGATGAGCAAACTGAGACCTAGAGGGGTAAAGGACTTGCCCCTAGAGGGGCAAAGGACCTGGTAATATGAGGAAGGGAGATTTTAGTTCAGGTCCTCTCATTCCAGATGGAGTTCCCTTTCCATTATACAAGGCTAAAAATTATAGAATAAAAGAACTAGGCAAAATAAAGCTATGCTATAAGAAAAAATACAGACTCTATCAAGGAGTTTTCCAAATCTCTGGAAGAGAGCCAGCACTATTATACTATTATTTCAGAGGGTCTTGCTTTAGCAAATATTCGAGGTAATGCTTTTCACATAACAGTTCCTAGATTGAATTAGAGATTGTCAGGTTCTGAACCGAACCTAGTTTGGTTCTACTAAATCTGACATAAAGTAGGATTGATGATGATTTAGCAGACAGAGGGCCCGGGGGCTCCCCCGGGAGGGGGGGGAGACAGGCTGCCAGCCTATGGACAGGGGCCCTCTTCCTATCCCCCAAAGGAGAACAATGTAGGATGATGAAAAGACCACTGATATCTGGAGACACAAAAGATAGGTTCAAATCCCGTGTCCTCTGCTACTTATTAGTGGTGTGACCTTGGGCAAATCACTTCATCTCTCTAGACTTCCTTTGGTTTCCCCATCTGTAAAACAAAGGAATTAGACTAGATCAGGGATTCTAATGAACTCTTATTTTGTGTCATGGACCCTTTTTGGAACACTGGTGAAGCCTATGGATGTCTTTTCAGAATAGCATTTTAAAATGCATAAAATAAAATACATATGATTACAAAGGTCAATTATATTGAAATACAGATATCAAACTAATTTTTTTAAGTTCACAGACCTCAGGTTGAACTATAAACCAAGGTCCCTTCCAGGTCTATATTCTATATTCTAAGTTTGTATCATTCATAGTGGCACACTTCTAGGGGAGGAGTTGTTGTCTTTTGTCCTTGAAGGAGTAACTCTTGCCTACCCCCTCCAAGGAAAGCACTCTAATAGTGTGTTTGCCTAATGCTGATCCATCCACACTGTCTACACTAGGGATAGGGGTAAGAAGGCATGGGGTGACAGGCTGCAGTTTGGTATATCCTCCTGTGGAATCCAACCAAATGAACTTGCATGGATGGAAGCTGTCTGCCTCTCTCACTTTCACTAGTTAAAATACTGAACTCCCCAAGGGCCAAAGGGTCATATAATATTGTGGACAGAATATTAGATTAGGAGTTGGAGAACCGGGGTTCAAATTCTGTCTCTGCTACTTACTCTCTATGGAATTTTCTTGCATGACATAGGGAAATGAGTAAGAAACCACTCAATCCTAATTGAATTCTTCTTAAATGATTGGATTACTGCAAATTCTCTCTCCCTGATTAGCTTCTCTGCTACTACCCACCCAGGCTGTACTTGGAGAGTAGAATAGATTTTAATATTAGATTAAGTGAAACTACAGGGAAGGTGACTCTGTAGCAAAAATATCATTAGATACATGGCATTCCTTAATTTGGTTCAATTTATTTCAACAAACAATTATTGAGCACCTACTATATGCCCCACTCTATGACAGGCACTGGTACAAAATCAGAAATTAAACAGTCCCTACCCTTAAAGAACTTACATTGTAATGAAAGAGAAAAGGCCTATGTCAGTCAGTCAAGAAGCATTTATTAAGCACCTACAATGTGCCCAGCATGGCACTAAGTGCTATGTCAAGTGGTCATCTGAAAGGTGACTGAATATTGCAGGTAGCACAAAGAACACTGGACTTGGAGTCAGGAGATCTGCATTTTAAAATTCTGTCTTTAGCGGCAGCTAGACAGAGCAGTGGATAGAGCACTGGCCCTGAAATCAGGAGGACCTGAGTTCTAATCCGGCCTCAGATGCAAAACACTCACTAGTTGTGTGACTCTGGGAAAGTTACTTAACCCCAATTGCCTCACTAACAAAAAAAAAAAATTTTGTCTTTATGAGTACTTATTATATTGTTTTTCAGTCATGTCCAACTCTTCGTGACCCCATTTGGGGTTTTCTTGGCAAAGATGCAGGAGTGGTTTGCCATTTCCTTCTCCAGCTCATTTTACCGATGAGGAAACTGAGGCAAACAGAGCTAAGTGACTTGCCCGGGGCCATACAGCTAGTAAGTGTCTGAGGCCAGAGTTGAACTCAGGAAGATGAGTCTTCCTGACTCCAGACCCAGCACTCTATCCATTGTGCCACCTAGCTTATGTGATCTTGAGCAAATCATCCCACCTCTTATTGGTGTCCATTTCTGAGAAATGAGTATAATGACAGTTGCAATTTCTACTGTACAGAATTGTTTTTAGGAAAGTGCTTCATAAACTTTAAAGTGTCAGAGAAATGTGAGTTATCATTATCATCAATCTTCATCATCTTGTTCATCCTCATCCTCATCCATCACCACCATCTCTGGATAAAGAGGAAATCAACTTTTATCCCCCCAAAAGCCCACGAAGTCAGCAGCTATTTCATCCAGAGCAGAAACTGACTACGACAATTAAATTAAATCAGCACCATTATGTGAGTTTATACTGCTTTGCAGTATTATGCAAATAGCTAATAATTGCCATTGTTAGGGAAATGAGTGGAAAATGAGGTGCTTTCTTGGAGACAAATGCCTGGGCCTGAAAGTCTTGAAAACCTTACTGCAACTGTTTTCCTCAAGTATTCTCCAGAAATGTATTTGATATGTTAAAGGAAAGCAACCACAACAAACGGAAGTTCTTGCTTTTCTCAGTCTGCAGTTCTGACTGGCAAAGGCAACTTCATGCTCACCTCTGGGTCTTGTGGGGACGACAAGTTCCCAGGTCTGTCCGCTGAAGAAACCGCCATCCATAAACACACAGAGCTGATACACTAAACAGATAGGAGCGCATTTAGCCATGATCTATTGGAACGATCGCCAGCAGTGGACAGAAAGCGGTTTTTAAGTGATGGTTAGTGTTACTTAATCGTTTCTATGCACCAATGTAATTGACACCTATTCCATCATCCTTAATACACCCACTTCTTTCTCCCATACCATAAATAGATTAGAAAAGTTTCTGCAGATGGCTGTGACCCCATTTGCTCGTATGCTTAGCCATGTATGAATCACCCTTGGCTTGCCGAGGCACTCTGGAACTCCTGAATGATAACTAGGCAGCACAGACACCAATAAATGAATCATGCTTTCCATAAGACCAAACCTTCCGGGCTTCTACAGACACCAATTACAAAGTGAAAAAGAAAAGAACAAAGAAATTACTCAGGGTGTTTGCGCAAAGTTGATTCATCGGTTTACAGAATTATTACTGACTAAATTGTTTTAGGCAATAGAGTAATGAACCTGCTACAACAGATCGGCTGGCAAGAAGAAAATGAGAGCCAAAAAAAAAAAAAAAGAGGCACAAGATTCCTTCCAGTGATGGATCATTTCATTTTCTCCATCTTCGGAAAATATAGTTTTTGAGGCTCTATTTTCCAAGGCCTCGATTGCACAGATTGGACATTGTTAATGAGGTGTGTACTTGTGTGTTCTATGAAAATGGAGAATAAATATTCACCTAGTGTTAGGCAATGTCTGAGTAGTAACAAATTCTTATTGAATCACCCAGCACACTTCCTCCATCACCCCCACCCCCAGCCTAACAACTTGAAACCAAGAAAGAAATAACTGGTTCTGTAGCAGAACAGTAACAAAGAAAGATGTCCCTCTGTTCAGGGGATTATGATGCATATCAAACAAAAAGTTTCACACAGCCTTTTAACTTCCTTCTAGTAGATATATTTGAGATCAAATGCTTTATACTCTATAAAAATTTATGCAAACTCAAAAATGGTATGGGCTCTAAAGGTGGAGAATCTAAAGAAAAAACGTGTCCTCCAAATTAGGCCAATAAGTCTGGCTCGTTACCCCTCCTAGCCTAGGCAAATCCATTTTGAATGCATGCCACCTTGCTCAGGTGGGGCCTTCTGAGGGCATATGGCCCTCAAAGATTTGATGTCACGAACAGTTTCTATCGTATCTGATCCCATTCTTCAGTTGTCTGTCAGCTGAAACCTTATTGCACCAAAAGCACTTGGGGGTGGAGGTGGGGTGTAAAGCCAGAGTTCACCTCAAAGATTGGGCTGTGTTTCCACAGGCCAGGTGATGGGGAGAGAGGATTATGCAACACACCTGGGAATTTAATCAACATGGGCAAGCCATTTTCTAAATCATTTGGGCTGAAAAGCCTTCTGCCTAAAGGGCAGATTGGTTTGACAAAATTAGATATAAAGAAAAAAAAAGTCCAAACAAAACACTACCATAAATTTGTCCTCGCCTGCAAAAACTCCCCCTTGAAGAGTCAATTCAAGAAGCCTATTGGATGCCAAGGCGGGAGAAGGTTCATGGGTTTAAGGCTGACTCCTACCCTGGCACACCTGTCTGAACTGCCACGTCAACACATATTGACAGAGCCTTTTCTCAAGGCAAGGAGAGTGAGAAAGGTCCCTCCATGAACTATGATGAACTGGTAAAGCTTCAGTCAGGGCAGGCAGTCCATGCATGCTCAGGGAGGGCCCAGGCTACACCCAGACCTTTGACTGAAGTTATCACTTTTCATAGTGGTTTTGTGGCTTTGCATAGACACTGGTTATATTGGCTTTAAGTTTTTTGTTTTTGTTTTTAGGCAATTGGGGTTAAGTGACTTGCCCAGGGTCACATAGCCAGTAAGTGTCAAGTGTTTGGTCTGAGGCCGGATTTGAACTCAGGTACTCCTGACTTCAGGGCCGGTGCTCTATCCACTGCACCACCTAGCTGCCCCTATTGGCTTTAAGTTTTGAAGATGCATTTGGGAGGGTTGGGATTATGCTAGTAAAACATCTCTTCTTGCCATGTATACACATCTACTTGAAAATTCTGTGCCAAGGAGCAAAGAAACTCATCAATCAAAAAAGATGCAAACTTTCTAATAATGTCCTTGATGATTAACTTTAGCTACAACAACAAAAAACCCCTTGTAAGGTCGTGGTACTTTCTTTTTTTTAAATGAAAAACAAATTCCATTTATGTACATACAATATTGTTCTTTCTACTCTTCAGAGATGAAGCAAAATTCCTCAGGGGCTTGGTTAGCCCCATCAGGGGACAAAAAAATGTGAACAGGTCTTATGTTATTCAGTTTATATGATAACCTTTTATCTTTTCCCTGATAAATTCAGGGCATGGTAAAAAAAAATGTTATGAGTAAAAACAGTATCTAAAAATGGTTGTCTCTTACTTCAGATGCTGGCAAGTGGCATTTTAGGAAAACTATGGAAATCATCAAAGGAGGGAAGGAAAATTTTCACCCCCAATCTTAGGAGACTGTCATCAAGATCACCAACAAAATCTCCTTTTGCTATTGTAGGAATGTGCTAATAGAAGTAGAGAGACTAATTTCAATTCCAGCCAGAAGGGGCTGCAGGAGAAATCAGGAAGGATGTGAGCCAGAGACTTGCATAATACAATTTGTCAAAGACCTAAAGGAAATTGAGGCTGGTAGAAATGGAACCTGCTTGGAAAAAAAATGTTTACCCTTCCTGATTACTGTGTCCAAGGTGGCCATTCTTGACTTTGTGGCATCTGACAATTTGTCCAAAGTATATCGAGTGTAGTAGGGCAAAGGAAAGACTTTTCTGGGTTTCATCTAGATAAGGGTAAAGGTTCTTTAAGGAGAAGAGAATTAGTACAATGCTGGCTTGAGGGGATTAAAAAAAAAGGAACAAAAAATACCACAAAAACTCTGCTAGAGAAAATGCAAAAAAAAAAATCACATCACAAAGTTGTCTGGGAATTGTGCTTGTTACCAATAATGAAACCTTTTTTCTTAGTAAAAAGTAGCTCCCCAAGCTCACTGATGTATAATAATGATAAATGCTTGCTGCTGAAATATGTCTGGAAAGAAAGTCTTCCTCTTTGAATTACCCAATACGTCTGAAATCTGTAGCAGTTCATTTGAAACACTTTGTGGGATTCTAAACCAATTTATCCTCCTCCCACCCTCAGCCTTTACCACTCCCTGCCCCCAAAAAAACAAAAATCTGCAATTCTTTGAAAGGAGTGAGACACTGAACAGGAACAGATTGATATATTCTTAAGTCCACAGGCCCTTCAAATGTGTAGGTTTTAGTCTGGTAACTGCGAAAACAAGCTAAAATTCATTCAAATATGTGTGTCACACTTTAACTCCTTGAAAGCCTCAGGGTACTACAGGCTGGAGTGTCCTTTTCAAGTCTATATGCTACGCCCTAGATAAAGAAGAGATAAGATTAATAGGAATGTATCCAAGTCATTTCCAAAAGGAACAACTGTACACTTGGGAGAATTTTCATTCGGTGAAGTCAAAGCCTAGAGTCATATAATCTACATCCTGTTGCTTCCTGCAGGGAGGTAGGTTTTCTTGTCACCATAAATATCGTTTGCAAAGCCAGTGCCAAGAAATTAGCTGTAATGGATTGGTGGGTGGTTGCACATGTAGAGACCTGAAGCCCTTAGTAGTGTCAAAAGGAACAGAGCTTTCCCCCTGAAAGACCAGTTTCTATTGATTTCTGTTACCCAGACTGCCATAAATAAATGTTAACTCTTCCCGAATACCTAAACCTACCCATTTTGGCAAAACGCAATAACCACTGGGGAAAGGAGATGTGCTTAATTTCATAAGGAATGTTTAATTGGGACCAGGACCACGTAAACTCCAGTCCCCTACATAGACACTGTTCACCATTTCCACCCCATTCCCCACACCTCACTCAAAGCACCAGAGCCTAATGACTGATTGTTGGGTTGCAATTCAGGAAAAATTTTATTAGTTTTATTTTCACATCTCCCTCTACACAGTCAGAAATATAGGAACCTACAGATTCAGATCTAGGCTGTACCAGAAGAATCAGTGTGGTTCTGTGGGAAAAGTATAAGAGATGGAGTCAGAGGACCTGAGTTCCAATACTGGTTCTCCTATTTGTTACCTAAGTGATCTTGGTCAAAGCAATCTCATTTCCCTGGGTCCAAGTTACCTCATCTCTAAAAGGAGAGAGTTTGGACTAGTGCAGGGGTGAGGAGCCTGCGGCCTCGAGGCCACATGTGACCCTCTAGGTCCTCAAGTGTGGCCCTTTGACTAAATCTAAACTTTAACATGTTTGAAGGTTCATACTTAAGGACCTAGAGGGCCACACGTGACCTCGAGGCTGCAGGCTCCCCACCCCTGCACTAGTGGATCTCTAAAATGCCTTACACACCAAAATCTACAAACAAGGTGAAAGCAGAATTCAAACATGGCTGTCAACAGTCAAGTATTTATTTAGTACCTTCCATATGTACGGACCCAAACTTATAATTACTCCCCAAGGAATTTATTATCTAGTCCTACAAAATTAATCCCTAATTTCTCAAAGAAAATTTTAAACTGGCTGTGAAAACAAGACCCATACACAGAAAAAGGCAAGTGCCAAGTGAATGGAAAATCCTTCAAATAATTTTTTTTAAATGTCTAGGAAAAGTAATGGTTGGACTTTTTCTCCTCTTCCCTCTCTCCAACCCATGCACTAGAATGAACTGAATGCTGGATTTGGAGTCAGAGGACTTAGGTTCCAATAATGGCTTCACTATGTACTACTCCTTTCTGGGCCTCAGTTTCCCCATCTATAATAAAGAAGCCCCATCCCTGGTCTAGATCATCTTAGTATTTGCTGCCTGACAGCTGTAAATCTGCAATCTTTGGTCTAACCAGCAGGTGGTTTTAGGGGAGAACTTAAATTACTTTCTAATGATCCTTGCAAAGAAAAGATTAAAGATGAGAAAATGAGGAAACATCTAGGAATACCTTCAGAGAGACTGGAGAGCTGGATGTGCTCAGCCACCTGAGCCTAGGGACACCCCCAAATTTTCCATTCAAATGCACAAGGTGTTACTTCCAGTATCACCCCATGTTGGCAAGTTAATTCCAGCGGCTTCACAATAACCCATGGTAACTTTTCCGAAATGACATATTCTGGTTGGTAACAAACACCTCCATGCTACAGGCTGACAAGAAATGAGGTGTCAAAAAATCTGCTTATTAATGTCACCTTAACTCCTCACTGAAGAGAAGAGTTAGCTATAAGCTGTCAAGTGGTTTGCGCTGAAAATCATTTCGGGCATTGGCAAGTCAAGGGAATGTTTTAGTCCATGCCCTGAGATTCAGATATAATGCAGCAAGATACACAGTAACAATGTATATTGGGGAGGGTGAGCCTAAGCAGGCTAATCATAATAGTTGACATCTACATAGAGAGTTACGGTTTATAAACCACTTTATGTCCATTGTTACACTGTAACCTTACAACACTTGAGATGCTACCAATAATGTATATTAGCTCCCTTTTACTGATCAGGAAACTGAGGTACAACAAAGATAAATGACTTGGCACACAGACACACATCTAGTAAAAGTACCAGAGACAGTATTTAAACTTAGGTCTTTCTGATTCCCATGCCATGTGTCTGTCAAAAAAAAGGCATAAGTCACTATACTACAGCTCCCTACAATCCTGGGCTTTGAGGTTTGAAAGTGGTCTTCCTTTTTAAGCCATAGATGATTGTCAGATGGGATGTCTGCTCATTTTCCTTATCATTATCTCCAGTCATCTATGGGAGGACCCTCAACTTAGAGGGGCCCTGACACTTAAGAATGAATTGAAGATCAGGGTCTGTCCTTCAGCCCTGTGTGATTCTACCTTTGTTCCCAACAATATTACAGTCAAATTAATTGAAACGTCCTAGAAACAACAATATTGACATCCTCTTGAAGGATTTAGCCAAACATTTGCCAAGCAAATTTTCGAGTGTGGATATTTTGGTTTCTGCCAGTTAACTGAGTAGTTAGAGCATAGTACTAAGAAAGCCAAGATCACAGCCCCCCATAGGAAAAAGGTAGCTTTGCCTCCTTCCCTGGCCAAAGATTGTACTTCTGATCACTCAGCACCTGCAGCTGCAGTGACTGATGTGTGTAGGGCACTAGACTCACATATGTGGCTTGTCACAAGGGGAGACCAGGTGAGAGAATAGATCGGTCATTGTAGCGCATCCCAACTATTGGGAAAAACCCCCACAATCCTGATTGCTGGCAGGTGGAAGGTGTCCTCATCATTCACACCTGTGAACACACCAGCTGACTTGACAACAACTCTAAAAATGGCTTGTCAGTTCAGACTCATTCTTCCCATGAGTGCAGCACAGGAAAAGCCAAAGACTGGCAAGGGACTGGAATTGATAAATCCATTTGTAAGAATGTCTTCTCTTTCTTTGGCATGACCCTAGACTAAGAGCCATCAGTAAGCCCTCCCCCCCTTTTTTGAGGATTAAATACTACTGTACTTGAAAATGGGCAGAAATGAAAAACTTCTCTATACAAAACCCCCCCAAGTAGGGGGGTAGTTCTCTGGGAGTTGCAAACCAGTAACCTTTACAAAAACAAAACAAAACAACAACCCAAAACCTCCTTCAGCTGCAAAAGGACACAGGATATCTTGTTTTCCATCAGTAAAAGAATTCCGGATAGAAAATTCTAAATGTTTCAGGTGTTGTACTGAAAAACAACAACCACCACAACAACCACAACCACAACCAGTACTGTGTATTTCCTTTGGTGGGTGACTTGTCCCTGGATCTGGGCTCTGGTAGCTTCCACAGTCAGAGCCTTGGAGAGGAGAGTAGTCCCCCCTCCACTTCCCCCTTCCCCCTGCCAAAAGCAGCTTTGGCACCGGAGAAGCCTTACTCCAGGAACAGCTTAGCGAGACTCTTTTTCATTTGGAAAGGCTATTGCATAAATTTACACAACTCACCCAGGAGCCATTTGTTGTGGGGCTTTTTCTTCTCTTCCCTTCATCAAAAAGAGGTTTTAACCATTTCCAGAGAACTGGGAAGCTGGCCACCAAAGTGAGAAGGGTGTAGCATGACTGTGTTTGTTGAGAGGAATAATTAGTTATTTAGAGACTCAGCAAACATTGAGTTCACCCCTGACCTGTTACCCTGAACCCTTTAACTGGCTTAACCAGGACAGTGGGGGTGGGGGGAAATGGTGGCTGGAGAGACTGGTATGGCCACAGGAAGATTCATCCCTTGAGTCACTGAGAAAGCCAGACTTGAGCCTGGAATAATTCAGCATTTGCTTTTGTATCCTTAAGCCTAATTCCTTCACAGAAACTAGTTGCCTTATTTGTCCAGAACTGAAAGCCATTTGAAATCAAGATGGCCTGGAAATATCTGGGCCAATCCTACCTCCCCCTTAGACTATATTAGCATGTGTGCTGGGGGAGAGATTCATTGGAATGATTTTCTTTTTACTTTAATACTCAAAATCACAGATCCTTTCTCATCAAATGCCAGGGTTTCCTCAACCTAGGCATATGGCAAACCTTTCAAGCCTGAGTTGATTTTTGTGAATGTGAATTTGAAGTAGCAGAAAGCCCTTGTGGTCAACTCTTCAGTGGTGAATACTGGATATTATACTCCGCACTCTTTTAATGAACACCATCACTGAACAAATTAAATCCCAAATCCTGAATTACTAGCTTTTTAAAAAGATATAAACCCAAATCATTTAATAGGTCTGTCTCTTTCTCTTCTATCCAATCAAGAGATACCCCCTCAAAAAAAAATACTTGGTAATGGAGGATATGACTTAATCTGAAGATTTTATGAAAGGAAACTAACCAGACATTTTTTATGGCAAAATAGAAAGTGTACACCCTTTATACTGTCAAGAAAGGAAATGTTTGATTTGTGGGGGTCAGCAAATTACGATGGCTGGCAGGATTTGGTCCACAGACCATAATTTGCCAACCCCTAGATTAGAGTGTTAAAAGTAGGGTACAGTGGGAAAAGTATTAGAATTGGTGCTGGGTTCAAATCCCAGCTCTGCCACTGAATTTGTAGTGAGAAGCCCTGAGTTTGAATCCTGGTTTTGTTACTTAATTTACTGTGTAGCCCCAGACAAGTCATTCAACCTCTTTCTAAGACTCAATTTCTTCACTTGTAAGGTGAGGGTTTCGGACTGGATGACCTCTAAGGTCCCTTCCAGTTCCAAATCTATGATTCTATGGAACTATGATCCAGTTGAATCACTGACAATAAAGTCATTCAGTGCTACTTTGGAAAAAGAATCCAAAATGGCAGGATTCTGGACAGCAGAGGAGTTTTTGAAGAACCAGATTTATATACCTGATATTTATACAGCAATTCAAATGCAAAGTGAAATGACCTATATAAGGTCACACAGCTGAGTAGGAAACAGAGCCAAGATTCAAATTCCCCATCTTCTGATTACAAATTTAGAGATTCCTCCACTCCACTGTAGCTGCCTCCCAACTGCCTTGCTGTAAAGCTAGTCCACATTCAAATAAGAGCTCCGTTTACAGGAGTCCTGTGCCAACCACGTGACCAAATCATGTAGTAGGTGCTCAAGAAATACTTGTTGAATAAATGGATGTATGTGTTAAAAAGAGTGCTTGGGATTCACAGCCTTAAGATGTTTCTTGGCATTTGTCTGATCAGAAACTTCAACAAAAAGCCAATGGGTTCTTTTTCTAGAAGGCAGTGAAAAGAAGTTAATCAGAGAGCCCCCCAAAAATCCAAAACAAAACAAAACACTTGCCAGGAGAACAGTTCTTTCCTCAAAAGCAGGCAGTTTAAACATCTGTCCTTTGATCTGAGGTCTGTTAGCACTCGGCAGCTTTGAATCCCAGTGACCACCCCCCATTTCCCAAAAAAGAGATGGGTTCCATTGCAATCTGTTTTCAGGGCAGCAAACTATTTAAATGAAATTCTGCATTTTCTGACTCTCAGCCATCCCCTATTGGCTAGTGAAAGTCAAAAAAGTCTAATGTTCTACCCAGGCCCCCTGAAGTTATATGAACAGGCCACTGCAGTTTAGTTTTTGTCTGAACAGTAACCAGACTAAATCTACATACATTGCAAAGGACATATTCAAATCTAGGATGATATGTTTTTTAGCATTCCCCATAAAAGGGCCAGTCTGATTTTTCTAAAGTCATGGAAGGGTAACACAGTACAAAGAACTACAGGATGAACCTTAGGGAAGTGGACTTGTGGATTTGGTTCTCTGGTTTTTGGGGCAGTCACTTTACTTCTCTGGGACTCAGTTTCCTCATTTGATTATCTCTAAGATCCTTTCTAGTTCTAACGTTCTGTAACTCTAGGATCCTAACTGAAGCATGCCAATAGTACCAGTAGGACAGTATGCACCCAGGAGCTCATCCTCAAAGTAGAAGTAAGGTCTGACCCTATTGTGTATGAGTCAGCAATTTTTAATGGTGTTAACTCCAAGAGGGCAGCGTCTGTAAGTAGACTATAAAAGCACCAGGAGAGAAGGGACCTGAAAACATAGAATGACCATAGAAAGACAAGGCTGCCAGAGATTTTAAAAGATAAGGCATTAAGGGATAGAATTTAAGTTCCTTGAGGGAAGGAACTGTTTTGCATTTGTATACATAGGGTTTAGCACAAAGCTGGATATTTGGTAGATGCTTAATAAATTGTTGATTGATTGATTTGAAGAGCTTATCTGGCTCAACCTCTTCATTTTATAGATGAGGAAATTTAAACACAGAGAGGGGAAGAACCTAGCCACATAGTCCAGATAAAATGGCTTGTTCAGTACCTCTGTCAACCACCTTACTTGTAAATGTTAACTAAAAATGAAAATTACAAGCCTGACTCATTTCAAGTGCCTTGTTCTTAAAAATCAACTGTAAACTATTATTTGAAAATACATCTGAGATAAGTTCTTATAGAAAATAGATTTTCATTAGGACTCTCTAAATTTTCCTCCCAGCACAAAGACAGACTTGAACACAGGGCATTTGGACTTAACTCATGTCAACACAACCTTTTAGGGAAATCTGATTAGTATATGTAACAGATAAACATTTTCAAGATCTGTCCTTGTCTTTCCAGCTTTCTCTCCTCAAATAATTAAGGGCTGTGTTTAAAAAATATATTGAATGTAGGAACTAATTAGAACACCTAAAAGGCAGGCAAAAGTGTGAGCCATGCTAACCTTGTAGGTCAGCCTCCCCAGAGCCTCACTTCATCAGAAGTGAGAAATGAAGTCTATTTGGAAGAGCAGACAGTTAGGGCAGACAACTAAATTAACAAGACTGTCTCCGTGTCAGCCAAAACATCATTATGGTTGATTAGTTGAGAGGAAAGGACAGAAATAAAAATGATGAATTTAAAAAAAAAAGTAAGATGCAAGACCCTGAAAGGAATTAGAAGAAAAGGAAGCTGATAAAGCTCTGGAGCACAAAATAGGAGTTGACATATCATTTAAAGCTAACAGCAATTTGGTGGCCCTTCAGCATAATGCTTTAAAGCGAAATGAAATAAAATGTAGCTAGGCCTTTAAAATCGGTAAGATTTTATTTCCAAACACATGTGGACATATTTTAATAATATTCACAGGCATTTAATTATCTCAGGAGTTTACAAAGGCCCTTTGGAGAACTAAGTGGGCTATTTTGCCACTTCAACTGCCCTGACATTGAAAAAATATTAAAGGCCAAGGGAGGGAAGGACTCTGCCCAGAGCCCTTAGTAAGGACTTTAATTATTTGGAGGGAATTGAGTGGGATGTCTGGATTCTCGTAACCAAAGCAAACCAACATCTCTTGACAGCAACTCTGCTTTCTCTTCTGTCTGGGAAGGCAGGGCCCCTTGTTATTTTTACCTTTTGCATAGTACTGTACAGTGAGGTTGCAATCTTGGCCAAGTATTCTGTCTAATATGTAGCAACACCATGCTGTCCTGGCTAATGAATGTGGTACTCCCATGACCCTGCAAGCACCACTTGGATCTGTACACCAAAACAGGTCCCTGTCCTAAGTAAGTGAGGACACGCAGTCTAGATAAACTTCCAGCTACCTTCCCCCCAACTTTACCCAAAATATATCACCAAAACCAAAAATTCCACCTGGTATCAGTGTACACTGATAGGGAAAAGGGACTGGAAAGACATTCTGATGCAGTGATTACAAGAAAGAACTGGACCTGAAGTTAGGAGTTCTGCTTGGAGTATATGGTTCAGCAAGTCACAATCTCTCCCAACCTCCTTTTAAAATAAGGATAATGTGAATCCCATCTATTTCACAATGTTGTTCTGAGGCAAAGAATAGCTTAGTAGAAAAAGAGGTATATGTGTTGTCAGAAAACCTGGGTTCAGCTCTTAGCTTTATTGTTTACTATCTTGTGTGACCTTTAGCAAGTCATTTTAAACACTCTGTGCCTCAGTTTCTTCATCTGTAAAATGAGGGTGTTGGATTACAAGATCTCTAAGGTCCCTCACAGCTCTAAATCTATGACCTTAAAGTGTAAAAATGCTAGTTACCACTGTTAGGAGAATCAAATATGAAAATGCTTGTGCGAAGTAATCATCCCTGACTAACCTTCAGGAAAAGAAAAAAATGTGTGTGTGCCTGTGTATTCACATACACATATGTATTTCAGTGTTTTATGCTGGAATTTTGTACAAGTAAAGCACCCATAAAAATATAAGTACCTGAGGAGGGGGAAAGAGATTACCAGCTGGGATGTCTAGGGGTTTCCATGAAGGAGGAGGGGTTCTTAGTCCCAGTATGATGGGTTTTTCCAATTTTCCAATTGTCTTGAGTTCTTTTCTGACATTTCAATTGCAAGATGAAGCAGACAGAATAGCTTTGGCTCCTGTCCTTCCCCAAAAGGGCACTACCAGCATCAACAAAAAGTGCCCTAAACTTGGGTTCATGTAGCCATTGTCCTGGCTAGACATTGCCAATCTGCCCAGACCTGGGCTATTTATAGAAGCAAACCAGCAGGGAACACACACACACACACACACACACACACACACACACACACACACACACACACACACACTCTACTCTGTCTCTCTCTCTCTCTCACACACACACACACACACTCTCTCTCACACACACACACACACACACACACACACACACACACGAGTCTCTCTCTTTCAAACGTCTGGAAGGACATTTTTACCAGCTAAGTTGATAAGGAGGCCGTTTAATTGCTCCATCATTATTGCCCCTTAGGGAAGTAAAATGGAAACTTCATTGATTCCCCCCCACCCCCGACACACACAGCACTCCCCAGGGCACTCACAGCTTCAGAAGAAGGCACCCCCTCACCAGGCGGCTGGGATAAGGCGGCGGAGGGTGATGACAGAGGGGAGCCGCAGCGAACCAGACAGTCCCAGGGGACTGGGGAAGAGGGGTACTTTTTCCCAAAGAAGCAAACCTTCCTCCAGGCTGATCCATAAAGTCTGCTAGGCTCAGGGTCCGATACCTGTAGAAGGGAGCTCTTGGGCTAGGGGAGGGGGTCGTGGCGACTGCTCACTCTAGAAGCTGGGGCTTTAACTGGTTCTAGGGCCTGGCCATCGCCACCCCACTCCCTCCTCTCCTCACACCCCGCTGAGTTCGCTCAGGGACCATGGGGACAAAGCCGGGAATCGCGCCAGCTGGAGACCTGCGGCGGCGGCGGCGGTGGCGGCGCGCGCCTTCCCACCGAGCCTCCCTACCTCCTCACGGCGGCCCCCCGGGGCCAGAGCCTTCAAAGCCCGGACATCCCAGTCCCTCACCGTCCCCAGTCCCGGGCCCAGCTGGAGGTGACAGTCTAAGGAGCGCTGGGGGAGAGAAGTGGCTTGGTCCGACCCGGGAGACGCTGCCTGCGGGGCTGAAGAACTGGGAGGAATGGGCAACGACTCAGGTAGCAGAGGATGAGCCCTGTCCAGGGCCCTCAGTTCCGAAGTGGATCTGGAACAGGAAGCACCAGGGAGAGCAACTAGACCGCGGGGACCCCCACACCACCTGCCCCGTGGCCCTTCTTCCTCAGCCTCTCCAAAAGTCACAGACTCCTGAGCCCCTACCCGGAGCTGCCAGGCAGGGAAGCCGCAACAGAAAGCACTTTCAGGCTCAGAAAACATCCCAGACGCAGACCTACAGGATGGACAGACAGACAGGCAGACAGATAGACCCCGCACCTCCGGAGGAAAAGAGGATTCTGAAGTGAGAGGAAAGAGGACTGAGGTTTGAAAGCTTAAGGGAGAAGAGAGGTGAAAAGAGGAGAGGATGAGGTAGGAAGAAACGGAGGTGTGAAGAGGTAAGAAGAGGATAGGTTAGGATAAGAGAGTAAGGGTGAGAAGTGAATGAGGAGAGCAGAAAAGTGAGATGAGCAGAAAAAAGGAGAGAAGAGAGCAAAGGAAAAAAGGTGAGAGGAAACTGGAGAGGTGAGGAAAAAAGAGATGAGAGAAAAGCAGTAAGGGGAGAAGAGAGTACGCCGGAGAGAGTGCAGCAGAAGAAGGCTACAAGACAAGGGGTCCTCCAGGAAAGAGGCTAGGGAGGCTGCTGGGGGGGCCAGGACCGAGAGGAACCCGAGTGAGAAGTGAAGGGAGATAGGATACTCACTGATCTCCATGCTCTGGAACAAAGACCTTTTGCAGTTGCATGTGCAGGACACATTGGGCTGCCCGGCGGCCGCGGTGCTGTTGAGACCCATTAAGTTATACATTTAAAAAGGAGGGAGAGGAAAACGGGGGACTTGGAGAAGAGCGAGGGGGGCTCCGGGAGGCACCACATAAAGGAGGATCCTGCGGCTGCCGCTGCTCCAGCCCGGGGAGGGTAGAGAAGGCAATGCGCTTTTCTCTCTTTAAAATAGAAATACAATTCTGGAAAAAATAATTTATAAAACAAAACAAAACCCAAAAAACGGTGGGGGGGAAGAAACAGTCAAACGGGGGGAGGACCTCGCTGCTCTTTCTTCCCTCCCCCCGGCTCCCCTTCTCTCCAGCCTCTCGGTAAGTTTCCCTTGCCCCAGTGCTGGCAGAAAGCGCCTAGCTACTACTCTGTTTCTGCGCTGGCCGGACGGAGCGACGGACTCCCGGCGGCGGCTTCCCCAGCCACTCCGCCTCCTCCGCCTCCTCCTTCAAGTCCAAGGAGATTGGGTTTCATATGGAGATACGGGACTGAGGCAGGCAGACGGCCTGACGTCAGCGCTAGACGGAACTGCCCTTTTCCACCGCACTGGCGGGGGGGGCGGGGCGGGGGGGAGTCTAGGAAGGAGGAGAGGAGCCCCCCTCTAGCCTTGGCGGCTGCACCAATCCCTACCGAGGTTCCCCCGCACCCCCTCCCTTCTCCCTCCCAGCGCGAGAAGGGGGGGGGCGGAATGAATGGGGGGAGTGAAACTGACTCTTAAAGGAACAGAGTGCATTCCCGAATGCACCAAAGCTACCACCACACGCCACCCGCAGACTTGAGACACAGAGATACAGACGTGCACACAGACTCGTCAGGAGGAAAATACATCCAGTGGCTGTGGAGGTGGCGGTGACTTCATTAACTTATGTAGTAGTAGCTTAATGAATGTCATTCTGAGTTATGGAATTCCCAAGCGTCCCTGTCCCTGTCTTTTTGAAGGGGGTGGCGAAGATGGTGGAGAATGGGGAAAGGAGAGTTGGTTTTGTCAATGGCAGGCTCTTTTATTCCTGGCTCATTCCCCTCAGGCTTATCATATTTGGAAACTTCCTCTGCAGTGGGCTACAATCCTAGGATCCGAGCTGAGGTGGTGTGTGTGTGTGTGTGTGTGTGTGTGTGTGTGTGTGTGTGTGCGCGCGCGCACGTGAGTGTGTGCATGCGTGTGTGTGCGTGTGTGTCTGTGTCTGTCTGTCTATTTGTGTCTGTTTCTGTGTGTCTGCACATGTGTGGCGGGGGAAATCTGCGTAATCCTGGTCTAGCTTAGAGGGCGCAAGGGAAGTGGACAAGGAGTGCTCCTCACTTACCCTGCGGGGGCATAAGTCTCGAGTCCTAGGTAGGACTTCATGAAGGATAACACGGAGAAAAGCTCAGAATACCGCCCCCCACCCACCCACCCACACAGCATTCCAAGCACCAATTTGGAATAGAAAAAGCACCTCCTGTCTCAGTCAACCGGTGCTTTTCAGCCATTCCCTCAAATATAACAGACAGTGAGGCTCAAATAAATTTTAGTTGATGGTTTATGGCACCGGCTGACTGACCTCAGGTCAGTGTGAGGTAAAAGGAGGACTTTGTCCTTCACTTATTCTTTATAGGAACAAAGGAATGAAACCCAAGGAAGTCACATTTTAGAAGGCATTATTTTTAATTTATGGGTTTAAGCAATTTTATGAGGTGCAGAAACCCTGCAGAAGTGTATTGGCGTGTAAATACGTTTTGGAGACTGTGGCCTGGACCTCCCCTCGGTCTTTCTACTTAAGTGTTATTCCAAAGCTTTAGTCTTGTGAGGAGAGAAAGAGACAGAGAGAGAATTTTAAAAAATCGAGAGACAAGGCAAGATCAGAAACTAATATGGATTCCAGAAGTTGATTGTTTTGTTAGCTCCCTACAGACATCAGTGCTGTAGACTGGTGTGTTGAGAGACAGAGAGTTGATTATTTGGGAAAGGAATAGCGAAGAGATAGGAAATAGACCTTTAGAAGAAGAAAAGTGGGGATTTATGCTGCAAGGATTGGAGGGCAGCGCATTTTGTGCTCATTTTTTTAATCAAGTAAAAGTATATTACTCTGAATTTATTATAACACCACTCCTGCTTTTAGTGAAGAAAAAGACTCCCCCCCCAACCAAAAAGTCATTGTTTTAAGAAGGATTTAAATTTGGTAGCTGGTTAAATTTGGCTCACCATATGAAATGAGTGAACCCCAAAAGATATGAAGCTTGAAGTAGATTAATTGAAAGACAGCATACCAGGAACATTCAAATTGTCTGTGTTTTATGTATAGAAACTACAACTGTTTCTTTAAGAGAGAAGCCAAGAGGATGACAATTGTTAACTGTCATTCTATGAGATACTTCTCCCTATGGAGTCTGGGAGAGTGTGTGTAAGAGAGAGATAGTTTAACCTGGATCTGAGATAAACTATGGGGAAAACAGAAAGAAGGTGAGGGTACACGTCTTTCTTGTTAGAACTGTCAACTATTATTTTATGAAGAAACATTATAAAGAAAATTTTATTAAGAGTAACTCTGGAGGGAGACTATTAAGAGGGCTTGAGAGATGTGATTATTTTGCAGTCATGACTGGAGATAAATTGGAGAAGACAAAAAAGAGAAACAATGAGACCTTATTTGTTATCTTAAGTGAACTAAATGGTGTAGAACTGTGTGTTCTCAGATGTTGAGAAGTCCTCTGCAGTTACAGTGAGGGTTTGAGGTGATAACCTGCTGTGATCTTTCTCCTAGATAAAATATTGTAAAGAATTATCTGTATCTATTTTATTATTGATTTTATTGTTAAGCTAAATATGTAGCAACTTTGATATCTAGTCTGAAAAGATTAGATTTTAATAAATATAGAGTTTGAGTAACTACTCTTGGGAAAGAAGTTTTTTTCCAGTTTATTAAATTAATATTAACTTGATGAAGTGGAGTAGAAGCTCTGAGCTTAGTTGATTAATTTAGAAATATGTAAAATTTTTATTAATTAACAGTAAATATATAAACATGCTTTTATTTTATTCAAGAGCCTGAGATAAGATTAATTATGAAAATAAGCCAAATAGCAGACTGAGGGATGACAAACAAGTGAGGTTGGAGGCAGCTGGTGGCCTAGTAGATAGAGTGCTGGGCCTGGAGTCAAGACCTGAGTTCAAATGCAGTCTCAGCCAATTGGGGGAAGTCACTTAGCCTTTGCTTCAGTTTCCTCAACTGTAAAATGAGGATATTAATAGCACCTACTTCCTGGGTTATTGTAAGGATCAAATGAGATAATACTTGTAAAAAGCACTTAGCACAGTGCCTGGCACAAAGTTGGCACTATATAAATGATTATTCCCTTTCCTCTTTCCATATGACCCTATTACACTTAGGGGATTGTCATTCCTAATCCTGTTCAACACACACACACATCTCAATACACATACACCAAATTCCTACTTTGAAGTCTCATTTTGGCATAGAGGTGACATAGGCAGCACTAGAAGAGCACACTTTCTGACAAGTGGGAAAGGTTCAGAATACTAACTCAGAAATGGATTATATTGCAGGGGTGTGCCGGAGCTTGCTCCTATAGAACTGATAGTTAAATTATATGAGATTTGCACCTCAGAAGTTGGCAATCACTACAAATTGAGGCTTGATTTATTCATTTATTGATTATCTAGACTTAAGAAAGTGATGGGAGAAAATGTTTATAATGCAAATTAAATTGAAAAGTATGCCTTGTGTATATATTTGTTTGCTTTTTAGAATGGTTGTTAAACATTTGACACATTTGATTGTCATTTTCACTGAAGATCAACAAAAGCTAAACTTGGAGAAATTCAATACCAGGGAATTGGCCAGAGGTCTGTTACTTGCATTTCTATAATGTTTACATTTCCACAGTGTTTACATTTCTACAAGTGCAGCTTGTGTGTTTTCTTGCAACTTGTGAGGTGAGCAGTACATTTTACAGATGAGGAAACTGAGGCCTCAGGGATAAAGTGAGTTATCTATGTCACGCAGCTACTTAGTGTCAAAACAGGGATTCAAACCCAAGTCTTCTGAAGCTAAATCTGGAGCTCTTTCCACTATGCCAGGTTGAACATGAGGAATTGGCTTCAACATGGAGGAGTTGGCTTCTACATTGGTGGAGGAACTATACTAAGGAAATAATTGATCTTTGAAGTATTGCCACTTTTTTGAAATGCCAACAATCCATAAACAGAAAAACTCAGTTTTTTTAGTTCAGTGTTCCAAACAAGAACAAATTCTTCCTTTCCTTTCTTTCTTCTCTCCTCTCTTCTCTCCTTTCTTCTTTTTTCCTCTTTCCCTTCTTTTGCTTCTTTCTGTCTTCTAAGAAGGTATCACTGCCTCTTCTTTTTGCTAAGAGTTAAAGATCTAGATTAGGGCTTTGTTTCTTGGAGATGCTAGCATGCACACAGAGCTGCTACCAAAGCTGAGACACTTCTGCCTAATATGGAAACAGCTTGCTTGGCCAGGGAGTTCTAACTCCCATATAGCCAGCATAGAGCAAGCTCAAATGCTAGTACTTTATCAGTGGTAACTCCAATTCCTTTTGATTCACAGTGAGCTATTTGGAGAACAGACTAAATTGAGATGGGGACTGTGGCCTAGTCTACATGATGACAAAACAACTAATGGACTTAGTAGGAAAAAAATCATTCTAGTTTTTGCAGCACTCTAAAGCTTACATGAAAGCTTCATTATCCTTAATCACTGATAGAAAGGGCGGGCTACTGAAGACTTTAGGCTTCACAATTGATCATTTACTTGTTAATATAAGTATTGGGGGAAAACAAATGTATAGAATCACAGAATTTTGGAGTTAGAAGAGACCATGAACATGGGATGCCAGAGCTGAAAGGTACCTTAGAACACAAAGCATAGAATGCCACAAGGGAAGGTACCTTGGAACATAGAGTAATAGATTGTTAGAGATGGAAGGGACCTTAGAGGCCATTTGATTTGATGTCATCATTTTACAGATGGGGAAACTTCAAAAAGGATAGGTACTTAATATAAAGTAATCTTACAGTTGTATATAGCTTGTTTCATTCAGAAAGGATCTGGGTTATAAGAAAAACAAGAAGAATTAGTTAAAATGCTATTTATTTCTAGACATTTAAGCATTTCTACCAATACTGACCCTGAAGAATTAGAGTTCAAATGTTCCTTCCTCTACCTTTAAATTAGGAATATCCCCTTATCATTCCCAATCCTAAGAAGTGCTGTCCTGAAGAGTGGTTGAATAATCCACAGATCAAAGATAAATTCAATAGATTTTTTTTTCATAGAGGCCTTGATATGGAACTTGAGAATAGTTTCCCAAAAGAATTTCAGCCAGACACAATTGTGAAACTCATTTCTGTCCCAGCTCAACAACTTGGTTAGCAAGTGGTTCTCAGAACCTGACGGTGAAAACTAAGCTTCAGCACAAATTGTGTGTGTGTTGTCAGTGGGTATCATCTATAGCAAAGTGATTTTAAAGAGAAAAGGCCCTGTTCAAGCTGACAGGGAAACTGTGCTACCAACTGCACAACTGATTTGGATCCATGTTGCCAAGCATGGTTTTGACAGCCAGTTTTGAACACGATGGAAGCCAACGGGGCTTTTGGCTACAGCTGAGTGGCTGCATCATCATTCCTTCTAGTGGGTGCTGAGCCTTGTGCGAAAGACTGGCTGACTATCTGTATGGATGGAATTCTTTGATGAATGGTGGTAGTCTGAAATACTAGGGGAAGGCCTACTGTTTTATTTTTTTTAATGGCACTCACCATAACTTCCCATTATTTTCTCCACTCCCCCAAAAAAAGTACTAGGGGAAAAAGTTGTATTTTCAGAAGCAAGCTCTTACAAGTTTGCACATTTTTATCTACTCCCTTGTGGGAAAATACCAGTTTTTGAGAAGTGATTCTAGTTAAATAACTGACAACAACAAAAATTAGTTGTGATCCAAAGAGCCCTGAACAAGGAGTCAGGAGATATAAATTCTAATTTAGAGCCAACTGCCAATAACTGGTGTGTCTGGTATCAAGTATTGCTTCCTCTTTGGGGGCCTTAGTTTCTTCATCCACAGAATCAGAGGCTTTTGGTTTAGACAGTATCAATAGTCCTTCTAATCTACAAGGTTTTGGCTATAAATATTAATTATTTCATGTAGATTTTAGAATTTATTTCTCTAAGAGTATATAGCTTAATATAATTTCATCTTGTTTGTCTTTTTATCTAATTGATTAGAAAAGGACCTAAGTCCCAAGGCACAGCTAGGTGGTGCAGTGGATAGATCAGGAAGATCTGAATTCAAATTTGTCTTCAGACACTTGTTAGCTCTGTAAAATGGGGGCACACTGGAGAAGGAAATGACAAACCACTCCAGCATTCTTGCCAAGAAAAGTCCATGGGGTCACAAAGAGTCAGACATGACTGGACAACCAGTGCCAGGCACTATGCTAAGCACTGGGGATATAAGTACAAAAGAATGAAATGAATCCTACTTGAAGTGAGAATCACAGAATGTTAGAATGAGACGGGACTTTAGAACATAGAACGGAGAATGTTAGAACTGCAAGGGAACTTAGAGATCGTTCAGTTGGACCCCATCACTTCACACATCGGAGAATAAGACCCTGATTAGGGAAGTGACTTTCATAATGTCACACAGTAAGCTACTTGTAGCATTGGATGAAACTACCATCCAAAAAACTAGAATAAAGGAGTTTAGCAGAGATCTCTCATTTCCTAGTACTTCTTATAATCTATTTTCTATGCTACAGGCATATTGAGTTTTTTTAAATTGGAATGGGATGGTGGAGGACTAATAATTTCAAAAATAGCTCTTTTTTTAAGGTTTCCAAAATGTTTTCCTCAAAAGGAGTCCCTGAATTATATGTGTGTATATACCTATGTGTGTGTGTGTATATATGTGTGTGTGTGTATATATATATATATATTTATATATTTATATACACATCTATATCTATATATGAGGGATGAGTAGGGAGGGTACAGAGGAAGAAATCATACCAGTGATTTCAGGGATGCAAGAGCACTCATAGTGAAGTAACTCCCAGTAGATGCTGGTCCACACCTACTATTTGTCTTGTAGCTGAATTTAAGTGACTTACTTGCCAAAGGCAGGTTTGAACCCAAGTCTTCGAGTTTGGGAGGCTGGCTAGCTATCTAAGTCAAGCTGCTTCCTGTGCAGGTGTTACTGACCCCAATTTAGAAATGAGGAAACCGGGGTTCAGAGTTGGAAGTGACGAGCCTATGGCCACACAGCTAGTCTGTTAAAGTGACTGCAGCTCACTGTACGAAGGTGGAATTGCAGGGCGTCTTATGAGTCTGGCTATCAGTAGATGTCCTTATGTCCTACGCTCTCCAAAATGGCCCAATACTATCTCTTCAAGACCAGGACAGTATGGATTCTTTATCTTGCATCCGAGTGTCTGAGACTTGAATATGCCATATCTGATATTTCTTTCCTGCCTAAGCAGTAGCGACTGCTGCATAATGGCATTAAGCCACATCTAGTTAAAGGTCTATGGAAACGAATATTAAAACACGTTCTCGAAGCTGCTGCTTCATCACTGCTAAGCTTCAGCAATAAATCAACCGGCCCCTTTAAATGTGTCTAGACAAACCCCCGCCTCCAACCCCAACGGCAAGGGGGGGCGCACCAGACACTTGTTAAGTCATAGGCATCACCCCTCCCCCGCGACTACAACGTTAAGTGACAAGTCATTATGACCAATCCTAAGTTAAGATTCTGAAAGAAGCAAGTTTGATTGGTTATCAATAGCCGTGGGGGAAGCCAATGGCAGCAGAGGGGGAAGGAGCTCTGAGCTCCATGTGGGTTTTAAATCCACGTGGTGGCGGGAGGGCGGGAGCTGGCGGGCGTTGTTGTCTGGAGTCTCAGACAATTCATTACCCGGGCAATTAGGGCCGCAGAGGAAGGGGGTTCACCTCGGCCTGACCCGGGGCTATCACCCAGGCACAAACAGCGTCTCCTCCGCCTGCCGCCAGACGCGTTAAAGGCACAGAGACCTCCTTGTTGCCGTCTCCAGCTGGGCAGGGGGAACTGGGCTGGGGGCCGCCGTATCCAGAGCGGCGGGGCCGGCGTCTGGGCGAGAGAGCGCGCGAGTCAGGCGCTGTATCCTCTGATTCTCGGCGGGGGCGGGAGCGGGAGCGAGCTGGTGGGACTGTCAGTTCGAGCTCCTGGCCCGCAGATGGTGGGAAGCGAGCCGCCCGGGGACAGGTTCAGCTTGGATGTTGAGGGACCCTGCTCACCCTCTGCAGTCCGGCTTGGGGACGCTCCGGTGGCGCCGCTCAAGAGTCCCAGCGCCCGCCCGGCCTGCTGCGTCCAGATGCTGCCCCGGGAGAACTGTCTCGCTCCCTTGTCTGCTTCTCCGAGTCTGTTCCTAAGAAACCTTTCACATCCGAGATGACATACCTCCTTATTCCCGGTATTCATTCATTCAAACTTTCAACACACTCATTAAAATACCTACTGTGTACGGAGCATACTAGAAGAGATAGGAAGATAAAATAAGATACAGTCCCTACTCAAGAAGCTTGCCATTTAGAAGAGGAGATGACAGGCACACAAATAGCAAAAAATTAAAATGTGATAAGTAAGAATAAGAGAAGTAGTCTGATGAAATGTAAAGAGGACTGGATGCAAGAGTGAAAAGACCTCTACTTGAATTGCATCTTTGTGACTTAATAGATGTGTCTTTCGGCAGGTCACTCAAACTTTCTGGACCTGTTCCCCCTCAGTAGAATGAGAGGATAAACTAAATGACCTCTAAATGGCATTGTGGTTTTGTAGAAAGAACTCACTTGAAGACAGGAGAGATCTGGGTTTAAATCTTGCCTCTGACCACTTAAACTCTGGGAGCCTCAGTTTCCTCATCTGTAAATGGGATAATAACACTACTAAAAACCTCATAAGGTTGTTAGGATCACATCAAAGGATCACATCAAAGGATAATATACAGTAAAGTGGTTTATAATCCTTAAAGCTATGTAAATGTAAGCTATTATTACTCTCTAAAGTCTCTTTTTCTTCTAAACTTTTAACCTGTGGGTGAAAGATCATGATACTCTCTTCAAGTAGTTGTCCTGTGGGAAGGGATTAAATTTCTTCTGCTTAGCTCCTGAGAATAGAACTAGGAACACTGGAAGAAATTAGAAGGTAGGAGATTGATCAGGACACCCACAATGAATCGACCCTATCTTCTCTAATGAGGTTGATGTAATCACAGAAGATAAGGAGCAGGCAACTGAGGCAATAAAATGTTGGTGTCAAAAGGAAATGTGAAGAAGGGCTTATACAAGTATAAGTTGTGGAAAAAGTTCTGTGGTAGAATTAGAAAGCAGCTAGTCATTGGATG